>NC_060268.1:41401287-42023265 GCF_021613505.1 Equus quagga
AATAATCATGGATATGCACATAGATTTGCCTATAAGGATATCTGTTGACAGTTTAAAAACGGCAGAAAATTGGAAGCAATCTAAAGGTCCCAAAATAGGGTATAAAATTTTTAATTACATGTAAGAGAAATACTGTGTAACCATTAAAAATGATATAGAAGAATATTCAATGTCATGGAAAGAGGTTAATGGAAGCATATCCATAAAGTAATTATAAACAGTAAGCACAATATAATGCCATTTTTGAAAAATAAAAACCTGTAGACTTGCATAGAAACAGATCAGAGGGACACATACCACTGGACACTTGCACTGAGCTAGACATTGTGGAAGCGAGCAGCTTTGAAACCCCACAGACTGGGCTCACATAGCAGCTCTGCCACTTAACACTTAGAAATTAATCAACTTCTCTAAGCTTCGGTTTTCCTCCTTCTAAAATGGGGACAATAATACCCACTTTGCAGGGTAATGTAAGAGTAAAATAAGATAAATATGCCAATGTTAAAAGGTTACCTGTGTGATTTTTAAAATTTTAGGCTGCTTTTCCATATATATTTTCTAAATTTTTTTCAGTGAACTTATGGCTTTTTACCAAGAATTTATAAACCATGTAGGAGAGGTGGGATCCAGAGCAGGGGCAAGGATCCAAATTGAGTTTTGGAAAGACTAACTCCAGAAGACTTCCTGAATCTCTGCTTGGGCCCAAAACATATAAGAAAATGGCCAAGAACTTACTGCAAGACAACTCCCCATGGGGAACGGAGGAAATCTTATCCAACAACTTCATGCCTACCAATGTGCGGTCTGGACACAAAGTGGTCAGTTGAAGAAAAGTCTGGCTTTCCTCTGCTGGGGTGAACATCTGCTTCTGTCCTGTACAGACAGAAGTGGAGAAAGGTGCTGGTGTGACCTCAAGAGAACTGTGAGAAGGATAAGAGCCAGGAGGCCCACTCTGCCGGGCCCGGGCACCAGGAGGTAATGCTACAGGAGCTCCCAGCACAGCTCTCCTCTTGCCGAGCTCTAATACCTTGGCCTAGTGGTCATCTTACAGGACAGCAGTTCATGAGCTCAGAGAAAGGCACAGCTACTCTAAATAACAATCACAAAACAATAAGCAAACAAAAATCAACAACAACAAAATAAATGCAATGTGTTCTCCTCTTACAAGTGCAACCTGGCAACTTAAAAGGGCAGCATGCAGGATGCGTATGAGCATAACATCCAAATCCTTAATGCTGGGAACGTGCGAATGTGGTCTGAAAGGCTGGCGAGGCTGGAGGGCAGGGTACCTGCTCTTTCTGATGGGGTCAGCAGCTCTCTGGTCACCTCCTCGGCCACAAGTTCAGCCACCGTGTCTGGCTCGAGGCCCTGGGTGCTGATGAAGGCTTGGGCTCGCTTGCACCGGTCAGGCTGCTGAGAGGCCAAGATTGTCCGGAGCATGGCCTCACCATCCTGGGCAGCCACATCTGTGTAGGAACAACCCAACTCCTGAGAGGAGGGCAAAGCAGTCAAAGCTATCGTTAGGAGCCAGGAAAAAGCTAGCAAAAGACAGCCCTTTCTGAAATCTGATGTGGACAGACTCCATCATTTTCTGAGCTTAAAGATCCCTCACCCTGAGCAGGAACTTTAGAAGAAGGAAGCACTGTTTTCTAGCCCTTTCTATCGCTTTGCCAATGGGCTGAATCCAAGCAAGAGAAAGGCTTGTCTTCAGAACGCGTCAGGTGACTTATCTCTTGTTGAACACTGGGCTTTTCAAATGTTATGAAACATAAGAAAGTTGAATAAAAGGCAAGAGCCTCTTCTTTATCATTCCCACAGCAGCAGCAAAACCCTCAACTTCCAAAGAAGCCTCTGCGCCTTACCCAAGGCAAAGGGCTTTCCTGCTCGGCTCTGTTTCTCTCATGCTCACCCACTTCACCTAGAGTCTACTGCTTTTTGCCTTCAATCAGCACAAAGCTACAAACAATTCCTGGCTGTTCTGACTCCTGTCTTTATAATCATCATATTCCATTTTGTCTTATTTTAAAACTTATTTTGGGCTCTCCACCCCCCCATAGAAAGCTCCAAACAATCCTGAAGCAAAACCTAAGTTTTAGGGCCAGAAGGGACCCTTGTGGTCAAATCATTTATAGATCAAGAACCAGGAGCCCAGAGAAGGGAAATCTCTTGCCCTAACTTCTGGCTGGCGGAGCTGCAGCCAAGACTCAAATGGCCCTGGACCCTGGCATGGCGTCCTCCCCACTGCTCTCCAGGAATGGATTTATAGGCCAACATCCTGACAAGAGCTCTACTCCCAGGTCATGATTATCATCTGAAGGGCTGACTTGGCAATATCCAAAATCTACCTCCAACTTCCTGCTTCCCTTCCTCTCAGAGGGAGCTTCCCGTGGAGGGCCCGCCCTTGGGCACATACCTTGGCAAGTTCATACAGACAGAGGACCTGCCGGCAGTAGTTTTTCCCATGGAGGCATTTGCCAGTCAGAGTTTCCAGATTAGTCACCACTTCATCACTTGAGGGCAGCATCACAAACGACTGACTATCCAAACTTGAAGCTGGGAGCAAAGACAGGTCTGAGGGGGGCTTTAAGTTGACAAGGTAAGGCCTGTCCCCAGCCCCCTATGACTCTACCTCTCTGCTCACAGCTTCCGGCATTGCACCCCCATGACTCCCTTTGGGTCTGGGACCACTTCTGACTGGGCTCACACCCACTTAAACTTCCTTCACTGCCTGCTTCCAGGAAATCCTAGCCCAGGATACCTGAAAGGCCTCATAGGCTAGAAAAGACTCAAAACCACCTAATGAACGCTAGAGATCATCACCAAAGATGCCTGCTAGACTCCCCTCCACACATACCCCTCTCAGTTTCCCCTCATATCAAACAAGTCGTCAGGTCTGGACTGATGCATCTCCAAAACATTTCTCCAATCACTGCCTTAGTTCCAGCCTTCACCACCCTGCATCGAAGAGGTGATTACCGTCTCCCGCTGCCAGCCTCTCATCTTCCCCAAGTCAATCTTTCACATAATCAGGTGTTATTCTGGGGAATTTGGTGGGGATGGTGTTGAATGGGCAAATGACTTTCACTTTCCTTTATGTACTTCTGTATTGTGTGATTTGTTACACTAAGCATGTAATACTTTTACATTTAAGATATTATGCATTAAAAAATATATTTTAAAGACAAAAAAGTAAAAAGCAATTCAGACCAGTTATTACCCTGCTTAAGATCCTCTGGGGTTCTAGTTCTAGGTCAGGTGGAGTCAGCTCACTTGACCCTGTCTCTTCTACTGAACTCAATATAAAACCCGGACACAGTGCATGCAGCACTCTGTGAGGACGCAAAAGTAAACAGTAGCAGGGGGGCTGAAGATGACCAGAATTACCATTTTTCCCCCCTAGTAACCTCCAGCCTGAATGGAATGCTTCCTGAAACCCAGAACCAGGGACTAAGGTTCACAGAGAGAGAGTGCTCCAGGTGAAGCCTTCCAGGACGGACTCAAGGAGGAAAGGAAACTCCTAATGCCCCTCCCTCTCTCATCCCAGCTCCTCCGCACCCCCTCGGCTGTGCTGGCAGACTGGCAAGAGCCAACACTCAGAGGGGAACATTCTTTTCAGATCAGAGGTGCTCTGGTCCCAAGAAGGTAAAGTGAACCTGTTCCTTTTTGCATTATCCTCCTATCAGTTGGCCCTGGATGCCAGCATAGTCAGGGAAATGTGTGACAGAACGGGGTGACTAAACCTCCACCTTTTGGCCACAAGACTGAAAAGCGAAACCTCAGGGAACCAGAAAGTATTTGAGAGAGAGATTCAGGAAAGCAAGACAAAGTTGTTTACAAACACTAGGGCTCACCCCTGGCTTTGCATGTATGGATCTGATCCTAACCAGCACATCAAAGACTCTGAGAACTGAATTAACAGAGAGGCCACTACCCAGGTTGCAGACCGACCACAGGATGGCACACACAGGATAGATCTGCAGAGTACCACAAAGGATTTGAAAACTGACCTGATGTTAGAGCCAGAACCCCCAGAAAGTGGGCTGGAACTTGGAGCCTGAATCTAACCAGGTCAACCGCCTGCTAAAAACAATACTGACGTTCTTCACAGGATTTAAACAAGACCCAGAGTCTCATAACATATTTTTCAAAATGTTTAGGATGCAACCCAAAATTATTCAGCATACAAAAAATGCAGGAAAATCTCAACTCATATGAGAAAAGACAACAGATGACATCCAGCACTAAAATGACACAAATGTTGGAATTATCTGATAGACTTTAAAGCTATTATACAAATGTTCCAAGAAACAATTATGGATGTTCTTAAGATAAACAGAAAAACAGAAATTCTCAGCAAATAGAAGGTATAAAGAAGAAAAAAATGAAAATTTTAGAACTGAAAAATAACTGAAATTTTGAAATCACAGAAATGAAAAAAACTCTCTAGCAGAATGGAAATGCCAGAGAAAAGAGTCAGTGAAATTGAAGATAGATTAACAGAAATTGTCCAATCTGAACAACAAAGAGAAAATATTGGGGAAAAAAATGAACAAAGTCTCAGGGACTTGTGAGACAATAACAATCTTCTAAAATTCATGTCATTGGAGTCCCAGAAGGAGAAGACTAAGTGTATGGTGCTGAAAAAATAATGTCTGACAACTACCTAAATTTGGTGAAACACATAAACTGACATCCAGTTCAAGAAGCTTAGTGAACACCAAATACGGAAAACCCAAAGAAATACATGCCCAGTCACATTATAATCAAACTACTGAAGAATGAAGACAGAAAAAAACCTTGAAAGCAACCAGAGAAAAATGCATTATCCATAGAATAATGATTCAAATGACTGCAGATTATTCATCAGATACCACGGAGGTCAAAGGGAAGTGGTACAACATTTTTAAGTGGGGAAAGAAAATATAGGCGTACCACGTTCACAGCACTTTGCTTTGTGGCAACTCTAAGTTGAGCGAGTCTACTGGGTGACATTTTTCCAACAGCATTTGCTCACTTCATGTCTCTGTGTCACATTTTGGTAACCCTCACAATATTTCAAAGTTTTTCATTATTATTATATTTGTGATCAGTGATCTTTGAGGTCACTATTGTGATTGTTTTGGGGTGCCACAGACTATGCTATGTAAGGTGGTGAACTTAACTGAAAAATGTTGTGTGTATTCTGACTGCTCTACAGACCAGCAGTTCCCCCATCTGTCTCCCTCTCCTCAGGCCTCCCTATTCCCTGAGACACAACAAGACTGAAATTAAGCCAGTTAATAATTCTACAATGACCTCTAAGTGTTCAAGTGAAAGAAAGAGTCGCACATTTCTCACTTTACAAAGCTAGAGGGCCAGCCCCATGGCGGAGTGGTTAAGTGTGCGTGCTCTGCTTTGGCGGCCTGGGGTTCACCAGTTTGGATCCTGGGTGCGGACCTACACCCTGCTCATCAAGGCCATGCTGTGGCAGCATCCCACGTAGAATAACTAGAATGACGTACAACTAGGACATACAACTGTGTGCTGGGGCCTTGGGGAGAGGGAAAAAAAAAAAGAGGAAGATTGGCAACAGGTGTTAGCTTAGGGCCTATCTTCTTCACTAAAAAAAAAAGCATAAAAAATAGAGATTACTTTGGGGGTAAAAAAGCTAGAAAGCATGTCAAATGCTGAGACAGGCCAAAAGCTAAGCCTCTTGCACCAAACAATTAGCCAAGTTATGAATGCAAAGGAAAAGTTCTTGAAGGAAATTAAAAGTGCTACTCCAGTGAACACACAAATGATAAGAAAGTGAAGTAGTCTTATTGCTGATATGGAGAAAGTTAATTTAGTGGTCTGGATGGAAGATCAAACCAGCCACAACACTCTCTTAAGCAAAAATCTAGTCCAGAGCAAGGCCCTAACTCTCTTCAATTCTCTGAAGGCTGAGAGAGGTGAGTAAGCTGAAGAAGAAAAGTCTGAAGCTCGCAGAGGTTGGTTCATGAGGTTTAAGGAAAGAAGCCATCTCCATAACATAAAAGAGCAAGGTGAAGCAGCAAGTGCTGATAGAAGCTGCAGCAAGTTGTCCAGAAGATCTAGCTGAGATCATTAATGAGGGCGGCTACACTAAACAACAAATTTTCAATGAAGACAAAACAGCCTTATATTGGAATAAGATGCCATATAGGACTTTTATAGCCAGAGAGAAGTCAGTGCCTGGCTTCAAAGCTCCAAAGGACAGGCTGACTTGTTAGGGGCTAATGCAGCTGGTGACTTTAAGTTGAAGCCAATGCTCATTTACTGTTCTGAAAATCCTAGAGCCCTTAAGAATTATGCTAAATCTACTCTACCTGTGCTCTATAAATGGAGCAACAAAGCCTGGGTGAGAGCATATCTGTTGACAACATAGTTTACTAAATATTTTAAGCCTACTGCTGAGATCTACTGCTCAGAAAAAAAGATTCCTTTCAAAATATTACTGCTCATGGACAATGCACCTGGTCACCCAAGAGCTCTGATAGCGATGCACAACTGGACTAATCTCGTTTTCATGCCTGCTAACATGTCATCCATTCTGTAGCTCATGGATCAAGGATTAATTTCAGGGGCTGGCCCCATGGCCGAGTAGTTAAGTTTGCGTGCTCCGCTTCGGCAGCCTGGGCTTTGCTGGTTTGGATCCTGGGCACAGACCTAGTACCACTCATCAAGCTATGCTGAGGCGGCTTCCCACATAGCACAACCAGAAGGACCTACAACTAGAATATACAACTATGTACTGGGGGCTTTGGGGAGGGAAAAAAAGAGGAAGATTGGCAACAGATGTTAGCTCACAGCCAATCTTCAAAAAAAAAGAAATACTTTCGACTTTCAAGTCTTATTTAAGAAATACACGTCAGGGGCTGGCCCCGTGGCTGAGTGGTTAAGTTTGCACGCTCTGCTTCAGTGGCCCAGGGTTTCACCGGTTTGGATCCTGGGCACAGACATGGCACCACTTGTCAGGCCATGCTGAGGTGGCATCCCACATGCCACAAATAGAAGGACCCACAACCAAAAATACACAACTATGTACCAAGGGGGTTTGGGGAGAAAAAGGAAAAATAAAATCTTAAAAAAAATCCAGAATGATTATGCATGCTTTAAAACAAAAAAAGAAATACACTTCATAAGGCTGTAGCTGCCATAGATAGTGATTCCTCTGATGGATCTGAGCAAAGTAAACTGAAAACCTTCTGGAAAGAATCTGCCATTCTAGATGCCATTAAGAACACTCGTGATTCACGAGAAGAGGTCAAAAATATCAACATTAACAGGAGTTTGGAAGAAGTTGATTCCAACCATCATGGATGACTTCGAGAGAGTCAAGACTTCAGTGGAGGAAGTAACTGCAGATGTGGTGGAAATAGCAAGAGAACTAGAATTAGAAGTGGAGTCTGAAGATGTGACTGAATTGCTGCAATCTCATGATAAAACTTTAACAGACAAGGAGTTGCTTCTTGTGGATGAGAAAACAAAGTGGTTTCTTGAGCTGCAAACTACTCCTAGTGAAGATACTGTGAAGAGTGTTGACAAGAAAGGATTCAGAATATTACATAAACTTAGTTGATAAAGCAGCAGGAGGGTTTGAAAGGACTGACTCCAATTCTGAAACAAGTTCTACTGTGGGTAAAAGGCTAACAGACAGCACTGCATGCTACTGAGAAATCATTCATGAAAGGAGGAGGCAACTGATGCAGTGAATCCACTGTTATCTTATTTTAAGAAATTGCTGAAAGCATCACCTAAAAGTCAGCAGCCATTAATATCGAGGCAAGACCCCACACCAGCAAAAACATTATAATTCGGTGAAGGCTCAGATGATGGTTAGTATTTTTTAGCAATAAAGTATTTTTTAATTGAGATATGTACATTGTTTTTTAGACATAATGCTATTGCACACTTAACAGACTACAGTATAGTGTAAACATAACTTTTATATGCATTGAGAAACCAAAAAATTCGTGTAACTGGCTTTATTGCAGCCATCTGGAACTGAACCTGCAATATCGCTGAGGTATGCTTGTATCAAATTTTCTATATCCAGGAAAAATCATCCTTCAAAAATGAAGGTGAAATAGACACATTCCCACATGAAGAAAAACTAAGAGACTCTGTTGCTAGCAGATAACTCCAGAAGAATTACTAAAGTCCGTCCTTTAGTCAGAAGGCAAAATAACTAGAAGGAAACTTGGAACATCAGGAATGAAGAGAAACAAAAATTGTAAATATCTGAGTAAATACAACAAATTATTCTGCAGTTTTTAAAAATATATTTTTCGGTTGAAAGCAAAAATTATAACCTTGTTTGAGGTGGTAAAATATTGATTCTAAGTAGACTGTGAAAGTTAAGAACATACAATGTAATCTAAAGCAACCAATTAAAACACTATGCAAAGCTATATAGTCAAAGTCACAACAAATTAAAATAGAAGACTAAAAAATGTTCACATAACCTAAGAGGCAGGAAAAAAAGTTTCCTCAAAAACCATAAGCTAGCAAAATTCAGCCAAGATGAAAAAGATAACCTGATTAGTCATAAAACTATGAAAGAAATTAAATTCATTGTTAAAAATATTCCAGAACAGAAATCTCCAGGTTCAGAGAGTTTCACTGGTAAATTTTACTGAATATTTAAAGAAGAAATAACACCAATTCCACACAACATTTTCCAGAAGACGGAAGAAGGAGTACTTTCCAACCCATGAAACCAGCATTACCCTGATACAAAAACCAGAGAAAGACGATACAAAAAAGAAAAAATACAGAACAATTCCTCGTGAACATAAATCTAAAAATTCTCAAAATAGTAAATCGATTCCAGTGATATATCAAAAAGAATAATGCACCATGACCAAGTGGCGTTTATCCTGGGAATGCAAAACTGATTCGACATTTAAAAAAATCAATTAATGTAATCCACTATGTTAATAGTCTAAACAAGAGAAAAAACACATGATCATATCAATGGACAGAGAAAAACATGACAAAATTCAACATCAATTCACCATAAAACTTTCAACAAACTAGGAATAGAAGGGAACTTCCTCAATGTGACAAAGTGTATCTTCAAATAAACCTACAGCAAATACCATACTTAACGACAAAAGACTGAATTCTTTTTCCCTAAGATGAGTAAAAAGGCAAGGATGTCCATTTTCACCACTCCTATCCAACACTGCACTGGAAGTCCCAGCCAGTACAATAAAGCAAGAAAAAGAAATAAAAGGCATACAGATTAGAAAGGAAGAAATAAACTGTCTCTGTTCACAGACATGATGTCTCTGTAGAAAAGTCCCAAGGAATCTATAAGAAAACTTCTAGGATAAGTGAGTTCAGCAAGGTCACAGGATACAAGGTTAACACAAAAATCAACCATATTTCTATTTACTATCAATGTACAACTGGACACATGATTATTCGTATAGAATAAATTTCAATGAACCAGTTATAAGTCAGATGGATTCCCTCTAACTTTGATAATAGCTAATTAAAAGACAGGAATTTCTACCTCAGTGACTATTAATTACCTAGTTTATGGATTACCTGGAAAAGAGGTGCTATCCCTTTAACTTAGTGTAACTAGTATGCCAAAAGGGACCTTTTTCTTCCTGGAGAGACTGCCAACAGCACCGCTAAGGACCCAGGGCATTCTGCTCTCCTTCACTTACTGCTTTGGGCTTTCCTTAGAGGAATGCCAGGTTCTTCTTCTCCCTCAGGCAGCGCAGCACTTTGTAGGAGAGCATGGATCTCTGGATGCAGGTCATCCACACTAGCTTCCCCTGAAGCCAGTGCTCTACAGTGCAATACCAAGACAACATCTTGGTTGTAGAAATGAAAATAGCGGCACACTCTACTTGCTTCATGCACACAGCCATCATCCAAGAGGCGCCCAATCAAAAAGTGTAGTGACGCCTGCTCCTTCCAATCCAGTCTGTTCTCACAAGTCTCTTTGGATGGAAGGCCATTAAGTTCTAAGTATTTTGATGTGTTCAGAGCAGCCAACTTGGAGAATGAAAACTCACTGGCTAAGCTATCAAAAGAAAGTTCCCCACTAGTTGAGATCTGTTGAGAAAATCTGGGCTCTGTTTCCCCCTGGCTTCCTCTGAGGGTGTGCTGGGTGATGCGGCACAGCCAGATCTGCTTCTCCAGCTCCTCCAGCTGGTTGACAGGCACCGGGTCCTCCTGAGCAAGCCAGTGCCCTGCCAGGGTGAGCAGCAGATGGCGCTCTTCAACGCTGCTCTGCCCCTCCTCAGTCGGGTACGCACATGCCACAAGGGCCTGGGCTGAGAAAAAGGAAGAAGCTGCTTTGCTTGAAATGGAATTTTTCTTAAAATTCTCATGGCATTTTTTCCAGAAGTCAATTTTTGCTTGTTTCAGAGACCACTGGTCAATGTGTTTTAAGGTCTGCATTTCCTGTGTTATCTGTGAAATTTAACAAAGCGAATTTTAGCCTTTCCTGGATAAAGAAGTACCATAAACGCTAAGGCTAAGTATACCATACTTGTCAAAACGAAATCAAGTCAGAGAATATGGGGTTGGCTACAGATGATCCTGGGTATTTTAACTGGAAAGTTAAGGAATGAAAAACAATTCTAAATTTATCTAATTGAATGGGGTTCAAGAAGCTACCTTATATTTAATTCTATTCAAACGAAAATAACTGTAGCATATCCTGTAAGCTAACCTTACATTTAAAGCATACATTCTTCAATAATGGGCATCTTAGGCTTCTCCATTTCTGAAAGTAATGTGTGTGTCAAAAGTAAAAAAGCCTCATCTCCTATAAATTACATATCTCATTTGATTCTCTGTTTAATGCTGGTTCAAAAAGCTAAGATTTTAAATAACTTAAAAGACTAATGATACCTCTTCAATAACCAAGTTGTCCACAGGTAACTCAGCTAATTCTGCTACTCTCCTGGCCAAAGCAAACTGTCCATCTGTCTCCAGTTTTTCCAAGATAGATCTACATTCATGCTGAAAAGTCTCAAGGCTGTAGCTGGTAATAATTACATGATTAATGGCTATGGACGTATCTTTCAAAATCTGGCTGAGGACACACAGCTTCTTCACATCTGGACCTGTGCCAAAGAGAAGAGGATATAAACATTTAATCAATGAAATGCCACTATGGCATCTCAAGAGTAACTAAATATCAGAGGAAACTATGTCTGTTTAACATAATAATGTGGCTAAAGGAAAAACAGAAACCTATTTTTCTATTCTGGTTAACTAGCAGAGGAAGCCATAAGGCAGCTCCCACATACTAAGAACTATCAGAGATTAGCCCACGGACTCAGTCTACACATCTGGCTCTACATACAGGGCAGAGGCTGGTGGCCTACTATGTAGTAGGAACTCTGTCAACCTTGGGAAGATTTGGCCATTCATTCAGGTTAGTTCCACTTCTTTCTGGATTTTTCTCCTACCTTGATTGTTCTCTCGTTCATTCAATGTAGGCATCATATGGATCAAGACACAGAACTTGCAGGACAGTTAAAACTGCAGCCAGCCAAAAGCCAAAGCTCTAGCATGGCACATCGTATTCAGAATGGAGCATCAATTGCTCCTCTGGACATCTATCTACTTAACCCAGGTAGACCCAGCTGAGCTCTTCCTGATGTCCTCGCGAAATTCTTATTATTGGTAATATTAGGCATACTCTGCCAATAACTTACGTGGCTGGGTCTGCTCTCACTCCCAGTCTGTGTAGAGCCTATGTGTGCCCTACCATAAAGGAGGGGCATGAGAAACATTTTTCAGAGCCTCCTCCCAATGCCACCTGCTGGGCTGTGTTCTGGTTTACGCATTTCCAGGGACAGTGAGACACCCTACACAATAACCACTAGGACGAGCATGCTGGGTTTCTTTGCTGGCTTCATATAAAATACAGGGTTTTTTTGTTTTTCTTGGAAAGACTGGCACCTGGGCTAACATCTGTTGCCAATCTTCGTTTTTTCATTCTTCTTCTCCCAAAAGCCCCCCAGTACACAGTTGTATATTCTAATTGTAGGTCCTTCTGGTTGTGGTATGTGGGATGCCACCTCAACATGGCTTGATGAGTGGTGCCATGGCTGCGCCCAGGATTCGAACCAGCGAAACCCTGGGCCGCTGAAGCAGAGTGTGTGAACTTAACCACTCGGCCACAGGGCCGGCCCCTAAAATACAGTTTTTTTAAAAAAATACTTCTTTTCTCTAAGCACATACATGTTACACACACACACACACACACAAATATTCTATAAAAATAGAGACAATTTAATTATATGAATAAAATCATTATGGTAATGGTTAACAATGTAGACAATTCTTGTAATTTTTGAAAAATAGAGTAACTCTAGCAAGAAAACGGGAAATTCATTTCTGAAAAAAATTAAAATTACTATAGATCAATGAAAACATCTATATGTTAAAAGGACCTGCTGTTTGGTTTACATAGTAACTGACAAGTACTATCTTAAATACCCTACATTTTGGAAACACCTCTCTTTCCTTCCACTCACCAGCCCCACAGCCTACAACGCTGGCACTGAGCCCAGCAGTCTGTCCATATTCTGTGCAAATCTGAGCTCTCCAGCTGAACATCTGTAAGTTTAAATGTGATAAAATAACCCTAGTAGTGAAAATGTCAGAATCTAGTGTAAAAGAATAACATTATCATTCAACAAACATTTGAAATTATCAAACAAGTAGAAAAGAGGGTAAAGCAATATTGGTTTCATTCAATCAGCAACAAGCTTAGCAACTGCCAATGTCTGGATGAATCTGCAAAAAATAAGCACAACTCGTCTCTGAAAACTTCAAAACAAATTAGGCATTCCTGAAACTAGTTTGTGACCCTGAGCAACGATGGCATGTTAAGGTTACCTGTCAGAGAATGATAGTGACAGGGTAATGCAGAGGCTAGCTGGGGGGAAATGTGGCTATGTGACAACTGCTTAGCATGAGCAGATAACTGGATTGTTTATGTTACATCTTGTTGTGCTATGTTTTGAATGCTTTAACCATGACTGAAGTCTCCTGGAACCTCTTCTTCACACTCCCTTAAGGACTATAAATGTAACGTCATATATTAGAGGCATTTCAATTTCCTGAATGCCCTTTTAAAATATTTTCAAGATTAAGAAAGCTAATTTCTTAACAGTAACTTAATTGTAAGGATTGTCTTACCATCAGGGAAGAGATGCTCTACTCCAACAAACAGCTGTAAAAGCTTCCCCAGCTCATACTGGGTCCTACACTGCTGCAGCATAAGCTTCAAAAGAAAGCACACCTGCTCCTTCAGCCATGGGGCAGGGATGACAGTGTGGACCTTTGTGGCTGCTGTTTCAAGCTATGAAAAACAAAAGAGGGTCAGGGAAGGTGGTTTCACAGGAACAGCAAATCAAAACCTCCAAATTTGGGAATGTCTGAGAAAGCCACAGTACCATCAAAAGTCATCTTCTATCACAAAGGGGGACGCTTATTCAGGTCCTTTCCACACGGAATCAGTGGTGTGGCTCAGAGAACTGGCAGAAACAAGCCCTCCTCTGTGGCTTTGTAGTTTGTCTCTTTGTGGGATGTCCTGGTGTAGAGAGCTGCGTGTGTGAAAGTCAAAGATGGGAAAAAGACCTAAAGACTGAACACTAACGATGGAGTGATCTGATGCAAATGCCCCTAGTTAGTGACTGTCAAACTAATAGCCCTGTGAGTGGCTATGAAATTAACCAGACATGTTTTACTTAGGAGCTTCTTTCAAGAGGGATCTAGGTCGGCCCTTGTGTCCAGAGGATCTGAAATCACATATGAAGCCCTCTTAGAAAGACTTGCTTAACATTACTCAACTGGTTCTAATAGTTTGCTTGTAGTTTATACTATCGTTAGAGTAGGATCTCAATTAAGAAGCCTGGATTTATGTCATTTTAATCAAATGCTAAAAATATTAATAGGAAAATGACTCCAAGTAGCAGGCCTCATTAGCTTGAATTAGAACATTGGCTCCTAGCCTTTATTTACTTGTTTACCTACCTCTGTGGCTCTAAGAAGAGGGACTACAGCAGGCAGATGATAGAACTGATTGAAGGAAAAAATATATGGAAGTAAAGGGCTGAGTCAAGGATAGAGCAGCTGCACTGCCTGTCTATAGGGGGCTGGGGCAGAGGTGGTCAGGTAAGAAGAAGACACCTGGGAGGACCTGAATATGAAACGCAGAGCTATAAACTCCTAGAAGGTAACGTAGGAGAAAACTCAGATGACCTTGGGTATGGTGGCGCCTTTTTAGATAGAACAACAAAGACACAATCCAGGATAGAGATAATTACTAGGCTGGACTTCATTAAAATCAAAAACTTCTGCCAACAAAAGACAATGTCAAGAGAATGGGAAGACAAGCCACAGGCTGGGAGAAAATACTTGCAAGAGACACATCTGATAAATGACTGTTATCCAAAATATAGAAAGAACTCTTTAAACAATAAGAAAACAAACAACCCTTTTAAAAAATAGGCCAAAGACCTTAACAGACACCTCACCAAAGAAGATATATGGATGGCAAATAAGCATATGAAAAGAAGCTCTACATCATATGTCATCAGAAAAACGCAAATTAAAACAACAACAACATATCACAGCATACCTATTAGAATGGGCAAATGGGAACACTGACAACACCAAAGGCTGGCAAAGATATGGAGCCACAGGAACTCTCATACATTGCTGGCAGGAGTGCAAAATGCTACGGCCATTTTGGAAGACAGTTTGGCAGCTTCTTATAAAACTAAACATACTCTTACCATACAATCCAGCAATCCTGCTCCTTGGCATTTACCCAAAGGAGTTGAAAATTTATGTCACAAAACACAAAAACTGGCACACACAAAAACCAGCACATGGATGCTTAGACCAGCTTTATTCAAAATTGCCAAAACTTGGAAGGAACCAAGATGTCCTTCAGTGACATGGATAAACAGACTTGGTATATATCCAGAAAATGTAATATTATTCAGCCTTAAAAAGAAATGAGGTATCAACCCAGGGGACTTGGAGGAAACTTAAATGCATATTACTAAGTGAAAGAAATCTGAAAAGTCTACAATTCTGTATGATTCCAATTTACCACATTCTGGAAAAGTCAAAACTATGGAAGCAGCAAAAACGATCAGTGGTTGCTAGGGGTTGGGGGCAGGGAGGGATGAACAGGCAGGCAGAGGATTTTCAGGGCAGTGAAAATACTCTGTATATTATAATGATGGACATATGTCATTATACATTTGTCCAAATGTACACCCAAAGAACATATAACACCAAGAGTGAAGGCTAAGGTAAACTATGGACTTTGGATGATTACGATGTGTCAATGCATGTTCATCCTTGGTAACATATGGACCATTTTGATGAGTGATACTGATAATGGGGGAGGCTATGCATGTGTGGGGGTAGGAGGTATACGGGAAATCTCTGTACCTTCCTCTCAATTTTATTGTAAACTGAAGTTGCTCTGAAAAATAAATTCCTTAAAAAAAGGGGAGAGGGGCAGGGGGAGATGGCAGAGTAGGAAGCACCAGGAATCTGTCTTCCCACCTAGACAACAAGTGCACTGGCAGAATCTCTCTGTAACTATTTTGGAACTCTGGAGTCTGTTGAAGGCTTGCAACTTCCAGAGGAAGACTTGGAAGGTAAACTGCAGTAATTTTGGCCAATTTCAGGCCTTAGTGCAGTAGCAGCTACCCAACCCACAACCCTAGTCACAGTGGTAGGCAGCCGTGCACACGTTCCTGAAGCAGCTTGTACACACCTTACAGGAGTCAGAGGTGGTTGGGGGACAATGGATGACACACAATGCACCTGTCTTCCAAATATCAGAGATCTGCTCTGATCGCTGACAGCTGCTTTTGAGCAATGAGGCAGGCAGCCATTGTTGTTTCACCTCTCCCATTGTTGCACTCCCCTCCCCCTCCAGCTTAAGTACTTTCAGGGGGTTTAAAGGGCCAGCACCCTTTTTCTTCCCCCCTTCATTCTTTGCTTTTTCCTCTTTTGAGAGCCAGACATTAAAGACTCACTGGGAGTCCCAAAAGAGAGAAAGAAAGGAGTAGAGAAAAATATTTGAAGTAATAATGGCTGAAAACTTCCCAAATCTGATGAAAAACATGCATATGAACATCAAAGAAGCTCAAAGAACTTCAATTAAGATGAACTCAAAGAGACTCACACTGAGACATATTACAATCAAACTTTCAAAAGACAAAGAGAATCTTGAAGGCAGGAAGAGAGAAGTGACTGATCACGTACAAGGGATCCTTAATAAGATTATCAGCAGATTTCTCATCAGAAACTTTAGAGGTCAGAAGACAGTGGGCCAATATATTTAAAGTGCTCAAAGAAAAAACCTGTCAACCAAGAACCCTATCTCTGGCAAAACTGTCCTTCAAAAGTGAAGCAGAAATGAAGACATTCCCAGGTAAACAAAAGCTGAGTCAAGAGTCCTGCAAGGTAAGATGAAAGGATGCTAGACAGTACCACAAAGAGGTATGCAGAAATAAAGAGCTCAATAAAGGTAAATACACAAACAATTATAAAAGCTAGTCTTACTGTAGCATAGTTTTTTTGTTTTCTATATGATTTAAGAGACTAATACATTTAAAGAAAAAAAGAAAAATTATCAGTGTAAAATGTAGTGTTACTGTAAGTTTGGTTTGTAACTCCAAATCTTGTCTTTTTCATAATTTAAGAGACTCATGCATTGAAAAGAATTACTAGTTTATGTTTTGGGGCACACAATGTATAAAGTTGTAATTTTATGACATCAATAACCAAAAGTGGTGGGGACAGAGTGTAAAGGAGTGGTTTTTGTATGTTACTGAAGTTAAGTTGGTATAAATTCAAATTACAGTTTTATAACTTTTGGATGTGAAGTGTAATCCCCATGGTAACTACAAAAAAATAGCTATAGAATAGACAGAAAATGAAATGAGAAAGGAATTTAAACATTCCACTACAAAAAATCAACTAAATACAAAAGAAGAGAGTAATGCAGGAAATGAATTTTAAAATTTTGTGCATCAAAAGACAGTATCAACAGAGTAAAAAGGCCACCCACAGAATGGGAGAAAAATATTTGCAAATAATATATCTAATATGGGATTAATATACAGAATATACAGAGAATACCTAGAACTCAACAACAACAAAAAATCAACCTGATTCAAAAATGGGCAAAGGACTTGAAGAGACATCGAAAGAGGATATACAAACAGCCAATAAGCACATGAAAAGACGCTCAGCGTCACTAATCATTAGGGAAATGCAAATCAAAACTACAGTGAGATACTACCTCAAAACCATTAGGATGACTACTATCAAAAAACCCCAAAAAACAAGTTTTGGTGAGAATGTGGAAAAATTAGAACTCTTGTGCACCATTGTTGGGAATGTAAAATGGTACAGCTATTCTGGAAAAACAGTATGGAGATTCCTCAAAATATTAAAAATAGAATTACCATATCATCTAACAATTCCACTTCTGGGCAGATACCCAAAAAGAATTGAAAGCAGGGTCTTGAAGAGATATTTGTACACCATGTTCATAGCAGCATTATTTATAACAGCTAAAATGTGGAAGCAACCAAAGTGACCATCAACAGATGAATGGATGAACAAAATGTGGTGTATACATACAATGGGATATTATTCAGCATTAAAAAGGAAGGAAATTTTGACACATTCTACAACACGGATGAACTCTGAGGACATTATGCCAAGAGAAATAAGCCAGTCACAAAAAGACAAATACTGTACTGTTCCACTTACATAAGATACTCAGAGTAGTCGAATTCATAAAGACAGAAAGCTGAACGGTGATCGTCAGAGGCTGGGGGCAGGGGAGAAGGGGGAGTTATCCTTTAATGAGTACAGAGTTTCAGTTTTACAAGATGAAAAGAGTTACGGCGATGGATGGTGGTAATGGTCGCACAACAACTTAATACCACTGGACTGTACACTTAAAGGTTAAGACGGTAAATGTTGGGTGTATTTCACCACAATAAAAATAACATATATACAAAAAAGGAAGAAGATACCCGGTAATGCCCCAGCCACAGAGAATAAATGTCCCTATTTTCTGTGATTTAGGAGCCTCAGGCATATGGGAATAACTGATTCAACATTTTCAAATAATTTAACTTTTAAATCTTCATTGCAGTTAACACCAACGTGATTGAGAACAAAAGTCCATGATGAGGTTCCACTGTGATATATTTGTCAGGTAGAATCAGTATACAGTTTTGTCTCATTTATCACAGAGCTCTTTTGGGGTAGAGAAGACAAAAGTGCTGAAACCCCAAGCAAGACAAAGGCATATTTCTTTTCCTTTCGTGTAACTTCCTCTTTTTTCCCATAAGGTTAATTAGCCCCACATATAATAGGCCTGAAACAAGCATCTGAATAGGTAAAGCCTGAAATTGACCACAAGGCTCAGCATCATGTGGACAGGGACCACGAGGAGTGAGGATGAAAAAAGCCATTATCTTCTGTCACAGTGAATAAAGCAGAATTAAACACCCTTCACACTCAACGGCTGCTGGAGCTGTCCTGAATTGGCAAGTGTGGCCCATGTACTACCACACTCCTCTCTAGCATCCAAAGCAGATACCATTAATCTCTTTCCCACTGAGCTTGGCTACAGCATCAAGAGACTGATCAGAGTTACCACATTAGATGAAATCTCTCTGTCATTCCTGGCAACTAAGGTGCTGTAAGCAGGGCCCCCACAACTCCTGCCCTGACCCCCCATCTCTGCAACAGTACAGACAACTGACTTACGCTACATGACAGCTGTTCACCTGCTGCCACATCCTGGCTACTAGCAGACAATTTCAAATCAGCAAGAGAGAGCACTAAAATTCTAACTTACAGTTTCAAGATTCTTCTGGAACTCCAATAATTTTGCTTTGGCTTCCTTATAATTCTTGAAGAACATACACAGTTCATACATTTCCATCATCAATAGCAACGGGGAATCCTTTGAGGAAGAGTGAATGAAATTACAAAATCCTCAACTTAATACTATTTTCTCAATGAATAATGCCAATATAAGAGGTTAAATACACAAATACTATTAATAACAGCTTCATAGAATTAAATCATACATTTTAAAAAGCAAGGGAGCTAAATTTCTATTTCTTTTTCCTTTTGGAAAAAAAGATACTCAGGCCAGGTACATCTACTCA
Source organism: Equus quagga (assembly GCF_021613505.1). NCBI lineage: Eukaryota > Metazoa > Chordata > Mammalia > Perissodactyla > Equidae > Equus > Equus quagga. The sequence continues at coordinate 41,420,502 of NC_060268.1, forward strand.
ACAGTCCATTTTCTGTCTATTCTATACTTGGTCCCCCGCACGTGAGTAGGAAATATTCCACTAGGTGGTGCTAGAACACCTCTACATACACTCCTAGATAATGGGTTCCACTGACCCGCCAACCTACTGCTGTCTGCACTCCATACATTTCCATCACTTCAGTGGCAGCTTTTCGGGCAGAAGACAGGAGTTCGGGAATTAGAAAGTATGGATTTGAACCATAAGTACACCACTTATTAAAGTACTTTGAGAACCCTGGGCATGTTAGTTAAGTTAGTTCTGTGAGCCTTGGTTTATTACTCTGTAAAATGAGGATAATACAACTTCATAATATTCTCATACAATATTATCTTTGCATATGATTATTGTGAGAACCAACTAAAATAATGTATATAAAGCACTTTGCTAAATAAATGGCAGTTTTATTACCATTATTTTTTGTTGGCTAAGAAAAACATCCAGGAATAGGAATAACTGAAAAAGCCAATGGGGGATATTCTGAAGTAACCCTTTTAAACTCAGGAAAGAAATGAAGTGACTATTACTACCTTAAAGAAAAGTTGGAAACCTCTGATGAGAGTTTTGCTCTTCTGTCTCATTAATAATGTCCTCCAGATGACTGAGAGGTCCTCAAGGTCCCAAGTGTGGCCCTCCGTTGAACCCTGAATTTGTCCCATTGCTTCAGCTGCAACACTGTCCTCCACAGAAGTGATGATCCAAACACAGAGACAAGGAATAGCACTGGAATCCTGCCATTGGATAAGAACTTTTCAAAATAAAATAACACTGAGCCTGGATGACCTGACAGAGGAAGTTTCCCGCAGTGCTACAACTACAGATGGATATTTCCTATTTAGAACAAGTCATCTCACTAAATTAGTTAAAATGGCTTAAAAAGCCTTCAGACATGAAAAAACTCTAATGAACAATCAAGGAAGTAAAATAAACCATCCTGCAGAGTGTGGCAGTTCAAAAGGCCAAGAGACTGAGTGGATACATGTGGAAGTCAGGGAAGTACTAAGTATAAGAAAACAGGGCCGCCCTTCACAGAAGTGCTGATCAGAGGGTTGTCTAGGGCATCCCTCGTCCCTGCTCAAGAGACACTGGGGGGTCAGTGGACTGAAGCATTCTTCTCTGTGATGGCCAACCAGGAACTAAGGCCCTGACCACTTAAGTTACTGAACGTCAGGGCACAAGATGGCCTGGAGTCTAAGCTAGAGAACCACAAAATTCCAGCACCCTTGGAAACACATGGGGGAGCCTCACTGTAATCATCACCCCACTTCCTCTCTGATTATTAGCTTTCCCTGTCTCCTGCCCCCCGCCTTTTTTATATTCTCTGGGTTCTTAATTTAGGCTTCTCAAGATCCTCACCTGGAGACACGAGGCCAGGACACTGAGGATAGGGGCCTGTTGTTTCACTGCTTCAGCTAGGAGCCAACACCAGGAGTTTGGCTCCTCTGAGCACTGCAGCAGAATTTTAAAGAAATCAGCCGTCTCTTCTTTGTTTCTCTGGAGTTCCTGGGGGGACCTGTTGCAGACTTGATCATTGTCCATTCTGGAGTTGGACACTGAGGGCAAGTTCTCAAAAGCCAGCTGTAAGTGGTCTTGAAGGACAGGGCTGAAATATTGGAGAAGAGATTTCACCTAGAAAACATATTAGATGATTAAAACAGACAACCAACTTTCAATTTCAAAGGGAGCTGAAAATGTTAGAGAAAAGCATAGGCTAAAGTGTTCTTTCTCACCCTGAACTGTGTCAGAGGTGACCTTATAATTTTACAAAGTTGTTTCTTGCTTTTGAGTGAATTTCCATTTTCAATCTGGAGTCACAAAAACTCTTCCTTCACCTCTTTAGTACTAATGACTAGTCCTTTGTCTAAAGTCAAGCCGCTGAAATCTTAGTAAAACTAATAGTGTCATATCAAACGAAAGCCTATGTGTACACAACAGGAAGAACGCTATTTTTCTTCCAATAAGTATTCCAACTTCCTCTTCTTGAATGACTGGCAACATCTGGTGGCTTACCTCCTCTGGGTGGTAATTATGGAGCTGGCTATGAATAATGAACTGTAACCAGTCATTTGCTTTGGCACACTCTATAAGGTAAGACGTGCTCAGTTTCACATTGTGGAGCCTGCAGAATTGTACCACTAATGCCCATTGGCTGCTGGATTCACTGGATAATCTGTAATTGGGGGTGGGGTTAGTAGAGAAAAAACTTGTTAAAATATAGCTCTAGTTTTAAACTGGAAAATTAGTAAAAATTAAATAAATTTAACTATAGTATATCTCTAAAAAGCCTTTCAACAAATACCAAAAATTAGACTGCTTTGGAAAAAAAAAAGGATTCTTTCACCCATAACACACAATGCATTTCTTAGAATACTGGCACAATTCACAATTCATCCCTTTAATCGACCAAGTATCTATCAAAATAGCTATGTACCATCCTTAGGAGAATTGATAAAATAGTCACTCCAGAAATTTTCTCAGTGCTTAATTCTGTTGTATGATTCACTTTAGATTATCAGAGCCCCGACAGGGGCCTGGGATTCCTCACTAAGGGGACGGGACCTGTTCCTGCTGAAAGCAGGAACCTGTCGAGCACAGAGTCAGTGATAGGAGGTACAGAGGAATGGTGGGCTTCCCGGGTCAGGGGTGGCTGGGTCAGCCCCAGTGCGCCAGCACAGAGGAAAGATGGCATGAAAGTGTAAGAAGAGGGGCTTTTGTAGATAGATGGTCACCACAACTTCCATTATCAATGGATATACATCAGCAAGAAAAACTAAAGACATCACTTAGAGTAAAATTTTGTGAGATTCGTCCCACATCTTCTGAAATGATTTCAACATGTAACACGAAAGAGACTTCTCTGACCAGCAGGCCAGTGGAGGAGATAAAGCTCTCTCCATTTCTTGGGAACTCCATGTCTAAAGAGGGGATCATTATCTTTGCCCTCCTATTACTGATGGCAAGATGCAATTAAAACCCATTATCCATTTACTGAGTATCTGCTATATACTGAATGGGTAGAAGGTAAGGTCTAGGTGGATTGGTGAAAACGTATGAGGTGTTGGAAGAACGACTAGGCAAACACACAGTGGAACAATAAAACTTGCTCGAAAAGAGGTTGGGACTGCAACTCACAAACCTCTTTGTTTCCTGCTGCTGAATGCTGTTCCATATACCCTCTTCTAAGAGAACAAGCAATTCTTCTGTGGTTGCCTTTTCACCCGCAGCCAGTTTAGATAGTTTTTCAGCTGTTAAGGAATATAAACAAAATATGGTGAAGAGAAAAGGTCAGGAACTGGCATTTTGTTTGAAGAGTGTGGCCTGGGGCCATTTCAGAACCCAATTAGAGGACACAAGAAAGTGAGATAAAGAACAAACACTGCAGGCAAAGGATGAAACAGGAAGATAACTATTTCCTGCCCAGTCACTCACAATTCAATGTCTTAAACCTACTCATTCCTTGTCCTCTAAACAAACCAAACCACATAAAGAAAAGGTGCTGTACCTAGAGACTCCCTGATAAAGCTGTACTGAGCATCTTCATTTCCACACTTGTAGCTCAAAATTATATTGGCCATTTTCATATCAACTCTGAGCTTGAGGCTGTCGAGGCCAAGCAATTCCAAGAAACAAACACAGGCAGCTCCTATTGAAGGTACATGGAAGGAGGAGAGGCCTAAAACATAGGCTTCATTGCCTACTTGCTGGATCCTGAAAAAGAAAGGGATCAAAATCACATCAGCGCGTGAAAATTGTCTCTCACCAGGAAAAGCAAATGGAATCACGTCAGTGGTACATGGAGTGTCGGACAAGTGATTTTTGGCTTCCTCCTCCTTCCCTTTTTGAGCCCGTTGCACACAACCATTTAGTTTCTTAGCAGCTTTTAGTCGTCCTCTGGCTCCATAGCCCTCCATTTTCTTATATTTCACCTTTTCCTAAAACACCTACTTATAGTCCAAATTTTTCTTGCTTCCAACTTCATCCAGGGAACATGGTGTAGAATTTCCAAGACTGTCAACCTGTGATCTTATCAATTATGAGTATGTATACAACTTACCAAGAAAATTAATTCCACCTAAAGTTTGACATCATAAAGCACATACATTCTAAAGGACTCACATATGTACTTTCATATGCAAAGAGAAATTTCAAGGAAAGACGACAAGAAATTAACCATGTTTATTTATTATGGAGAATGAGGACAGCAGACTGAGGGACTTTTACCATTCATTTTTCACCCTTCTGAATGACTTGAATATTTTACCATAAAAATGTATTATTCTCTTAATTATAAAACAGACCAATCAAGTAAATCTATATTTAACTTCTCATTATATCAAATACTCCTCCAAATTTTGTGCTTTTTATAAAAGTGAATTATAAAAGACAAAGACCTTAAATACAGAATTCACATCTCATTATATTATTCTCTCTTTAGAGTAACTCAACGTTTGGCAAGCTAGATCATTTTTTTTTTTAAAGATTTTATTTTTTTCCTTTTTAGCCCCAAAGCCCCCTAGTACATAGTTGTATATTCTTCATTGTGGGTCCTTCTAGTTGTGGCATGTGGGATGCTGCCTCAGCATGGTTTGATGAGCAATGCCATGTCCGCGCCCAGGATTCGAACCAACGAAACACCAGGCCGCCTGTAGCGGAGCGCGCGAACCCAACCACTCGGCCACGGGGACAGCCTCATAGATCATTTTTTAAAAATATGGTTTAAAAATATATTTATTATCTTTTAAAATATATTTATCTTTTTTCCTATTAACAAAAGTAACACCTGCTAAATCTCAAAAACTTGGGATACGCAGAAAAGCACAAATGAAAAAAAATCACCATCCAAATATAATCACTGTTAACTGTGGTACATGTTTCCAGTATGTTTTTTTAAATGCATGTGTAAAATTCACAAATATGCATTTTATTAAGAGTACAAATTATGTTTTAAATACTCACAGCTGCTTGGGAGTCTTGCTCTTGGTTAATTCCTGGACCAGAAAAGTACCAAATGCAAATGATGGCCGTCCATGATGTAAATAATAAGCAAAATTCAGACGTTCCACGATAGCATACTTATTAACCAGGTCTGGGCTAGAGAAATGGGGGAGGTGACTCGATGCATCTGGGGGGGAGTGAAGCAATATTAATTCTCTATGCCTCACCATGATTAACTTCAGATTTGCACGTGGAAAACTTCACGATGGTAAAAGAAAACTTGTTGCTATAATCATTTTGTACCATGTGTACCACTTTGAACCACCAAATTTAATAGTTTTATTTTAATGTGGCGAAGCCCTCATTTTACACAAAAACGTGTACTTGATAGGCTGCATAAAAATTTATAAATTACACTTTCCCCCATTGAACTTGTAATTTTAGATGCTTTAATTCCATATGTGATGATCCTTTAACTTCACAACAGCAATAACCCTTTAACTACAAAATCTCAGCTAACGATCTGCAAAAGGAGCTTTTTAATCCATTCATGCAGCTTGTTACACAATGAAATCCCTACTTAACATATTTAAGAGTCCTCTATTCACCAAGGCCAACTCACTGTACTTTTCTCCAATAAATACTCTGGGAAAAACATTTTTTCTCTATATTAATATCCTCCTATCCTCTTCTTTTGTTATCACTAGCTGTGTTTCCTGATGTTATATTCATAGAGCACCTTATTATCTACACAATGGTACCATATTTATAAGACCAGCAGCGTAGTTCCAAGTTCCTCTGTGCCCATGAAAACAGCAGAAAAAATATTTTTTCTCTTTTCAGAGAAATTTAAACTCAGAAGATATTTGGATGTGAGAAGTTAGTACTAAATAAGCACTCTTGTCAACTCCTAATCTTTAATTGCCTTTTAACTACTTACTACCTACAAAAAAATAAAAAGATAAAATAATGTTTTTAACTGTTATGGAACCAATTCTGAAAAACAGTGCATATGCTCTTATTTGCAAAGTTCAAAGCTTATTTCTGAAATAAAGTTTTATCCTCCACAGAATTCCAAGGATTTCTTTATATTGTGATTTGGCTTCTTTAAAAAATAACGAAGATCCTTAAAGATGTCTGTCATCTTTACAAAATTATTACTTAAAATTACACCCCAGTTTGAGATTAAAAAATTTTCACATCCCATATCTGTATTCTTTGTAAGATCAAAGTGACTTTGGTAACTTATAATTCCATACACTCATCCATTAAATATTTGCTGAGTACATGTAAAGTATATAGCACTTCCAGGTGCCAAATGAGCAAACTTGAGTTTATCACTCAAACAAGACCCTGATTTTTTAGCAGTTGAGGCCTAGAGTGGAGGTTGTTTTTAAGAGAAAATGCTACCCAAAGGGAAGTTTTCCTCTGGTCTGCCACAGAAGCCAAGTCATCATGCAGTTGCCTTACATCCCCTTTCAGTGGTAAAACCACATGAAAAAAGAAGTGACCTAATTAAATACAACTCTCCAACTTTATAAATCTGTAATATGTTTTCACAATAACTGTTTCATTTGCTTTGTGCTATATTGCATAAAATATGTTTTAACCTTCTAAAAACCAGGCAGAAAACATGCCTTTAACTTCCTCTCTGTTTCCCCAGTACCTATCAAAGTGCTCCACCTCCAAGAGGGTCAGGACTCGTTAAGTGAGGAGGTGGGGGTATCAGAACAGCACAAGGAATTCTGTCTCCTCTCTAGTAACTTCACTGAGATTAGAAAGTGTGTTTTCATTTGAAAATGCAATAAGCACCACTTTATTCAACACTTAATAAATATTTATTGAACATCTCTTACAAGCCTGGCACTGCAATGGGCTCTGGATACTAGGCAAATTCAGTATTTTGAAATTTAAACTTATAAAACTGAGACATTAGAAAATTCATTTTTATGTATGTCAATAAATATTTATGGGATATCTATTATGTGCGAAGGATTAATTTGAAGCCTTCTTTAGAGTAATATAGCAGAGGCACCACAGGTAACATGATATTAAAGGCTAACTCTAAATGCAAAAGTTAAAAAAAATAAAAAAGCACAGTTTAAGAACGGCACAAAAAAAAAATCAGAAAAATTCCTATGGTCTGGAAGAGAGGACGGCAGTGTGTGCATCTGGGCCGACCACGTGCCGGGAACTGTGAGAGCTTTCTAAAGGCCTCGTCTCCTTTCATTCTCCTGTAACATGTGAGGTGGGCAGTGTTATTAAACCTACTTTCTGGGTAACTGAAGAGGTTAAATCACTTGTCCAAGATCACGCAGCTACTACCTGGTAAAACCAGGACTTGTCTAATGCCAACACCTATGCTCTTCACCTTATAAACGCCAGACTGTTAACAAAGGGATTTCTGGCACGGGAGAAATTTCAGCAGATATGTACACGTCACATTTCCCAGCAAGCACAACACTAGTGACCTAATCCAATGATTTAAACTCACAATATGTTTTCAATTCAGTCTCCTACAAAATGTTGTCCACTGGAATGTGCCTTTATTTTTAAAAAGAGAAAGCAGTGAAAAAACCCAGATTGGTTCTACATGAACTAACTCCTACTGTCAACACTGCTGAAATATTTCTAACGCAAGAGATACCTGCAATGACTTACCTCCTATAGCTAGTGTGTTGGCAGACTGCCAGCCAAACAATCTGCTGGGATCAAAGGGCAATAACGACTGGGAAAGGGGAAAAGCAAAATCAGAGTTAAAAGTTAATTGATTCTAAAATAAGTAAATAAAATGATATAAAAGGACTTCACAGGCAGTCTGCTTCCCTCCTCCGCAATTAAAAACCTTATCTTTCTGGGCATAAATTCTTTGAACACAGCTAAAACAAAAAAGAATGTATGAGACACTTTTCTATTTTAATAAAAACAGAACTGGAGGCTGGCCCTATGGCCTAGTGGTTAAGCTCCACCTGCTTGGCTTCCGTGGCCTGGGGCGGACCTACAGCACTCATTAGCAGCCACGTTGTGATGGTGACCCACCTACAAAATAGAGGAAGATTAGGAAGGGATGTTAGCTCAGGGCTAATCTTCCTCAGGCAAAAAAGAGGAAAATTGGTGATAGACATTAGTTCAGGGCGAATCTTCCTCAGCAAAAAAAAAAAAAAGAAGAAGAAGAAGAACCGGCTGTGTTTCTTTTAAAGACTCCTCTTATTTCAATCTACACCTGCAAAGTGTACTCTCTTTTGGTAGAAGCAGCATCAATTATAATGTAAAATGGGCTTTAGAAATGCTTTTGGAATCAAAAGGTAAGAGCACTAAGTGGCTAGAAAATATAAACATGACAAGGTGAATAAGGCAGGTCAGGAAATGAAAGAGTTAAAGGAATGTGCCAAACAAATCACCAACAACAACAAATAAAAGCGGACTAGGGTCAAGTCAGTCAGAAAGGGTTTGAGAGCAGGCAGCACTAGCTGTTTGGCCAAAAGTTTAGCAAAGCCTGTAAACAGATGGTACAAGTGATAAATGAGAAAAGAGAGCTATTAAATCCAGATTTGGATGGCTACAGAAGGTGCAGCTTCAATTTAAAATTAAAGGAGAGTTTGTGGTCTACTAAGCAAGAAATACTTTTCTTAAAATTACAGGACTAAAAAATTGTATCAGTCAACTTGAAAACAGAACAAACAACAACTTGAAACCACTTATGTTTTAGGCTGATTGAATCCACTGTAGGTAGTGAAACTATGTTTTTATACAATCCACTTACATATAGTTTAAAGCAGTGCAACTCAAAGTGCTGGTGTGCAATGAGATAAGAAGCTTTTGGTAAACACACATCCAGCTTACTGCTTCCGTCTTCAAGAAAGTCTTGCTACATTTATAAAAAAAAAAAAAAAGCCTGCTGAACTAAACAGTGTGCTCAGTGACAGATTTATGTTCTGGTGCAAGATCCTAATCCCATCGCACACCAGCAACAAGCAGCGTGTGGCCTGGCACCCATCTGGGGACCATTTTTTTGAGTAGTGCCAGTCTATACCCTAAAAATTCTTCACATTAGAGTAAGAGAGATTTGGTACCTTTATAGGATTATAGAGCTTATTTTGAATTGAAGACACTATGGGAATATGTGTATGCAGAAAAAAAATAGCTAAAGTCTTGAAATGAGAAATGAGCAAAAGAGGGTGCCCTTAACTGAGCATCCCTGAAAAGGTTTTAGGGAATCTGTGAATTCCTTTGAAATATAAGCAAAATCATATGCATATGTGTGATTTTTCTGGGTATAGAGGTCTTTGTCCAGAAAAACATTAAGAAGCACCGATTTAAATAAACAAACAGCCGTATTCATTAAGAAGAGATAGTTAGAAGCTATCAGTGGTAGAACAGAAGGGTTTTGATGAGAGCAGCAGACAAGTATGCTGGTCACTATCTGTCTGCTCTCAGATCCACTTCCACCTTTTCCGAGGCTCCAGGCTCTGTCCTGTATAGCAGAGAACTCTATTTCCCAAGCTCACTTGCCCTCTGGCTACCAGATAGGCTTAGCCATGGGAGACAACACGGGAGATTAAAGGTGGGAAGATGTTAGAAACCAAGAGATTTTTCCCCTTCTTTGTTTTCTGGGGTATCTCTTCCAAGGTTCCAGCCCCACTCTCTATGTTCCCAGCACCCACTAGGCAGCCTGGTTGTGCATTTAGCTCTCAGAGATGGCTCTAGCTTCTGGGTTCTGATAACACCATTTTCTTTCCTTTTTTTTTTTTTTTTTGGTGAGCAAGATTGGCCCTGAGCCTAACATCTGTTTCCAATCCTCCTCTTTTTTGCTTGAGGAAGACTGGCCCTGAGCTAACATCTATGCCAATCTTCCTCTATTTTTTGTATGTAGGACACCACCCGAGCATGGCTTGATGAGTGGTGCGTAGGTCCATGCCTGGGATCCAAACCCTGGGCCACTGAAGTGGCGCGAACTCAACCACTACACCATTGGGCCGGTCCCGATAACACCATATTATTGCACTGTTCTTACAGCCTTAGGGGTGTTGATGGCTTCCTTCTTTATCAATTTTTGTTCTCTCACCATCACATGTTTGGTTTCTCCATTCTGCTATCACTCTGTGTAAATAATTCCCTATGGTAAATGTCCTCCATTTTAAAGACTTAGAATGGTTTCTGTTTTCCTGGCTGAAATCCTGACTGATACTCCTAAATACTGGCCACCAAAATACTGTACCTGAAGAAGGTGGTAGAGTGTAATGTCGGGTGGCAGGACACTAGGGGCAGTGTACTGTGGGAAGAGAGCAGTTTTAAGCTTGGGGTAAGGAGTTAATGCCATCTTCAGTAGCTGGGGGTCTACTTTCTTCAAACAGTTCTCATTTTCTTCATTCTGAACAACCTAAATAAAAAGACAGATAACACAGTGTAATGTTTTTCTCTTCTCCAAATTCAAGGCCTTTTTTCACAAGAACCCTGCGAAACAAGATTAGCTTGAGAGAGTATATGGTAGTGGAAATAGCATTAGAGAAGGACTCAGAAGCCAATAATTCCAGTTCTGGTTCTACAACAAACTAGCTGTGTTTACCTTAGGATAGATTTTAAGATCAGGCCTCAGTTTTCTCATCCACAAAATCAGGAAGTTTAGCTAGATCAGTGGTTTTCAGACTATGTGGAAAAGTTGTTTGAAAAAAAGGCTCTGGTACTACAATATTTAAAATATTAAAATAGTAACTATTTGATTAGATATTAAATAAATATTTTAAAGGAAGAAAATTACTAGACTAGATGACTCCTAGGTCCTTTCCCCTCAGCTATAAAATTATTCTATGACTAATTTCTGACAGGTGATTAAAAACAGAGGAATAAATAGCCATATCAGTTAAGATATATTGCAACAATCTAAAACAGGTGGTATTAAATTAAGTTAGCATCAGTAAGAAACTTTTGAAGATTAGATGTTTAACGGCATTCTTAAGTTCTAACCAGGCACGTTATACTTGCAAAAAAGCAGACACAGCCAAATTTCTACTGGTTCCCTCAAAAAAAGTCTATGAGTAGCTAAAAATTATGAATTCCTTTTTATCCCTCTAAGAGGACAAATAGTAAGTCTAGTTTCCAAGTCACATATCTAAAGTATATTTACTCCCAGGAGCAATCAGATCCTGATTCTATCCTGAAAACAAACGTGGAGTATTACAAAACAAAGGGAAAAAAACCTCCATACAATATATTAGTTCCCTTTCAATTTAAGAGGATATAAAATTTAAAAATTCACCCTTGTTTTATGCTCTTTAATCTAATGAAAATCTTGCAAATTATATTGTAATATCAACTGAGATCTAGAAAATACATAGATATTTCTGCTAATTTTAAAATCAGTCCTATCTCCCCATAATAGGTAAAAGTGCTGTCCGTACCTGGCTGACACCCCCAGGAGCATACATTGTGGTAGCAAGGGCCAGGAGGGTATGTCCTTCCAATAGCATACTGCTCACACTGGCCTGGTTGCTGGGAATCAGAATCTGAGCATTTGCAAGGCTAGCCTGGAAGATTAATTTGGGATCTAGAAAATAAAAGAGTATATTTTTCTCCTCAAGAGAGAGAAATACTAAATTAAGAATTATATAATTCTGAGAAAGAACGTTAATTTTTAACTCTATCCAGAGTAAGAAGGACTTTCATTTTTTTTCTTTTCTCCCCAAAGCCCCAGTATATAGTTGTGTATCCTAGTTGTAAATCCTTATAGCTCTTCTATGTGGGACACCACCACAGCATGGCTTGATGAGTGGTGTGTAGGTCTGCATCTGGGATATGAACCTGCGAACACCGGGCTGCTAAGTGAAGCACGTGAGCTTAACCACTCAGCCACAGGGCCAGCCCCGGGACTTTCTAAGTTTAAAAGCAATGGGAAAATATCTCAAAGGGAAAAAGTGAAAGATTTGTCTACATAAAAATAAAAACTTCTATTCAAACAAAGAAAATTGAAAGGTAGTAACGAACTAGGGGGAAAAATTAACAACAGATGACAACATAAGGATTAACATCTTCAACAAAGAGTGCATACAAATCAATGCCCAAAATACTGACTCTAATAGATAAATAGACAAAAGAAATAACCATTTTACAAAGGAGGACATATAAATGTCTGACTCATAAAAAATATTAATTCACTAGCAATAAATAAATGTAAATTAAAATAATAATAAGATACTATATATCACCTATCAAATCAGCAATGATTTAAAAAAATAATCATCCTCAAGCATAGAGCTGGTCAGGGTATACAGAAGCTGGGACTAATGGATAAAATGGTACAATCCGCCCTCGAAAGCAATCTGGCTTATAGCAAGAACCTTCAAAATGCATACAACCTTTAACCCAGTAATTTTATATCCAGGAACCTATCTGTACTAAGGAAATAATCTGAAAGAATGACAAAAATTTCATGTTCAAATATATTCAAGACTATTATTTATAATAGAAAAAAACTGAAAACAGCCTCAATGTCAAAACTGAGAGAACAGTAAATTACAGTACATTCATACAATGAAATATTATGTAGACACAAACTAGTCCTTGTCTCTAAGAACACAGGAAAATTCTTATAATTACTATATGAAAAAAATAGTATACAAACACATAGATGGTTGTAGCCCTGGCACTTAGAGACTGTCACAAAGTAGGAGATCAATAAATTTTGTTGGATGAAATACTATATAAACTAGGTAAAAAAAAAAAAAAATAGTATAGAGAAAATAACCAGAACAAAATACATTACAATATATCAAGAGTTACCTATGATAGTTATCTTCCTACCTACCTAGGCTATCCACCTATGGAGGTGTTACCTTCTTGATTAGTTGTCTGTGGCTTCCAATTGCTTTTACAATGAACTTATATTACTTTATAATCAGCAACAAAAAAACAAACAAAACAAAACAAAACACCCAACCCATATTATGAAAAATTCTTCATTTGGAAAGAAACTGGGCATTACATAAAAGTGAAAGACTGGCTGTTGACCTTCCTTGCCTGTGTAGTAGCTTGGCCTGTCCCCTTTTCCAAAACTCTGGAATAACACCAGCTCGGTCCTCAGGGGTCACAGGGCTTTTCTATCTGATTATAACCAGAGCAAAGCTCTCTGTCAGTGGCTCTGCTACAGAAGACATGACTATCCTACACATACTGTGGATTTCTTTTCACTCCATCTGGAGCCCCTTACTAAAAGATTCGGGGCGAGCACCTGGAAGACATACCACTTCTTCCTGGGAAAAGAGTGTTAATCCACCAGAGAGAAGAAATTCAGCTTGTGACAAACTGGTTTGATGAGACAAATCCAAAGAGAAGAGAGCACAAGGCTGAGGGGGAATGGAAACATAACACACGCTGTCTGCTCCAAGTTTGGCTTTTCTTGGCTTGCAAGAGACTAACGTTTTTGGTCTTCTGCTTCTTAAATAAAGCTTGAGCCTAGATTACGCTCAGATATTTGTCCACAGCAAAATGATCTATTTAAAGAGTTTACAAGGTGAATGCTATTCAACAGACAATTATTTACCGAAAGAAAATTTATGTATTTAATACAGTATACCCATACCTGTTAAATTACTGGAAACTTGTCGACACTGAACTAAAAATTCAAACCACGGGTGAGCTTCATGTAATTCTTTTCTTTCCAAAAAAGGACAATTAGGAGGACTAAGTCTATATATAGTAAATTAAAAAAAAACCAAAACTCTGATTAACATACAGGGTAAGACAGTTACAACCACATTTGCTCAAGCAATAGCTAGCATAAAAAAAAGAACCTTGGAATTAAAAGGTAAATATAACATAATATACTCTCATTGTTGTGTGTTACATATTCCTTATGACCAGGAAATAGAGAAAATTTTAGGGAAAGAGACAATATTCTTTAAAATGTGTTTACTACCATGTTTAAATTTTACAAACTCTGTAATAACAGATACCTTGCACTTTAAGATACTTTGTATTTTATCAGTTTTTACAATAAAAACTCTTTAGTGTTTTCAAACATAAGAGGTTTTTAAAAATCTTTACACAACTACAGAGAAGGTAGGACTGAGGAGTTAAGGCTCAGAATAGGTCCTCTGAAAATGTGGCTTTTAAATCTTTTCTTGCCAGCAGCTCTGGCGAAGATATTTCTGTGTCTAAGTAAGCCTCAGTGATATGAACCAGAAATACACCCTCTGCTTGAATTCCTAGTCTCTACTACACAAAATAAAATAAAGATGTTCTCATTAGTACATGAATATGGGCTCTAGAATCAAACAACAGTAGAATTAAATCCAACTCTGCCATTTCCCAGCTGTGTGCCTTAAGTAAGGCACTCGGTGTCTCTTGAAGCTTCAGCTTCCTCATCTGTGAAATGGAGAAGGGAGTAACCACCTCATAGGGTTTTTGTGAAGATTAAATGAGAGGATGCATGTAAAGCACTCAGCCTAGTGCCAAGAACATTCTAAGCACTCATACATGAGAGACTACTACTGCTATTGTTGTTACTACTGACCCAATAGCAATTAACACTAGCCACAGATATGATTCTGCAGGTTGATCTTAGGTAGGTATATATTGATAGCAGTCTATCTATCTATCTATCTGTCTATCTATCATCTATCTATCTATCTATCTATCGAAATACAAGTTTTAGAGCATATCTAACAACACTTGCAGTAGCCATGAATTCAAAGTTGTTCAGCACTTGCCTGATAATGAAAGTATCAAAGAACTCCAAGTGAACCTTTAGAATCTTCCTCTCTTTTAAACTTTTAAAGCATTTCTTTCATTTTATTCTAATCTCCAATTATTTAAAAAGGTTAAGAGAGATGTTACAGAATTAACATCACCAAAAAATACATGATAAGCATTCAGTTGAATGAAGCATTGAATTAAAAGATTGTGCCAAGTATTGGAGTGGGGGAACTACTTCAAAAAGAAAAGGGTTTTTTTTCATTTTTTCATATTCATTTTTCATTTTTTAATATTTCTCATGTCAACGCTTAATATATTCCTAAAAGTCGAGTTCATAAGTAGTATGGAAAGAGGAAACCTGAAGACCTGCTCAAGGACAAATCAATTCTCAGTACTCACTTGTAACAGTCTAGATAGACATAAAGAAGATACTGCAGACTGCGTTCCAAACAATAGAGAATGAAGTGAGAATGGAAGTCCCAACCTTCTTTGGACCTGTAGTTTTGAACAGGGAGGGTATCTTGCATCACACCCCCAATACGGTTCAGTCTTAAGAGGAAGAGTTCAAAGTCTTCTAGTTCAGATCTAAGAAAAATCCCATTCCTATCAGGCAGGATTAAGAGATGGCAAGTTAAAAAGTTGCTAGATTAAGAGCAGACCAAATCACTTCCATTGTTTAAGTCTCAACTACTTAAAAATAAGTATTGACAAATTAAGACTGCTGATTCTTACTCTATAAATATGTTCTGAGACACAAATTTTGCTAGCTTCCAATAAAAGTTTCTGCACCACTGTAGTACTTAAAGGTAGTCATGACAGTCTCAAGTTATCTTAAATTTTTCAGAAACCTTAAGTAAGCTATCTCCATTTTTTTGTTTTTGATTGGAACTATACAACCCAGTGTGGCAACAGTGGTTAGCTCTTGAAGCTAGATGCTCTAAGCACTGAGAAATTCACCAAAACAGCCAAACAAAATCATTAAGAAAGTAAAGCAGAATAATTTAAATAGACCAACTACTAAACAATAGAAATTTGCATTTAAATATTACTTTTTACAAATTTACTCAAATACATCATACATACCATACAAAGGAGCATAAAAAATATATTATGCGGAGTTTAAGGAAACACCATGTAACCATCACCCAGATTATACAAGATTACACCTGGAAGCCCTTGGTGTATTCCCCTCCCATTGCAGGTCCTTTGCTACCCACAGAGGTAACTACTATCCTGACTTTTACTATTACCATTCCTTTACTTTTATTCATAGTTTTACCACCCATATATGTAACCTCAAATAATATATGGTTTGGTTTTGCCTATTTTAAACTTTATGCATAAATGGAACATTCTGGATTTACTGTTTTGTCCTGTTTCTTCTACCCAACATTGTGCAATTTATCCATGTTGGTACCTGTGGCTACTGTTTATTAATTTTCATTGTTATATAGTATTCCATTATATGATTATCCTATATTTTATTTTTCCACCCTACCTTTGCAGTTGTTCCTAGATTTTTTTTTGGTAAGGTAATTTTACCAAAATGTAAAATAAATTTACATTTCCATGACTACAAATGAGGAAGAGCATCTTTTCATATGTTTATAGGCTTCTCCTTTTGTGAGATGCCTGTGTGTGCTGGTATCTTTCCCCTCCAGATCGAAGCTCTACTCTTCTCCGACTTTGTCCCTGGAGGCTCACCTGTACAGGGTTGGGGCAGAAGACTCCAGTGCCCTCAGGCTTCTGTTTTGGTCTGTCCAATGGGAGATCCCCATCAGGAGATCAGAGCCAGGAAAAAGGGAGTATGGGGATACCCTGGCTCTCTCTGTCCTGGGTGACTGCAGGTTGGCTGACATTCTCCACTAAGGGACATAACTCCTGCCAGATGGCTCTCTCACTCTCAGCAACTGTTCTCTTACTTTGCCTCTTCAGGCATTTTAGAAAGCATACTCTGGGGTTATGAGGATATTCTTCTTTATCTTCTAAAAGCTTTACTGTTTTACATTTGACATTTAGGTTTTAAAATCCGCCCAGAGTTGATTTTATGCATGATATAAGGCAGAGGGTCCAAATTTAATTTTCCCCAATATAGCTATCCTGTTATCTCAGCCCCATTTCTCAAAAAGACTGCTCTTTCCCCATTGTTCTGCAGTGCCACCTTTGTCATATATAAAGTGAGCATATGTATAAGTCTGTTTCTATGCTCACTATTTTGTTCTATTGGTCTTTGTCTATTCCTGCACCAATACTCCCACTGTCTTAATTGCTATAGCTTTCAAATAAGTTTTGATATCTAGTAGGGCAAGTTCCTCTTTTTCAGGGCTATTCTTGACCCTCTGCATTTCCATATAAATATTTATAATCAGCTTGTCAAAATACACAAGAAAAGCTGCTGGAATTTTTATTGAGATTGCAATATATCTAAAGATAAATTTGGGAAGAATTGATAGCAGGCTTGTCTTGTTCCAAATCTAAAGAGAATGCTTGTGATTAAGTATAACATTAGCTAGAAGATTTTTTTTAGACACCCCTTTAAAGTTAAGGGAGTTTTCATCTATTCTTAGTTTGCTAATAGTTTTTATTATAAATAGATGTTGAACTTTATCAGATGTTGAATTTTATCAAATGCTTTTCTATATCTATAAGGCTGGTATAATTTTTTCCCTTTACTCTGTCAATGTAGATCTCATTAATGTCATAATCATGTTAAATCATACATATATTAGCTTTTTAAATAATCAAACATTAATCAAAATATTTGATAAGCATACAAGTTATACAAAATTTTATTTTTAGCAAAAAAGAAGAAGAGAATTCAGTGCAATGGGAAAAACAGTGACTAGAAAGTCAGGGGTAAAAGGATTGGAGTCGGTAAGTAATCGATCGGGTCAGGCAAAGCTCTTAACTTCTCTGAATCGCACTCTCTACATCTTTAAGTTGAGTCGGACAATACAGCTATACTGCCCCAATAAGTATAAATATAAAATAAAATAATACATAGGAAATAAGTTTAAGAAACTTAAAAATTAACATACAAGTTATTAATTCTCCTTATATTATTTTGATAGCTTAGAAAGATTAATGATTAGGTTGAGCCGTATGAAATTGCCAATATTCACCCATATTTGACCCACAGAAATGGCAAATTCATGGTCTGATTTAACAGAATTATTTTTAGAAATGAATTAAAAGTTTAAAATCTTCACTTATCACTTCAAGAGCCACTTCCCCTCACTAATTTCTTAACTGAGCAGTCCTCTTTAGTTCAAGACCATACACAGCATATGGGTGCAGAGATAGTACTGAGAAGAGTGGGAGACACTACAGGATACTAAGGTATCCTCATTTCAGCTCTTGCCACTTGGTCTTTGCAGCCCCACTGACAGCTTACCATTTCTACACCAAAGCACACATAACGTTTCGGGAGGAACCTACATCTAGAATTTGAGAGCCTATTCACTACCATACGATGTTGAGTGCATATGATTTTAAAACCTCAATATAAGATAATGTCCTTTCAGTTTTAAAATACTATGAAACAACATTGCATTGGATTTACTGCATTTTAAAGGAAAAATCACACCATTATTTTTTATTGCTCTTCCTTTAATTCATCCCCACAGTTACAATACCTGGCCAACTTATCTAAAATTTCATTCCTCATGTAGTTGCTGCAGCAAGTGTTGTGGTCAATAACATCAACAGTCAGAGGGGGCCACTTGTGCTGCTGAAGTGAAGAATCACTACTCTGGGTCTGAAATTCTCCAATCCACGTGACAATGTTTAACCAATCATGGCGAGCTGTGAGGTACCTCCAGAGGGCTTCAGGAGAACATGATTTGTATTCTATATTAAGAACAAATACATTTTAACAGCAATGAATTATGATTATTGACACAAAACTTAACACTAATTAGCTGAGTGAATAAGATAAATATTTATATACTATATGAATTATTCAGGGCCTCCGCTTCTTTTACTATTTTCCTCTTTTGTGTTGTCGTTCATTTTACAATCAACGCTTCATCTGGAGGATGAGATTCTCATTACTGCAGTGATTAAACAAAACTTGGGAATTAGCTGGGTGTTTCATTTATCTTTCAGCTCTTTTTCTCTTTTCCTTAATATAAATAAAACCTTTGGTTGTAATAGTAAACATGAATTTGACACCCTGTTAATTACCACTGTCTACCGTTGTTAGGTACTCCCCAGAGCCCTGATGTGATACAGGCCCTCAGTTAACCAAGAGGAAACTCAAAGACTATTTGGATAAACAAAGACTGTCACTTTGAGGCTGGGATGAGAACTCTCAGTCTTGAAATCTCAATTCATTGAACCATGACTTCTCTCTTTCACTATCATATTATAAATCACTTACAAAAACCTTGAGATAAGAAAGGGGTCTTAATTCAACGACCTGCATTTTAAAGCGACTAACTATTTTTCCCCCAAAAGGAATGCTAAAATGGAGACACTCCAAAATATTCAAATACCAATACTTAATTTAATCCTCACTCAATATGCTGAGATTTCAGGCTCTCACACTTGCCTTCTGGACTTATCCTGGGGAGAAGGATGGATTCTTGTGTTATTCGATTCCACCACTGGGCCCAATTTAACACAATTCTATGATCCTGTCTGTTGAATTTATCTTTATGATCATGTTTCAGGAATGAGTCCAAAACAGATTTGTGCTTGAAAAAATCTTCTTCCTTTATCCAATATCTGAAACAGTGACATAAATTTTTTTTTTCTAATTTTGGAGGAAAAAAGCATCATTTCTTTTTATCAGCTCAAGAACTTCTATTCTTTTGGAAAACATACAATTCAATATTCTTAATTTTGTATTTCTTATCTTAAAAATATATATCTGATCATGCAAATATTGAAATGACAGAAAATGGACGAGTCCCTTCTGGATGACGTAAGTTTTATTTTATAGGGAATGTAAGCTCAGTTCCATATAAGAACTCCATGCTCACTAACAGTTATAGACTAAACACTGTCCACAATGTTCTTCCCATATTATCAAAAGGGGGCTAATGAGACTACCTGGGAAAGGACTGGATCTGCACATTTTCTTGGAAATGTCCTGAATAAAACTTCTCAACTCGATGCACAAAGTCTATAGTTGTTTTTTCTTTTTCAGAAAAATAATTTTTTTCTTTTAAAATTTCAACCTTGAATAAAAAGTAATTAAATTAAAGCAGTGACCTCACAAACATCAAGTACATCTGCAAAACAAATGTCATGAGATTAAATGCCATTTAAATATCGTATTTTGAATTTTTGAGGTAATATATATAGTCACACAAATTTTCCTTCATTATAAATGCAAAACGAGCCATTTAAAAAGACAAAAGAGTTGTCGTACTTTTACTTACTGGATATTAGGTGAATAATAAAATAATTTACCTTCAAGTTTCACCAAGGTTTATCAGAAAATATAAACTACAGTCTCAGCTTTACCTACCAAAAAGTCCCGTATATTTTTATCAGTCGTATAGAAGCATATCTTGAGCAGCTGGTCTTTTACATCAAAGCCCTATAATAACACACAAAATTTTTTTAAACTTACATTTTGTGATGGACCTATTTTGAACATAAATATATGTTGGATACAGAGGCATTCTCTTATAGACATACATCCTATTAGAATCCCACAGCTTTTTTGTTCTTGTGAACATTCATTTTCTACATTTATCACACATATTTACTGCCTATCCCTAAAATCCTTAAACATTTTGCCAAAACAAAAGGCAGCACACAGAACAATTTAAGATAATGCCAGGCTACCATAGGACCAAAACTATACGAATGTGCTATGATGATTCACTTGAAAACAAAAGCTGATGCAAATAACAACCCTTGCATACTTTCACTCCTCTGCACTTCCCGAAAGTCACCATGGGCAAGACCCCAATCTTGCAGATTAGGGCCAGCTCTCAGCTTAGTCCAGAAGCCCTGCCTCTAGGATATCCCCTTCTCAAACGAAATAAAACCACAGAGCATGAAGCAAAAGTATAATCCATTAGAAAGTTCAAATGGAGATGTAAGTGCTTACAGGAAAAATACAGAATTTCCCCCAACAAATAATGAGCTCCCGTGCATGCTGTGACATGTGTGAAGACTTCTGTGCAAAACACTGTCTCCTTCTAACCAAAGTGCCAAATCTAACAGACAGCAAATAATGGAAACTCTAATCAAGAATCTCTTCAAGAAAGTACTCAGTGCCAAAGAACATTTCTCATGTTGTCATTATTTCCTAATAAAAGCTACACAAATTTCTTAGTTTGTGACACAACTATGAATACAAATAAATTTTTATATCGACCAGAAATTACATTAAATACATAGAGATCTTCTGGTACCTTAGGGACTTTAAGATCAGACAAATGGATTATGCCACTCACCATATTCTTCAAAAGTTCGGAGGCTTCCTTTATATTATTCTTTTTCAAACTGTCAAAGACCAAATCTAGGCCTATTCTAATCAGCTCCTCAAGTCTTTGAGCAGAATGACTGTTAATCCTAAAGAAAGTTTGTGCCTCTGGTATTTTGTTGTTTAAAACGGCATTGGTGATAACTTCCTAGGAAAAGTAAGAAAAACATTTGCTTTTTAAGCTCCTTTTTATTTCCTTTTATGATTATCAACATGGAACTTATACATTTATTGAGCACCTCCTAAGGGACTTTCACTGAAAATTTACTACTAGATTTGGGGCTTTTCACAGGGGATACGAAGTATGCAACACAGACCCCACTCTCCAGGAGCTTTTAGACGAGTAGAAGACACAGAAATAAAGAACTCATTATAGCACTCTATGATAAGGGTGATGAGAGAGGTAAGCCAGGATGCTAGAGAGGAGGGTCCAGAAGAGAAGCATCTAAGTAAGATGGATGACAAAAAGAAAAGGTTTCCTAGTGGAGATAACTGATGAGGCAAAAAGTTTTAAAGGCAAATAAGTGTTACATACATATATTGAGAAAAGAGGACAAGTGTTCCAACAAGACAGAACATTATGTGCAGAGGCATAATGGCAAGAAATGGCATCAAGTCTTCAGGGAACTCCAAATTACTCAGTGTAACTGAAGATAATCTGGAGAGAGTAGCAGATGAGACTTGAAAGAAAAACAGAGGTTCCATCATGAAGGGCATTGTGTGTGTGAGATAGATTTAACCCTGATACTTAGGCGGATCCACTGAAGGGTCTTAAATGCAAGAGGTGACATAATCAGATATCTATTCTAGGGAGAATATTCAGGAAGCAATGTGGAGAAGGGACTGAAAGGGATTCAAGTTCAAGATAGTGAGGCATTAGAAATTTACTGCAATAATCCAAGTAAGAAGAAATAAAGACCTAAACTCGAGCGAGAACAGAAAGGAGGCATTCTTAACCTGGGGCTTTAGAGGGATCTGTAAACCCCATTAATTCACGTGCAAAATTGTGTGTATGTGCACACGCACACATTCACAAGCATGTTTTTGGAGAGAGAATCCACAGCTTTCATCAAAGTGGACTGTAACCTCCTAAAAAATAAAAAATCAGTGATTTTGAGCAAAAAGAGCAGAGGCCATGAATAGAGCCTTGGAGCACATTAAAGGGGGGAAACAGGAAGTGAAACCTGCGAAGGAGACTGGAAAAGGGAAGCCAAAAAAAGTAGAAGGAAAATCAAGAGACTTTTGGTTAGAGAATGAATAAGAAATACAAAAAAATGCAGTCATATCAGGTACTTCCCTAACCCTCTACCCCAAGAACAGCAGTACTATGAGCCTGGCAGCATCTCCACCATATTACTTTCATTCTCTATTGATTCTGATCATCTGGGTTAAGCTATTCTGGCCTTTGTCTTTCAGATGCCAATACTCTCCACATGGGTGGAGGGATTCTTCCAGTCCCTAGTCATAAAGAGGGTGGCACAGTTTGGTTGTATTAACTTCTACTATAACAAGAAAGGCAAGCAGATGAGCACAGAAAATGTAACTGGCAAAATATCTTAACTGGAATCTGAGATAGGACTCAAATCGAACATAGTTCCAAGCAATAATGTCATAAAATAAAAGTCTCCTAAGATTGAATCACCAGCAGCAATTCAATTTATTCAAAGGTCAGGCAGAATGCATAAGTACAAAGTGCCAGGCCCTAGCCATTGAGGGGGTATTGCCAAGGGAGTGCCACTTCATACAGTTTGAGGTTGGATGCTCGTCACTGGATCCAAGTGGGCAGATCTGGCATTAAGAGGGAGCCTATCTGTGTTCTGAATTAAATAAGCAAAGCTTGCAGACATAAATTTGAAGTCATGCTGAGAGGTCCCCAAACCTACAAAACCTAAAATCCTTGCCAAAGATTCTGAATCACAAGCGTATAGATTCTAAATTCTGTTTTTCCTATTGTTTTGTCAGCTCTCCCGAATTCAGCAAAGAAAAGAAGTGAAAATTACTCATATTTACCTCAACGCTGAGTTTCTCCCACATATGGCTCTCCTTTACTTTGGGGACATTTTCATTTGCATCATATTCATCTATGGCATCTGTTAGCTTCCAAGGAAACTTTATCATGAAGGTTCGAAGTTCATTAATGTAGCTGGTCAAAATGTTCACTCCCTTCTGTAGATGTTCATCTAGCTCTATGGAAAACACCAACGTGCCAATTTCATATATATACACACACATATATAAAAATATATGTGTGTGTATGTAGAGAAAGAATGAGTTGTTACAATCATAAAGAATTCTAGAAAATGCCAAAATTCAAATTCAGCATTTTCAAAATCTCAAACAAAAAATCTTAGCTTTTTCCTATTTACAAATAGCTCTGTGTTTTAATACAACTCTTTTCACAATGATTAGTCCTTTCTGCCAACTTTCCCAGTATTAGAACCCATTTCACCCACTCAATTGCACACTGACTTTACCTAACTTTAGCAAATGACACTCCAATAGCTTATGCTCTCTCATTAAATAGGACCACTTACATCTCTGTCCTGACACAGGAACGGGACAAATGCATCCCTCTTTGCTGTTATTCTTACCTTCATTGTGAATAAAAAGCTCCTTTATTTGTTTGTTAAGGAAAGACAGTGTAAGATTAAGCAACTGTTCTGAGAAGTGTTTGCTCTGGGTTTCAGAATCACTTTCTCTAATTGCTGAGCAAAGTAAATCCAATGCTGGTGTCAGCTCTTCCACATCTGAGAAAGAATCAAAGAAATTAACATAAAGAACACCAGGATACTCCCAATAAAATGAACATATCAAAAAATACCATGTTGCAATATTCTTAAACATAAAACAAGGACCAATATCTTATTTTCAAAAAGTTCACAAACTTTTATGAAGTCTTATTACTTGCAAACTTGAGTGATTCTACTTACTAGTAGTCATTACTTACTGGTATTTCTAGTAACTACCACTTTGCTGATCACCTACTATATCTTAAGTATTGTACTTGGTGTGTTACAAGTGCTGTCTAATTTATTCCTTTCAACAACCTGAGAGGTAGGTGGTATAGCACCCTTTCCATAGAGGAGAAAACCGAGGTTCAGAGGATAAACAACTTGTCTGAGTTAATTTGGAAAGTAAGTGGCAGAGCCAAAATTTGAACTTAAGCCTGTATAATTCCAAAACCATTCTCTTAAACATGCAGGTAAAGGAAAGAGTGTGGGCCTGTGAATCCTCCATTTGCCAGCTGCAGGCCCTAATGAAGTGACTCCTGTTTATCTCACTATTGGCCCCAACTCCAGGACTGCATCTGTGACTGAGGATGACGGAAAACATGGGTTGTCCCCTGAAAGCGTAGGTAAAGGTATTCGTATGCTTCTTATTTCCAGACCCATCCCCTCCCTTTAGGGCAAAGCAGTAGAGTGAGGAGAGATCACTGACCACCAAACAGCAGAAGTGAACATTGACCATACAATCATTGATGGAGCCCCACTCAACACCACAAACCAGGCCTTTTCCTATAAATTCAAGCAGATTAAAAAAAATTGAAGGACTGACATCAGTAGCACAGTGGAATGAGCTCTTCCCTTAGACTCTCCCCTAAGATACAACGAAAGGGACACACATAAATCAACAGAGGACATTCACACAACACAACAGATGTCAAAGAGATCCACGCAACCATACGTCTGAAGGTGGAGGCGCTGGACCCCCTGGGAGGCAGTGCAAAGAGGTAAGGGGATCTCTTCTCCCTCCCACAATGGGAGCCATCTAGGTCACGGGACCATGTGCAGCTCTGAAAGGAGAGGAGTGAAAGGGCAGCCCTCCACAGGAATGCCTTCTCTCGGAGTTGCCTCCCAGCCCATGGGAAAGCTTCACACTGAAGAGGCTAAGCAATTGCAAAGGCATCTTCACCAAGTCGAGCAGTCCAGGAGGGCAGACAGCGATTGTGGAGCTAGAGTACCCCTGGGATCGTGCACATGAAACAAAGAACCCCTCCCCCTGCCTGGTGCACCAGCTCAGCTGGTCAGCCAGAGCAAGGGACCCCCACCAGAGCATCTGTGCATACATATGTAAAGCAGTAGTAGTCAGCAGGCAAACACAGACGGGCCCTGTCAGCATAGCTTCCAAAGGACAGGCACAGCTGCCAGGGATCGTGGCAGGCTGACAATACACAACTCCTGCCCGACCCCAGAGGCAGCAGGTGGAATCTGCAACCAGATACTCCCCCTATGCAAAGACACAAATCCACCCTATCAAATAGTATGAAGAGGTATATTAACATTCCAGACCAGAAGGAAAATGACAAGCACCCAGAAATCAACCCTGAAGGCACAGAAATTTACAATCTAAATGACAGAAAATTCAAAATAGCTATCATAAAAAAACTCAATGAGCTACAAGAAAATAAAGATACACTGTTCAACGAAATCAGGAACAAGGGGCTGGCCTTGTGGCTGAGTGGTTAAGTTCATGTGCTCCGCTGCAGGTGGCCCAGTGTTTCATTGCTTCGAATCCTGGGTGCAGACATGGCACTGCTCATCAAACCACACTGAGGTAGTGTCCTACATGCCACAACTAGAAGGACCCACACAAAGAATATACAACTATGTACTGGGGGGCTTTGGGGAGAAAAAGGAAACAAAAAAGAAATCAGGAACAAAATTAACGAACAGAGTGAATTCTTCACAAAAGAGATTGAAACGATAAAGAAAAACCAATCAGAAATGTTGGAGATGAAAAACACAATGGATGAGATGAAGAAAAATCTGGAGTCCTTAAATAACAGAGCTGATATCATGGAGGACAGAATTAGCAATTTAGACAACAGAAATACAGAAATGCCTCGGATGGAGGAGGAGAGAGAACTAAGACTAAAAAGAAATGAAGAAATTCTCCAAGAAATATCCAACTCAATTAGGAAATGCAACATAAGGATTATAGGTATTCCAGAGGGAGAAGAGTGGGAGAAAGGAGCAGAGAGTTTGTTCAAAGAAATAATAGTTGAAAACTTCCCAAACCTGGGGAAGAAGCTGGAATTATAAGTAAATGAAGTCAATGGAAATCCTAGTTACATCAATGTAAAAAGACCTTTTCTCCAAGGCATATATTAGTAAAATTGGCAAAAATCAATGACAAAGAAAAAATATTAAGGGCAGCAAGGCAGAAGAAAATAACCTACAAAGGAACCCCTATCAGGCTTTCAGCAGATTTCTGAGCAGAATCCTAACAGACTAGGAGAGAAGGGAATGATATATTCAAAATTCTGAAAGACAAAAACTTTCAGCCAACAGTACTGTATCCAGAAAAAATATCTTTCAGATATGATGGAGAAATAAAAACTTTCCCAAATAAACAAAAGCTGAGGCAGTTCATTGCCACAAGACCCTCCCCTATGAGAAATGCTGGAGAAGGCCCTCATACCTGAAAAAAAAAAAAGGGTTTACATAGCCTTGAGCAAGGAGATAAACAGGCAAACAAAATCAGGAAATTGCAGCTGTCTATCAGAACAAGTTAGCTAACAATTATAACATCAAAAACAACTATAATCACTTCATTTTAACCACAAACTCACAACACAAAACAGAATAAGTTGTGACAACAATAAGTTAGATGGGGAAGAGGATAGGACTGGAACTTGCTTAGACTAAGGAAATAAGAGGCTATCAGAAAATGGACTATCTCATTTACGAGATCTTTTATACAAATCTGATGGTAACCATTAAACAAAAAATTAGAACAGAGACACAAATGATAAATAAAGAGAAAACTGAGAAAACCATCATAGAGAAACACCAAACTGAACTGGAAGTTGGAAATACACAGATGAGAAACAAGGAATATACAGAACAACCAGAAAAAAAGTGATAAAATGGCAGTATTAAGCTCTCATATATCAATAATCACTCTAAATGTAAATGGATAGAATTCACCAATCAAAAGACACAGAGTGGCGGGATGGATTAAAAAACAAGACCCAACAATATGCTGCCTCCAGGAAACACATCTTAGCTTTAAAGAGAAACACAGGCTCTGAGTGAAGGGATGGAAGACAATACTCCAAGCTAATGACACAAAAAAGAAAGCAGGTGTTGGGGCTAGCCCTGTGGCATAGCAGTTAAGTTTGATGCACTCCACTTCAGCAGCTCAAGTTCACAGGTTCAGATCCTGGATGTGGACCTAAACCACTCGTCAGCCATGCTGTGGCAGCAACCCACATATAAAGTAGAGGAAGACTGGCACAGATGTTAGCTCAGGGCTAATCTTCCACAGGCAAAAAACAACAACAACAACAACAACAACAGACAAAAAGCAGGTGTTGCTATACTTATATCAGACAAAGCAGACTTCAAGATAAAAAAGGCAATGAGACTTAAAGAGAGGCAGTATATAATGATAAAAGGGACACTCCACCAAGAGGACACAACACTTATAAATATATATATGCACCCAAAACAGGAGCACCAAAGTACATAAAGCAACTAATAACAGACCTAAAAAGAGATAGTAACAGCAACACGGTAATAGTAGTGGACCTTAACACCCCTCTTACATCAAGGGATAAATCATCCAGAGAGAAAGCTAACAAGGAAACAATGGAATTAAGTGAAAAACTAGACCAGATGGACTTAATAGTTACATACATCCAAAAACAGCAGAATACATATTCTTCTCAAGTACTCATGGAACATTCTCAAAGACAGACCATATGTTGGGAAACAAGGCAAGTCTCAACAAATTTAAGAAGACTGAAATCATATCAAGCATCTGTTCTGACCATAATGCTATGAAACTAGAAATCAACTACAAGAAAAAAGCTGGGAAAGTCACAAATATGTGGAGACTAAACAACATGCTACTGAACAACCAATGGATCATTGAAGAAATTAAAGGAGAAATAAAAAAATATCTGGAGAGAAATGAAAATGAAAATACACCATACCAACTCATATGGGATGCAGCAAAAGCAGTCCTAAACGGGAAATTCACAGCAATACAGGCCCACCTTAACAAACAAGAAAAATCTCAAATAAGCAATCTTATACTACACCTACCAGAACTAGAAAAAGAACAACAAAAAAAGCCCAGAGTCAGCAGAAGGATAAAATCAGTCAGCTCTGATAAAAATCAGAGTAGAAATAAATGAAAGAGAAACCAAGAAAACACTAAGAAAAAAAGAGACAAGGCTCAAAATAATAAAATTAGAAATGAAAGAGGAGAAATTACAATGGATACCACAGTAATTCAAAGGATTATAAGAGAATACTATGAAAAACTATATGCCCACAAATTGGACAATCTACAAGAAATGGATAAATTCTCAGACTCATACAACCTCCCAAAACTGAATCAAGAAGAAATAAAGAATCTGAATAGACCAATCACAAGTAAAGAGACTGAAACAGTAATCAAAAACCTTCCCAAAAATAAAAGTCCAGAACCAGATGGCTTCTCTGGAGAATTCTACCAAACATTCAAAGAAGATTTAATACCCATCCTTCTCAAACTATTCCCCCAAATTGAGGAAGACGTAACAGTTCCTAACACATTCTATAAGGCCAGCATCACCCTGATCCCAAAGCCAAACAAGGACAACACAAAGAAGAAAAATTACAGGCCAATATTGCTGATGAAAATAGAGGTAAAATTCCTCAACGAAATATTGGCAAATTGAATACAGCAATACATTAAAAGGATCATACGCCATGATCAAGTGGGATTTATACCACGGACACAGGGATGGTTCAATATCTGCAAATCAATCAGTGTGATACACCACATTAACAAAATGAGGAATAAAAACCACGTGATCATCTCAATAGACGCAGAGGAAGTATTTGACAAGATCCAACATCCATTTATGTTAAAAATTCTCAATAAAATGGGTATAGAAGGAAAGTATCTCAACATAATAAAGGCCACATATGACAAACCAACAGCCAACGTCATACTCAACAGGGAAAAACTGAAAGCCATCCCTCCGAGAACAAGATAAGGGTGCCCACTCTCAGCACTCTTATTCAACATAGTACTGGAGGTTTTGGTCAGAGCAATTAGACAAGAAAAAGAAATAACAGGTATCCAAATTGGCACTGAACTCTAATGTTTGCAGACAACATGATTTTATATACAGAAAATCCTAAAGAATCCATCAGAAAACTACAGTAAAGGTGCAGGGTACAAAATCAACTTACAAAAATCAGTGCATTTCTATACTCTAATGATGAACTAACAGAGAAAACCCAAGAATACAATCCCACTTACAACTGCAACAAAAAGAATAAAATATTTAGGAATAAATTTAACCAAGGAGGTAAAAGACCTATACAATGAAAACTATAAGACATTATTGAAAGAAATCGATGATGACATAAAGAAATGGAAAGATATTCCATACACATGGATTGGAAGAATAAACATAGTTAAAACATCCATACTACCTAAAGCAATCTACAGAATCAATGCAATCCCCAATCAGAATCCCAATGACATTCTTCACAGAAATAGAAAAAAGAATCCTAGAATTCATATGGGGAAACAAAAGATCCCAAACAGCTACAGTAATCCTGAGAAAAAACAACAAAGCTGGAGGCATCACAATTCCTGACTTCAAAATATACTACAAAGCTATAGTGATCAAAACAGCACAGTACTGGTACAAAAATAGACAAACAGATCAATGGAACAGAATTGAAAGCCCAGAAATAAAACCACACATCTATGGACAGCTAATTTTTGGCAAAGGAGCTAAGAACACACAATGGAGAAAGGAAAGTCTCTTCAATAAATTGTGCTGGGAAAAGTGAACAGCCACATGCAAGAATCTTTCGCCATACACAAAAATTAACTCAAAATGGATTAAGTAACTCAAAATGGATTAAACACCTGAAGGTAAGACGTGAAACCATAAAACTCCTAGAAGAATATTTAGGCAGTCCTTTGACATTGGTCTTAGAAGGATCTTTTTGAATACCATGTCTACTCAGGCAAGACAAACAAAAGAAAAAATAAACAAGTGGGACTTCATCAGACTAAACAGCTTCTGTAAGGCAATGGAAACTATGAACAAAACAAAAAGACAACTCACCAATTGGGAGGAAATATTTGCAAATCATATATCTGACAAGGAGTTAATCTCCAAAATATATAAAGAACTCATATAACTCAACAACAAAAACACAACCCAAACAAAAAATGGGCAGAGGATATGAACAGACATTTCTCCAAAGAAGATATACAGATGGGCCAAGAGACACATGAAAAGACATCCAAACCACTAATCACTGGGGAAATGGAAATCAAAACTACAATGAGATAACACCTTACACCTGTTGGAATGGCTATAGTTGGAGAGGATGTGGAGAAAAGGAAGCCCTCATATGCTGCTGGTGGGAATGTAAACTGGTGCACCCACTATGGAAAACAGTGCGGAGATTTCTCAAAAACTTAAAATAGAAATAACCAAATGGCCCAGCTATACCTCTACTGGGTATTTATCCAAAGAACTTGAAATCAAGAATTCAAAGGGACTTACACACTTCTATGTTCATTGCAGCATTATTTACAACAGCCAAGACATGGAAGCAACCCAAGTGCCCATCTACAGATGACTGGATAAAGAAGATGTATATACACACACACACACACACACACACACACACACACACACACACAATGGAATACTACTCAGCCATAAAAAAAGACAAAATCATCCTCTTTGCAACAACATGGATGGACCTTGAAGGTATTATGTTAAGTGAAATAAGCCAGACAGAGAAAGACAAACACCACATGATTTCACTCATATGTGGAACATAAACACAGGGACAAAGAGAACAGATAAGTGGTTACCAGAGGGGAAGGGGGCTGGTAGTTGGGCATAAAGGGTAAAGGGGCACATATATATGGTGACTTATAAGTAATAATGTACAACCAAAATTTCACAATGTTATAACTATTATGACCTCAATAAAAAAATGGAGCATAAAAAGAGTTAGCAATTCAATAGAGAGGAGAGCAAACTGTGCATTCAACACCAAAGAGAACGTTTTTAAAAAGCAAATTTCTAATCCACATTCATGATACGTAATCCCTTAATCTCAAATTCCTGGGCCAGAAGCACAATAAGCCAATCACAGAGACATCAGCACTTGGAGATGGAGAAAGGTTTATTTGAATTGGCCAAAATGAGAAGGCAGGAGAACAGGTTCTCTTGAACCTATTGGGCACATGAACTTGAGATTAAGAGGTTTGGTATCAATTTTGGTGAGCCACCCAAGAGTCTCGTGCCCATGGCTGGACAGCCTCAGTGAGAGTTTCAGTGGTCGGTGGTCCCCAGCAGCTGCCCAGGCATCTTTGCCCTGCGGACTTCCCCTGCCGCTCTCCGCTTCCCACTGGCGTCAGCTGCCATCAGTGCAATGCTCACCTGGAGTGGAGAAGCGCACTAGACCTCAGTCTACTTTCAGTTTTGCATTTGCCAGGTGAGTCACCATGACACACACGGTCATGAATCCTCTGTCTCTCCACTTGTATTTTGTGTGATTGAAAAAGGAGGACCCTCATTTGGGAGAGATCTAGGGGATTCTTGGACTTCATCATCTGTTTTCGCCCTGCAGGAGATGGATTTTGTCTTTGTGTGGGTACGTTCATCTTGTGTGTGAGTCAACTACAGGGAACGCTAATTTGATCCCTGAATGAAGCTCCCTCGGATGCATACTCCAAAACTGGATTGCTTTAGTTATGAGCATATGAAATGTAAAAAGATGATTTTCCTTTGTAATGTTGCCTGGCCACAACACTCCTTAGGTTCTGGAGAAAAGTGGCCTGTTAATGGATCTGTAAGTCATGTTACCATCTTGCAACTGAAGTCATTCTGTAACAGAGAAGGGAAATGGGAGGAAATCCCACATGTGCAGGCTTTTATGTCATTGCACCAAAATGAGCTGACACAAAGGAGGTGTAATTTGATGGTTCAAAGGGCTGAGAAGCCCCAACCAGTTCTGCTGGACTCCAAGGGCATGATGGAGGGTAATGAAATTTTGATCACTGCTTTAAATCCTCCCACAGCATCCCCAGCTCCCCTGCCAGCTCCTGTGCCACCTCCTTTTCAGCTGGCACCCCCTCCACCAGTTTCCACTCCACAACTGGTGAACCCCTCGCCCATGACAACCTCCAACCCACCCCCCATATGGGGAGCAGGGCACAGGAGCCAAACAATCCCCAGTAGTTGAGGGAAGCCAGGATATGGTCTGTCTTTCCTATCCCTGGTAGGGTATGCAATTTGGCCAGGGAGCAAGGGCTCCACTAGCACAGCAGTTTCCACTCTGTCAGTTCTCAATCAGGGGATGAAAGCTGATGGCCAACTGGCAGGCATGATATGGGTGCAGTCCTCTTTTTCTACTTTGGTTTTTTTTAACTGGAAGAATAATAATTCATCCTATAGGGAGGACCCCAATTGTATGACTGAGTTATTTTCCTCCATCTTTCAACATACCATCCCACTTGGGCTGACATCCAAGCCTCAATGAGTATTTTACTCATGGCCAAGGAACATGGTATGGTTACTGAAAAGGCACTGGAGGAAGCCCACTGGCTCTATCTCCAGGATAGGAACAATCGGCCTGATTCTACCAGGGCCATCCCCATAGTTGAACCAAACTGGCATACAAATGAGGGGGGAATGCCTCACCTAGGACACTACAGGGATTGTATTCTGGAAGGATTAAGAAAAGAAGAATGCCCACCCCTGGGGAAAGATCAGTGCGCATTCTGCAAGAAAGAAGGACACTGGAAGAAGGATTATCCCAAGTTGCAGAAGATGGCAAAAGAAGGTAAGACTCCCTCAACCCAGATGGTGGAAATAGAGTGGGGAGATAGAGATGGAGAATGAAGAGGTCCAGGGGCTCTGCTTAAACTGGAGCAACCTATCGTTATATCCCCACAGAAGCTCCAAATTCAAATGACA
The DNA here is from genome assembly GCF_021613505.1 of Equus quagga. Lineage (NCBI taxonomy): Eukaryota > Metazoa > Chordata > Mammalia > Perissodactyla > Equidae > Equus > Equus quagga. The sequence continues at coordinate 41,453,552 of NC_060268.1, forward strand.
GTGGGGAACAAGTTAAGTAACTTTCTCATGGATACGGGGGCTACCTACTCTGTTGTTAACACACGTTTATCCCCCAACTCAAAGGAAACTGTAGTTGTTACCAGGGTGTCAGGAGAGGCAATGACCTGCCCCCTCCCTCTTTTTTTTTTTTTCCTACAACCCTTGGACTGTCACCTTGGAAACACAAACCTGAGACACAGCTTCCTATACATGCCTGAATGCCCTGTTTCTCTTCTGGGTCGAGATTTGCTTGCCAGGCTAAAGGCTCAAGTCATTTTTCCCCCGGACGCTTAGAAGTAGAGGTGCCACCAGAGCATGCCTGTACCTTTCAGATGCTACTGTTGCAGCCCAATGATGGATCTCAATCTGACATGCCTGAGAAGTCCTGGATAGGGACGGGCTGAAGCTTTCCCTTGCAGAACTGGGAGGGCTGCCAAAACCAAGGCTTTGCTAAAGGAGATCATTCCCAGGTGCAGACTCTCACTGTCAATCCAGAGTGACAACAGAACCACATTCATCTCCCAGATAACCCAGAAGGTATCAAGAGCCTTGGGGATCACTTGGAAACTCCATGCCTTATGGCAGCCCCAGCTGACAGGAAAGACTGAAAAGATGTGCCACACTTTAAGGAGGACAGTTGTCAAAATTTGTTGGGAAACTAATTTAACCTGAGCAAGATGCCCTCTGCCCTACTGAGGATCCATGTAGCCCCAGTAAGTAGGCTTCAATTGAGTTCCTTTGAAATGATGTACGGGAGACCATTCTCGGCTTCATCAACAGGGGGAGATTGTGTACAACAGAGGGAAACAGCAATCAGGCAGCATTTGAAATTTTTTAATGAAATTCTGACTTCCGTTCACGAGTTTGCCTCTCATAGGCCCCCATTCCTGTGACTTTTCCACTCTACCACAACAAGGCAGGTGACTAGGTTCTCCTTAAGTCTTGGAAGGAGCATTGACCAGAGGACCAACTAGTCCCCAAGTGAACTGGTCCTTATGAAGTCCTCCTAAGCGCCCATTCATCAGTCAAACTGGCTGGAATCAAGCGGTGGATACATCACACACGAGTGAAGCTCACTGCCCCACAACCAGAGCACTCAGAAGCTGAAAAGGGAAAAACTGGTCTTGTGAGCCACTGAAAGACCTTATGCTGCTGTTCTGGGGTAAGACAGCCAACACCAATCAGTCAGATAGTAAAATGAATTGGGTTCTTCACTAGTGCGAACTTCAGGAATTCTAACTAATGAAACTGCTTTTGCTATCGCAGCCCAACAAAGGGCTTTAGATCTTCTGGCTAGAGTGGTTTTGCATAATCATATGGCCCTTGACTACTTGCTGGCAAACAAGACAGGGTATGTGTGGTTGTTAATTCTCTGCACTGCGGTTACATCAACACCTTGGGAGAAGTAGAAAAACACTTAGATAAAATCCCAGAATAAGCCCCCTGGTTACAAGTCCAGGCTGATAGGCCAGAGATAAGTGATTGGAGTTTCAATGATTGGCTTATTGCACACCAGGCACATGAATTTGAGATTAAGAGGTTCGGTATCATTCTCAGTGAGAACTAACACTACATCGATGGAAAAGCAGGTTGTCATTTTCTCCACAAAACTAGAGTACAAATTGGCAAAACCTTTCTGAAGGAGAATTTATCAAAGCATTTGAGAATATAAATTGTGTATCTCTTTGATGTGGAAATTCCACATCTAAAAGTTTATCTCAAGTAAATAATTGTACATATGTGAAATTATACACACACATACACACACACAGCATTTATAGCACACTGCCGGTAACAGCAAAATGGGAATCAGTCTACATGTCTAATAGAAGTTTTGTTGATAATAAATAAATTACGCTACAGTCCATATAATGAAAGTCTATGCCATCATAAATAATAAGTATATCTATTATTAACAGGAAAGATGTCTATATTATCAAGTGAAAAAAAATTATAAAACTGTATGTACAGGGAAAAAACTTTATTACCCTACCCCTTTGAGGAGAGGATTTGTATGGCTACCTGGTCCAAAAATAAAAGCTAGGTTTCCTGTTTATTAAAAAGGAAAGCCAAAATCTTGAAAAGTGTTGGTAATGTAGCAAAAAAGCAGAAGAGTCAGGCTGAAAATTCTTATACCAAGTCTCAATCCATAACTCAGCCAGCCACATTGTCACTACAAGTCTCAAGGGTGGGCAATTTTGAATGAAAATCATTCTCTTTTATTCTCTTTTGAATAAAAATCTCTTAAATTTGAAAGATCATCTCCTCCTTGCATATAAAAATACAAAGCACAGTACAGGATATGAACAATAAACACCACACTTAGAATGAGAACATTTATAGGCTCTCACAACTCTCTCAAGTTTCCACAAAATATATAAAATCTCATGACTGACTGAGTTTTGGCAAGTAAATAAGTCATCAGAAAACACAACAATAATTTGAAAGTGATTAAAAAGATAAAAATCATAAATACAACAATACATACATTATAAATACACAAACATTTTTATTCTACTTACTTCTTAAATACAAATGGGATGGAAAGTGGTCAAGCTGATCAGCTACAGAAGATTTTGAGGATGGATTCAAAAGATTTTCCTTGCTCTTCAAAAAGAAATCTACTGTGTCCAGCTGACGATTTTCTATGCCAGCCTGAAATGGGAGAAAATCAAAGAAAAAATTACAATAGGAAAAAAATCAGGATACAGATTTAAAAACAAAAAACTTTAGAACTTAACGTGCGAGACTGAAGGAGACACAAGGCTGTCTTTATCTTGCAGGAGGACCTGGGTGGTAGGGAGTATTCTGACAATGACTAATCATGCAATCTGGGGCAAGTCTCTGCAACCCTTCTGAACACCAGTCTCTGCTTCAGTAGAAAACAGGAGGTTAGCATGGAAAACTTGCAGCTCTACTGCTTTGTAATTCTAGAACTATACAAAGCTAGGAACTTGGGAATCACCCTTACAGTGAAGTTATAGTTCATGTGAATTATAAGGTTAAAGCAATGTGATATAAAGTTAACTGAAAAGCAGGCTAAAAGCACAAGTGACAAGGAAAAAAAAAAAAGGTAAATTGACTTCATCAAAATTAAAGACTTTTGTGTTTCAAAGGATACCACTGAGAAGGTGAAATGAAAACCCACAGAATAAGAGAAAATATTTAAAAATCATATATCTCATGAGGGTCTAGTATCCAGAATACATACTTAGAACTCAACAGTAAAGACAAATAACTCAATTTAAAAATGGACAAAGGATTTAAATAGACATTTCTCAGGGCCGGCTCGGTGGCATAGCAGTTAAGTTTGTGTGCTCCACTTTGGTGGCCTGGGTTTCACCAGTTTGGATCCCTGGTGTGGACCTACGCATCGCTCATCGAGCCATGCTGTGGCAGTTGTCCCACATATAAAATAGAGGAAGATTGGCACAGATGTTAGCTCAGGGCCAATCTTCCTCACCAAAAATAAATAAATAAATAAAGAGACATTTCTCCAAAGAGATATACAAATAGCCTATAATAAAAAAGGTGGACAACAGCAAGTCGGTAGGATGTGGAGCTATTGGGACCTTCATACATTGCTGGTGGGAATATAAAACAGTGTAGCTGCTGTAGAAAACAGCTTGGTGGTTCTTCAAAAAGTCAAATGATCCAGTAATTCCATGGCTAGGTATATACCCAAGAGAAATGAAAACATATGGTGACATGAAAACTTGCACATCACTGCTTATAGCAGAATTATTCATAACAGTCAAAAAGTGGAAACAACCAGGCTGGCCCCGTGGCCGAGTGGTTAAGTTTGTGCACTCTGCTGCAGGCAGCCCAGTGTTTTGTTGGTTCAAATCCTGGGCACGGACATGGCACTGTTCATCAAGCCACACTGATGCAGCGTCCCACATGCCACAACTAGAAGGACCCACAACGAAGAATATACAACTATGTACCGGGGGGCTTTGGGGAGAAAAAGGATAAAATAAAATCTTTAAAAAAAAAAAAGTGGAAACAACCCAAATATCCATCAACTGACGAGTAGAGAAAACAAAATGTGGTATATCTGTACAATGGAATATTATTCAGCCATAAAAAGGAATGAAGTACTGATACATGCTACAACAAGGATGAGCCTTGAAAACATGCTAAGTGAAAGAAGCCAGTCACAAAAGGCCACATATTTTACAATTCTATTTATATGAAATATCCAGAATAAGCAAATCCAGAGACAGAAAGCAGATTAGTTTTGGGGACTTAAGGGCCGAGAAGAATAGGAAGGGACTACTAATGGGTACAGAGTTTCTTTCTGGAGTGATAAAAACATTCTAGAATTAGACAGTGATGATGGTTGTACAACTCCGAATATAGTAACTAAAACCCATTGAATTGTACACTTTAGATGGGTGAATTTTACGGTACGTGAACTATATCTCAGTAAAGCTATCATTAAAAAAACAAACTGGCACATGACATTAACTTCCAGTTTTTGACCTTTCCGGGGCTGTGTGGTATAGTAGAAAGTGCTCTCACTTTGATGCTAGCTCCTTTCTCCAACCATTTCGAGCCTAAGGTTTTTCACCTACAAAATGAAATGAATAAAAACTACCTAATTCATCTCATGTGGTTATTTTAGGATGAAATCAGATAATGCATACAAAGGAGTGTTTGTGAACTTCATATAAAATGCCATATAAATTCAGGTTATGTTGCTTCTATAGCTGGATTATGAGGCAGTAATAAAAGACCCTTCCTAGTCAAGCTTTCCATAGCTTGCTTCCACTTTATTTAGTCTCATCAGCTTATTGTGGCCTCCATTTCTTGTAATTCTCTTTCTTAAAGTGTTTATTATAATCTTGTATCTTTTAAAGCCAAAAAGGGTAAACTGCTAAGCAGAGTTAGGATAATGAACTGGCCAGAACTAAGCAACTGGATGGGTAAAGACTATAGTTCTTTTTGCTGTTAGGTTAAATGAATTCTCCCAAATCTTCAGTCAAATAAGAGCACATGAGAGAAAACAAGCAAAGCTCTAAAAGCTCTACAGGCATTTAGTTCTGTTACCTCTAGTGCATGTATGGGGATTGAGCACCTCCCCCAACCATTGAGATGGCAGAGAGAGTCCACAGTGCTGGCACTTCCATGAATCATTAGTCTATTTAAAAACTCCTCTTGAGTCAAACCAAACAAAATCAGGGAAAGTCCATTTTCTATAGGAAAAATAAAAGTTGGCTTTAATAAATTATCAGGACTTACGTTTTAAGACGACAGGAATTAATTTCTAATTACTCAATACTTCAGCTCTATAATTGCAAATATAGTTGTTGGACACCAGGTACTATTATGAACTTAATTCATCATGATTTTTCAATGTTTTTAAAGGAGAGTTTTATTTTTAAACACTGACCACAAGGCAAATCCTTGTAAGAAGAATGCATCCTACGAAATAGCACTACATCTTTTCTACTTTGTATTATCTTGCACAATCAATATCTGGAACCTTCAACTATTTACAGAGAAGTCACACTTCTGGTTTACCAAAATAAAACAATAACAGGCTCTTGACATACAGAAATACATGATTATCAAAATTGGGGTACTGAAGAAGAAATACATGGTTAGTTCAATCACGACACTCAATAGCTTTGTAGAGGTTATGGCATAAATGCTGTATGCATGTGTGTCTGAAATATCAAACTCAAATGCCTACAGGGACCAAACAGGTGGCGAGACAAGTGCAAGAAAAGCCTAACTAGAAAGAAAATGACCCATCTAAGAGAACAAATTCAGCTCCAACCCATAAATTACTACATAGGAATGCAGGTCCAGTGTTGCCAGATCTCGTAATTCCAGTAATAGCTGGAAATTCAGATTTTGTGTGAAATCCTTTAATTTTACATGTTTATAATAAATAAAATATTTTTCAAAAGCCTAGCTAGTGCAAGACAAACAAAATAAATCTGCAGTTCATACACAGCCCACAAGCAGCCAGCTTGCAACCTTTGCTTATACAGACTGAGGTCAAGTGAAGACTCGCCAGGTTAAAATCAATCTTTATGACTCTTCAACTTTCTCTTAGTATCTTAGCATTTAGCTGAGCATAAACAACCTTAACTAAAAATCAAACATATGAGACAACGTTACCAAGACTAACACCAAATTTCCTCCATGAAAGATTACCACTTAGGAGAGAGTAGCACTACCACCACCAGGACAGCAGAAGCAAAGGACATTAAGAAAGCACACCTCTCAGCAGTGGATTTCAATCTGATACAAGACATTCTCACCTGTCAAAACAAGGCACAGCTGCTGGTCTCCACTACTGTCTACAGGAATACATTTTTTGCCAAGAGGACAACACTGCATGCCCTGGGTCTCCAGATCCCAAAGGACAATGGTGCAGCCCATCCTCTCCGCTTCCCAAGTAAACAGTGCAGTGAATCCTGTCACAGACACACATTTAAGGATGATGGGTTCCTCTTGTTCATTGATGTGCACTATTTTCCAGGATCTTCCTGGATCATTGGTCTTGGTGTGATCTTTCTGTGGAAAATTATACTGGCGGTCCATTATGTCCTGTGGAATGAAGGCCCAGCCTGGCACACTGGTACCGTGGTTACCAGATTCAGAAGGCTCCACGTGTAAAATATCCTGGAACCATGGAGCACAATGGGAAACCTCCAGCTTGGAGCTCTTTATTGTTTCATTCAATGATGATAGCTGGGCTTTCCAAGACCTAGAAGATAGGGCAAAATTCACACCTGTTACAGCAAAAGGCACTAAGTAAAACACTAAACTAGGAAAAAGATGTACGTAAAAAAAAAAAGTGTCTACCTCTGTAAAGACATTTAGTGAAAAGGTACAGAGCAAGCATGATAAAAAAAGGAAATAATAATGGAGTAAATCCAAAAGTGAGGTTTCTGTACCTATCAACTTGGAAGGAAAACTTGGTCAGTTTCATGTTGTAGTCAGAATTAGCAGGATCATCTTCATCTATCTCCTTAGGGCCTTCAATAGGACTGTCTTCTAGAGTTCTTTCGCATAGTAGGTGTCCTGGGTGTTGCCTACATTTTAAAATGGGAGCCATGGTAAAAAAAAAAAAAAAAAAGATCAAATACAAATCTGTTGTACTACTGCTCCTATTAAAATTGGGGGTGGAGGTGGGGAGGGGAGGGAAGTGTGTCAGAGAAAGCAACAGTATAAACAATAAGTCTCCCTGAAGGGACTCCTCCTTATCTCCACTGCTTATGGCAGAGTGATAAAGTCAACCTTAAGAATCTGACCCATCTGTAACTATGTGTGGTGATGGATGTTAACTAGATTTATTGTGGCGATCATTTCACAATATATATATTGAATCATTACATTATACATCTTAAACTAATATAATGTTCTAGGTAAATTATATATCAACAACAAATAAAGAATTTGACCCTTAACGGCAGTTAGCCTTATGAAGAGATAAGAGCATTTATCGTCTACTATATTGCAGATGTTATGCTAAAAACTTTATATAATTACCTTATTTAAGCCTTTCAAAGACCCTATGAGGTAAACATACCCCCATTTTATAAATACAGAAACCAAGGCTCAGAGAAACAGTGGAGTTGAATTTGAACCATGTCAACATGATCATAAAGCCCAGGTTTCTAAATCACTCACTATACCACTACCACCAAGTAAGACTTAGGCTGAGACCATGGGAATGCATGAAAACTAGGAAGGCAAAGTATGAACGCAGGTGTAGGTAGGAGAGTATATGCGGAAAGAGGGCTGTCACATCTCAGAAACACAAAGAAGGCTAGGGGGGCTAAAGCATAGCGAATGAGAAGCAAGGTGGTGTGACATGAGGCTGGAGAGTTTGGCAGGAGATAGATGGTGCAGGGCTTTATGGGCTAATAAGGATTTTTAGCTTTACTTTGGGGGGAGGGGAAGGAAGCTAAATAACGGTTTTAAAGCAGAAAAGTGATACGACCAGATGCAGAAGAGAAGCTCGGGGGAGAAAGGGAGGCATTTAAACCTCCTGAGCACTTCGCTAAATTATTAACTATTAACCCTTCGAACAATTTGAAGGTAATATGTTGACATCCATTTGTCAAGGAGATGATGAAAAGAGGTTAAAAAAGGCAGAGTGACAGTGAGAAAATATGATGCATGGAGAAGGTAGTTCCACCACCAACAAAAGGTAGATACTCTGTCCCCAGATGTTCATACTTGGCTATACCTCTGATAAGACAAGCATTTCAACATTACTCTGGCTACTCTACAGAGGATGGATTTGACAGGGTAACAACAGCCATGGGGAGACCAATCTCAGGATGGTTTAGCTAGTTCAGGTAAGCGATAATAGTAGCATGGATCAGAGTGATGACAGAGGAGTTAAGAAAAGTGGACAGATTCAAGAAACATTTAGAAGGTTGAATGGCTAGGACCTCGTGATTAACTAGATGTGGATCTAATGCTTAAAAGAGGTTGGAGACATAGAAAAAAGAGGAAATGGAAAAAGGGCCCTGAGAAGGAAGAAATGGGATCCAGAGCACACACAGAGGAACGGGCCTTCGTAGGAGGGGAATCCCTCCACTATAATAGGAGGGAAGACGGAGAAGATGGGTATAGGAAAGTGGGTTTGTAATTTAATGTCAGAAACTGAGGGAGCTCCCATGAGGTGGGTCCTACTTCCTTCACAAAGTAGGAGGCAAAGTCACTCAAAAGGAGTTGGGGATAAAGAGATGAATAGTGGTTTGAGGAAACTGGAAGTTTAAAAACATTGTTGTAAAGAATGGGCTCATGAAAAATCACTGTAAAATTTCCCAGCAATATTCAGAGACCAGCTGAAGGTAATGAATGTGAACTTATAGTGGTATCAATTTTCCATTGTCATTTTCTCACAAGTGCTCAGTCACTTGCGTGCAGGAACAGAAAAGGCAGAGTGGGAAAAAAAAAGATTTTGTCAGACCAAGCATCATCACAGGGCAGGAGCAAGAGTTTAGAGTGCATGCAAGAAAATGACTGACATGATAGATCACATTTATGCTGGAAAGGGAGGGAACTGAACACAGGAGGGGGCTGGAGAGTGGAAGGTCAATGAATTGGAAATTCCAATGTGGTCAGATGACGAGTGAAGTGGGAGTACTTGAGTAAGCAAGCATGAAAGTTTGGGAAGTTGTGGTCGGAGACTGAGACACGTAGAAGAGTGACTGGGGGAAGAGCAGTTTCAAATAATGACAAAGCCCAGGGTATGACTCTGGGAGTGGACAACTAAGGTAAATTGGAAGAAAAATTCAATTACAATGAATTGAAGGAACAAACCGTGAGTTTGGGTTCTCAAGGCGCTTCTAAACTCTACAGGAAACATGAAAAAATTAGGGAAATAATACAAGACTACACAATTAAGTGCTAAACTATAGTTCAAAGCAGATGTGCTACAGGAGTTTGAAGAGGAGAAAAATTGTAAAATGAGGTAAAATTACAAATGGAAGGGGTTTTAGCAAGGAAAGCCTTCATGAAAGAGGTAGATTTCAAAGGGTGAACAGGACTTGATAAAATAAAAAGGAGGGACTGACATTCTGAATCAAGGGGAAAAAAGAGCTAGGGCCAGGAGGCAGAAAGGATAAAAACACTTTTAGATTTCAGAGCACAGTCAGAAAATAAAACATGGCAGTCAACTCCAGAAGAATTATACTAATTAAATAAAATTCATGTAAAAAGTTAGTAAATAGAGATCACTCATTTAGTTGGACAGGACAGATCCCTAAATTTACTGCAGGGAACAGAGCAGCAGCTCTTCTTCGGCTGATGTTACAGTAACTGAGTTCAACGAAATTTGTTCAAAGGAACGTGCCTGGTGCCCTCATCGGAGTTCTCTCGGAACGTTGCCCGAACACCAGAGGAAGAGAACCCTACACTCAAGGGTCGGAGCAGCTGAGTACGCTTTCCTCCCTCCTCACCTGTCAGACTATTTTCCGAAACAGATGATTAGGATGTAACTCTACACATACAGGATATGTTTTAATCAGTACAAATGGCGTACTGGTAAGCAAGCACACAATCTGAGAATGTGCTAGTCATCCTTGCTCAAAGATTACCAAAAAAAAAAAAAAAGCATTAAAAGGCCATTTAAACAAATGAAAAAATCACAGTGGTAAGAAGTTCCGGTAGGTGTGTGAAGACGAATTTACTCTTTCTTACGATCCCAACAACAAGCAATAAAATCCATCAAAGTGCATTCCCAATTATCCAAGGATTTGTTTACCTCATTCACATTAAGTTAGGACCAAAAACCCTTATGGTTTTGAACAGCCCTAAATACCGAAAGTCATAATGCGGATTGGCTTACTTCTAGACAAGCAAGTTGCAATGAACAGGCTGCTCTGTGCGTGTGTGCACACTCACATACACACATACTCCTCTCAAATGTTATAAAAATCAGAAGCAACTAGAATATCTAAATCAAAAAGCAACACAAATAAGCACTCAATTTTCAGTAATATATGTAGACAGCCACAAGTGTGGCCTCTACAAGGGAAACACTGAGGAAACTCTCAGCTAGAGAAAGCTAGCTTAAGACATCCTGTCAAAGTGCTTTAAGAGAAAAGTGAGCCCCAAGCCACATAAGAAGCAATTCTAACATAGGGTCAATCTCATTTCTCTTCTACCCCAATGTGGGACAAGAGGAGAGTATATAACATATAATGGCCAAGGGCTTTTAAAATTGAGCTTGATTACTTTTTTTACTTATACAATGTGATGATATAAGCCACATAATAACATATATAAACCAAAATGAAAACTTTGATGTACATCCAGAAATAAAAAGGTAGCCAGTGGTTATTTGCACACATCATGATATACTAACAACCTCACTATGTAGTAGCTAGAACATGATCTAACTGAATAGAGAAAGAAAACTGGTAAAACCAACAAAAAATTAACAAGTACATTTTTAACCTCTTATGACTCTAATTATCCACCCCAAATTAGAGACTGTAGTAATCCACACACCTGAAATACAAATTTAAGTTAAGAGCAATTGCAGAGTTGGAGGAGCTGACAATCACTACAACATCTAGGTCTTGAGACACTTTCAGTGAAGTAAAAGAAGAAATCTTGGCTGGCTCCTGTTGCTGCTCATTACACATATCTTCTTGGTGAAGTGCTAAATCCACATGAGCTACATGTGTACCGTCCACAATGTCAAAAATATCTTTGAGTTGGAGTTAAAGAAAATGGCAGTCTTACGTATGCCTAACCATTTAAAACACAGGATGGGAGAGAGCTATTGAGCTCATTGCTCCAACCTTGCAGGTACAGTAACAGCAGGAAGACTAGACACTGAGGCAGCCCCCATCACAGCAACTCATGGCTATGAAGTTGGTGGTCCAATAAACAGCCTGATAAAGTTCACTCAACAATACTTGCCAAATACACACTATGTGCCAGGCCCTGGGACACTGCTAATATTTTCCACTCACATTCGACAACAATGCTGTCCAAGAGAAATATAATACGAGCCACATTTATCATTGTAAATTTTCTAGTAGGCTTATCAAAAAAGTAAGAAACTAGTGAACCAAATTCTAATAACATTATTTTACTTAACCCAATATATCCAAAATATTACCTCAACATGTAATCAACATAAAAAAATTGAGATATTTCATATCCTTTTTTTCACACAATTGTTCAAAATCTGGTATTTTATAGTTATAGTGCATCTCAATTTGGACACTAAATTTTCACTGGAAATACCTGATCTGTATTTAGACTTCATAAAATTTACATTTGAGAACTTGGAACAAACAAAGTTGTTCCAAATAGACTTATAAGTTCTCCAATAACTGAATCAATTATCAGCTTTTAAATTTAAAGCATTAAATAAATTAAGAATTCAGTTCTTCAGTCATGCTAGCCAATCTCAAGTGCTCAACAGCCATATATACCTGGTGCCTATCGTGTTAGCACAGTTCTATAAACTGGCAACAACAATGAAGTTACTCCAATATTTTACATTTTTGCAAAAGAAATTTTAACACAGGTTATGATGTATCGAAAATAGAAAAACCATTCCTTTAACTTAGAAATGAAAGTTCCAAAATCATATAAGGGGTGATTTTTCAAGTCTTCAAAATAATTTTGCTGATGATCTGTCAAAAAAACTGTAATATTTTCCAAAAACAAATTAGAAGTAGTTAAGCAAACCATATGATTCACTAATATGAATCATCATTAGAGATAAGAGATGGACTATATTCATACATGAAAATATATGTATCACATAACCCATCATCTAAATCCTTGCTGGAACAAGCATATGGTAGATATTTAATATTTTGAGTAAATGGATAATGAAGAGCATATACAATTTAAAAAGAATGCAAATTGGATAAGATGATTTTGAACATGGAAAAATATATATGTATATACTGGAAAGCATTTGAATGGAATATAAAGCAATATAGTTGAGTATTTTAAGTTCATTAAGATCTTTTTTCCCTGAAAAGTTTTACTGAAAAATGAATCATTCTACCTATACCCCCGTCCCTAACGCTAAGAGTCTAAAAAGGCTCATCTTTCTAGGTATTCTCTGCCCTTGCATGTCACATCTTTACTGCGAAGGATACAGATCCAGCCTAAACTACTCAAAACAAAGAGAATTCCTCTGCAGAGCTGCGTGTCAATAATCCTGTCCACTGCCTGTGCAGGCAGAGGTAATGTAAAACAGTTGAGTACTCTAATCTCAGCATCTCTTTCAGGAAATACAACGTGCAGGATGATACACTTGTTGATGAACAATAATGATGTGTTATCGTGAAATGACAGAATTCTCAAAGATAATAAGGAAATACCTATGAAAGAAAAGGATATTATTTCAAATACATTGGTCACAACTTCATAAGTGGTAAATTTGATTCTGTAAACATAACACAAACAGGTAAAACAAAAAAGAAACAGCACTTGACTTAGTCCAACAGTAGGTAGTTATTGTTCGTACCCACCTAAGCAAGTGGTCATTGGAAGGTAGGTAAGAAGATGAACAAAGATGGCCTACAATGTCTTTGTTCCTTCTGTTTATGGCCCAAGTCTGATAGCACACCAGAAGGCCTCACAAGGACAATGAGACTTTTTTTTAAAAAAAAAAAAAGAAGGAAACTTAAAATCAAGTGTGGCAAGTATGCTACTGCGCTAAAAACAGAAGACTGACTGCTTTGATTTCTGCTCCCTGTAGCCCTCGAGGACACAGTAAATAGCTGTGTACCCAGTCTATATCAGCACTAGCTAACAAAAATGCGTCAACCACAAATGCGAGCCACATACGTAATTTTAAATTTTCTAGCAGCTACATTGGAAAAAAAAAGAAACAGGTGAAAGTAATTTTAATATACATTATTTACCCCATATCTAAAATATCATTTCAACATGCAATTAATATAAAAAACCATTAATGAGATATTTTACTTTTTCAATACTAAATCTTCAAAATCTGGTATGCATCTGACATTTAAATTTCATCTTAATTCATGTTAACCACATTTCAAGTGGTCAACAGCCCTATGTGGCTAGTGGCTACTGTCCTGCACAAGGCAGATGTCCCTCCAGGATTTCACCTCTATAAGAATTTTTCCTGAAATATATAAAATTACCTAGTAATGTCACGGATTTCAACATGCTGAAAGACTACCTGTAAATACTTACTGATATTTAGATCTTCAACGAGCTTTTGCAATCTCTCCTGACTATAGCTATACAAAATGGTTGCATCACATCTTCCATCTTTCAAATTAAATTCATAGATGAGCAGTTCATAATTGTCAGTAAGAGCGAGCAGTCTGGGCTTGTCTGTTGGTGCGCTGCTGTTATGAGAATCCTCCCACACAAAACTGAGGAAAAAGTTTAGATTATTTATTATATTCTATATCCACGATATTTACCCACAGTAGTGAGGGCAGAAGGGCAGAATGAGTAGACAACAGTTCTCTGGTTCACCTAGGAGCATTAATTCTACAGTTAACTTAGGAAAATATAACCCGCTCTAGGACATCCCATCTCTTCCCCCTTCCCGTTCCTCACATCTTCCTCCTCGGCCCCCTTCATGCCAATACAAGAATATAGGAGTGGGTGGTGAAAAGGGGGCATGCAGCAAGAAATGGTGGCTCCTTTTATTCCTTCATCCTTAATCCTGACTGATTTGTTTAAAGGAACTGTCATGATCAAGGATAAGTTTCAAAAACCAAATATTTTATTTGTATTAAATAATGTTATGTATTATGTATTTTATTTATATGAGATGAGGCTCACAATTAACAAAATAGGTTTTGCTAAATTAAATGCTTTCAGTGACGTAAAAAGAAAGCGATTGTTTTTATTTAGACTTTGAAGACTCATACAGTACACTATAGAATAGCTCTGTCCAACAGAACTTTCTATATGATAGAAATGTTCTACCTAACTGCATTGTCCAACACAGTAGCCAACAGCCACATGTGGCTACTGAGCACTTGAAATATGTGTGAATAGTGCAACTGAGGAAATGAATTTTAAATTTTAAGTCATGTGTGGCTAACGGCTACCATGCTGGACAACGCAGTTGCAGAATTTTTAAAGCAGTGTAATGTCAACAAACCAACACTGGTTAACAAGGATGGAAAGAGACTAATGATGCTACAGCTTCAAATTAAATAATAAACTTAAATTACATTTTAAAAATAAATGGGCCCCAATTCTGAAAAAAGTGCAATAGAATAAGATGAGGCTAGCATGCTGATAAAATTTCATCTTTTCAAAAAAGCTTTTTTTCTACAGAAGTAGTAAGTTTTGGGGCCAGCCCCGTGGCCAAGTAGTTAAGTTCGTGCACTCTGCTTCAGTGGCCCAGGGTTTCACTGGTTCTGATCCTGGGCATGGACCTAGCACCGCTCGTCAAGCCATGCTGAGGTGGTGTCCCACATAGCACAAACAGAAGGACCTGCAACTAGAAAACACAACTATGTACTGGAGGGGCTTTGGGGAGAAAGGAAAAAAAAAAAAGAAGACTGGTGACAGATGTTACCTCAGGTGCCAATCTTTAAAAAAATAAAAAAGTAGTAGTAAGTTTTATAACTAAAAAAATTGAACTTGGTGCTCTTACATCCTTATTACAGAAGAAGACTGACAACGGTTTATATTTCCATCTTTATACCTAGACTGATGATTTTTCATGAATATCCAATTCCTGACTGTTTACACTGAAAATCTGGAAAACAATCTAAATATCGAATACAGAAAAGGTTAAACAAATTAAGATATTTAAAAGGCAGAACACTGTGACACCATTAACATCATTAGCACATGGATTATACTGCCACATGGAAAGGTAGGAAATTTTCAATGAAAATAAAATACAGAATGTACAGTAATTTCAACAACATAAAAAGGACTATATAGATCTTGAGAAAAGTGGGAAGTAAACCCTGAATACTATAAACTCCTTCTTATTTTTACCCTATGAAGTATTCTAATCTAATTAAAATTCAAGTCAAATAAAAAAATAAAAAAGAAGCTCTTGTTGATCTTCCTCTCATTTCATGCAGTAGCTTATGAACGCCCCCATCACTTCTTATCTTCTGTTAGGTTCTCAAGCACCTGAAGAGTTCTGCTTCTTGTCTCTGTTTCATTCCTTTCTCTACAGGTCTGTCTTCATAGATAATACTGCTGAATAAACTTGTTGCTAGGAAGAGGAATCTCTCCTTAGGGGAAGTCAGAGACCAGGAATAAAGAAGCCAAACACAGAACAGGTTAAAGCATTCACTGTGATTTACCAAACGAATCTCTACTGTCAGGCACTGTTACAGCACCTGGAGATTTCCACGTAAGACACCTCTTGCTATTCAGTCTTAACGAGATCGTTTCCAAAATGCTTTCTATTATTAAAAAGAGCCCAATCAAAGACTCAGAGGGCAGTCACAAACTTAAGGATGTAAACTCTAAGTCCTGGACCGAGAATTACAGAAGTGGACAGTAATACATGATTGTAATTTTTCTCTATCTTCCCAAATCACGCAAGTCTCACACGTAAGAATTGTGTCTTATTCGATTTTTTTTTTTTTACATTCCTGCTAGGTAACAGTGAGAGCGTATAACTTATTTGTTGAGTGAATAAATGAATAAACGAATGGACAAATTGGACTGTACTTGAAGGGGGGAAAAAGGCCCATATGTGAAGAAAATCGCTATTTGTTTTAGGGGTAAGAAGAAGATATTAGGATGACTCAAACTAGAGATGATCCCCACCTGGCACCTTTAACGAATTTAACTGAAAGAAAATGGGCATGGCACACAGCACACTGACAATTAACCAACTATGTGTTGATTAATTAATCAAGTATGTGCTGAATGAATAAAAGAATCAGCGTCTAAGCATGCCGGGTCCGCCGCTGCCAGCAGAGGAATCGGGAAGCAAGGGTGCGGGATGCAACAAAAGCGAGGAAAACGTTCGCTTCTGAGGCATTTCCCGCGGCTGTCATTCCTCTCCCGCCACCTCCACGCCAGGAGGGGGACACTGGGGCCAGCCGAGCGAAGGCTCCGGACTCCCCCGCCACTGCCCAGTCCTCCCGCAGCACTTACTGCCGAAAGGGGCCATCCAGGCGGCAGCCGCCCCCGCCCCGGCCTCCGGGCGCCAAGGAGAGCACTTGAAGGCCGCCCGAGGCCGTCAGGCTCCCCAGAACCTCCTGCTCTCTGTGCAGCTGCGCCCGGGCCCCTAGCCGCCCCGTTGTCTCGGCGGGAACTGGCACCAACAACATAGGCAGAACCCGCTCCATGGCTGCAGCGTTGCAGCTACAGCCGGCAGCGGCACTTCCGGCCGCCTGCTCTGCAGCCATCGTGGCTCGGCGGTTTCTTCCGGTCACCCGCGCCGGACCCCGCCTGCATCCTGGGCATGCGCAGTGTAGCAGACCCGCTCGCAGACCCGTGCCTCCCGGGGAAAGCTGCTGAGCTGCGTCTGCGCAGTTACGTTCCCAGCTGTGGGGGACATACGCAACCGCTCCAGCAAAGCCGCTTCTGCCTTTGCCTCAAGCCGGCTGTCTATTCTGAAACAGCTGAGGGCCTAATTTAGCGGCCTAAGGCAGGCTGTAGCAGCTGTTCTCACACGTGGCATTACCCTTTGCTGCTTTAATCTGGCTGCCTCCTATCTATTGGAACACTGTTTCTGTCTCTCTCCTTGGCTTTTCTTATTGTGCTTTTGTTTGTTTACAGGCCCTGGGGTGGTGCAATGTCCTTGGTAGTGTGGACGGATCCATCATGAAGGAGTTGGCCTAAACGCTGAAGTCAAATAGTATCCATTGTTACAGGCTGGGAAACAGGGTGGGCAAGGGCTGGAGGTGGTAGCGTTCCTGTTTCATTACTCCTTTATTCTCAGGGAAGTGGGATCTAAGATCGTCAGCAAAGAGGGAGAGGAGCAGAGGAGATAGAGAATCGGTGGGGAGTAGGCATTTTGGAAAGGTCTCCTAATAGACAGCAGTACCTTTCCTATCAACACATTCTTTTCCACAATCAGATGGGGTCACATGGCTATTCACGGCCAACTCCTCCATGTGTGCTGTAATTCCCGTCCCCTGTTGTTCTAGGATTTTGTGTCTGTAAAGTTGTTTATCTTCTGTATTGGTTTTCTCCCCTCTTGTTGGAGTGCTTTCACACATGCTGTTACGTCATTCTTTAAAAAAAAAAAAAATCGTCCCTTAGGGGCCAGCCTGTGCCTGAGTGGATAAGTTCGGCATTCTGCTTAGGTGGCCCAGGGTTTCGCTGGTTCACATCCCGGGTGAGGACAGGGCACTGCTTGTCAGGCCATGCTGAGGCAGTGTCCCACATGCCACAGCTAGATAGACACACAACTAAAATATACAACTATGTATTGGGGGGATTTGGGGAGGAAAAAGCAGGGGGAAAAAAAGTTTGGCAACAGTTGTTAGCTCAGGTACCAATCTTTAAAAAAAGAAAAAAATCATCCCTTAGCATATATCGACCACTGCCTACTGTCAAATTTCTGCTTCCCTTTTAGAGAATTCCAAGTTGACTCCGGTAGTCAGTCCCTCCCTCCTCATCTCAACCCCTGTCCACCTCGAGGTCCTCAATGATCTTCATATTGCGGCAACCAGCCATGTCGCTCTATCCTCATCCCTCACGCCTTTCTTAAAGTACTTTCTTTTCAACTTTCCTACCACCACTTCCATAGTTTTTCACCTATTTCACTGATAACTCCTCTTCAGTCTCCTACGTTACTTTCCTGTTTAAAATTCTGACTTCCCATCACAGTTAAAAAAATCTTTTTTTTTTAAATCATGGCTTACAGATCTATACCCTGCCCACTCTTCTCCAACCTCATCACTCCACCTCACCCCCATCTGTGTACTACAGCCACTTCCATTTATTCCTGAAACACACCAAGTTCATTTTCACTTTGGGGCTTTGTGCTCACTAGTGTCTCTACACGGAATACCTGTCACTCGTTTCAGCTTAAATGTAACCTCTGTTGACAGGCCTTCCTGGACCATTCCACTCCAGTCACTCAATTTTGTTTTCACCATGGTATTTCTCACTAGATGTTTTGTGACAGTCCCTGTCCAACCAGAATGTAAGCTTCAAAAGAGCAGGGACTTTGTGTTGCTCAGCAGTGTTACCCTACCACCTAAAACAGGGCCTGATTCATAAAAGGCACTCTACTGTTTGTTGATGAATGCATGACCTTGTTTGTCAAGTTAAACCAAACATTTCATATCCCAAAGATATTTATATCCAACCCTCTTAGCTCAGGTAGGGCTCCTTTCTCCTTATAAAAAATGGCAACCCTGAAACATGATCATTTCCAAAGTCATACTTTTGTTAGACATAAGGCCTTATTCCTTATGTTAAGGACAATCTTGAAGCATTTACACATAAGAAAATAGCTTTCATTATACCTAATTTACAAACAAGTTAACACATTTTTCTATTATCTCTTTAATTATACCTTATTATGCCATGCCTTTTTAGGCATATCATTCAGGTTTTTAAAGAAAGAATAAGAAAATGTTTTTGGGCAGGGTCTTCCAATATATCAAGGCATAATAAATGTCTTCAGACTGTCTGGATCCCTGTAGACATAGCCCATACAGCTAGGATCTGATTAAACTTTTCCCACATGTACATATTCTAGAACAATGATCAGTAGATCCAGGCAAGCCTACAAAGAAAACAGATGTTAGCTGCAAACACAAATCCATTTTGTAAAGTATTTGTGTGATTTGACTAGTATCTGACTCTTTATAGCAGATGGTAAATTCTGAGAACAGAGATGACCTCCATGTTCACGCTTATATTTTGGAATAGTTGTCCCTCCTATTTCTTGAATGAACAATTCAGCTTCTCTAATTCTTCCTTCAAATAGCTTAGCATGATAAATGACCAAAGCACCTGGGAATAAATTAAAAGTTTTGGCTGAAGAAACAGGCCACAGGGTCCTAACTTGGAACGGACTACTTACTCAGTAAACGCCACAGTGTCTAGAAGTTCTAAAAGCATGGTATCCTCCATACTCATAGTTTAAAAGAAGTAGAGAGGTAAGTGACAGAACCTAGACTGGGCTTGAACAAAGGGCTATGACCTCATTTCTGCCATCACTTACTCCATCCTAGCCTCCAACTGCTGTACCAATTGTTTATCCACGTGGTGACAGAACAGGGGAAGAAGGTTGCTGGGAAAGGTTAGGGGTTCTGCCAGAGAGGCTGTAGGCATTTGGGCTATCTCCCAGGCAATCAGAACCACCATGTCTGTCCTGGAGGCAGAGAAGAAGAAATACATTGTAGTCTTTGTATTTCTGCAGGAGACAGACTCAAGGCCAAGGGTCCTTATCCTCTGCTACCACTATCACTGTCTGTGCACATAGCAATTAAGAGATAACATTTGCATGTTTGGTATGTGCCAGGCAAGGCTTAGTGCCTTATGAATCTTCCTCTTATTAAATCTTGAGAACTCTAAGTGGTTAGTACCATCACCCCTTGATCCCTTTTTATAGATGAGGAAACAGACTAAGAAGTGAATTGACATGCCCAAAAGTTACAGTGCTAGTAAGTGATAGAGGCAGAATTCAAACCTAGGTCTATTTGACTCTAAAGCTTGTCCCCCTGATTACTGTGTTACACTGCCTCCCATAGGAAACCAATAGTCCAGGGCACTGGAGAGGGGGAGAAAAAAAACTAGAATAGCTACAACTCTGCGGGTTATCCCTTCTCTGTCCAACCTCCTCCTTGATGCTTCCATAGACCACTCAGGAAATACCTCATCTGGCTCAGCCCACACGTCCCAGGGGTACTGAGGCCTTTATGATCTTACCAGGTGGTATAGTCACTGTTGGATTTCTCTAGAGAAGAATCCAGGGATACCAGCTGCTCCCCATGACTTAGCAGGGCATAGAGCAAAGATATTCCAAACTGCAAGTGATCAAGTGTTCAGGGTAAAATGAGTTCACCATAGACATTCAGTGTTTCCCTGGCTCTATCTTCCCAACTGAAAGGGCAAGTTCACAGGTACAAATGGAGCCCAACACCCATGAAACTGTCAGGTTACATTGGCTGGCCAAAGAACTCAGACCTTTCCAAGGAAATCACTTCTCTGAACTTTCCCCAAAGATTCTTTTGGGGAGCTGATTTAAATGCACACTCATGGACTCCACGCTTGGGGTCAGCGTCTGTAGATCAGGAGTAAACCCAGGATTCTGATACAGGTAGTTTGTGGACCCCACTCTAAGAAGCATGGCTTAAGCAGAGATCTTCAGAGTGGGGTTCACAAGATAATCCACTGGGTTATTGGAAGAAGACGCCAGAACTTTCACTTCTGGAGTCTCATCTTTTAAAACTTTCTATCTTGTATTTATTATGTACCTAATATTAGCATAGTGTTACATGTATATGACTTATGAACAAACACATGGGTGATACTGTTCAGAATTGTTTTACTAAAAGGGATACACAATCTAAAGAGTTTGATGACCTCTGCTCTAGAGATCCACAACAGCACATCATCAGAGAGCTTGTTAGAAAAGCTAAGGCATGGGTCCCACCCCAGGTCTACTGAATGAGGCTCTCTAGGGGTGGGACCACGTGTTCAATAAGCTCTCCAGGTGACCCAAGTGCTCTCTAGAAATTGAGAAGCACTACAGAGGATAAGATGGAGAAATGAGAACATTCTCCCACTCATTCTTTGCCAGTGATACCACCTGGAAGACATCCCTGGAAAGAGAAAAGCCTCCCAGGTGTGTTACCTGATTCTGAAGCACCACAGTGACTGGCCGCTCTGAGGAGCCAGGTGCTAGCAGTGTTAGTCCCTGAAGTCCTTGGAGGAGTTCATGGAAGGTCAAGTGACTGATACATCTGTCCAGAGGTTTGAACAACATTGGTAGGGCCTGCAAGAAGGTCAGTAAGCACCTCTCTCAGATTCTGCTACAATTTCACCTCGTCCTACCTCACCTCAACCCCCTTTTCTTGCTGACCTGCCTTTGGCACCTTCCTGGTCAGGTTTTACCAGGCCTATAACCACTCACGTCTCTCCATCCCTAGGCACAGGTCCTTCAATACCTACTTGTTCTAGGATGCCTTCCCTAAGAAAAGTAGATATGGGGCTCAACACTTGTCTCAAACTTCCACAGCACACTCACACCTGTGCAACCATATGCCCATGTGTTTTTCATTCTTTGTACCTGAAGATGATCAGCTGTTCCCATAGTAGTTTTAACTCCCTTACCTGAGGGTGGCAGGGTCAGCGCCCCTCACTGCCCAGCACTTTCTCTGCCATCTCTGGGAGTGCGGAGTGGAAGAGGAGGAAAGATCCCTAACCTGACCACAAACCATCCTCTTCTCTACTCAATGCCACAGTACCTGATCAGCCACATCCCTCCTGACCAGAAGGGGCAGATGGTGGGTGATAGCCAGAAGAAGGCTAACAGCTTGATTCTGGGGCAGGAAGGGGAGCATCCGGGCCACTAGGGCTTTCCCCTTCCTCACAGAGAGCACCTGCAGGAAGCCATCTGCTGCCTCCCTACAGGTGAGATAGGAGAGCATTTTCAGGGCTCTGCATGGAGGAGAGGACTACCTGTTAGAAAAGAGGAACAGAAGCAAAGCCAATGTCTTTGCTGATCCTTCCCTTCCTGGGCTGAGGTGTGACCCTCCCATACTCACTCCAGATTATTCTGCTCCTGGGTCTTTAAGGCCAGGAAGAGCTTCTCCACCTGGTTGCTCTGCTGCTCAGAGTAGCAGGGTTCTGGAGGCCCATCCTTCTGGCCTTCCTCTATCTCTAGTAACTGAAGGAACATCTGGGAATTCGAGGGTGGGAAAAGCGGAAGAGGTAAACTTGAGCAATATCCCATTCTCATGGGTAAGTTAGGAACTCATCCCCAAGGAGCTGATAGCTCACCTTCTCAATGTGGTGCAACACCTGAAGCTTCTGACTGCTTGCAGCTCCTGCCTCCTAGGAGAAAGGGTTCCTGGCCATCAGCCTCACCTACAAAGCAGCAGCTCAGGCCTCTGGAGAGCTAAAAATAGAGCTGGAAAGGCTAGGCACAAAGTCTGATCACACTTCCTCACTCTTAGGTCACAGTCTGAACGTAAGCATGACAGTGCTCCAGACCTTTCTTCAAAACAGGGGAAGAGAAAAAAAGGTTCTGGGAAGATAACACTCCTACCTGCTCTTGAGTTCCATGGGGTACAGCATCAATAGCTCGGCGAGGGCTGAAACACGTTGATACAGCTACCTGGCCCAGGGAACCCTCAATTCGAACCACTGCACAAAAGGAGTTAGGAGAGGCATATTCTCCTCCCCTTTCCACCCTATGTCCTCTTAGATGTCCAGCCCATCCCAGCAAGTCAGCCCTGGTCCTACCTGACTCGTAAGCCTCTGCCTTCTGAATGTAAGGCGTTACCAGCTTGAGGGACTCAACCTTGTTCTTTCTCCCAAGTAGCTCGTCATCTGCCTGCTTCTTCTCTAGTTTCTGATAATACTTCTGCGAGTCCATGGAATAGAAAAATGTATGCTCATCTTCTGAACTTAGAATTAAGGGTCTCAAGTGCAACCTCTTAATACACCCTTTCCTACAGTATTCATTCCAGAAATGATCCTGGCACCTTAGGCCCTTCTAGCAATTGTCCTAAAGCATCTTACACACCCTGGGTCTCACGCCACATACCTTAGAGTCCCCATACTAAGGACTTTAAGAGTTAGACACCATCGCCAGATCTGGTGGAAAGGCAGAGAGCAAAGTGGAAAGCCAGGAAGCAAACCTGTCCCAGCATCTGCAACCTTCCCGCATTCCTTACTCCCAAGTTACGTGCTGCACACCGCATATCCTCCCCCTCCCCATTTTAATTTTGTGATCCTACCTGTGCTTTCCAAAATCAGAGTTATCTGATGGCATGTAGACCATCAGCAGCTTGAAGTACCAAGAACACTATTGCCAATTGGCCTGTAGGCCAGTTTTAGACTTCTCAGGATTTGATCAGCAGCTCTAATATCTTCTTAAAGAAGTCTGTAAAATCCCAAGCTAAAATAAAGCCACTGAGAGTCAAACAAGAATTTGAATAAAGCTCCTTCCTTTAGGAGCAGTGCCAAAAAGGCAAGAGTATAAAACTATTTCACTTTCAATGATCCTGGCACAAAGAGGAGAGTTTTTCAAGTGTAATGGAAAGAAAGAAACTAATGTAAACAGGAAGGAGATCAAGCTGGAACTGTGATGGGGGTTCATGGAGGTTGAGGAGAAAGTGAGACACAGCCTCAACAACCCAAAAACCCATAGACAAAGACTTGCCCCATAAATAAAGGGGAGATAGGAAGCAGGGGGAAATGAGTCAAAATGTCTGCCAGCATTTGTTCAATTCAACAGATTGAATCCCACTATTTATAAGATCCCTGTTTTAGATCTAAAAAAGTGAAAAGTAGATGAATGTTTATAACAAGACATTTCTAAGATCCACATAAGTGTGCGAAGGTGGAAAAGTCCGTATTTCCATGCCGAATAGGGGGAATTCTTGGCAAAGGATGGAGACAAAACCTGAGTGTGTTTGGGGAATTGTAAATAATCCCATTTGGCTGAAGTGTAGGAGAATAGAGGGGAATGAGCTTGGAATGTCAACTTTAGAAATATGGCCCCTATTCTGTAGTGATTGCCTCACCCACCTGAATGGACATGGCCTCTAAGAGCTGAAGAGAGGATCCGAGAGGGACCAGGGAGTTCAGGCCCCAAGGTCAGAGGCTAGGAAGAACACCTGGGGCTCACCTGGTAGTAATAATCATCCAGGCGGGGGTTCTCACTCTGCAGCTGAACCATCTGCACTTTTATCACCCAGTCCTTCTCTTTTCGGGTCATGAGGTTAGCATAGGGGTCTGGTTGCTGAGACCAAGGCTTCTTGGCTGGGGGACTTCAAGCCAGGAGGAGCATCCCTTTAGATTCACCCACCCAGCCACAATGAACTTCCCAAGGAGTGGTGAGCTTGGAGTGGTGCTGTCAGGGAAGGATGGGAGCGAGTGCAGAGGTGGGCAACACCGTGAGAGTCTTAATTGTACAGGGTCTTTGGGAATCACAAGGGAATACCCAGCATGCAGACGAGTATCAGCCCTGCTGCTTGTCTAGACTTTACCTTTGCATTCGACTATGCTGCTGCAGCTGCAGGAGCCGTTGGTGCTGAGGGTGAAGCTGGGTCAGATGACTGGGAAGACTTAGAAAGAAATTTGGACTGGGTGAAAGCAAGCTCTCAGCTCCCTACCCCTTCAATTCATTTAGCCTCATCCTAACCTCAGCAGGACATCAAAGGGAATCCTATCTGTTTATGTGCCTCCCCAAAGTCAGCCACATGAAACATCACAATCCTAGCTCAGCAGGGCTCACATTCTCCTCCAAGATAGATTTTTCTGCAGTTTGGCTGCAGGAAATCTTGACACAGTAGAAAATCATTTACCCTGTTTGTCAGGAGTTCTGAGTCCTAATCTCAGTTCTCCATGCCAGCTAACCACAAGTAAGTTCTTTTTAGTCTTCCTGGCCTTCCATTTCCTCATCTGTAAGGGAGAAGGGACTGGACTCTTCCTGAGAATTCTCTTTTTAAGTTTCTATAAGTAAGTTTCTGTGGCAGCTGGTAGAGTGGCCCCTACTCCTCATCAGCCCCTACCTTCTGAGACTTCTAGAGAAGAGCTCAGCCTGTCGTGGATGCTGGGGTACCCGGCACCCTGATCCAGTACCTGAACTTAGGGGGCCATGAGGTCGGCAGGCTGCAGAAGAGAGATGGGTCTGGCAAGAGCAGTTGATGTCCAAAATGGCACGCTGGAGAGTTGGCGCTGGGAAACTTAGGCCGGAAAAGAACTGGCGACAGGTAGTCCAGGGTCTGGGAGAAGAAGTAAGAGGTTTCGGACCAGGGCATCTCCATCAACAGAATGCTGCTCTTGTTGCCAAGTGCTTTTCCTACCTCTATATTCTCACCTGTCTTTTTCCTTAAGAACCTCACCCAACATTTTGCCATCTTGGGGGCCCTCAAGCCAGCTGTGAGGGCACCAGACTGTGGATCCTGCTCATTTCTAACAGGGTTTATCACCTCCTAGGGCGCGCCTCTTCAGTCCCCGACACTGTGGGGCATGTGCTTTTCCTACTGTCTGGAAAGTCAACACCTCTCCCTCTCCTCTTTGTAAGTCTTGTCTCAGGCTCTTGTGTCAGCTACTGGGGTGACACTTATGTGTCTCTTTTCTGATTCATCCGAGGTCCTCCCCAGAGCTGCAATTTGCTTCTCATTCTCCCTGCAGATTTCCTGCAATTCTTCTACCCCAGACCATGTTCCCATTATGCAGTTAATTGAAGGGCAGGTGCTCTTTCTAGCCCTAAGCTCAATGCTGCTCTCATCTGCTGAAATATTTTGTAAGGTGGAAGTAGGGTCCTAGGTTCTTTTTTTCATCTGAATGGCCAGCTGTCCCAGAACCACCTCTGTCATTTACCAAGCTTACCTACATTATGGACATCTCCCACCTCCCATACCCACACTTCACTTTGGGTGCTTCATCTCCAGAGCAAGGTCAAGAGCACTGAACATAATGGAAATAAGGGACACTTGGCACGCTCCTTCTCAGCACCCAGTTACTTTCTCATAGGATGGAGACTAGAGAGACTCACCTGCCACAGAAAGTGCAAGGAGGTAGGTGACATCCCCAGCACATCAGGGATCTTGATTCCAGGGGAACTGAGACCACCTCTCTGGAATAGGAGGAAGGAAAGCCCAGGCTTGAATGAGCCCCTGTGGTGTTTTCTACGTTCATGTGTGTCCATGAGGTGTGGCAGCAAGGCCAACAATTTCCACCACCCAGGAGAACGGCAGCCTGGCCTTCCCTCATAATCAAAGGCAACTGGGCCAGGACCCCTCTCCTTCCTCTGAAAGGATGCAAGACTGGTATCTCAGGAGTAGGTTGAAGGAGGGTCTAAGTCACTTCTTTCTACATGTGATTCCTTGTCTTTCTCCACTGGTTTCGGGAATCCAAGGGAATAAATACCAGTTATGGACCATTGAGACACAGGGGCCCAGGGTTGAAGATGACTCACCTTCAGCACCAGGAGCAGGACCAGCACCTATGGACAATGCACAGCCCTGCTAGGACCTGATTTTTAAGGTGAAGCCAGCAGCACAAACTAAGTCGGAGATAGGAGGAAAGGAGGAAGGAAAGAGAGAGTCCCTACTGGGGTTCAAGCCTGAAATAGAAAGTGTTAACCCAGAACCTATCTTAGAAAGGGATAGAGAAGAGGAGAGGGATGTTTAGCAACAGTCCATGAGCTGCAGACAGTTCAGGACAACCGTGCCCCCACCCACTCCTGCCATAGTACCTGGGTGTTATGGACAGCACTGAGCACGGCTGGATCCCCAAGATCTTTCTCATCCTCCTCCTCCTCCTCCTCTTCTTCCGGGTCTGGGGCTAAATCTGGATCTGGATCCAGATCCTCCTCCCCCTCCTCATTTTCTTCCTCTTCCTCCAGTTGGGAGGCAGACACCAGCTCCTTCTCTGGAGCCAAGGAAACACAGGACTTGGCTGGGCCTTGTTTTAAGTGGGGGCCTGAGGAGGAAGTAGACAGGGGTGCAGGTGTGAGGAGTCTCATCTCGAGAGGCTACTTCTCAAGAGCGCTTCTGTTCATAAGCCATCTCCGCACCACCTTCAAACAACGCCTCTTGTTCTAAGGGTTCAACGCAGCCTCACTACCCCAGGGGGCCCCTAACTGTCCCCCATGGAGCAAATGGAACCGGCAGGTAGCAAACACCTTCACTTTCCACACGTCCTCTTCAATTGCCTCATTAGATACCACCAGTCTTCACCTGCTCTCCCCCACCTGACAGCCCTTTCTGTGCCTCTTTAATCAACCGAGTTCCAGCTGCCCGGACTCACTGCAATTTAACCCTTTCTGTGCCAGATACTTTACATGTACGGTATATATTCATTTGACTCTCGCAACAACTATATAAGGCTGTTATTGATAATTTCACTGTGAAGGTGAGGAAAGTATGGCTCGCAAAAGTGATCTCAGTCACCCAGCGTGATGTAGCAAGTAAGGAGAAGAGTTTGGAATCACTCTCAGCGATTCTGGACACCCAAGCCCACGTCCATGCGCCGAACCAGACCAGCAAGTCTCTGCACCCCTGGGCCTTTTTATCCAGATAGCACGGACAAGTTGGTGATACCTTCAAGGCATTTCATCTTTGCAGGCTGGCCAACTCCCTCCATGGCCGTTTCCTCTGGCGAGAGAGCTGTGTCAGCCTCTAGAAGGTAAACCTGGGACAGAGAAGAGACCCAGAGGCACCCTCCTGCTCAGTAAAGATAGCACGGCACCCTAAAACCTCCGTGGTCTCCTCCCAGCAAGGTTGTCAGAGGAGTATTGGCCCAGGGTCTCAAGGAGCAGGACTGCTCTAAACCCCCACCCTCTCTCTGACTTCACCAGCCCAGCTCTAGGGAGTTGTCCTGCAAAGGGACAGAAATGAGGGACAGGTCTAGTTGAAGGAGAAGCACTCCCGTGCAGACATCACCAGGCTCCGTCTGCGCACGGTGAAGTGGCCTCACAGCTGCCTTGTTGCTGACACGCACCGCCTGACAGTTGCCGTCGTTCTTGCTTAGTTTAGCTGTGGCAGCCTGGGCCAGGGCTGGCTTACTGCCCCTGACTTTAAGAGTCCTAGCCCCTCCCCGGCTCTCCTGTTAAAGGGCCAACCACTGCCTCTTGGGAGAAATATGAGAACATAATATTACAATAAAGAAAGCTCTTGAAAGAGCAAGGAAAATAAACTGCATTTTTAACCATCCAAGGTTGTAAGTGCAGCTTATTGGAATCAATATTTGGGAGCAGATGTTTACAAAGAGGATCCCTGTTTTCCACAGCCATCATAGGAACTTTGTGAGGTTATGTTCCCCTCAATCCCTAGGTTTTGCTCCATCAAAACTAGATAGGAAAGCCCTGGGTGGATCTGAGATTACCTAGCAACCAAGTTCTCAGTGCTTCAGGGCAGCATCTGGTAACGCTTGCCCTTCACTGGGTCCCGTAAGCTTGAGTCTGCTGCCCGGCTTAAACCGACTAGGGACCCCTCTGAATTTAGAAGGTAGATCTTCAAGGTGAAACACTTTTGCATAAGTTACACAGACAATCTTTTACCTTCTTGGCTGCTGTAATGGAAAACTGGTCCAGAAGCTCAGGAGTAAAAAGAAAACATAACAACAATAAAAACAAGCGTGTTAGTACCACTGGTTGGCAAACCCTAAGACTCACCTGAGCCTCATCTAGCCCCTGAGTGATCCTGGGTCATGTGCCCACATCCTGTGTTCAGCTGAACTTCACACGACTTTGTAGAACTTCTCAATAAAAATAAAAACGAAGCCAATTTCTCTACATCAAAAATGCAAGTTAGGGCCCTGTCTTCCTGGTTTTAGGACCATGATTCTTGGCGCCTCTAAAGAAAAACATTTGTTTCAAAAATTTGGCTATTGGTCAGAACTATATGGTTGGGGGAAAAAAATTAAGTAGCTTGAAAGTTACCAAAAAACTTTTCAGATGTCTAAATTGGGTTCAGGCCTTTTTGGTCATGTTATTCAGCTGTTTTTCTCAAGAACTTCCTAATAACTCACGTTGGTATTATTAACAAACGGGCCCAATGGTGAATTTCAGTGTTCTGGAAGTAATTTATTAGGTCGCTGTAGAGACCAAGTCTTAAGGAGAGCTGCTTGCTCCCTGCGGATTTTCATTCTGAAAGCGGTCCCTGTACCAACTAGCATCAGAGCAGGTGGACTGGAGCTCATTCTTTTAAGATCATAGCCCTGCCTTGGCTGTTCAAAGTTTCACTTGGGACCTAGTGACTTTTGGGAAAGTCCCCTTTCCTTGCCCGAAGTCTTGTATATCTATGAACCCCTTAGATTTTCTAGCTTTCTGCCATAGTTTAACTGTGCTAAGTTTAACTAAGCCAAGCCTGTGCTAGGGTTGGGGTACAGCGGTGAACAAGGCAGATGCCGCCCACGGCCTCTTAGAGCTTCCCAGAAAATAAGAAGTACAGACAGGTAAACGAGACTGTTGGATCAGATAAAAGATCCATTAGACATGTTTACATTTACTGAATGCAACGTGTAAGGACTGTAGGGGGAGATTTTAAATCCATTGTTTCGCTTTCTGTAATGGCTGTATATCTATGCCAGTTTTCAGTTTCTTCTTGAGTTGGTGTTGCAAAATTATATAATCTTCTAGGAGTGTGTCCACTTAAGTTTTCAAATTTACTGGCATAAAGTTGTTCACGGTATAAGAGTATCTTTTAAATCCATACTATGTTTGTACTTTGTCTCCCTTTTTATTCCTAACGTTATTTATGTATTACCCTCTCTTTTTTTCTTCTTTCCAAAGTTTTTCTATTTTTATTAGTCTTTTCAAAAACACCATACATAAGTCAGAATTTCTGCAGGAAATAGTACACTCAAATTGGATATTCTGAGTAGAATTTTAATAAAGGGATATTTGTAAAGGTGTAGAAAGAGTACAGTGCAGCTGTAAGGACGAGCACGGTACCCTGAGACTGGGAATAGTTGGTTGTTACCACTTGAGGGCAAAGGCAGGAAGATGGAATGGTTACCAGCAGCTGGAGACAGAGAAGGCTTCCTAACCGGCAGATAATTTCAACATCCGTGCACATGGCCTCCAGTGTGGCTGCACTCTCCTAAACTATATCCATTCTTTCTGAGATCTGCTCTCTGCTCCCTCCTCTTGCCTCTTGAGGCGTAGGTGTGGTAAAGTCTCCCCACTCTTGCTGCCCTCAGGGTACTTCACTGTCCTTTATGAATTTCCTTTAACCCTGCTCACACCTTGGTTACTATGTCCTTCCCCAAACTCTCCTCAGTTACCCTGCTTGAATGTGCTATTTGTTTCCTGTCAGGACTCTGCCTTACACCATCTGCAGCCTGCTGAGCCATTCTTTTCTTTGTCCTCATTCAGCTTCCTCTCCCATCCCTCAGTCGTCAGCGATTCTAAACATAACCCTTGCCCTTAAGTGCCCTACACAATTCCTCTCTCTTTACTCTCAGCAGACAACTTCACCTCTTATGTTACTGAGAAAATAGAGGCCTCTGGGCTGGTCTACTTAAATTTATACTTGGAGGAAATTTATATGCACCACAGGCTGCCCACCTCATTCTTCCAGGGGGGGTGGCCCTCCTCTTCAAGTCCAGCCTCTCTGCCTGGATCCTATGCCCTCCGACCACTTCAGTCAGGCTTCTCACCCCTGTCTTCAGCCTCTCTATTTTTTCTTCTTTCTTCTTCTTATAGCATAGCATAGAAATATTGGGACGTGTTCATTCTTAGAAGCAAAATCCCTTTCTTGTTTTTGTTTCTTATTTTAACTGCCCCGTATCTCTCTCCTACCCGATGAACTGAACTTCTCCATTTCCTCAACTCACATCATTCCTTCAACCATTGCTCTCTGGCTTTTGACTCCATCACACTGAGAGCACCAGGGGACAGATGGACATAATCCCACAAGCCCCTCAACCTTTGCTATGTACAATTGACAATTTTTCAACCTTATGTTAGTACTCTGCAAACACACCATCACGACAAATTCCCTACCCTCACTTTTAGCCTGATGCCACCCCTAAACACTTCTTGGATTATAAAAAAAATCTGGAGCTAGCACTACTCATTCACTCCTCAGCAACTATTCTCAATTACCAGCGATTTCTTAACTGGAAGTGCAAAAGGCATGTTTCAGTCCTTATCATAGACGAAGTCCCTACAGCATTTGACACTCTTGATCATGCCCTCCTTACATCTCTTGTTCTCCCACAGCTTTGTGATGCTTCAGTCTCCTGATCCTTGTTGTACCTCTCTGGTCATCTTTCTTTGGCCTCTTTCCTGCTCTTCTCATCCTCTTCACATCCTTCAAATGTCCTCTTCTTCATGCCTCTTCTCTTTCCCCTTTACATAGAATATTCTTAATCTGAGGGTCCCCTAAAATTGTGTATATGTTTGTATGATTTTTAACATGTTCTTTTTTTTCCTGGAGAGACAGTTTAATAAATAAATAAAAGCATAGGATATATTGGAGTATATGAGGAAGCCATTTGGTTTAAAACTAATTCGACCTGACCTTGTCTTTTTTCCAAAAGGGACTGATGTTGCCTATTGAGCATGATGGTACATCTGCTTTAAACATTTACAATGTCCCAAACACAAGAATGATGCCCTTAAAGACAGAGATGTAGCTTCCCCCGATATTAGCATTTCTTTAAGGATAAGCATCTCTTCCTAGAAACTAAGGATTAATTAATAACCTGCTGTGCTGACCTTGTAACCACTGACCTGCTGTGCTAGCAAAGCAATCTTGTGACTGTTGTAAAAGGGATACTCCCATTGTATGTGATGTATGCTCTTTATTCCAAGATGAAATATAACTCCTCTTTGGTGTGCTTCCTTCCTTGGGGATGGAAACCCCCCCAGGCTAGAGTCCTTGGTCTTGGCTCATGATAAGCTCTCCCCAAATTTTGATTTATAGATTGATTATAGATTATTTGCATCGGCACAGTCCAGAACTTTCATCACATTCTCAAATGGATCAAGAATCTCCCCAAAAGCTTAAGTCCTCTGCAACTTGGTATCCCTGGGCAATCTCATCCACTCGTGTTTTCCTCCCTCCTACAGGCCGATGATTTCCAACTCCTTTTGCCAGATCTGACACTTCCCAACATAAAGCACCTCAGTGGTTTTCATCTTCTGTCCTTTACGTACGGCATAAGGCCCTCTAAGATCCAACCTTGACTGCCTCTCCAGCTTCCTGTCTTCAAGCTCCCTGCCTTCTGGTTTGGGTTTCAGAAATAGTGAACTGCTTTTAGCTGTGTGGGGAGAGAGGGATTCTGAGGGAGCCCTCTCTCTAATTACTCTGCACCAGGAAGTTTCTCCTGGCCCTAAGGACCTCTTACCCTTGGTCTGGGAGTTAGATCCCACTGTTGATTAAAGAGCCTTCCTGGCCCAATTCTTTCTGTATTTCTTTTCAGTGACACTAAACATGTATATCTTTGCAGGTAAGGTATACTGTTGCTGTTGTGTCCCACAGGCAACATAAATTTGCAAAGGAAGAGTTATTTTAATTGGAAGGTGATTTCAGATGCTTTAATAAAGTATCTTATTCTGATATTCTAAATATTCAAATGGGGAAAAAAATTCAGCTCAGGCTTTACCTCCTCCAGGAAGGTTTCTCAGCACCCTCCTCCCTTCCAGGCTAGATGAGGTGCACTCATTGGCCCTTACATCTTTTTCTTGTTGTACCTACCACACTGAGTTGTAATTCTGTTTCTGTATTTGTCACCCCTACTTGAGAACAGAGATGTGTCGTCTTCATCTTTGTGCCTCCAGCACTTAACACAGTATCTGCAACAGAGAGGTTCTCAATGAGTGTTAATTGAGCTGAACTGAAATGAAAAATGATGGTCCTTCCCCTCACAGACTTCTTCGGATGGGGTTTCTTGCCTGACACCTGGGTGTATCCTAACTCAAGCCCACTGTCCACATTGCTCCCAATCAATGTCATTCTTAGAAAACAAACCTCATGACGCCTAAGCCAGAATCATAAAAGACACATAGATTAGACTAAAAAAGTAAAACTTCTATACTGAAGACATATTTATGACAAAATAAATTCTTATGGAGCAAAGATTTAAATGTTTTAAAAAAATTAAATCTCAAAAATAATCAAAGAAAATAAGTCAATTTTTTAAAATGTGAGTAAGTAGAGAAGGCCCTTCTAACCATGACCCCAAGTCAATAAGCCGTGAAGGATGACTGATAAATTTGCCTACATAAACATGCAAGGCATCAAATGGCAAAGACTATTGTAGGGGCCAGCCCGGTGGCATAGTGGTTAAGTTCATGCGTTCCGCTTCAGAGGCCCGGGGTCTGCCAGTTCGGCTCATCAAGCCATGCTGTGGTGGCATCCCACATAGAAGAACTAGAAGGACTTACAACTAGGATATACAACTATGTGCTGGGGTTTTGGGGAGAAAAAAAAGAGGAAGATTGGCAACAGCTGTTAGCTCAGGGCCAATCTTCCTCACCAAAAAGCATACCTTAAAAAAAAAATCGTAAACAAAGTCAAAAGAACTTTATTTTGATTTGGTAATCTTAAATCTACCTTTAAAAACTATTTAAAAGAACTTTTAGGTGAAGATTCTTTTTATTGTTTCTGAAGATTTTGAGGACTCAGTAAAGGAACTATTTATGTTAAGGCCACATCCTTTTAGTAATATTTCCTTCACAACTGCTGGTAATCAATATTATCCAATCAGCAATCAAGTCAAAATTAATATAACACTGTTGATGGATAATACAAAGATAAGATTGCTATTTTCTCTCATGTTTACTTTTAAAATCCTATACTTTAGTTAAGTGCTGAATGCCCGTTACATAGAATATCTGCATCCTTATGAAGACAGAAATCTTTGACCACATTCTTCAAAAAGAAAATTTGTTCTAATTTAAATAAGTAAAGCATGACTTTGTATTTTTAATTAATTATCAAAACGTGAGTGTCTTAATCCATTTGGGCTGCTGTAACAAAATACCAGAGACTGAGTAGCTTATAAACAACAGAAATTTATTTTTCACAGTTCTGGAGGCTAGAAGTCCAAGATGAAGGTGCCAGCAGATTCCATGTCTGGGGACAGCCCACTTTCTGGTTCTCAGATGGTGGGGTGGCTTCTCACTGGTCCTCACAGTGTAGAAGGGAGGGGGCAAGGGAGCACTCAGGGATCTCTTTGATAATTGCACTAATCCCATTCAAGAGGGTTCCGCCCTCATGACCTAATCACCTCTCAAAGGCCCCTCTCCTCCTTATACAATCACCCTCGGGGACAGGATTGCAACATATGAATTTTAGGAGAATGCAAATATTCAGTCTATAGCCATGACCTTTGGAGAATATAGGCTAAATATATAAAACTACTATTTCTTTTTTACCAATATTTTACATTGAAATGTAATATTTGGTTATAAAAATCTCAAAAATGTTATTGTTTGTCAAAACCATGCTTCTATTTTCATTATAGGAGAGGTGCATGTATAGATAGAGAAAAGTTGAGACTTTGTCTTCCAAATCCTTAATCAGGTAATTCAACTTTTGGTGACTAATCTGTAATTGCCACATTTACAAAGAAACTGTTGGGTAAACAGATTGTTTGGTGTTGCATTTAGGCTCAGTGTTCATTTACATAAATTACATATGACATTTGGAAAATTTTTTCAAACTTAGGAAAATGCAGTTCTTAATAGGGCTTCATTGAAGTATACCTAAACTCTGCAAAATATTTCTGTTATACACATAAGTACAATTGCATAAATAAGATTACTTAGACAAAAGTAAAGACTTGCCTTTCACATTCAAATTATATTTGCTTCACAAGAAACCTGCCTGAAAACAATTTAGAAGAGACTATTAATGCTCTTGACTATGGCAGTTTATTGCATTTTTCAGCCCTTTTTAAAATATTAAATAGTTGGAGTTTTAAGTCCTACTTGTCTTCAAATAGATGTTTAGCATAAAACTTGAATGGCTGACACCACCACCATGACCACTAAATTGTTTGTGGACCAGAATCGATTTTATCAAAGTTGCTTCCCTTATGTATTTCGATCATGAGCTTCAAATGCTCTAAGCAGAATTTAGGTTTGACTACATTTACTTAACCCTGATATGATGCTGATGATGGTTCCAGGATGTCTTCTGCTTTCGTATCCAACACATCTGTGCCTGTAATATATTTCCTCCTATTCTTGCTCCTGTTCCTGCATATTATCCAGAATTAATTCAAAGAAAGTCACCTTTCAGAAATGGTGCTGAATATACAATCACCAACGTCAGTCTCTACTGTGTGTACTCCACCTAATTTCCTTGTTCAAAAGCTGAGGTTTTACTTCCTGGAGAGGCAAGAAGAAAATCAATATCCTTTCTTGCTTTATCTGAAACTTGGTAGTCGATCTCCAGCGAGGCCATCAGGGATTTAGTCTTGTGCATGTTGCCATCAAGGAAGGCTGAGGCTGGCCCAGGAGCCGGCTGGCTCTTGTCAACCATCCTGTTAGACTGGAAGAAGCTGATCCATCCAAGTTGGCTGAGAATCTCTAGAGGGTGGTGGCAAGTGTCCTCAGGGCTGGGAGCATAGTCCAAGAAAGGGAGGGCTCTGGGACAGTCACTTTCTGAACCCTTCTCGGCCTCTGCCCCTTCAGGACCCCCTTCCTCCTAATGTTTTATTTTGAAAATTTTTCAATCCTGCAAAACAGTTGAGAGAAAGATAAAATTAACCTCTATGTATCCTTCACCCTCTGGTAACCACCAATCCAATCTCTGTCTCTATGTGATTGTTTTTGTTTTTATCTTCTACATATGAGTGAGATCATACAGTACTTGACTTTCTCCCTCTGACTTACTTCACTTAGCATAATGCCCTCAAGGTCCATCCAGGTTGTCACACCTAACTGCCTTTTAAAAATACAAAGTAAAACAAGGAGATACAATTTTTCAATGATAATGACCAGCTTGGGGAAGAGTGTGGGAAGATGAGCATCCCCTCTTAGTCTGTGGTGGAGTGTAACCTGGTACAGTCTCTGGAGGGCAGTTTCACAGTGTGTAGGATGAGTTATATAGGAAAAAACTGGAAATGTCCCCAGTACAGGATGGGGTAAAAAAGTATGGTATATTTATATAATGAAATACTATGAAAGCATGAAAAAATGATATAGCTCTCTATTATTACAGAAATATATTCATATTAATATATTTATTATTTATAAATAACATCTAATAAATAATAATTAATATATAATATATTGTGTTAATATATTATAATTTAATATAAATAATATCAGTGTTTAATTAAACATTAAAAACTAAATTTATTTTATAATTGAATTAATATAAATATATTAAAGTATATAACATAATACAAAATTAACTCTACATAGATATTAACATATATATTATAATGACACATATAATATATAGTCATATATATTAACATATATAATACATATAATTATAGAAATATATTGTCAAAAATATTATTGATTATTGATATCAATATACTGATATATCTATCAGTTCATTAGCAGTGGTTATCTTTGGGTGGTAGGATAACAGGTGATTTTTATTTTCATCTTTATTCTTACCTATATTGTCTGAACTTTTCATAATGGATATGAATTTTATAATTAGAAAAAAACTATGTGGAAAAGCTTTTTAAAATAAACAAAAATGCCCAAAAGACAAACAACAAGGGAAAAAACCCAGTTCTGTTGGCACCTGCATCATGGTCTAAGGGCCAAAGTCCACACTCATTTCCGTGGCACCAAAGCCCTTTGCAGGACCTTTAACCCTTCTAGGTGGAGTTAGTTGCTTTCCCGGAATCATAATCTATTCATACATCTATAAACCAGAGTCTATGAACTCCTTGAGGAAAGAATTTTCCCCAGTGCCAGCCCAGTGCCCAGCACCTAGCAAGGTGCTCAGTAAAGGTTTGTTGAATGACTGAATGATTGTGGTAAACCCTGAGACCAGATGGATAGGTTGGGGCCAGCCTAAGAAGAAGGAAGCTAAAACTCTAAGGCACCTTTGTCCTGGGGACTAGAGGGCTCCTCTTGTTACTCTCATTCCCTGTGTGACACTGGCAACAGCAGGTAGAGCAGGAGTGGTTTGGCCCACTTGGTGTGTGGTGTCTGTGAAACAGTCCAGAAATGGCAGTGCCAGCTGGGGCTGACCCAGCTCAGTGTGGGCAGTGATAGGAAGGGAGGACCAAGGCTCCTGACCAAGCCAGGTTTCAGGAAAACTCCTTCCCCCTCAGCTGTTCAGCTGATGATAGCCCTGCCTCAAACATGAGTCTACCCAAAATACTCTGTGTGGCCAGAGTCTGGTTAACCAACAGGTAACTCTCCTTTGAAAAAGCAAATATTTATACTGAACAAGGCTCCTGGCAATGAAGGCCCAAAAGTGCATGTTTCTGGAAAAGGGGGATGAATTGGTTTATTTCTTGCTGCCTCAACAAATTCCCACAAACTCATTGGCTTAAAACAACACAATTTATCATCTTGCAGTTCTGCAGTCAGAAGTCTAAAACAAGTCTCACGGGGTTAAAATGAAGGCAGGGCTGCTTTCCTTTCTGGAGACTAAAGGAAAATCCGTGTCCTTACCTTTTCCAGCTTCTGGAGTCAGCCACATTCCTTATGGCCTCTTCTTGCATCTTTAAAGCCAGCAT
This sequence comes from Equus quagga, assembly GCF_021613505.1. Lineage (NCBI taxonomy): Eukaryota > Metazoa > Chordata > Mammalia > Perissodactyla > Equidae > Equus > Equus quagga. The sequence goes on from NC_060268.1 coordinate 41,491,301, forward strand.
GTTGCATCTCTCTGACCGTTCTTCTGTGGCCACATCTCCCTTGGACCACAGTCAGGAGAAGTCCTCCTCTTTTAACAACCCATGTGGTTATACTGGGCCTACCCAAATAATCCTTGACAATCCCCTCATCTCAAGGTCCTTAACCTTAACCACACCTGTAAGGACCTTCATGCCACGTATGGTAATACGCTCCCAGGATCCAGGAATTGGGACATGAAGATCTTTGTGGGGGGTGGGCATTATTCTTCCCACTACAGGGCATGATATGGAGAAAAGTCTAAAATTCTTCATAATAAGGAGCTAGTTCTGTATACAATGACATGGAAAATATCCACGATATGTTTTTAAATGAAAATAAGCAAGTTCAGTAAATATGTATGAAATGATCCCAATTTTGTGGAACCTCCCCTTCCGCTCACTAAACTCTGAGTGTATGCTCACTGAGCCACCTCCCACCTGTCATGGCCTGGCTTCGGGGGTAGATGGTGGAGCCCACGTCACTCACTCACACCCTCAGGGCACTGGGTAGACAGAGGGGGCAGTCCCACCTCAGGTTTTGCTGTCAGTGGTCATTAGATAAACAGATTTTTGGCTAACAATAAATACAAATAGTATTTTAGCAAACTCATTTGTGGCAAGTTGATCTACAGTAATAATAACAATGATGATAAAAAAAATGTATCACTAACTTACCAACCTTCTATTTACTGGTTACCTCTTTTGTAACTTGACTGCTCCTCCTGTATGTGTATGGGTGGCTCTTATGTATACATCCCTCACGTTTCTGGGCTGTTTATTTTTTTTTTAAATGTCTGACTCTTAACTAAACAATTCTTTGAAGTCCTCTTTTAGGAGAAGAGTTTAGAAAGGTTCAAGACATCAGAGCAGAGAGCATAGGCTCTGATACCTGTCCAAATAGCAGAGGGATAGCTAGACAGGACCACACACACTAAATGGCCAGAGGCAAGTAAGCAAGCTGGAAAGTGGGAAGCGGGGCTTACAGCAAGAGTCTTATAGTTATAACTTTAAACTTCTTCACCTTCCAAACTACATACAAAATATATCCGTGGATAGTAGGCAGCAAACCTTAACCATGGTTTCAGAGGGGAGGAGACACAGGGGGAACTTTCACTTTCACTCAGTAGACCTCTAATTGTTTGCATTTTTACAAGGGGAATACAAACACGTGTTGGGCTTGTAAAATAAAAACTACTTTAAACACTGAGGTTACTTCTGGGAAGAGAAGTTAGGATTTTATAGTTTTGTACTGCTTGACGTTTTTTACACCACGTTCGTATGATTTTCCCAATAAAAACATTGGCAACTGATACACACAAGCCTGGGAGGCAGCTTCCCCACCAACCAGATAATTCAACTCTCTCAACTGTACCCTTCTCATGTACTCTCTCTCACATAGCGATAATAACACCTACCTTATATGCATCTTGTGAGCATTTTTTTTCCTCCCATGTATAGTGTCTGACTTAGTAACTATTAATAAAAAAAACAACTCCCTCTCTCTGTTCCATTTCCTTTGGGCCTGCTGCCTTTTAGGTAATGGCTCTCAAATTTGACAAGTCAATCAGCTTGAGCACTGTAGGTAGTTGCTAATACATGAATTATTAAGCTGATTTTAATTCCAGACTGGACTCTCCTGGTGGGCAGGGCCTGGCATCTTCTTCCTCTTCATTGTTCCAGTACTTACATTTGCCACAAAGCCTGAACTCAACCATTTGCTGAATTTAATGAAATTTAACACAAAAGACTGAGGATTTCCAGCCCCTAAGCAGGCCAAACCAGGATGTACTTTTGAGCAGGCAACAATCTTCAAACTCCTTAAATTAAACCATTTAACAATGGTCATCTCTGGGTTGTAGGATTACGGGTGGTTTTAGTTTTCTTCTTTATAGTTATTGGTATGTTCCAATTTTCTATCATATGCATATATTACTTTTATGAGCAGAAAAAAAATAAAAGTCAATTGAAAAAATAATACTACAAATCGTGGTGCTGGTTCCTGCTTAACTACTCCCCTCACCTTCTCATATGCTTCTAATCCTTGCCCTGATCGCCAAGCCATCCAATGAACCCCTTCCCATGAAAGTGCCCGAAGTGATTTTTAGTGAAAATTATGAGGCCTTTAGAATCAGATGGTCCAGTATTTGAATCCGAGCTCAGTGTGAATGTGAGCAAGTTTCTTACTTCTCTGAGTCTGTATTCTTATCTGTAAATGAAAGTAAAACCTACCTTCTAGATCATTGTGTAGTTTGAGTCAGGAGTTTCCCAAACTTTAACATGTATATGAAACATCCAGAATGTTGTTAAATGCAGGCTCTGATTTAGTATGTCTGGAATGGGCCCAAGAGTCTACATTTCTAAGAGCTCCTAGGTGTTGCTGATGTTAGTGATGAAAGGCCCACACTTTGAATTGCAAGAGATTAATGACAACACTTGAAAGAGCCCTGGCACAAATGTCCTACCTAAGCTTGTTCCTCTCCTCTCAAGTGGGCCTGGCTTTCTGGCTGTTTGGATGAGATCATCTCAGAAAACTGCTGGCTGAGATGCATCAGGTGTAACTCAATTCATTTGAGCTTTAACCTCTTTCTATTTTTCTCCCCACTTTAATATCTTTTTTTTTCTTTGCTGAGGAAGATTTGCCCTGAGCTAACATCATGCCAATCTTTCTCTATTTTTTAGTATGTGAGCTGCCAGCACAGCATAGCCACTAACAGAGCAGTGTAGGTCTGCGCCTAGGAACTGAACCCAGGCTGCCAAAGTGGGAGCACTGAACTTAACCACTACGCCACTGGGGCTGGCCTAATATCCTTCTTTCTCTTTCTGTTCAAGTACTTCATTCTTCTTTTGCCTAAAAACAATACAGGTATCCGTGCTTTTAGGGTTTCTTTTTTTTAAAACAGCTTTATTGAGGTATAATTAATACACAATAAATTATACTTAAAGTGTACAATTTAATAAGTTCTAATATATGTATACAGCTGTGAAACCATCATCAAAGTCAAGATAAAGAACATATCCATCACCTCCGAAGTTTCCTCCTGCTCCTGATGCTCCCCCCGCCCCCTGGAAATCACTCATCTGCTTCCTGTTACACAGGTTAGTTTTATCTTTTCTAGAGTTTTATATAAACAGAATCATACAGTATATATTATTCTTTGTTTGGCTTCTTTCATTCAGCATAATTATTTCACCTATCTTGTGTGTACAAATAGTTTATTCCTTGCTTATTGCTGATAGTATTCCATTGTATGGATATCCACTATGACTTATCCATTCCACATTCTGGAAAATATTTACTATTTTGAATAAATGTTCATTTAAAAAATTTTTTAGGAGAGTCATATAGGCAAAAAAAAAAAAAAAATCCATCTGTTAATCCCACTACCGGGAGATGACACTATTAAATTGCCATGTTTGTAGACTTCCAGAAGTTTGCCCTACTAGGCAAACAGTCCTCTCGCTTTTAGAAAAACAGATTTATATCTGATTTTCACCCTCACTATTCAAAACATGTCATAAATGGAAATCCAACAACAATATAGGAGTTCCCCAAACATAGGAAACTGAAAGATATACTTTTCTGTCTTCACTGTTTTTTAGTGCTTTTAAAATTGGTTTTCTAAGTGAATAGGTCAGAATCTGTCTTTAATGAGTTTTAAGTATAGTATTTCTCTGTGATGTGGTAAACAAGGAAGTCAGAGGTGAAAAATAGCCCTGTCTCTTCCTATACTCCCAGGGCACTAGAAAACAATTCAACACTAAATGTCAGGACTTAAGAACCTTAAGTGAGTTAAACAAACAAAGAAAAAACAAACAAACAAATGAGAAGGACAGGAGTGTCTTTACGCATAACTTTACATATGACAATTATTCTTTTTTTTCTTTTGAAGATTTTATTTTTCCTTTTTCTCCAAAGCTCCCTAGTACATAGTTGTGTATTTTTTAGTTGTGGGTCCTTCTAGTTGTGGCATACGGGATGTCGCCTCAGCATGGCCTGATGAGTGGTGCCATGTCCATGCCTAGGATTCGAACTGGCAAAACCCTGGGCTGCCAAAGCGGAGCGTGGAACTTAACCACTCGGCCAGGGGGCCGGCCCCGACAATTATTCTTATATTTCAAGAGAGTTATAGACAGAGCTAGGAGAAAAACCATGTAAATGATATTAATAATTACACTTAAATATTAGAACATTTATAATAGAATATAATGTTTGTAATTATAATAAACATAATGTGTACACTTGTAAACATTCTAGAAACTCACTGTGTGCTAGGAACTGTGAGAGGCTCTCTCTGTGTGTGCATCGTCTCCTTTCCTTAGGTCTCTGGAGAGTATTCTCCTTCCTCCAGTTTAGACATGGCGTCCATAACAGGGACTACTGAAAGGTCTAAAAATCCATACAAGAAATCCAGAAGATATTTGTTGTGCTCCTTGGGGAAACACAATTCAACTCCCTTCAACTGAAAACCACGGTGATTTCCAAGATCTCTGCCCCTCCCGCCCCCCTGATTTATTTCCTCTTCTCACAGTTTCACTCAGAAAAGACCCACGGCATCAGCCACCATATGATGGCAGCATCTTTCTTTATAGTATCCCCGAAGTGTAGGTTTTCTTAATGAGTCTGTATAACATTGTCACGCTTTTATAGTCAGTAGGTTTAACTTCTTTGGGCCCAGGGCAGTTGCAAGCCAAATTCTCACAACTGTGGAGTCCTTCATCTTGGAAGTATGTGAAGCATGAATGCCAGTGCCATCAGGCCTGAGTTTGGATCCTGGTCTCTTAGCCTTTGTTTTCTCTATACATAAAAATTAATGGGCTAAGTCCTGCCTCCTAGAGTTTATTCACATATTCGCTCATTCGTTCGTTCACTCACTCATTCAGTGTACGGAATACCTACTATTTGCCAAGCACCGTTCTAGTGTGGGAACTTGCGGGAAATGAGGTACCTAAAGGAGCCTGTACGAGCCTGTAAACTCTCAGACTCTAAGGAAACAGTTACTGCTTTTACTATCAGTGGTTGTTTTCCTCACAAATCAACAAAACAGAAAATTACCTAAACAACAGCGGGATGATACAGAAAAGAATTTCTTGGCACAGAGCTTTCCAAAAGGAAATTTTTCCCTGAAGGGATTCAGCAAGGGAGAAGATCCTTATTCACTCTGGACCCTCGTCTGAGCCATCCTCAGGAGGCCTCGAAGTTCCTGGATATATTTTTGCCTCAAGAATCCAGAAACCCTACAGCGTATTCCCGGGCTGTAATTATTAACCGAAGTTCTTATATCTGTCCTGCACCAACCATCCTCTATCTATGCTCTTAATTTTTTCTGGGCTTCAGTTTTCTAGAATGAAAATCGCAGGTTCTAGGCTCCTAACTGGCTGGAGCATGGTAGGCAAGTCACTTAGCATCTCTGGGGCTGCTTCGCAAAGCGAGGGCGCTGGACCAAGATGCCTCCAGACTGAAGTTCTAAGATGGGCGGCCTGCACCCCAAGTTCTGGCGCGCACCCCAGATCGAAGGGCGACGATTTACAGACAGCACCCTCACCAGGTCCAACCCATGCCTCCCTAAGCATCACGAGGCTTTATAAGAAAATGAAACCGAAAAGGGTAAAGTCCCTCTTTCTAACCTGACCGGGCGTCGCGCGCTAGGAGACAAGTGACGGCCACCGCGGGCAGGGTTCTGATTGGCGGCACGCGAGGGGAATATAAGCGCGAGCGCGGGGCCGGGAGCTCACTGCTGCGTCCTCTGCTGCTGCGGTAGCTATGGCTCGCGTCGTGGCGCTCGTCCTGCTCGGGCTACTCTCCCTGACTGGCCTGGAGGCCGTCCAGCGTGAGTGTCCCCTGCTGCCCTTCCCTCCTCCCTTAGCCCTTCCTTTCCGGCCCCCCACCCTCTTTGGCAGTCCCGACATTCTCTAACACACCAGTTCCCAAGTTCTCCTTCCCGGCCGGGGACCAGCCCGGGGCTAGGTCTCGGGATGGGGAAGCGGTGGGGTGGCCGTGGAGGGGGGACGGATTTCAGCTCAGGACACAAGCTTTTTTTTCTTCCTTCTCCGGGAGCGGGGTCGGGGGAGACCTCTGGCACGCTCCGGCCGGGTGGGTCGGGGCTAAGTTTCGGGGTGTTGATAAGCTTCCGAGCGACCGAGGTGGGGGAGGGTTTCTCTTCCGCCTTTCGCGGGACCTCTCGCTCCCCGGGCACAGCTGGAAGAGAGGGCGGGTAGGTGGGTCCCAAAGGCGTGGACTTGGGGGCTGTGCATGGGTGCAGACAATTGTCTTTGCGGGAGGCACCGCCTGGGTAAGTCAGTCCGAGGCAACGCTGCTCGGCTTGGATTGGGAGGGCTTCGGGCTTCCTCCCTGCGCCCGCTAGGTTCGCATACCCCTCCACACTTCCTCACGAATATGGAACCAAACCATGGTGAGGAATCATTAATTCACTTGTTCCCGTTACATGTCGCTTTTCATAATAATCATAAGAGCTACCTGTTAGTGACAGCCGGGGACATTAAGTGCTTTATCTCATTTAATTCTAAAATGTGCCTATGAAGTAAATACGTTATCATCAGCATCTCACAGATGAAGACACTGAGGCATCAAGAGTTTAAGTGACTTAATCACACAGGGGATAAATGGCAGACAGTCGAGCCTGACCAGAGCATTCTGCGAGTTGTGCGCCTTTTGGCTGTAATCCTTTCGTTTTTCAGAACCGCCTCCCCACCTCCCTGTGTCAGGTTCTACAGAGCTAGCTGGGCGGCCATGGGCCCCTGTTGCCTTTTCTTCCCAGAAGGCTTCCGTCTTCTTTGGCTCCTTGCCTGGTTCTTTCCAAGATGAACTGAGCCTCTACTTTCAGTTTTGAAAATCAAACATTTATCAGTCAGGGAGGTCATAAAACCAGTGACGGGGTAATCAACATGGTTACTCAGATTGTCTCTGTAGGACACTGTAGATCTTGAGCACGTTCTAAATACCCGGCAACACACCAGAACCTCTCATTTTTTCCCCTCACAAAGGGCTCTGTGAAGCAGGGTTTTTTAGTCATGAAAAAAGGTATTTAATTTATAATTTATTTACAGAATACAACATAATGTCTATATCATCGCTGTTATTGATATTTGCTACGGCCTGTAGAAATCTTTTGAAAAATAACAAGATGACATTAAAAAAATCTTAATTTGAAAATTTCCAAAGTAATACATGCCTTGCAGAGACCATTTCTGGAAGATACACGAGAAATGAGTAATGGCAGTTATCTCTGGGGGTCTATCTTCTGCTCTGTCCCACATTATGTATAGGTTTTGTTTGTTTCACTATGGGCATAAATTATTTTTCAGTTACACTTCAGAAGCTCAAATAGCTCTCCCAAGTCAAAAAGCCAATAAGTGGCTGAGCCTAGATTTAAAGTTAGGCTTGTCTGATACTCATCCTCCTCTTAGAAGAGATTATTGTGGTGTTCTTGCAAAACCTTGCCTGACTCTCTCACAGAGAGAATTCTAGGCTGGATGAACCTGTGCTCTGATTCCTTTGGTGCTTATGTTCTAATTATTAGAAGCTCAAATGCAAAGAGCTTTCTGATTTGTCTTCATTTTTAATTTTATGGAAAAAAAAATCAGGGCTTTATTGGAATCCCCAGTCCAGCTCTTGATGGTACTGGTGACCTTTCCTTTGATGATAGGTGTTTCTAGATACATCTGGTTACAGTAGCCTTGTATTCCTCTCTTCACCACTTCCTGGACATGGAGGAGGAGCTTCCCTCTAGTAATCATGTACCCTGAATGTATGTGTATTTAAAAGTGAATCATACACATGTATAGTGTCAATCTGTATATTTAGTAGCAGTAACACTTCTCTTTATTTTGGATGAAAAATATAGAGTGTGTAATATTTTTTCCACATCCGCATGGATGGTCTAGTCGTGCATCTCATTTTGGAAACCACTGTTCTGTAGCATTATGCAATGTATTCCCAACCTGGCTAGTTATGGCAATCACTTGAGGGTGCTAATTAAAAATGCAAATCCCACTCTGATAGGCATTACTCCACTTGGTCATAATGGAGAGTATGTTTTCTCTCATTGGCCATAGTCCTTACTCTTCTCTACTGTTCTTAAGCCCAACTCATTCATTTAAGGTATTTGCCCACTTCTGTAGGCATTTAAGTTTTGTTTCTTTGTTGTCTAGCTCATGAAATCAAGTACAAAATCAGATAGGGGTTTGGTGTATAACTCTGGGCAGGATGAAAAGGTTGTGTTTTGTAGGTACATACTTTGGGCTGACTATCTTAGGAATCTGAGCAAGGAGATAATAATAATAACATCTGCCACTTACAGAGCAATTGAAATTGCTGTTTTTGCCAGGCACTGTATTAGACACTTAATACATTTTGAGAAGTCAGATAGCTGTGGATCTAGTCAGGACCAGGAACCAAAAACAAAAGAAGTAAACATAAGAAAAAACATTGACGGGGCTACAACAAGGAACAATAACATGGTTTTTTTTCCTTTTTTTGGTGAGGAAGATTCACCCTGAGCTAACATCCATTGCCAATTTTCATTCTTTCTTTTTTTTTTTTGCTTGAGAAAGAGTAGCCCTGAGCTAACATCTGTGCCAGTCTTCTTCTACTTTGTATGTGGGATGCCTCCACAGCATGGCTGATGAGAGGAGTAGGTCCACGCCAGTGATCCGAACCCCTGAACCCTGGCTGTCAAAGCAGAGCGCACAGAACTTTAACCACTTGGCCACAGGGCCGGCCACCCAACATGAGTTTTTTGATGTGGCTGCTATCGAGGGTGTATGAAGTTTGAAAAGTAGTTTGGGGCAAAATCATGTAGACTCTTGATTGATGTGTTAAGGAATTCTGTGGGTGCTGAGAAGTCATCAAAAGTTCTTGAGAGCCTCCATAGAAAGGTTCTTAAAGATTTGTCACGATCTCTGGTGACAGACAGAGCTTCACAGAAGCTCATTTGGCCAGAGTGGAAATGGAATTGGGAGAAATGGATGATCAAATTTAAACACTTTGTACTTAATCTAGCTTTAGATCAAGGTGGTCCCAAGTGAAATACTCTCCAATTTTCATTTGTTTTTCCCTGATGTTCTCCAGGTATTCCGAAGGTTCAGGTTTACTCACGTCACCCAGCAGAGAATGGAAAGCCAAATTTCCTGAACTGCTATGTCTCTGGGTTCCATCCGCCTGAGATTGAAATTGATTTGCTAAAGAATGGAGAGAAGATGAAAGTCGACCGGTCAGACCTGTCTTTCAGCAAGGACTGGTCTTTCTATCTTCTGGTCCATACTGACTTTACTCCCAATGGTGTGGATGAGTATAGTTGCCGTGTACAGCACTCTACTCTCAAAGAGCCCCTGATAGTTAAGTGGGGTAAGTTTTCAAATTCTTTCCTTAGCTGCTGACGGTTGTATCTGAGTCTAGCCACAGCATAAAGCTGTTTTGGTATATATAAGTATATATGCACACAAATCTGCATACTGGGATAGTCAGGGAATGTTATTAAAGCTCTGATTAGTGGCAGCTTCTGTGAGACCTCTGCACAGTGTGGTCTCCGAAACAGTAGTTTCCCTGAAGCGAGCAGCAGCAGCGCTTGCACAAATGCCCATGCACCCCCAATGTTTCTCACTTACTGGCTTCCTTGGGCTTTCCGGACACACTCACAGATACTTAGGACCAATGAGAGCCTCAGGGAGGCACAGGCCTTTGCCTGTAAGCCCTGCTATCCTAGCACCCTACCATCCTGGACTCCTCCAGTAACCTCTGGCAGGGCTGGGATCTGAGGCTAGTAGGCAGGAGGGACCTACTGGGTAGTTCTAAACAAGGCATTCCTGGGTGGGACAGCAGGCTCTTCTGCCAGCCTCATTTATAGCAGTTTTACACATTGTTAATATATAGTATTTTAAAAGTAAAACTTACTGTTTTTCTTTTTCTTTCTCCGTTTTCTTTTTCATAGATCGAGACCTCTAACCAGCATCATGAAGGTAGGTTTCTAACCTTAAGAAAATGCTTTTTTGTTTCACTATCCTGGAGACTATTTACAGTCTGTTCTAATATGACACCCTCACTATATGGAGGACATTAGTAAAGCTAGCATTTCAGCAGGCAAAGAAGAATCCTATGGGGTCACATTCCCTTGTCCTGTGGAGTGACAGGAGGAACGTGTGTGGCTCCAGGGGTGACTCTGCCAGCATCACTGACCCTCTAAAAGGAGGACAGAGGAGCTGTTGGTGTGGTGACGGGATAGAGGCAGCTAGTTACCCACACCACCTGCACGAATTTGATCCTTCTTCTGCCATTTCTACATTGGGCATCTGAGCCTTCAAAAATGAACCACTCTCTTCCTTTGCATAGCAGTTACTTTATTATCTGGCCAGAAGAGGGGAGTGACATGGTTCTGCAGATGCCCCGTTCTTTCAATCTCTTGTTCAGCCTTAGTGTGATTGCCTTCTACAGGCTCCCAGTCCAGTAGAGGAGAGAAATGGAAACAGATTGTTATAGATAGTTGTAATAGATGTATCTACAGGGACCTCTAGCAGCGTGAAAGAGGGAGGAATTGGACTTCTCTGCATCTTTGGTTGTAGTCTAGAGGTAAAAAAATCCAGCCTTTCAATGAAAGTCTATTCTACAGAGTACCTTGATACTGAAAACCTATTCATATCTCCTGTTATATTCTAAGACAGGGAAATTAATTTGAGAGAGCATCATGGAGGTTGGGTGTCCTGCCCGGAGTCACACAGTTACTAAAATGGTGGAGCCAGGGTCTGAACTCTAATAACAGCATTCTTTCCTTTAAGGTTATGGGAGAACCAATGGGGTATGCTTTTTGTAATGGGTCTGGAAAACTGTCTTCAGCTACTTCTTTTACAAACAGTGATCTACACAGCAGAAGTTAATCAAGTTTGATGGTGCGATGTGTAATCCAAATAAAATAAATGTATTTGCTAATAAGCCTTTTTTCTTTTTTTCAGGCTTGAAGATTCCTCATTTGGATTTGACTAGTTCCAAATTGTGCTTACTCTTTAATACTTACATACTTTCATGCTTTATGCACATAAATCAGGAAGCTGTACTGATGTTAATGCAAATATTAGCTTCTTTATAACTCTACTTTGGCCGCTATGTCTCCTTGTTTGACCTGTTTGGGCAGGTAGCTAGAGGGAGATCCTGGCAGCTTAGAAGTGGGTGGGAAAGAATTCACATGTTAAACGTCAACATTTTGGTCAGATATGAACTCTTCAGTTTCTTGTGCACACAAAACTGGATAACAAGATAGTTATGTAGGTTTAGAGTTAATCTTCAATTTGAATACTTTGCTTAGAATTTGAGAAAAATTTTTTGAAGGATAATTTTCAGAAGTATTGGAAATTTGTTATCATGGATGATTTTTTTTGTCGAAATTCATATTTACCTCTTACACCTGTTTAAAAAAAAAGACATGGTGGAGCACATTTTGATTTTTCTGTTTCACTAATTAAAACAATGGTAAAACTTGATGTGTTCAGTTTCTTCTATATCACTCCCCCTCTGACCCCTTTGTTTTCAAACAGGAAAACGGTCTTCAAGTGTCACTTGGAGAAGAGTGTAAACCCCTGGGATATAGGGTTTGGCTCACAGTGGAAGGGGCCTCAGCAGTTTGCATTGTACAGATGAGGAACAGGACCCCAGAGGAGTTAAATGACTGAGTCAGGGTGGTACTGCTGTCTGCTGGGAGACCAACTTTTAGCCAAAGTTCTGTTCCTTGGGCCAAGACAGGAGGAGTATGCAGACTCTAAGAGGGTGCAAAAGCATCTGGAGGATTTCATATTTAACAGTAATAGATAGACTTTGGGTGAAAAATACTAGATTTTTAAATTCAAAGCATAGGTTATACATGATAACTAGCTTTGTGCATTTGTTTATTTGATCAAGAATTTGAGTTAGGTAGTGCTAGGTACTGACAAGATGAATAAAACACAACATGGCTCTCAAATTGCTCAGTTTAGGAGAGGGGCAGACGTGCACTCTATCAATGAAAATACATCCCGATAAAGAGTGTGGCACAGGTATGCCCAAAGAACTAGGTGATAGGAAAATGTGTTCAAGGGATGACAAAAAACTTTAGGTAGGTGTTCGGGAAGCCATTTGCTTGAGCTGAGACTTGGTGGGTAGTAGTTCTCCTAATCGGTGAGTGGGGCCTGAGCTTTCCAGGCAGGGGGGCAAATTGTGAGAAGTACAGAGGTATGCCAAGTGTGGGTAATTCCAAACAGTAAAGCAAGAGTACCTAGGGGAAGACTTGTAGGCACTCAGCTGAGCAGATTGAGGGGCGACTGACTTAGAGCAGTAACTCTCCACTCTGGATGCACATTAGAATCACCTGTGAAACTTACTGAAAAATACCAGTTCTAAAAAATAAAGTCTATTTAAAAAACCCCCGCTTCCCAGGCTCCAATGCAGACCAACTAAATCACAATCTCTAAGTATGGAGCCCTGATATCAGTATTATTATTATTATTATTAATTATTATTAAGACTTTATGTTTTTAGAGCAGTTTTAGGTTCACAGCAAAACTGAAGGGAAGGTACAGAGATTTCCCATATAGCCCCTGCCCCGCCATGCATAGTCTCCCCCGTTATCAACACCCCCGTCCAGAGTGGTACGTTTCTTAGAACTGACAAACCTGCATTGATACACCATAATCACCAAAGCCCATAGTTTACATTATAGTTCACTCTTGGTGGTGAATGTTCTATGGTTTTAATAAATGTATAATGATATGTATCCATCATGGTATCAGAGTATTTCACTGCCCTAAAAATCCCCTGTATTCTGCCTATTCATTCTCCCCAACCCTGCCCCAACCCCTGGCAACCATTGATCTTTTTACTGTCTCCATAGTTTTGCCTTATCCAGAATGTCATATAGTTGGAATCATACCATATACAGCCTTTTCCTATTGGCTTCTTTCACTTAATAATATGCATTTAAGTTTTTTCCATGTCTTTTCATGACTTGATAGCTCATTTCTTTTTAGCGTTGAATAATATCCCATGGTCTGGATACACCACAGTGTATTATCCATTCACCTACTCAGGACATCTTGGGTGGTTCCAAATTTTAGCAATTATGAATAAAGCTGCTATAAATATTGTGAGCATGTTTTTTGTGTGGACATAAGTTTTCACAGTATTGTTTTTAAAAATCTCTAGCTAGGGGCTGGCCCCGTGGCCGAGTGGTTAAGTTCGCGCGCTCCGCTGCAGGCGGCCCAGTGTTTCGTTGGTTCGAATCCTGGGCGCGGACATGGCACTGCTCATCAGACCACGCTGAGGCAGCGTCCCACATGCCACAACTAGAAGAACCCACAACGAAGAATACACAACTATGTACCAGGGGGCTTTGGGGAGAAAAAGGAAAAAATAAAATCTTAAAAAAAAAAAGAGGATTGGCGGTAGATGTTAGCTCAGGGCTAATCTTCCTCAAAAAAAAAAAAAAAAAGAAAAGAATTAGATCTGGTATACTGACATGGAAGAATATCCATGCTATATTGCTGAAGCAAAAAAGTAGCTTCCAGAAAATATGCATTGTAAGCCATTAAATCCAAACTATATATAGGCACACACATTATATATTTGTATCACGCACAAAAGTAGGTCTGGAAGGTGACGCCCTGAACTGTTGTCAGTGGTTGCTCAAGGAAAGGGAGAGGGGTAAATAAAGAGGAGGAAGCTGACTAGTCTGCTGGAAAGTCAATTTGCTAGCAGGCATTTTCCTGAATATCGGTTGGCATTTTTCTGAAACCTTATATGTGTCTGTGAGGGGAGGGATTTTGGGGTGGGATGGGAGTGGAAGAGGAGAAGGGGATACAGGGCAGGCTGAGACCCTAAGCAGTGGTGTTTCCTTCCTGCTGCTCACCTGGGCCAACAGAGGGCCTGTGTCCCGCCCTTCTAAACGCTGGGGAATGTGGCAGCTGAGCTAACCACCACCTCCCATGGCCTGGCCGAATGGAAGGAGGGTGGAACCCACAGGGCTCTCCCACTCTCCAAGGTAGAGGACTGGTCTCACCCCAGACTATGTTGGTGAAAGGGCGCAAGGAAGCTGTCTCTCAGCCTGGGGCAAATATACCATTTGAAACATTGTTTGGCTAATGGATACATAAAAATTTTCTTTTAGAAAATTGATTTTAGGATTGTTCCAAAATTCTCTTCCTCCTCATCAAATAATGAATGTAAAAAAATTCATAAACCCCTGCAATCTCCTATGACAGAGGTTACCCCCTTTTGGACCCCATTGGATTCTCTCAGTGTGTACCTATTACTCTCCATTTTATATTATGGCTACTTTTAAAATTTAATCTTTACTAAATAGTTCTCCTTGCATTTCCTCATGATTTCCCTTTTAGAAGAATTCAGGAATGTCCGAGAAACCAGAGAAAGACAGCATATGATTTGATGCATGTTCTAGAACTACAGCGACAGCCTGAGAGGACCCCATGTCTTAACAGATCAAAAGGAGTGATAGTGAGAAAAAGCTGCAAGGTAGGAGCTATTGCTTCAGATAATTCACCAAGGTGAAGGGGAAAAAAACGCATCTGGAAGAGAGAGTCCAAAGAAATACAGAAATGCAAGTTAGAATTCAGCAATTTTAACCTCGAATTGCTCTGTTGATCCAAGGACCTACAAGGAAACATCGAGATGAGACTGTGACTGTAGCTCAGTAGCTTGTGTGTCATAGTCCTCAAGAATGGTGCTCCGATCTTTGCAGCCATGGCAGTCATCCTGCTCATCCCCCCTTGCAGAGCCTCAGCATTTGCCTGTCTCAGGCACTCCATGCTGAGGTGCTACCATTTTCAGACACTTTTAAACAAACTATATTAGCCTTTTTACTTTTTTTTTTCTCTCACTCTCTCTAAGCAGATACGCCCACAGGAAAAAGTCCCAGGTATATACACAACAACCTCTTAACAATGTTTACCCTGGGGAAGGAGCTAAGATGGCAGGATAAAGATGAAGGCAGACTTTTTAAATATTATTCTACATACTTCTTTATGATGTGAATTTTTATGACTTTTATTATTTGAGTATAGTTCATTATTTTAAAAATAGAAAGTTTATATAGGCAGAAAGGAAAAAAAACCTTGTTAATTCCACCACCCAGACATAACCACTTATCAGCGTTCATTTTGGTGTGGTTAGCTTTTCTGGAGATTTTTATTTTTTATTCTGTCTTTTAAAAAATGGTCATTATTATTATTATGTTTATTTAAAAAGCTTTTAAAATAATTTTTATGTCTCACTTTTTTTCACTATCCCTAATGAAAACATGGTATAAATGGAAACAATACAGAGAACTGGCAAATGTTTTTTCTAATTTTTGTCAACAAACCACTATCCCAATATCTTTGGGCTGTTGCTTTTTACTTGTATTTCTTATATTGTAAACTCTTGAGGCAAAATTCAAGGTCTTTCTTTAATAAAATAAACATTTTGTCTGTGATGCCATTAAGGTTTTAGGGGCAAAAATTAGCCTTATGTCTCATTGGACTCTAGGCTTTTAGAAAAAAAAATTGAACACTAACATTTGGGTCCTAGATATCTTACAAGAAATGAATTATCTGTGAGTACCTTGATTAGGAACTTCACACATTAAAAACTATTCTGATACTTTGGAGAGTTATAGAAAGGGCTGATCAAAAAAAAATCCCTAGTAAATATAATTTAAAATAATAGTTTGATCATGTATTAAGCACTTACTATGTGTTAAGTCTCCGAAACTAGGGAGATATTTATATTTCTATAGCACACACACCCAACTGAAAACCACAGTGATGTGCAGGCTTCCCCTCCCCCATAGGCCACTTCCTCTTTTTACTGTTTACACTTAGGAAAAACAGAGAGCACTTTTGCTGCCACACAATGCTAGAGTGTTATTTGAAGTAGTTTTCTAGGTATCCTTAGCTGCTTGCAAGTGTACATGCCATTTTCATCATCTGAAGAGTCAGTGAGTGTCTTAGCTCGAGTTCTTGCAGAAGCAGGCTCTGAGCCAAGGATTTCCAAGTGACTTATTAAGAAAGAGTGGGGGATGAAGGATAGAGAATGGGAAGAAACCAAGTGGGTGTGTGGTTTCCTATGTCCCGCACTCTGCCTATTCCCATGGGAGCTCTAGAACAAAGGAACATGCCTCACAGTCGGTCCTGCCTCGTAGCAAAGGAGCTGGGCTTTGGTACTCCACATCAGCCAGTCTTTGGCTACAGGCTGCCCAGGAGTGTAAAGTGGGGTGAAACATTAAACTCCAAGGTATGTCCAGCTCTCTCCAGTGCCTGAGAGTAATCTCCAGGTCTAGGAGTAATATGCAGGTGGTAGCTGTTTAGAAGCAAAATATGAAAAAGCTGGGGATGGGCTTGTAAAGTCTGGGTGGGGCGTGAGTCTGCTACTGCGAGTTTCCTGTTAACTTCCTCTGCTGGGTCCACAACATATGCTATCTCAAACTTCCGTTAAAGGTTCAAAGTTTCTCAGGGGCTAGCATTAAAGTGTGAATGCCACTGCACTCAGATCTGAATTTGAATCCTAATTCCACAAAAGAAACTGGAAAAGTCATATTACTGGCTTGACTCACCATATCCATAAAATGGGATAATTATTCCTACATCATAAGGTTATTTCATTTACTCACTCAATCATTCGTTCAATAAATATGGAGTGTCTCCTCTGCACCAGGCACTGTTCGAGGGTCGTTCTGAGGAGGCGATGGTGACAAGAACAACTCTGTAAAACGTAAAGCTCCAGGCGACTGCTTTTACTTCCAGTGGTTATTTATTTTCACAGCTCACAAGAACAAATAAAACTACTTACAACCACAGCAAGGAGATACAAGGGAAAACTTCTTGGTACTGAGCTGGTGAAAAAAAGAAACTATGGAAGAATTCCTTTTCCTAAAGGGCTGTGGGTCAAAGACAGTTCTCATTCACTCTGGATAGTTCCTCCAAAGGTGAGCCTGCAAGCAGAGCTCTCTCCTGACAGTCTCAGGATTTCCTCAGAGAATTCAGTCTAATTGCATTTTCAGGAGCTTCTAGTCCCACCTCTGTCACAGGTTATCATCTTTCAAATCTCTTAAGCTTTCCCAGCGTCAGTTTCCTTACCTGTAAAATGAAGAGTTCTCAGCCACCAACTAGTGATGGCACAGTAAGCAGGTCGCTTGTGTACTGAAGCTGTGTCTGCTAGATTTGTAGGATAGGGAGTCAGTATTCAAGCTCAGGCTTGGTAGATTGAGGTGGGCACGGTGCCCAGGACCCCAGTGTGGATTAGAGGTTTCAACTCCAAACAGATCCAACACCTCCCCAGAGCCTTTTTTCCCCAACACCTCATTATAACAACTTCTACTTTTGGTGCCCCTTTTACTAATTTGATCATGAAAGCTAAGCAATTTAGTATGTGAATGCTCTAGCCTGCCTGTACTGGTTGGGGTAAAGAAGTGCCACATGCTTGCACCTGACCTAGGATCTTCGGGAACCATGACATTGAAGATTGAGAGTTGTGCTCTATTGATGGTTCAGATTCAGATATGGTATTGCCAGCTGTGGTGTGATTCTCTTAAACGGTGAAAATCTCTAGGTAAAATTCCAAAAACAAACAAAAAACAAACCAAAAATACAACTTCCTTTGAGTCACCTGGTAGTTGCATTCCTGGAAAATTCAGTGTATCTGGGCCTGTTATAGTAAATGGCCAATAAGTATTCAAGGAATAAATTAATTGAAAAATAGAACACGTTTTTACATGTGATTGTAAAGCCCAGATAATAAGCAGGTTTTTCATACATGGGGGGGGGGGGGGGGGGGGAGAGAGAGGCAGGCAGAGAGAGAGAGAGACAGAGAGAGTCTCTGTGTGTAGGCAGGGGCCCCTGGCCCTCAGCTCCTAAATACCTGTAGTGACTCCATCATTGGAACAACCAAAAATAGCCCTATTAATTTCCAAAATTTCTAGAGGCATATTGCCTTCTTTGAGAACCACTTTTTTAGAGAGTGAGGAGTTGCTGATCTAATGACCAGGGGAGGAAAAAAAAAAAAACCCAGAATCCACAACTGGCCCTTCCCCTTTCTCGGAAAACATGAGACTGGAGAAAAACGAAACTTAGGACGGGAAATCCCCTTTTCTAACCTGGAACAGCGCTTTCTGCCCAGAGACTAGTGACCTGCCACCACGGGCTCGCGTTTTGATTGGGCAGTTGAGAAACTAAAATAGCGGGTTAAAAGGAGGGGAAAACCCCAGGGCTCTCCACCGTGGGGTCGGTGGGAAGACGCGCCGCGACTCCCGCTTGGTGACCTTGGCTCTGTTCTTCGCTGGGCGCCGCCGCCAACCTGGGCGTGTTCACGGTTGAGTACCCTCTCCCGCGCCGCCCCCTCCTTCTGCTTCTCCCTCTCTATCCACAGGCTCTCCCTGGCCCTGCAGCTCCTGGTTCCTCCTGCCCGGCCCAGTGTAGCCAGGCATTCGGGTTCGGCTCGCTTAGACTCCGTCCAGACCGGACGGCAGAGGAGAGGCCGGAAAGTGGCGCGCCGCTGGAACGCACGCTTCCTGGTCTCTTCTCGCTGGATAGCTACCCCGGCAGGACTAAGCTCGAGGGGACAAAATATCTAGGTCATTGATGAGTTGGGGTCGGGGGTGGTGGGCACTGCTTTCTGGGGCTGCCCTGTTTCGTCCCCAGGGTTCTCTTTCCCTAGCCGCAGAGCGAAGGAGGGGCAGGCCCGTCACGAAAGGCAAATACTTGCGGGGAGTAATCCAGTGAGAGGCAGGTGTGTCTGTGGGGTCCAAGACAAGTATTACTTCGGCAAGTAGGTCTGAGCATCTGGCGGAGCGCTGAGCACCACGCCCTTCCATGATTCCTCCCATTTCCCTCTAGGGTTCCACCTTTCCCCACCAGGTTCTAGGGCTGTGTCTAAATCTAGATGGTCTCATACTGCTTTGTGTAACATTTCTATGGCAGCTTATGCATTTGTTTTTGTGAATGCTTTATTGAAATATAACTTATAAACCATACAATTCATCTGTTTAAAGTATACAATTCAGTAGATTTTAGTGTATTCACAGAGTTGTGCAACCATCACTTCAATTTTCGAACATTTTCATCACCCCTAAAAGAAGCCCTGCACCCAGTAGCAGTCACTCCTCATTTCTCCCCATCCTCCAGCCCTAAAGAACCACTAATCTTTCTGTCTCTATGGATTTGCCTATTCTTGATATTTCATATAAATGGAACCATACAGTATGTGGTGTTTTGTGATTGGCTTCTGTCACTTAAAATGATGTTTTCAAAGATCATCCAAATTATAGCAACTATCAGCACTTTATTCCTGTTTATTGTGGAATATTCCACTGTATGGATTATACCACGTTTTGTTTATCCATTCGTCAGTTAATGAGCATTTGGGTTGTTTCCACTTTTTGGCTGTTATGAATAATACTGTTATCAACATTCATGTACAAATTTTCGGTTGTGGACATAAATTTTCAGTTCTTTTGGGTATATACCAAAAGTGGAATTGCTGGGTTATATGGTAACTATATGTTTAGCCTTTTGAAGAACTGCCAGACTGGTTTCCAGAGCTGCCACACCATTTTATATTCCCACCAGCAGTGTATGAGAGTCCCAACATTCTACATTTTCACCAACACTTGTTATTATCTGTCTTTCTATTATAGCCATCCTAGTGGGTATGAAATGGTATCTCATTATGGCTTTGATTTGCAGTTCCCTAATGATGACCAATGATTTAAAAATTATTTTAAATATATTTAAATTACAGAATAATTGTTTTTTTTGAAAGATTGGCACCTGAGCTAACAACTGTTGCCAATCTTTTCTTTTTTTTCTGCTTTTTCTCCCCAGATCGCCTCAGTACATAGTTGTATATTTTAGTTGTGGGTCCTTCTAGTTGTGGCATGTGGGACGCTGCCTCAAGGTGGCTTGAGGAGCTGTGCCATGTCCGTGCCCAGGATCCAAACCGGCGAAACCCAGGGTGACTGAAGCGGAGTGGGCGAACTTAACCACTCCGCCACAGGGCTGGCTCCATACAGAATAATTTTTTTTTTTAAGATTTTATTTTTCCTTTTCCTCCCCAAAGCCCCCCGGTACATAGTTGTATATATACAGTTTTTTAGTTGTGGGTCCCTCTAGTTGTGGCATGTGGGATGCCACCTCAGCATGGCCTGTCGAGTGGTACCATGTCCGTGCCCAGGATCCTAACTGGCAAAACCCTGGGCTGCCTAAGCAGAGCGCATGAACTTACCCACTCGGCCACTGGGCCGGCCCCCAGAATAAATTTTTAAAAGGGTTAATATGCTGAGGTTTTGAGAAGTTTGTCTAGGCCACATGCCCAAAAGTCATAGAGTCTAGACTCAAACCAAGTCTCTCTATGGCGAGGGCTTGAACTCTAGCCCCTCTTTCCTAGCACAGAGTCTGGGATAAAACTCTCAAAACTTCACTTGCTGCCTCTATGAGAAAGGGAATCTTGGGCAAGATGAACCTCTGTGTAGACTGATTCATTTCTTATTTGCTATAAGAAACTCAAATGTGCAAAGAGCTTTTTGGTCTCTCCATTTTCACTTTGTAAAAAATAAGTGTTTCCTTGAGATCCTCATAATGGATCTTGGATGAATCTGGCTCTCATACACCCTTTCTCAGTGTTTAGTGACTGTGCTTCTCTTCATGTCAGTGCCCCTTGGGTTTGTCCTTCCCCTCACTACCACCAGGACATGAAATGAGGAGGGACACAAAGTTTAAATTTTGATTAAATGCATAACTATCAAAAATTCTGAGTACACATTTTTCTCTATATATCTATACACTTTATATTACTATCAAGCTTATTTTAAATATTACTAAAGCTTAATTTTTCTCTCATTTTTTTTTTCAGTTAGAAATTCAGATTGAGCTGTCTCATAAGTGGCTCCCAGAAGTCTCACTCCCCAACCCCGGGGGAGTGTAGGAGTTGTGGAGGTGGAGACAGGACTGGAATCAGAATCAGAGTTCAATATACGGGAGAAGTTGGGCTCTACATTCTTATGTAAGAATCATATCAGAGAGTGACTGACCCACAGCTGTGAGACACTGAGGACTTTGACACTCACTGTAAACTCTGGCATGGGTCACTTGTTTCTCTGAAGGCTGGATCCAAAAAGCACAATGAATACAAGAATGGGCTATGGTAGCATGGTGAATTCCAGACAAGCCCGAGAATTCCATACAGCTGGAGAAAGAGGCCCAACTCCTCAGACAGTCTTGGAAGCAGAACTGATAGAACTTGGGGAAAGTGATGAAGTAGTTGACCTCACCTGTGAGTCTCTAGAACCTGCAGTGATTGACCTAACTCACCAGGACTGTGTTGTGATTACTGAAGAAAGGAGGCGGCCAAGGGGAAACACAAGGTCACTCCAAGGCCAAACTGGCAGCTGTGTGGTGAGCAGTGATAAGGAATTGATGAGGGACAGAGATGTATATGTGACCCACAGTGCCTACCATAATGCCCTGGAAGAAGAAACTTTAAGTTGCACACTACCTGGTTATATCCAGTGTCGAATTTGTATGGATGGGTACTCGGAGATTGAATTGAGTAGACGGCACATCTACTCTACAGACTGTGGCCACATCTTCTGTAGTCAGTGCCTCTGTACTTCCCTTAAATATACTAAAACTTGCCCAGTTTGTTTGAAAAAAATTGGCTGCCGTCAGTACCATCGTATTTATTTATGATGTGTATGTACTGTGTTGCTCAGGACAGACAGAACCCCCAGCTGGACTTTCCCATGTCCTTGTGGAGAAACTATGGATTGCTGGCATCCAATGCGCTGAGCTCAGAAAGCCTGATTTAAAAAATTGCTCTCTGGAGTATATTAAAAATGCTTTCACTTCTCACACACGATTAGACTGCTTTTTTGATGCCTTTGCTTTCATGCTGCAGGGCTGGACTTTGGTTGTCAGTGTGCCAGAGACTGGTGGTTATCCTCAAAGCAATTTTTCCTTTCTTTTTCATAGTAATCAATTTTTAATTGGCCACATGTGGGCATTTTGGATCATGTAAACAAATAAGGGCAACATCCTAGATGGGGTACATGGAAGGAAGCTGGGAGACTGACAAGTTTGCAAACCAGAGCCACCATGCAAGTTTGGACTGTTACTTGAGAGATAAATAAACTGCATTCTTGTTTAAGCAACTATTATTCTGGGTCTTGTTGAGAGCAATGGAATCTTTATTTTAGTTAATGGACCAGGAAGGGTGCTGTCTCTGGGTTTCTCTGGATTTCCTTATTCCACTGGAGTAGAAGGAAGTCAGTCCTTTCTGACCACCTCTACCAACCAGCAGGGTGGAGGTGGGTATATGGGCAGGTGCCATGTCCTGCTGGGACTCCTAGTGGACTTTGAGGCCAGCCCAAGGAGTTGCCTAGGCACACTGGAATCTAGAGTTGTGGTTCTGTACTTTCTGACCTGTCAGGCCAGAGGGGGCTGCCTTCACCCTGGCTTTACAGGTGTGCCTGCCTTCCAGCACACTGGTAGTTAATCCACAAGTTGGCATGCTTCTCTGTGAACAGACACATCACTGCATTGCCATCCCAGCTGCTCAAGCAGCCTGGCTGAGTCACCGGCCTTGAGAAGACCTCCTCACCACCCTCCCACACACACACACTAGCTCTTTTTTCTTTTGTAGAGAATCACATAGCATTCACAGTTCAGCCTGCATGTTAGAATCGGAGAGGACGAGATTTCTATGGTGCTTTCTCCCTTTCCCTCTGAATGAAATGAGTAAAACTTGTCCCTTACTTACAATGGTTGTAGCAGTGTTGCTGTCTTCCATGGAGGCTCAGCTGTGCCAATGGAACGGTGCCCATCCCCACGTTATGTCTGTCTCCACACTGCATTCTCTGGAATGTCTCATACCACAGACCTAAATTGCTTGACTTGGCACAGGATATACAAGATAAATGTGGTATACTCCCTTCTGTGGGTTCTTTTGTATGTTCCAAAATGAAATGAGAAAAAAGAACATGAAAATGAAAAAAAAATTTCTAAATATTGTCTTTCTACATTTCAATAGATCATCTTGTGCATCCCACTTTGGAGACTATTAATTTCTCTGTGACATAGCACAGTGTATTACACACTTGGCTAACGATCAGAACACCTGAAGTGCCTATTAAATACAGATTCAGCTACTGCATGTCTTGTCTGTGTGATCAGGATAAAGAGCATACTCTCTCCAGTTCACCAGCAGCCTGCAACACTCCCTATCGTATTCTACCCAGTCCACTGCATATTGACCTTACCTGCCAAGCTCATGTGGACATTTGAGGGTTTTTTTTTTGACATTTGAGGTTTTGATCTCTGTTTTAGGGGAAAAAAATAGAGAGGATTGTGACTTTTAAAAAAAATAGATAAATTTTACAGACAGCAAAATGCACTGATCTTAAGTGTATAATGAGATGAGTTTGGGCAAATATATACTTGCATGTGACCCACACCCCAATTAAAATATAGAACAATTCTGGGGCTGGCCCGGTGGCCGAGTGGTTAAGTTCGCGCGCTCCGCTGCCCGCAGCCCAGTGTTTTGTTGGTTCGAATCCTGGGCGCGGACACGGCACTGCTCATCAGACCACGCTGAGGCAGCGTCCCACATACCACAACTAGAAGAACCCACAAGGAAGAATATACAACTATGTACCGGGGGGCTTTGGGGAGAAAAAGGAAATAATAAAATCTTTTAAAAAAAAAATATAGAACAATTCTATCATTCCAGAAAGTTCCCTTATGTCCCGTTCTAGTCAATCCCTATCCCCCACAGGCAACCACTGTTTGGATTACTATCACCATAGATATGTTTGGGGACACTAACTTTTACTTCATTGTCTAGCCCAGCTCATCAGGGAGGAAAACTTGACAGGAATTTGGAGTATAAGCACTAGGCAGGGTTCAAGGATTTGTTTAGTGGGAGCATGACTTATCTGTCTTAACAATTGAAGCAAGAAGGCATTAATAATGACATCTGCTATTTATTAAGCGATAGCTATGTTTCAGGCACAGTACGAGGCACTTCACACATCACAGGCAGTCAGGGCATATACCTAGGCAAGAGCAGGAACCCAACAGGATGTAAGAACAAAAGAGAGTTGCCACAGGGCACGTGAACGTGAATAATTTGACCGACTGCTGTGCAGGGCTATGGAAAGAAGTGAGAACTAAAGCTAGAAAAGAAGATTGAGGCCACACCGTGAGTACAGCATTGTGTGCTGTGTTATGGAGTTTAGACTTTATTCTACAGGTGCTAAGGAGCCATTAAAGGCTCTGGAGGAGTACCTTCAGAGAAAGATTCTTAAGGATTCAGGATGCTTTCAGGGAAGGCTAAAGATCCTGTTTGAAATTTGGGGGTGGGGGGTGGGATATGGAGGTGGAATTAGGAAGGAAAGATCCTGGTGTTGATTTTCCTCTTAAAATAGAAGTGAATTTTATGAAATGTATAAGAAAAAGGATGAAACATCCTTGGTCTGAGAAATTTGCTCCTGCACTGGTCCTCTCCTGCCCTCAGAGGTCTAATCGTTTCATTTCAGCACAGCCAGCAGAGCTGTGCAAGCCTTTTAAGCTGTGGCAGCTCCTGGGAGATCGTTGTTCTGAGGTGGCAATGACAGGAGTCCAGGGGGACAACTGTGGCAATTTGGATTTAGCTGTCGGGTACCTTTTTGGAAAGGTGGAGGCTCATTTGGCCAGAGTAAAAATGGGATTAGGAGAGGTGGACAATCAAATTTATCCCCTTGATGCCTGATCTAGTTTCAGACCAAGTTAGCCCCACAGTGAGATAATCTGGCAGTTTTCACTTGTCGTTTCCTGATGTTCTCTGAAGTTACAGCAGAGAATGAGAGCCAAATTTATTTAGCTGTAATGTCTGGATTTCATCAACCACAGATTGAAACTAAGCTGTTCAAGATAGGGGTTAAGAGAGACAGAGTGAAGGAGTCAGATCCACCTTTGAGCAAGGATGGGTCTTTCTCTTGTCTGGTCTACACTGAATTCATTCCTCATGCAAATGTCAAGTGCACCTGCCAAGAGAAAGAAGTTACTCTCCAACGACCTAAAATTGTTATGAGGGATAAACTTTTAGGTCCTTTCCTTAGCCACATCAATTAGGTCCTACGGATTTGATATTAAAATCTGCATACTGGGATGGTCAGGGAATGTTATTAAAGCTCTCATTGGTGGCACCTTCTGTGAGACCTCTGCACAGCGTGGTCTCCGAGACAGTAGTTTCCCTGCAGTGAGAGCAGGGAGCAGCAGCAGCGCTTGCACAAATGCACACGCACTCCCAAGGCGTCTTACTTACTGGCTTCCTTGGGCTTTCAGGACAGCCTCACAGATACTTAGGACCAGTGAGAGCCTCAGGAAGGCACAGGCCTTTATCTGTAAGCCCTGCTATCCTAGCGCCCTACCATCCTGGACTCCTCCAGTAACCTCTGGCTGGGCTGGGATCTGAGGCTAGCAGGCAGGAGGGACCTACTGGGTAGTTCTAAACAAGGTATTCCTGGGTGGGACAGCAGGCTCCTCTGCCAGCCTCACTTATAACAGTTTTACACACTGTTAATATGTAGTATTTTGAAAGCAAAACATGTTGTTTTCTTCTTCTTTCATCTCCAGTTTCATGGCATTATGCAGGTGGGTTTCTGACTTTGACAAAAGCTTTTTGTTTCACTATCCAGGGACTATTTACAGACAGCTCTAACATAATACCCCTAACTGTATGGGGGATAATAATCAGCGTAGCAGCCCCCTTAGCTTTCAGCAGGCAAAAAGATTCTATGGGGCATACTCTCTTCTCCTGTGGAGTGGCATGAAGAAGGCACGTGACCCCAGGTGTGGCTCTGCCCACATCACTGACTCTCTAAAGGGAGAGCAGAGGGGCTGCCGGTGTGGTGTGACAGGACAGAGGCAGTCAGTTACCCACACCACTTGGCTTCTCTGCCAAGAAGAGAGCCTTTAGAGGAAGAACTTCTCTTCCTTTCCTCCGAACCAGCCCAAGCCACAGAAACAGCAACTGCTCTATTCTCCAACCAGAGGAGAGAAAGTGCAGTGCATTGCTGGGCACGGGCCACTCCTTAATTCACCCACTCATTTGCTCATTTACTTGGTACTTACTAAATTTTGCTAGTGTGGTAGGCCTGTGTAGTTCAAAAGATGAACAAGACAGTCCTTTTCTCCAAGAAGCTCACAGCTAGTGGGAAAGAGATGTGAAAAGAAATAGGAATAATACAATGAAAAAAATAATGCAGTGCAATAAAAGCTATGACAAATATCTGCTGGGTGCTGCCGAAGCATAAAAGAGTAAATAACTCTGACTTCTCAGTAACTTCCTTAGAGTCTGGAAGATGGGAAATTGAACTTTTAATTTATATTCAGCTCCATTGGAGTCCTTAAAGATTAATAACTACTTATTTCTCTTGTTATAGTTCAAGATAGAAAGTTAATTTGAGGAAGCAGAAGTTTTGTAAACTATTTACTATAGCAGTGTTAGTGCAATAACAATGATAACAGCTATTACCGTTTATTGGGTGCTCCCTATGTGCCAGGTACTGTTAAGCATTTTACATACATCATCCATTTAATCCTCACAACAATCTTATGAGGTAAATATATTTTTAAATTTTTTAAAACATTGCCACCCCCCCTTTTTTTTTTGAGGAAGATTAGCCCTGAGCTAACATCTGCTGCCAATACTCCTCTTTTTTTTTTTTTGCTGAGGAAGACTGGCCCCGAGCCAACATCCATGCCCATCCTCCTCCATCCTATATGTGGGACGCCTGCCATAGCATGGCTTGCCAAGTGGTGCCATGTCCGCACCCAGGATCTGAACCGGTGAACCCAAGGCTACCAAAGCGGACCATGTGCACCCAACCACTGTGCCACCGGGCCGGCCCCCTAATGAGATAAATATTATTGTCTCTATTTTATATATGATAAAATTGAGGCTTGGAAAAGAAAAGTAACTTTGGTTTATGACTTTGTTTTTGCTTTTTTTCCCTACCAATTATATGGTAAAACTAGGTATGTGTAGTTTCTTAGACACCACTGTCCACTGCTTCCCTCCAACTTTGTTTTTAAAGAGTACACTAAAAACCTGAACTGCCCCTTCGTGAAATTTGGGACCTCTTGCCATAGAGGTTTTGGAATCACAAACTTTAGAGGTGGAAGGGGAGTCTTAGGAATTCACATTTTACAGATGGAGGAACTGAGGCCCAGAGAAGTTAAAGGTCTTAGCCAGGGTTACTCAGTGCTGTGGTGGAGACAAAGCTTCTGTCTTTTAGGCCAGGATTCTCACCACTGGACTGAAGGCTTGAGAATGTGCTGACTCGAGGATTTAGTACAATTGTCTTTACTAAATGTTGTTAAACATTGTAGCCAGCAACAAAAATATTCAAGATAAGTTTTTTACTTAGGGACATAGTTTCTAGGTGATCATCAGCATTTCATAGCCATTTATCTGACAAGGAATTTGACTCAATGAATGCCATGTACTGTCAAGGTGAGAAAGACACAGCACTACCTAGCAGTTGTTCGCAATTTAGTGAAAGGGCAGACATGCAATCAAATAATTAAAATAATCATGTACAGGCATGTACAAAGATCTGGGGTGCTAATAGAAATGTATAAATCTGTGGTTATTAACTGGGAGTGCGTCCCACCCCTATGCCCTCAGCATATATTTGGCAATGTCTGCAGACATTTTTGATTGTCACAAACAGTGGGATGCTACATCTAGTGTGCATCTAGTGAGCAGAGGCCAGAGAAGCTGTTAAGCATCCTAAAATTCACAGGACAGTCCCCACAACAAAGACTTGCTAGCCCAAAATGTCAGTAGGGCTGAGGTTGAGAAACTCTGCTGGCAAAATATTTTCTACAAAGGATGGGGGAGGGAGGGTAAAGCTTGGGGGCATGGTTATGGAAGAGTTTACTGAAGAGATAATGATTGGGGTTTAGGGAGCGAGGATCCCCGCAAAGGTACAACATGGGCAAAGCCACAGAAGCATGGCATATTTGGGTAATCCCAAACACCCAAGGAAGAGTTGTGGGCATTAAGGCTGGACAGCTAGGCAGGAGCTAGACATTCAAGAAAATATACTGAGTTAGAGAAATTACTGTAAGAAAAGCTGTTTGGTTCTGTGATGGCTATTTATAGGTCACTCAGGAGCACAGTCTAGGTATGTATCTCTGTGAGCTAAAGCTAAAACTGCTGAAGAAAGCTGTTTGAAATGAGGCTTTCCTGATCTTGCATCCTTAAGGCCTGGAGTTTTCCAGGCATTTGTTACTTTCTCAGAGATAGAGTCGGGGCCATTTCAGTGGAATGTGAGCTCTGAGAGGTGGAATTGTTCTCTGTGAAAGACACTTAGCTGGTGTCTCAATGCTGTGATGGGATCACGAGCAGAGATGAGGTGGTGATTTCTCATGCATTAGGCTTATAGGCTGCTCATGATGTTTATTTCCTCTTTTGTAAGCACCCTAGTTCAGAAACTGGAATATGTGAACCTTAAGATTAGACTGCCACCTCAATCCTAAATGAGGTGCCTCCCTCTATACCCACAAACAAGGGTGGGCAGGTAGGCCATTCCAGTCAGTGTTTCTCTTTCTCTTAAGCTAATGATGATCAAAGCAACTGACAAACTGTCACGGAATCTACCAGACCTCACACTGGCCTTGCCCCTTCTCCCCAGCTTCTGAACTTTTCCTCCTTCTGTCATGCTCTGAGCCCATTCTTAGCAAACAACAAGGTCTTAGACTGCTGGTCTGCAGCCATCCTGGGCCTGTTGAGCTCTGGTTCAAGTGCCTGCCTCTGCCCCCTGGTGGCCTGATGATAGAGCTTAATGGAGGTGAGTTTCCCTTTTCTAAGTCAGCTGATTTTTCTAGGCATAATATAGAAAGCCCAATCATAGAAAAGGGTAAGGATTTTAGAGGATGAAAGGAAATTCAGGGAAATATTTAACTTGTGACAGCTTATAGCTTCTATAATCTCTCCAGGCCTTGGAACAACTGAGAATATTAGATAAGAGAGGTTGGTAGGAAAGTAATGAAACTCACGATAAACTTTTGAGAGAAATTAAACTAAATGCTACACAAAAATTTACTTTCCTTATTAATGTAATCACTTTCTTTTAGATTGAAAACATTTATTATATATAACTTGGTTTGCTCATTATACTCTCACATTTGATAATTTGTATTTAAAGTGGAGTTGATTCTCACAGAGTTAAATGTTTTCTTTTTTTTTGAGGAAGATTAGCCCTGAGCTAACATCTGCTGCCAATTCTCCTCTCTTTTTTTTGCTGAGGAAGATTGGCCCTAAGCTAACATTCATGGCTATCTTCCTCTACTCTATATGTGGGATGCCTGCCACAGCATGGCTTGAGAAGCAGTGCGTAGGTCCACACCCAGGATCCGAACTGGCAAACCCCAGGCCAAAGCAGAGCGTGTGAAATTAACCACTGCACCACTAGGCTGGCCCCAGGAGTTAAATATTTTTAACTGAATTCTTGTAAGATCTCTTCAGAGCTAAACTAAAGGAAGTTATATTCTTCTGAACTAAGTGTTTTCTTCATAGACAAAAGAAAATATTTACTATAAGAAAGCTGAAAAAAACTCACTAAAATTCATCAAGAAGAAATTTTGGCCCATGAGTCCTTGTGTTCTGAATTATCATTTCCATCTGTTTCCACTTCTTACAAGTTTAATTTAAGTAAACATATATTAATCATGAAGATCAGGTTCTAAATTTCTTGATTATGGATCTTTAGATTTGCTCTTACTCTTCTCTGTCCTTAACTGTTGAAACAAACAGAGTTTTAAGTATTTTGTTTATAATTTCTAGAGGAAAAAATAAACACTATAGCCCAGTCTTACTACACTCTTATTAAGGTGAAGTCAGTAAAAATAGACACTTTTCCATAACAGTATAAAAAATAGTTTGTGTAATAGTGAGCATTCTATTATTTCAAATGTTCAGGCAGAGGCTGGAAATGAGTGAATTAAATGACTTAAGGTCTCTTTCAACTCTGAGAAACTCTGAAAAGTCAACAAGTTCATAATCCTTCCTTCTTATGTGAAAATGGCAGGGCGCATGAAGCATGGCCATATCTTGCTCTTGCATTTGAGCCGGCTGTGCCAGATGGTTTGTCCTCTAGAGATGAATTGTATTTCTCTGCTCTTAAGGTTAATTCTTCAGAAAATCTGCCCATCAGAGTTTTAAAAAACTACTTTGAAGGAACAGAAGCTAAAAAGCAACAAATGCTCTTAAATATGCAACAAATGCCCTTAAAAAGCAACAGATCCCTGTAAATATTTTATTAACCATGATTTTAAAAATTTGCAATCCAAAATTTCTCAGGGAAAAATTATTTCTTTTGCAAGTTTCCAAGGACTTCACTGCTCTACTCCTTGCCTTTTCTCTGCTCTGTGAGAATGTGCGAGATAAGTGGAAGGAGGTTGATGTGCTTGCTTAGAAAGTGACTCCTGCCAGCCAGATGCTTTGTAAGGATGAATTATCAATCCTTGACTTGAATTTTCTCTCTCTCTGCCTTAAGGTTAGATTTTCCTTAAGGGGCTGGCAGTGGGTGTGATTTCCT
The DNA here is from genome assembly GCF_021613505.1 of Equus quagga. NCBI lineage: Eukaryota > Metazoa > Chordata > Mammalia > Perissodactyla > Equidae > Equus > Equus quagga. The sequence continues at coordinate 41,521,927 of NC_060268.1, forward strand.
AAGATTTCTAGGTAGAGAAATTTCAGAATCTACTTTGGTTTCCAATTCTATTCCTCCCTCTGGACAGTGGGAAGTTGTTCCAGCTATTTTGCCTCACAAATTTGATCCATTTAATAAATTCAATTGCACAAAACATTGACTGGTTCTCTGCTAACTCAATTATTAGGATAATGGGCTTGGGGTCAGATAAATAGTTGAAATCCAGGCTCTACCAGTTAATTACTATGTGACCTTGGCAGCTAATTGAACCTCTCTAAGCTTCAATTTCCTTGAAAATGGCATAATAATACCTATCTTAAAGGGTTGTTATGAGGATTAAATGAAATAATGTATGTAAAGCATTTTGCACAGTGAATGCTCAGTAAATATGAGCTAATATGGTGAAAATAATCCCTTGTTTTATAGCAGAAGCTATATTCTTGAAAGTCAGGGTAATTGGCAAAACCTCAATTGGCAAGATGAATTAACAGCCAAATAACAATCAATAACATTAAATACATATTTTCATACCATAAAATTCCCCCTTCCAAACTGTACAGTTCAGTGGTTTTTAGCACGGTCACAAAGTTATACAACCATCACCACTATCTAATTCTAGAGCAGTTTCATCACCACAGAAAGAAATTCCATATCCATTAGCAATCACTCCTCATTTCCCCTTTACCCAAGTCCTGGCAACCACTAATCTCCTTTAAATATATTTTAAAAACACAATGAATAAAATTCCTAAATGGCATCCATTTCCAAAAGATATTGCATTCACCAGGATGAAAAACCAGCTCTGGTAAGCAACACTTCTCTTACATTAGCCTCAGTTGGCCAGGTTCTCCCACGAGTTTTATTTTATACAGAATGTATCTAATTCTAAAGTTTTCAAGACAGCGTGATTGGCTTACAACACAATAATTTTTGTACTTGCGTATTCCCTGATGGGTTTATTTTTCTGAATTTGATCTTCTAGGCATATATGGAGAAGGTAGAGAATAAACAATTTTTTCTCTTCACTTCCACAGAATTGCTCACTCAGCTTAGTACAAAAAATAGAATAATCTTTAAAAAAATATTTTGTTATCTTTTGGTTAATGGAAGTTAAATAAATCATTATATGTAAATGAATAGTAAATTCAAAATTTTCACTGTATAACAGAACCATGGAAAATAAGACAAGAAATGTGAGTTTGCAACATGTTGTAGAGAATTCTGAATTCTGGGGCCCTTTTAAAAAAAACCACAAAGGTTATTTTGGTAGGCTATAGAGAGCAGAGAAGATTTTGGAGGCAGAAGAGGATTAGCAATTATTATTATTTCTATTATTATTAACGAGACTTTGCAATTCATTAGATGATGAGGAAGGAAGAGAATTAAACACCCAAAGACAACTCAGATTTTAAAACTGAGATATTGGTAGTGCAATAAATAGAAACAGGCAAGTCAAGAGAAGGAACTGGTTTAGGGAAAAAGATGAATTGTTTCAGTCTTGTTGAGTTTCAAGGACCCAGTCAAGGGCTCAGAGATGTAGGCCCAGAGATAAATTTGGGAGTCACCTCTATAGAGGTTGGACACGAAGTCATGGGAATGAATAGCTCACTTGGTAAGAAGAGAGTATAGAGCTAGAAGATAGCTGAAGACAGACCATGGTGATTGTTTACACTTAACAAAGTGAGAAGAGGAAGAGAAACCAGCCAAGTCAGAGGGGCGGTCAGAGGCAGGAGAGCTGGGACAGGGTTGGATCACAAGAGGCAGAGGAGAGACTTAATAAGCGAAGGAGGGTGAAGACTGAGAGTAAGTCATTAAGTGAGTGTTTAGCAAACTCCATGGCAAGCTTTAAGAAAATAGTTTCTATGAAGTCCTGGGGTAGAGGGTCTGCTACAAGAGCAGAGATTCAGACAAGTTACCTTGAGCAAAGAGGTAACCTCACTTTCTATGGGGATAAACATCAATTCCTCCAACTCATTTGTTGAGCCCCTACTATGGCAAGGCGTTGTGCTAGGCATAGCAATCCAGGAAGAGCCATAAGACAGTGCTGTGGTTAATGTAACACAGCCACTCTCCACATTTGTTTCTCTCTGTAATTCTTGTCTATACCAACTAACTGACTCCACCCTACATCTCTGCATTTCTTCTGTCTTACATTTTAAATTCAGTTCCTAGATGCTGTTTCCAGATGCTTCTCCATGCCATGACCTTTCATGTCCCAAACTGTACTTCATTGCAATCTTTAAGCTTTTGCTCTGACTATCAATTTCCTGATTCTCTCTTTGTTTCCAGAGTTAAATTCACAAGAGGTTCTAGTTTTCCCAGATCATCTTTTTGCATTAGATCACATGTTGGGTTATTGAACAGCTTATGAAATGAATCAGAAGCCCACCTGTATTTTAATCGCCTGTGGCCCAGGTGAGGGAGTGGAGGTTTGAGATATAGGGAAGGTGAAGCTGAACAAGGACAAATAAGCCATATTTGTGGGAAGCAACCTGTTGGTGAGGAAGAGTGGAGGAGACAGACTCTGCATTGTAAGCAACACTGCAGTGCTGATTATGGGGAAAAGTAAGGGCTCTAAGAACTCTCACACACAATTTCATAAAAAAAAATAATAACCTCAAATATGGCCCTGCCACCACCCTCTTGCAAGTCTCTTGCAAATAGCTGATTCAGGAAGAACTCATCTGATTCAAAGAAATTTAAAGAAACAAAAAATAAATAGCATCTATAAAACAAGAACAGGAGAAAATGTCCAGAGCAAAACAGAGAGAGCTATGGAGTAAGAAAATATGAAGAGGAAATTAAGACAAATGGAGGCTAGAGTGAGAAGCACCAACATTTGTCTGATAGGAGTTTAGGAAAAGGAGACTGGAGAGAATGGTGGAGAGGTAATATTCAAAGACAAAGTGGCTATATTAGGTCCAGGCAAGCAAGATTCAGGCTTGGGGAGATCAGGTGTCAGGGATAAGGAACACACGTGGTGTGGGAAATCGGGGAGCAGAGGTCTAGGGACTCAAGCCAAAGCATTTAGGCAGAAAGAGGGGAAAATCTAGCTATGGGAAGAGAGCAACAGAAATAGTCATCAATGAGAATGGAATTTGATAATGGGGCAAAGAATTTTTAGCCATGTTCCCCTGGCTAGAATAAATCTTAATATGAGTGGAACTAAGCCCCAAAATAGAGGCAAATACAAACTTCTAACTAGGAATGGAGGCTTAGTTCTGGATACTCAAATTCTCAAGGGCATGTGCAGCAGATGGAGATACTCTTGTCGTAGGGTTAGAATTCTTTGGATTCCTTTGATTCTACCACTGACTTCAGTGTGACAGCAAGTTCTAGTTCCAGTTTCCCTCTCAAGAGCATCAGAGTAACCCACGGACCAATCCTCAGGGATTCTGCCTCAGAATAAATCTTCTGTCTATATTTAAGTTTTTCATTCTTCAGAGGACATGATATACAAATTGAAAACTAGTATATGTACATTTAACTTGTCTTTTTCCCACCATAATAGTCTTCTTCACTTTTGTCTGCCTAAGGTCTGATCTTTCAAGTCCCCTATTAAACATCCTAGATATTTCCTTTGACCAGACCCCCTAGTCAAGTGTCAGGACCCATCTATTATGCTCCTATAAAGCATACTTATCTTTATCATAGAAATTATCCTCCTACTTTGAGGAGGTCTCATCTCAGTCCCCGTTTTTATATTCCTGGATCACAGTCTTTCAGCTTATCATTTAGGAAAGGGTAAGAGTACACAGAGCTGGTCATGGTATATGGTGGGAGCAATGGATGCTGGATTTGAAAGTCTGGGGTGTGCAAAGTCATTTCAGGAATTCCAGCAGAAAATTTTTTAGGAAGCAGAGCCCAGAATCCTGGAATATGGGCAATGAATGGTGACAACAAGGTCCTCCACACAGCTAAGTCAGACAAGCCCTACAGGGCCCCTGAGACTCCAGGAATTCAGTTCTGATAAAGGTGTGGCCTGTAAGATAAAACTTTAGACTTGCTTTCAGGCCAGTCCCTCCTTGCTGATTCCAGAGCAGATACCAACTCATGGTTGGTACTCAGATGGGACAGGATAAGCGTGAGTAAAATGGGACAGGAAGGCAGTACCACCCCTAGACCTGGGCAGTAGGGGGGCCCTTCCCTGGGCCAATGCTTTGAGGCTCCTACTCTGACCTTCCTCCACCTATGTTCCTCCTTACAAGACAAGAGTCCATCAGATCAAGGAACCTATGCTCTCTCCTACTTTAAATCACACACCACATATCCAGGACTCTAAAATTCTCTGCTCAAAAGGTTCTGTGCCCACTGCTGGGGCCTCCATACTCCCATAGGCAGCTGTGTGCCTGAAGGGCAGGTGTGTGTGTATATGTATATGGAGCTTGGTTGTGTGGGCTGGGTTTTCCACACACATGCTTATGAGGTGTGGGAAACGGTGAGGGGTTGACAGAGGGAACTAAGAAGAATGGACCAGGGGCTTCTAGTTGTACTTTTTCCTGACCCACAAATGTTAGTGGAGACCTAGGTGTGAGCTCATAGGCAGAGCCTCTATCTTACTCATTTCTATCCCCAGCAAGTGGGCATTAGAACAGAGGTGGCATTATTGAATGCTTATTTCATCAGAATCTTAGGTATTGAGATTGAAGCACTTCTGGTGGCTACACATCAAATAGTAGCTTACAGTACAGCATTCTGCAAAGCAGGATACTATTTGGTATAAAAAGTCTGGCTCTGGAGTCAGAAACTGCTTCAGTTTTTTTATTGACGTAAAATTTATATAACACAAACCAAAAATTTACATAACCATTTTAAAGTGTACAATTCAGTGACATTTAGTACATTCACAATGTTGTGTAACCACTGCCTCTATCTAGTTGCAAAATATTTTCATCACCAAAAGAAACCCCATACTCATTAAACAGTCACTTCCCATTTCTCCCTCCCCCAGCCTCTGGCAACAACTAATCTGCTTTCTATCTCTATGGATTAACCTATTCTGGATATTTCTTATAAGTGGAATAATATAATATGTGACCTTTTGTGCCTGGCTTCTTTCACTCAGCATTATGTTTTGGATGGTTCATCTACGTGGCAGCATGTATCGGTACTTCATTCCTTTCTGTGATGGAATAATCTTCATTTTATGGATACGCCACAGCTTGTTTATGCATTCATCCATGAGTTGATGGACATCAGAATGATGGACATTCTGTGAATAGTGCTGCTATTAATATTTGTGTACAAGTTGAAAATCTTACATTCTCAACAGCAATGTACGAGGGTTCCAATTTATCCACATCCTCACCAAAATTTACTTTCCATTAAAAAAAAATTATAACAATCCTAGTGGGTTTAAACTGGTGTCTCATTGTGGTTTTTATTTGCATTTCCCTAATGACATTGAGCATCTTTTCATGCTTGTTGGCCATCTGCCTATCTTCTTTGAAGAAATGTCTATTCAAGCCCTTTGCTCATTTTTAAATTGAATGTTTGCCTTTTTGCTGTTGAGTTGTAAGAGGTCTTTTATATTCTGGATACTTATTAGGTATAGGATTTGCAAATATTTTCCCCCATTCTGTGAGTTGCCTTTTCATTCTCTTGTGAAAAGAAAACTAAAATTATTTCTTTTCTTGTGATATCTTCATATGGTTTTAGTATCAGGCTCACAGTAGCCTCACAGAATGAGTTAGGAAGTGTTCCCTCCTATTCTATTTACTGGAAGAGTTTGAGGACTGATATTATTTCTTTTAATGTTTTGTAGAATTCACCAGTGAAGTCATCTGGTCCTGGACTTTTCTTTGTCGGGAAGTTTTTGATTACTAATTCAATCTCTTGTTATGGGTCTATTCAGATTTTCTGTTCTTTCTTGAGTCAGTTTTGGTAGTTTATGTGTTTTTAGGAATTTTTCCATTTCATTTAGGTTATCTCATTTGTTGGCATACAATTGTTCAAAATATTCTCTTACAATCTTTTTTTATTTCTCTAAGGTCTGTAGTAATGTCCCCACTTTTATTTCTGATTTTAGTAATTTTAGTCTTCTCTCTCTCTTTTTTTATCATTAGTTCTGTTAAAAGTTTGTCAATTTTTAAGATGCTCTTCAAATAACCAACTTTTGGTGTCATTAATTTTCTCTATTGTTTTTCTATTCTCCATTTAATTTAGCTCCACTCTCATCTCTATGTCCTTCTTTCTGCTACCTTTGGTTTTAGCCTGCTATTCTTCTTTTAGTTCTTTAAGGTGGAAAGTTAGGTTATTGATTTGTGGTCTTTCTTTTTTTTTTTTTTAACATGTGTTTATAACTATGCATTTCACTGTTAGCACTGCTTTTGCCACATCCCATAAATTCTGGTATATTGTGTTTTTGTTTTCATTCATCTCAAATTATTTTCTAATTTTGCCTTTGACTCTTTGATTGTTTAAGAGTACCTTTTTAAATTTCCACATATTTGTGAATTTTCCAGTTTTCCTTCTGTTATTGATTTATAGTTTCATTCCAATACAGAGTTTGTATGATTTTAATCTGAAATTTATTGAAATTTGTTTTGTGACCTACCATATGGCCTATCCTGGAGAATGTTCTTTGTGCACTTGAGAAAAATGTATAGTCTGCTATTGTTGGGTGGAGTGTTCTATATATGTCTGTTAGGTCTAATTGTTTTATAGTGTTGTTCAAGTCCTCTATATTCTGTCTGGTTGTTCTATCCATTATTAAAAGTTGAGTAATAGAGTCTACAACTGTTAATATAGAACTATCTATTTATAACTTCAGTTCTGTCAGTTTTTGCTTTACATATTTTGGGGCTCTGTTGTTTGGTGTGCATATGTTTATAACTGTTACATCTTCTTGATAGACTGACCCTTTTATCAATATATAATGTCCTTCTTTGTCTCTTGTAACAATTTTTGTCTTAAAGTCTATTTTATCTGATATTTGTATAGCCATTCCATCTGTTTGGTAAGTATTTGTATCGAATATCTTTTCCCATCCTTTCACTTTTAACTTATTTGTGTCTTTGGATCTAAAGTGAGTCTCCTGCAGACAGGATATAGTTGGATCATGTTCCTTTTACTCATTCTCTCAATCTGCCTTTTAATCAGAGATTAATTCATTTTCATATAAAGTAATTACTGATAAGGAAAAATTTATGCCATTTTGCTATTCATTTTCTACATGTGATATCTTTTTTGTTTCCAAATTCATCTATTATTGTATTCAAATTGATTTTTTTCCAGATGAGTCATTTTGACTCTCTTCACTTCTTTTTCTATATACTGTTTAGTTTTTTTCCTTAGTGGTTACCCAGGTGCTTAAAATTAATATCTTAACTTTCTAACAATCAAGTGTGAATTAATACCAACTTAGTTTCAATAGTATGCAAAAACTCTGTTCATTTTCAGCTCCATTTCCCCCTTTATATTGTTATTGTCACAAATCACATCTTTATACATTGTGTACCCATTAACATATATTTATAATTATTATTTTATGTATTTGTCTTTTTTTTGTTTTTTTTTTTTTTGGAGGAAGATTAGCCCTCAGCTAACTACTGCCAGTCCTCCTCTTTTTGCTGAGGAAGCCTGGCTCTGAGCTAACATCCGTGCCCATCTTCCTCTAGTTTATACGTGGGACGCCTACCACAGCATGGCTGCCAAGCAGTGCCATGTCCGCACCCGGGATCCGAACCAGTGAACCCTGGGCCGCTATGTATTTGTCTTTTAAATAATACAGGAAAAAAGATGAGTTAAAGCCCCCAAACTGCAACAATATTGGCTTTTATATTTACCTATGAGGCTACCTTTACCACTCTTCTTTATTTCTTCCTATGGTTTTGAGTTACTTTTTAGTGTCCCTTCATTTTAGCCTGAAGGACTCCCTTTAGCATTTCTTATAGAGCAGGTCTACTAGTGATGATCTCCATTAGTTTTTGTTTGTCTTAAAGACTTTTGTTTGTCTTTTTGAGAATGTCTTAACTGCTCTTTCATTTTTGAAGGATAGTTTTGACAAAGAATTCTTGGTTGATAGTTTTTTTTCTTTCTGTACTTTAAATATGTCAACCCACTGCCTTCTGGCCTCCATGTTTTCTGTGGAGAAATCAGCTTTAAATCTTATTGAGGATCTCTTGTACATGATGAGTTGCTTCTCCCTTGCTGCTTTCAAGCTTCTTTGTCTTTTGACAACTTGACTATAATGTGTCTTGGTGTGGATCTCTTTAAATTTATCCTGCTTGGAGTTTGTTGAATTTCTTGGATATATAGATTCATGTCTTTCATCATATTGTGGACGTTTTCAGCCATTATTTCTTAATATTCATTCCGCACATTTCTCTCTCTCCTCTTTTACTGGGACTCTCATTGTGCATATGTTGGTATGCTTGATAGTGTCCCACAGGTCTCCTAGTCTCTTTTCATTTTTGTTCATTCTTTTCTCTTTCTGCTCCTCAGTGAATTTTTTATTTTAGTCATTGTAATTTTCACTTCCAGATTTTCTGTTTGGTCCCTTTTCATAATTTCTATCTCTTTATTGATATTCTCTTTTTGGTGAGACATTGTTCTCCAAGCTTCCTTTAGTTCTTTGCCCATGATTCCTTTAGCTGTTTAAGCATAACATTTGATTTAAAGTTTTTGTCTTAGAGACAATTGCTATTATTTTTCCCCCATGAATGGCCCATACTGTCCTATTCCTTTGCATGCCTTTTTTGTTTAAAACTAGATATTTCGAATATTATGATGTGGCAACTCTGGAAATCAGATTCTCCCCCTCCCTAGTATTTGTTGTTGCTGTTTCTTGTTTTTTGCTTAGTGATTTTTCTAAACTATATTTTTAAATTCTGTTATCTTTGTCATATGTGGCTCCTGAAACCTGTGTTCCACTAGATTAGTGGTCAGCTAGTGTTTTGACACAGTTTCCTCAAATGCTTGGAGCCAAGAAGAGGAAAAAAGAAAAAGAAAAAAGTAGACTTCCAGCCAGTTGGCTCTATCTTGGAGCACTCCTTCAACACAGGCCACTTACAGCTCACCCTTAACCTTTACTTCCTGCTCATGTGGACCCTGAAAGTCAGCCAGAGGGGAAAGCTTAGGGTCTTCTCACCTTTTTTTAAGTGTGTATCCAGACATGGGCTTCTCGATTCCCAAGTATACTTGGGAGCTGTTAAAAGCTCTTATTCACCATGTATCTTATTTTCCAACATCTTTCCCAGGCTTTTTGGTCTGTCTACTGCTTGTCCTGATTGTTATCCGTTCCCATAGGTTACTGTGTCCAATTCTTTTCCCTTTAAGTACCTTCAGCAAAAGTCTGCCCGGAAGCCACCTCAGCCCTGGGAACTCTCCGAGTTGAGCAAAACAAAGGCAAGCCCTTGTTTTAGTCCTTGAGGGAACCACCAGACAGAGTGGAACACTCAACCACAATTCTTTGAGAATAAGGTCCATATTCCCTCTGGCACTCGCAACCTGCACCAGGAGTGCAGCTGCCATCTAATGGATGCCACCAGTCTGGGGGGCAAGGAATGGTAAGTGAATGATTTAGAATGCTATAGTACACTCTTACTACAAAGTGACAGCTTCTTTTTTCCTTAAGTTTTCCCCTGGTTGACTAGATCCCAGAGTTCTGCAAAACTTGATTCTGACAGTTTTCACAAGTTTATTAGTTGTTTTTATGGATCTCTCCCCAGGGATCCCTGCTCTGCCATTTTTGGTGACATCAGTCCTGAACTTAAATTTGTAATCAACTGCATTTAGTACTTAAAATTAAAATTCAAGGCTTAAGCATATTTCAGGTGAGGAAATAAAATGAAACAAGCAGCTGTTAAAGGCCCCGTTCGATGTTCCTCTGTAGAAAAGTGTGCAATGGTTAAACTATTTCAATCAATAGGAAGGGCTAGGCACCTTTTTCAGTTTAATCCTTTGGCTGACCTATCAAAGCCACTCTTGTTTCATTGATTGATGTTCTTAAAATCTATCTGAAGCCTCTGCTGGCTCCCAAAATTAAAATCCCCAAAGTGTTCAGAACTACAGAGAAAGAAAGTATTTTTCTCTTGAGTTCTCTTCTCAAAATGAAAGGTGAGAGGGGCCAACCTCGTGGCATAGTGGTGAAGTTCACATGCTCTCCTTCGGCAACCCTGGGCTAGTCCATTCCAATCAAGAGAACAGAATTGAAAGCCCAGAAATAAAACCACACATCTATGGACAGCTAACCTTTGACAGGATGATTAGTGATGTTGAACATCTTTTCATGTGTTTATTGGCCATCTGTATATCTTCTTTGGAAAAATTTCTATTCATACCCTCTGCCCATTTTTTGATCAGGCTGTTTGTTTTCTTGTTGTTCAGTTGTGTGAGTTCCTTATATATTTTGGAGATCAACCCCTTGTCTGATATATGATTTGCAAATATTTTCTCCCAATTGGTGGGTTGTCTTTTTGTTTTGAACCTAGTTTCTTTTGCCTTGCAGAAGCTCTTAAGTCTGGTGAAGTCTCACTTGTTTACTTTTTCTTTTGTTTCCCTTGTCTGAGAAGACATGGTATTCAAAAAGAAGACATAACACTTACAAAATCTATGCACCCAACATAGGAGCACCAAAATACATAAAGAAGCTATTGGAAAACCTAAAAGGAGATATTAATAACAACACAATAATAATAGGGGACCTCAAAACTCCACTCACAGCAATGGATAGATCATTCAAACAGAAAATCAACAAAGAAACAGTGGAATTAAATGAAAAGCTAGACCAGTTGGACTTAATAGACATATATAGAACACTCCATCCAAAAACAGCAGAATATACATTCTTTTCAAGTATGCATGGAACATTCTCAAGGATAGAACATATGTTGGGAAACAAGGCAAGCCTCAATAAATTTAAGAAGATTGAAATAATAACAAGTATCTTTTCTGATCACGGTGCTATGAAACTAGAGATTGATTACAAGAAAAAGGCTGAGAAAGGGACAAAGATGTGGAAACTAAACAACATGCTATAGAACAATCAATGGATCATTGAAGAAGTTAAAGGAGAAATCAAAAAATCTCTGGAGACTAATGAAAATGAAAACATACCATACCAACTCAGATGGGAGGCAGCAAAAGCAGTCTTAAGAGGGAAATTCATCGCAACACAGGCTCACTTTAACAAACAAGAAAAATCTCGAATAAGCAATCTCCAACTACACCTAACTGAATTAGAAAAAGAAGAACAAACAAAGCCCAAAGTCATCAGAAGGAGAGAAATAATAAAAATTAGAGCAGAAATAAATGTAATCGAAACGAAAAAGGCAGTAGAAAGGATCAATAAAACAAAGAGCTGATTCTTTGAAAAGATAAACAAAATTGACAAACCCCTAGCCAGACTTATAAAGAAAAACAGAGAGAAAGCTCAGATAAATAAAATTAGAAATCAAAGAGGTGAAATAACAATGGATACCACAGAAATACAATGGATTATAAGAGAATACTATGAAAAGCTATATGCCAACAAAATGGACAATCTAGAGGAAATGGATAAATTCTTAGACTCTTACAATCTCCCAAAGCTGAATCAAGAAGAAATAGATAATCTGAATAGAGCAATCACAAGTAAAGACATTGAAATAGTAATCAAAAGTATCCCCCAAAATAAAAGCCCACGACCAGACAGCATCCTTGGAGAATTGTACCAAACTTTCAGAGAGGATCTAATACCTATGCTTCTCAAGCTATTCTGAAAAATTAGGGAAGATGGAACGTTTCCTAACACATTCTACAAGGCTGACATCACTCTGATATCAAAGCCTGACAAGGACAACACAAAAAAGGAAAACTACAGGCCAATATTGCTGATGAACTAGATGCAAAAATCCTCAACAAAATATTGGCAACCTGAATACAGCAATACATCAAAAAGATCATACCTCATGATCAAGTGGGATTTACACCAGGGACACCAGGATGGTTCAACATCCGCAAATCAATCAATGTGATACACCACACTAACAAAATGAGGAGTAAAAATCACATGATCATCTCAATAGATGCAGAGAAAGCATTTGACAAGATCCCAACAGCCATTTATGATAAAAACTCTTAACAAAACGGGGATAGAAGGAAATTACCTCAACATAATAAAGGCCATATATGACAAACCTACAGCCAACATCATACTCAATGGGGAAAAACTGAATGCCATCCCTCTGAGAACAGGAACAAGACAAGATTTCCCACTAGCACCACTCTTACTCGACACAGGACGGAAGGTTTTGGGCAGAGAAATTAGGCAAGAGAAAGGAACAAAAGGAATCCAAAAAGGGAGTGAAATAGTGAAACTCTCGCTGTTTGCAGATGACATGATCTTATATATAGAAAACCCTAAAGAATCAATTGGAAAACTATTAGAAATAACTAACAACTACAGCAAAGTTTCTGGGTACAAAATCAACTTACAAAAATCAGTTGCATTTCTATACTCTAATAACGAACTTACGGAAATAGAACTCAAGAATACAATTCCATTTACAAACCTAACAAAAAGAATAAAATATCCAGGAATAAATTTAACCAAGGAAGGGGGCCAGCCTGGTGGTGCAGTGATTAAGTTTGCACCTTCCGCTTGGGCGGCCGAGGGTTTGCCGGTTCGATCCCAGGTGCGGACCTACACACCACTTGTCAAGTCATGCTGTGGCAGGCATCCCACATATAAAAAAATGTAGAGGAAGATGGGCACATCTTCAGGGCTAATCTTCCTCAAAAAAAAAAAAAAAATTTAACCAAGGAGGTGAAGGACTTATACAATGAAAATTATAAGACATTATTGAAAGAAATAGATGATGACATAAAGAGACGGAAAGAGATTCCATGCACATGGATTGGAAGAATAAACATAGTTAAAATGAAATGTCCATATTACCCAAAGCAATGCAGATTCACTGCAATCCCAATGACATTCTTCACGGAAAAAGAACAAAGACTCCTAAAATTCACATGGGGCAACAAAGACCCCGAATTGCTAAAGCAATCTTGAGAAAAAAGAACATAGCTGGAAGCATCACAATCCCTGACTTCAAAATGTACTACAGGGGCCGGCCCCGTGGCCGAGTGGTTAAGTTCTCGCGCTCTGCTTTGGTGGCCCAGGGTTTCACCAGTTTGAATCCTGAGCACGGACATGGCACTGCTCATCAAGCCATGCTGAGGTGGCATCCCACATGCCACAACTAGAAAGACCCACAACTAAAAACACCCAACTATGTAGCAGGGGATTTTGGGAGAAAAGGGAAAAATAAAATCTTAAAAAAAAAAGTACTGCAAAGCCATAGTGATCAAAACAACATGGTACTTGTACAAAAACAGGCACACAGATCAATGGAACAGAACTGAAGACCCAGAAATAAAACCGCACATCTAGGGGCCGGCCCCCTGGCCGAGTGGTTAAGTTCGCGTACTCTGCTTTGGTGGCACAGGGTTTCACTCATTTGGATCCTGGGCGCGGACATGGCACCACTCATTAGGCCACGTTGAGGTGGCGTCCCACATACCACAACTAGAAGGACTCACAACTAATATATACAACTGTTTACTTGGGCGATTTGGGGAGAAAAAGCAGAAAAAAAAAAAGAAAATTTGCAACAGCGGTTATCTCAGGGGCCAATCTTTAAAACAACAACAACAAAAAACCTGCACCTCTACAAGCAGCTAATCTTCAACAAAGGTGCCAACAACATACAATGGAGAAAAGATAGTCTCTTCAATAAATGGTGTTGGGAAATCGGGACAACCACTTGCAAAAGAATGAAAGTAGACCATTATCTCGCTCCACATGCAAAAATAAACTCAAAATGGATCAAAGACTTGAAGATAAGTCCTGAAATCATAAAACTCCTAGAAGATAACATCGGTAGTACACTCTTTGACATCGAACTTAAAAGGATCTTTTCGAATACTGTGTCTTCTCAGACAAGGGAAACAAAAGAAAAAGTAAACAAGTGAGACTTCACCAGACTTAAGAGCTTCTGCAAAGCAAAAGAAACTAGGATAAAAACAAAAAGACAACCCACCAATTGGGAGAAAATATTTGCAAATCATATATCCGACAAGGGGTTGATCTCCAAAATATATAAGGAACTCACACAACTGAACAACAAGAAAACAAACAGCCTGATCAAAAAATGGGCAGAGGGTATGAATAGAAATTTTTCCAAAGAAGATATACAGATGGCCAATAAACACATGAAAAGATGTTCAACATCACTAATCATCAGGGAAATGCAAACCAAAACTACACTAAGATACCACTTAACACCTGTTAAAATGGCTGTAATCACTAAGACTAAAGATAACAAATGTTGGGGGCTGGCCCCTTGGCTGAGTGGTTGGATTCGTGCGTTCCACTTTGGTGGCCCAGGGTTTTGCTGGTTTGGATCCTGGGCAGGGACACAGCACCACACATCAGGCCACACTGAGGCAGCATCCCACATAGCACAACCAGAAGGGCCTATAACTAGAATGTACAACTATGTACTGGGGGGCTTTGGGGAGAAAGAAAAGAAAAAAAAAGAAGATTGGCAACAGATGTTAGCTCAGGTGCCAATCTTAAAAAAGCAAACAAACAAATGTTGGACAGGGTGTGGAGAAAAGGGAACCCTCATACACTGCTGGTGGGAATACAAACTGGTGCAGCCACTATGGAAAAAGTATGGAGATTCCTCAAAAAACTAAAAATAGAAATACCATACGACTCAGCTATCCCACTACTGGGTATCTCCCCAAACAATTTGAAATCAACAATCCAAATTAACATATGTACCCCTATGTTCACTGCAGCACTATTCACAATAGCCCAGACATGGAAACAATCCAAGTGCCCATCGACTGATGATTGGATAAAGAAGATGTGGTATACATATACCATGGAACACTACTCAGCCATAAAAAAAGATGAAATCATCCCATTTGCAACAACATTAATGGACCTGAGGGTATTATGCTAAGCAAAATAAGCCAGATTGAGAAAGATAAACACCATATGATTTCACTCATATGTGGAATATAAACAAACACATGGCCTAAGAAAATAGTTCAATGGTTACCAGGGGAAGGGGGTTGGGGGGTGGGCACAGGGGGTGAAGGGAGCACTTAGGTGGTGACGGACAAGAAATAATGTACAACTGAAATTTCACAATGATGTAAACTATTATGAACTCAATAAAAAAGAAAGTATTGTGTGTAATGGTCAGAAAAATTGAAACAAATGTCCATCAACAGTAGACTGGATGCATTCATTGTGGCATAGTCACACAATGAAATACCATATATAATTGAAAAGGAACAGCTGCATGGATTCTCTATGGATTAATCTTACAAACATAATGTTAAGAGAAAGAAACAAGTCACAGAAAAATATAGTAGGATTCCATTTATACAAAGTTCAAAACAGAAAAAAGGGACCAGCCTGGAGGTGTAGTGGTTAAGTTTGCACACTCCACTTCTGTGGCCTAGGGTTCATGGGTTAGGATCCCAGGTGCAGACTTACCTACTGCTTATCAAGCCATGCTGTGGTGGCATCCCACATACAAAACAGAGAAAGACTGGCACAGATGTTAGCCCACGGCCAGTCTTCCTCACACACACAAAAAAACCCCAAGAAAAAACCCTAAACACTGTGTTGTTTAGCAATGCAATCATAGATAAGAAAACAATAAAGAAACGTGTAGGAAGGTTTAACTCAAAAGGCAGGATATTGGCTCTCAATGAGGAGAAGGGAGACATGTATAATTAGGAAAGAACACACGGGGGCATCTAAAGTATTTTTAGTTGGTGTTTTATTTCTTATCTGAGTAGTAATTACAAAGAGTTGCTTTGTTATTATTTAAAATGAATACAAATATGTTAAACACTCTTATGTATGTATAATATATCTCAATAAAAAGATAATAAGAAAATATGGCTTAATACCAACACATTTATAAATTTAGGCAAAAAAAACTACCAGAAAAATACAAATTACCATAACTGTCTCAGAAAAATATAGAAAATCCAAATGATCCTATAACTATTCAAGAAGTAAATCAGTACTTCCAAATAAAACAAAACCAAAAACCAAAACATCAATCCCAGAAGTTTTGCTGGCAAGTTCTGCCAAATGCTCAAGGAACAAATAATTCTATTTTTCACACAAACTCAGAGAAGAGAAAAAGAAGGCACACTCCCCAATTAATTTTATGTGGCTACTATAAGAAAACCAGACAAGGATAGTTTAAGAAAGGAAATTTAAAAGCCATCTCACTCATGAAGACAGAGGTTGAATCCTAAACAAAATATTACCAAACCAAATCTAAGTAAATATTTAGATTTATCTAATCTAACAAGACACAATCATAAATAAGACAATATATCATGACCAAAATGGATTAATTCCAGGAAAGAAAGGTTCATTTAACATTAAATAACCTAGAGAACATTTGCACACTTGTACCAGGAAACGTGGAAAAATGTTCATAGTAGCATTGGTAGTATGGCAAACACCAAAACAATCCAATTGGCTATAAACAGTAAAATGTATAAATAAATTTTCGTCAATAGAATATTATATAGTACTGAAAATGAATGAACTTCAGCTATGTGTATCAACATAGATGAATCTCAAGTCATGCTGAACAAAGAAAGCAAGGCACAGATAAATATATAAAATGATTTTGTTTATATAAACATCAAAACAGGCAAAAAAGGGAATGATTGACACAAAATTCAGGAGTGATCATCTCAGGAATAAGGGAAGGGACATATAGGTGGTAGGGAGCATATGGAGGATTCTAGGGGAGTGGGCAAGGCTCTATCTCCTTTCATGGTTGTTCATCTATCAATAATTCAATAAGCTATACTTTTCTTTCATGCTGCTTTCTGTATTTGCATTCTGCTTGAAAATGAAAAAGTTAAAAAAATTAAAAACTTTTATTAAAAGATACCATTAAAAAAAAAGGTACAATCAAGAAAGTGAAAAGACAACCCACAAAATGGAAATAGATATTTGCAATATGTGTAACTTGTAAAGAACTCCTGTTTAGAATATGTGAAGAACTCTTGTGAATAAATAAAAAGACTGACAACTCGATAATAAAATAGGTGCCTTGAATGGATACTTCACAAAAGGGGAAATGTAAATAAACAATTAATATATGAAAATGTTCCCAATATCCATTGTAATCAGGCAATGCAGATGAAAGCCACATGCAATATTACTGAACATCTACCAAAATGGCTAAAATGAATATACCTATACTAAGTGTTGACAAGGATATGGGACAACACTGGTGGCAGTATAAATTGCTACGACCACTTAGAAAACAGTTTGGCAATATATACTAAGCTGAATATATGCCAATCCTATGACCCACTCCCAGGTATATACCCAAGACATATGTATATATACATTATATATGTATATATATAGTCAAGCATTGCTTAAATACAGGGATACATTCCGCAAAATACATCATTAGGCAATTTTGTCATTGTGCGAACATCAGAGAGTGTACTGAAGGGGAAAACTATTTGCCATCCCAAAATATGTCTCTTTAACATGAAGATTATTTTAGACTGATTATTTTATTTTTAAAGATTGGCACCTGAGCTAACAACTGTTGCCAATCTTCTTCCTTTTTTTTTTTCTGCTTTTTCTCCCCAAATCCCCCCAGTACATAGTTGCATATTTTAGTTGTTGGTCCTTCTAGTTGTGGCATGTGGGATGCCACCTCAGCATTGCCTAATGAGTGATGCCATGTCCGCGCCCAGGATCCGAACCAGTGAAACCCTGGGCTGCCGAAGCAGAGCATGCAAACTTAACCACTCGGCCACAGGGCTGGCCCCATAGACTGATTATTTTTAAGAAACAAAAGACTCAGAGTTTTTCTTATTACCTCCTCCTTACTGCCTAAAAGAATTCAGATTAAAAAAACCTGTCTCAGGAAGTGAGCTATCACCTTAGCATAACATGAACTAGGTGGTAGACAGGGAGGAACCCAGAAATGCCTGTTTGTTGGGCTCCCCTCTGTGTTCTTCTGTTTGTTTGTGGCCAAACATCTATTTTCCAAATGTTTACTCCTTTTCACCTACCTGTAAATTGCCTTCTTTCTCTTTGAAGTCCCTGACTTTCCCCACCCCCACATCTTTTTTTGTCTTTAGCTGAGAATGGTATTTAAGGTGAGGGTATTGTTCGTTTTGGTGAGTTACTCAGTTTTCCTGGGTCTCTCCCATGTATATGTTATTAAACTTTTTTTCTCCTGTTAATCTGTCTCATGCCAATTTAATTCTTAGACCAAGTAGGAGAACCTAGGAGGGTAAAGGAAAATATCTTCCTCCCCTACAATACTTACACAGACCTGGTGGTATAGCCTAGTACACACGTAGGCTATATGATACTAATCTTGTGGGATCACTGTTGTATATGCAGTCTATTGTTGACCAAAATGTCATTATGTGGTGCACAACCATACACTCACCAAAGAACATGAGTAAGAATGTTCTTAGCAACACTATTTATAATTGCCCCAAACCAGTAACTATCCAAAAGTCTATCAATAGTAGAAGGAGAAGTAAATTATAGTATATTCACAATGGAATTCTGTACAGCAAGGAGGATGAATGGACTACACTTACATAGAACAATATGGATAAATCTCACAAATGTAAAGCTGAACAAAAGAAGCCAGCAACAAAAGAGTACATATTGCATGGTTGCTTTTATACAAAATTCAAAAATAGGCAAAACTAATGTATGATGTTGGAAGTCAGGATAGGGGTGAACCTTGATGAGGGACAGTGAGTTGATGCAGGCATATGGTGGGGGGGCTTCTGGAAAGCTGGTAGTGTTTTGTCTCTTGATCAGAGTGATGATTACAGAGACATGTTCATTTTGTGAAGTCATTGAGCTCTACACTTAGGATTCTGTGTTTTTCTGTATATATGTTATTTCTGTAATGTGTTTTAAACAAATGAGAGGAAGAGGGCCTGGGTGATATTATGATTGGTGATATTATGCCACTGAGTGAGGAATCTAACTGATCTCCCAATTCTTTTTGCATGACTTCTAGAAAACAAAACAAAAAGGTAATACCAGTAGAACAGAAGTTGAAAATAAAACTTTCAACTGATACATGGGGAAAGTGGGTGGATAGAGGGATGTGTAACAAAATAATTTTATTTGGTTGAGTATTCTTTCTTCTTCTGCCTTGGTTTGTTGGAAGTAGTAATAAACTATGAGATTAGAAAACACTGAATTTATTGGATCACTTTCAAAAGAGAGATTATGGTGCTTTTACTCTGGCTGCACCAGTTCTCTGCTCCTTTAGCAATGGAGCCCACTGTCTTGGAGAACTGAAATTTGCAGCAAGAAAGAAACTCATTTTAGCTGTTCTTTTCCAAAGGTATCTTCCAACAATTCCTCCAACATCGACCCAGGCAACCACGTTGAAGTGAATGATTTGACCACCCAGATACCCTCAAAAGTGCAGATACAAGATATTACTATGGAGCTACACTGCCCACTGTGTAATGATTGGTTCCGTGATCCACTGATGCTAAGCTGTGGCCACAACTTCTGCCAGGCCTGTATCCAAAACTTTTGGAAGCAGCAAACAAGGGAAACGTTCTGTCCTGAGTGTAAGATGCTATGTCAATATAGCCACTGTACATTCAACCTTGTCCTGGAGAAGCTGGTAGAGAAGATTAAGAAGCTACCCCTACTCAAGGGCCATCCACAATGCCCAGAGCATGGAGAGAACCTGAAACTGTTCAGTAAGCCAGATGGGAAACTGATCTGCTTTCAATGTAAAGATGCTCGGTTGTCTGTGGGGCAGTCTAAAGAGTTCCTGCAGATCACTGATGCTGTCCAGTTCTTTATGGTGGGTGAGCCCTGGGCCTTGAGTAATCTTTTAGGAAAGCTGGGAAAAATCTTTTGTAGGAATTCTTCTCTCTTCCAATCACACTCCTTTATTCACATGATTATTAGAAAGCTCAGAGCGCTCAGAAAATACAATGCAAAGTTCTTTCTCTAGAGTTCTGATTGCAGGAAAGGAGCAATAGAGGAG
This sequence comes from Equus quagga, assembly GCF_021613505.1. Taxonomy (NCBI): domain Eukaryota; kingdom Metazoa; phylum Chordata; class Mammalia; order Perissodactyla; family Equidae; genus Equus; species Equus quagga. The sequence goes on from NC_060268.1 coordinate 41,541,957, forward strand.
CTCTGGCCTATTCCCTCAATCAATCAAATATTCACCTAAACCCTGCCACGACAGCACTCCACCTGACACTGAGTAGAATATGGACATATAAGATATTACTTTTGTTATAAAAGTCTTGAAATTTAGTCAAGTTTAAAATGAATAAAACTATAGAAACGATACAAGTTAGTCTACTATTAAGAGCTAAATTTTGTCACATTTGTAACTCACAGATGTTTAGAATTTCAGAGAAGATTAGACAAAACTGAAATAGTCAGGGGATGTATGATAAGAGAAAGCTTGAACTGGGAAATCATTTGGATCTGGATGGGCAGAAGGAAGAAACAGATGTTCCAAATAAGAACAATGTAAGTGAAAGTATAAATAGTGAGAACAGTGTAACTAGAATAGAAAATGTATAGAGTCCTGTTACCTTCTTCAAACCCCTGTAGTTAGTTAATAAGAAGGTAAAACTAAGTTTTTCTGCTACTTGTAATGTTCTTCACAATTCTTAGAAGAGACAGGAACTACGATACAGGGGAAAGGAAAGACTTTTGCAGCAAAAGCTCACCTTTTTTTTCTGACACATCGGGCTTTTGGGGGAGATGTCCTTTACGGCCCTTCATCCCAAGTCAGTGTGGGTTCATTCTATGTGATATTCCCAGGAGGAGCTTACCATCCATCAGGGTCAAGTGGAGGCAACCCTGAAGGAACTTCAGTCCCTGAGGAACATGCAGAAAGATGCTATTGGTGCTTACAAGGTGAGGAGCAGGGTAGAGGGGTTATGGCATAGAACTGGAATACACTCTCCTTGTAACTTCAGCTATGTGGGTGGAAAGGTGCCTAGACATATACCATCAACACGCTAAATGGCACCTGGGCTATAGAATTAGAAAACAGACATTGTAGGGTAGCAAACAATATAGCAGTGGAGTAGATTCCCAGTAGCTAATCAACAGAGAGAGCAGACTGACCTTTCCCCTAATATACTGACCCTTTTGATGGTTCAGTCATTAGGTGATTGTTTTGGGGTTGTGATCTGCTTGGGCTTTCCCTTTATCTATGGCAAAATAAGGAATTCATCAGAAAAATCCACTAAATATTGCTAAGTCCAAAGAAATACCTTTCTTTCCTTTGGGTTTATAGCCAGGCTACCTCTGAACCAAGGTCTCTTGGATTGCTGTCTTTTCCCATTTTATTTGATCTTTCCTAGCTTCCTCCAAACTAAATAAAACTATTGCCTATACTTTCAACTTCACAGGAGCTCTAGGGCAACATTAATAGTTAGAGACCAGGAAAATCAGTACCTAGGTTTTGGGGCTACATTAGGAGTTCTGTTTCTTTATTAATTATTCTAGGGAGGAGAGTCTTCTCTGGCATTTGGCATCTGGAAAAAGAAATATGTACAGTGAGGGAAGGAAGAAGAATAGATGGAAATAATTGTATCTCCAGAGAATCTTGTTCTTGTTGTAAGAGTTCCTAGTTCAGCTATTACATTCATTCAAAAAATATTTGAGTGGGTCAGGCATTATACTGGACTATACTCCACTAGAGTGGAAGACAGATGTTAATTAAATAATCCCACTAATGACAATAAAATAACAACTGTGGTAATTGCTATAAATGAAAATATAGGGTGCTATGAGAGCACATAAATGTAAAACCTAATCTAGACTGGGCGAGGGGTGTTCTCTGAAGAAGTCATCTATTAAAAATTGAGAATTGAAGGATGAGTGACTTAGCCAAGTGAACTGGGTGAAGGGAATATGAAGGAAGTGGTGGAGAAGAATGTTCTATGAAGAGGAAAGAGCATATAGAAAAGTCCTGAGACAGGAAGTTAGTTGCTATGTTAAACAGAGAGGCCAATAAAACTGGATCATGGTGGACAAGATGTGTTGAAGAGGCAGATATGGGTCCAATCATGTAGGCCCTTGTAGGTAATGTTAAAAATTTTGAACTTCATCCTGTGAATAATGAGAGGCCATTAATGGGTTTACACAGGACATGGTTTCATCTCATTTTGAAAATGTCAGACTGGTGTCGGTGTGGAGAATGGATTGGAGAGGAACAATGATAGGATAATGGTTAGAAGGCTACTGCAGTGGTCCCAGAGAATGATGGTGGTGGCTTGGACTAGACAGGCAGAGGAGATGGAGAAAAATAAACAGCTTCAGAATATGCTTTGGAGATAAAAATAACGTGGATATAGTGATTGATTAGACATGAGGGGTAAGTGAAGTTGTCAAATAGACAGTTGGATATAGGAATCTGGAGCTCAGAAGTTGGTCTAGGCTGGAAATAAGAAGTCAGCATTTGGTGGTATTTAAAGCTGTGGGAGGAGAGGCTATTACCTAGAAAGAGAGTATAGAATAAGAAGGGGAAAGAGCCCAGGACAGAATATCAAGTAACTCTAATATTTAGAAGTTGGTTAGAGGAGATTGAACCAACAAATAAGACTGAGAAATAGTGGTGAACTAGATAAAAGGAAAACTGGAAAAGTGTGAGCTAGAGGGGAGAGAGTTAAGAATATAAGAGTGCAATATAATGATGGACCACAGAATCAAAGCTGGGTAAGAGGGGACATGAAGACAGAAGTTGATGAATAGAAATAGAGGGGTCAATGAATAAGAGGTTTCAATGAGACTGAATAATTGTTGCAATAGGGGTACGTGAGTAAGTGAGCATAAAAAGTTAATTTTGGAGATGGTACAATTGCTAGGGATGATAAAATCCTCAGTGTGACTAAGAGAATGAGTAGATAAAAGTGGAAATCACTAGAAGTGAGGAGGATAAGGAACTGAGAAGCCAGGATGTCAGATGGCTCACCCATGAGGATGTTGAAGTCATTTAAGAAAAGAGCTGTAAATATAGCAGTTATTGATTTCGGTGCTTCAGGCATTGCCCATCACCTGCTTCTTCTATGTTGTCCTGGCAGCAGGAGTGGCAGTCCCCCAGTTCTGATTTCTAGATAAGGACAGTTCTTTCAGCCTCCTTATGATCCCAGTCTAAAAGCATCACTTGGTAGATATTGGTTTGTAATTCTGGGTAGGAGGGTATAATCGTTCATTCTAGAATGTTTGATTAACCCCACAGTCTTATTTAATATGGCATTGGTTACCACCTCTGTATTGCAATAGGAACCTAGAGACCACTTTTGACTATTTCATCCTGAACTATTAAACTAGCTCAGAAAGACAGAGTAAGTCTTCCAAAGGGCTCCATTTCGTATGGTTGAATGTTGATACTCAGCAACCATTTTTATGCATTTTCCTATTATGGTATTTCCCAAGTTGTGTGAGTATTGGTGGTGTGGGCTCCCATCCCCAAGTGCTAGTCTCAGTAATTACGATGGTGATGATCATGGAGGTTTCCAGGAAAACAAGCTACACCTGCAGCAACACGTCTCTTTGGAGTTTCTAAAGCTGCATCAGTTCCTGCACAGCAAAGAAAAGGACATTTTAAATAACCTCCGAGAAGAGGGGAAAGCCTTGAATGAGGAGATGGAGATAAATCTGAACCAGCTTCAGGAACAGTCTCTCCTAGCCAAGGAGATGTTGGTGAGCATCCAGGAACGGAAGGAACAGCAGAACTCCTTCGACTTTCTCAAAGTGAGGCTCTATATATCAACATGACTATGAGGACTCTAGAGGGCGGAAGAGGATGGGAAAGGAGGTATAAGCAGTTTTCCCCCACCAGGAGGGGCAAAAAACTCCTGCTGTCGTGCTTTTAAGATTCTGTGGAAGAAAAGCAGGAGGCTATTTTTGCTTTACACTCAATAGAAAGCTTTACTTTCACCCTACTAGAAAAGAAGATAATAAAATGCCATTAATAACAGTATGAATTAATATTTTAATATTTATCTATAAAAAAATTTGAAGCTTTATTTCTCAAAAATAATTATGTTGCAACCTAAGTTGTATCTTTGACTAGCTTTCAGCAATCATAATCTGACCTGTTTGAAAAGCTGTTTGCCAGTCTGTGCTACCTGAAGTTTCACCTCTACGGTGGCATTGGTTACCACCTCAGCACTCAGAACCTAAATTAGCCAGAGTAAGGAAAAATAGCCTTGGGGCTGGAATACTTATTGTATTTTTCTCCTGAGACTATGTGGCAGTATAGGTAAAAATAACTTAACCTTAATTTCTCTATTGTTCCATGTAAAAAGGAACTCTAGAAAAGTATATCAAGATAAGGCCAGTTTATCCTGGGTCAGATGAAGGACGCAGATCAGAAAAGGCACACGGAGGATGAGAGGAGTTGGTGGAGATGGGATGGGGACCATCTGCACAGGATCCCGCTATTGACGATCAAATTCTGGTGGTGGCCAGCATCACCAAAGAAATTTCTGGAGTTGATGAACAGGCATCTAAGTTCTCTATCTCTCTTTTCCTCTTCTAGGACATCACCTCTTTCTTGAATAGGTAAGTGTTTCCATATAGTATTAATACCCTTCTTTCAGTCCCTAGAGGATGTCTAAGAATAAATGATTTATGTCACCTGCAGCTTGGAGCAAGGAATGAAGGTGCTGACACCCAGAGAGCTTATCTCCAGAAAGCTGAACGTGGGCCTGTACAAAGGTCCCATCCAGTACATGATCTGGAGGGAAATGCAGTCCATTCTATCTCCAGGTATCAGTGGGTAAAAGCTATTGGTTCCTGGGGCTCTTAATCTCTGTTTTATTTGTGGGACCTCTTCTGTGGCCCCAATTAGTACTTTACAATCTGGGACAGGGGGAAGGATGGCGTTTAGCCAAAAGAAGGCTAGTTGGTATAACTGAATTTCTTCTGATAACATGACCTAAGAATTTATGACTTTTTACTGGTAAGTAGAGTCTGATGTCAGAATTACTTCTCAACCTATGATTTTGTTTGATTGTCCTGTCAAATGTGACAACCAATATTTTATCCTGTTTTGCTAAATCAGTTCTACAAATCCCTGGAGCTTCTCTTTCCTGGAGGAGGAGGTTACTGAACATACTCTTTGCATGTAACAAGGTGTTTACAAGTCCTCTTGTGTTTGATGGCCATCATATAGTGTACAGCATCTTAGGATATTGTTTAGAGGTCTTCAATGCTTCAAAAGAAAACCAGTAATTTCGATAGATGTGCCTAATAAGGACAGTAAGTTTTCATTATCCTGTAGATACCAAAGGACTGAGCAGCACAGAAGAATACAAATGGCATTTCAAGAACATAAAATAAAGTTCTAAATAAAAATCTTTTTAGAAATAAAGTTCTAGATAAAGTTTTTTATAGAATTCATATAGACTCATTAATATTATTGTTTATAGTTACTGATTTAATGAAAAAATCACAAATCTATCCCTGTTAACTATTTTTCCAGGTAATTGATATTGAAAAAATCATCTTTACTGAGGTATAATTAACATAGAATAAAATTCACCAACTTTAAGTGTACAATTTGATGAGTTTTGACAAATGAATATACTTATGTAAATATCTTCAAAATGAAGATATAGAAAATTTCTATCATCCCAAAAAGTTTCCACATATCCCTTTGAAGTCAATCCTTTCCTTCTATCCCCAGCCCCTGACACTCACCAGCCCCTGACACTCACCGGTCTGCTTTATTTCACTTTAGTTGTATCTTTTCTAAAATCTCATATAAGTGGAATCATGCAGTATGTAGTCTTTTGTGTCGGGATTTTTTCGGTTAGCATAATGCTTTTTGAGATTCACCTACATTGTTGCATGTATCAATAGTCATGTTCTATGGATACATCAAATTTGCTTATTCATTTATCAATTGATGGATATTTGGGTAGTTTCTAGTTTATAGCTATTATGAATAAACTTGCCTGAACATTCGTTTACAACTCTTTGTGTTTTAACTTCTTTGGGGTAAATACCTCATGGTGAGATTACTGGGTTGTATGTTAAATATATGCTTAACTTTATAAGAAACTACTACATTTTTTTTCTACAGTGGCCCTAATTAGTACTTTAGAGGCCAGAGGACTGTCCCAGACTCTAACCATTTTACATCCCCACCTGCAATGGATGAGAGTCCCAGTTTCTCCATATCCTTGCCAAAAGTTGATATTGTCAATCTTAATTTTAACCATTTATTACATGTATAGTAGTATCTCATTGTGTTTTTTTTCTTCTTCTTCTTCTCCCCAAAGCCCCCCAGTACATAGCTGTATATTCTAGTTGTAGGTCCTTCTGGTTGTGCTATGTAGGACACCGCCTCAGCATGGTTTGATGAGTGGTGCTAGGTCTGTGCCTGGGATCCTAACTGGCAAAACCCTGGGCTGCTGAAGTGGAGGGCGAGAACTTAACCACTGGGCCATGGGGCCGGCCCCTCATTGTGGTTTTAATTTGCATTTCCCTACTGACTAACGTTGGGCATCTTTTTATGTGCTTCTTTGCAATTCATATTTTTTTTGGTTAAGTGTGTTCAATTTTTTGCTCATATTTGTATCAAATTTTTTTAATTATTCAGTTTTTAAAGGACACAAATTTTTTTTTAAAGATTGACACCTGGGCTAACAACTGTTGCTGATCTTCTTTTTTTTTTCTTCTTCTTCTCCCCAAAGCCCCCCAGCACATAGTTGTATATTCTAGTTGTAGGTCCCTCTGGTTGCGCTACGTGGGACACCACTTCAGCATGGCTTGATGAGTAGTGCCATGTCTGTGCCCAGGATCCCAACCCGTGAAACCCTGGGCCCCCAAAGCATGTGAACTTAACCACTCAGCCATGGGGCCATCCCCTAAAGGACACAAATTCTTTATCAGATGTATGTTTGTCAAACATTTTCTCTCAGTCTGTGGCTTGCCTTTTCATTTTCATGACAGGGTCTGTCAAAGAACAAAAGTTTTTAATTTTGATGAATTTCAACTTACCAGTTTTTTTCTTTTGTTTTATTCTCTTTGTGGCCTAAGAAATCTTTCCCTAGCCCAAGGTCACAGATTTTTTCCTATACTTTCTTCTAGAAGTTTTATCAGTTGAGCTCTTATATTTAGGTCTATTATCAATTTAGAGTTAATTTTTGTATATAGTGTAAGGTAAGGGTCAAGGTTATTTTTTTTTCCCATATGAATGTCCAATTGTTCCCACATCATTTGTTTAAAAGACTGCTTTTTTACCACTGAAATACCTTGGTACCTTTGTCAAAAATCAACTCTAAGTCTACTATCAACTCTCAATTCTGTTCCATTGATCTATATGTCTATTCTTACACCAATAAACAAGTCTTTGTCACTGTAGCTTTATGGTAAATCTTGAAATTAGTTACTGTGAGTCTTCCTTTCAGTTCATCAGTTTTGATTCACGTATTTTGAAGCTCCAATATTAGGTGAATACACCTAGGATTTAGGATTGTTATGACCTCTTGATGAATCAATCTCATTATGAGTATGAAATGTTCCTCTGTATCCCTGTGAATATTCCTTTTTCTGAACTCTGTTTTGTATAATATCGATATTGCCACTTCTGCTTTCTTTAGATTAGTATTCACACAGTGTATCTTTTTCTATCACCTTACTTTTAACTTGTGTTTTTATATTTTAAGTGTGTTTTATGTAGCTAGCATGTTGTTGTCTTGCTTTTTTATCCAATCTGACAATCTCTGTCTTTTAATTGAGGTATTTAGACCATTGCCATTTAATGTTATCAGTATGATTTGGTTTAAATCTAGCATCTTGGTATTTGTTTTTATTCATACCATCTGTCCTTCGTTGCTTTTTTTTTTTTTTCTCTACAGCTACCTTCTTTGGATTAAGTGTCTTTTAGTTTTCTCTTTCACCTTCACTATTGGATTATTATCTCTATTTCTTTATTTTAAATTTTTTTTTACATTTTTGGCTGGTTTAGGATTTTACAATATGCATCTCTAACTTATCCCATTCTATCTTCAAATAATAGCCCTTTATGTTTAGTGTAAAAAACTTACAACAGTATACTTTTACATTCCTCATCCTTTATGCCATTCTTGTCATACATTTTATTTCTACACATTATAAATTCTACATATGTTATTATTATTGCTTTAAACAATTATATTTATATTTTTTATTTTTTTGTGAGGAAGACTGGCCCTGAGCTAACATCTGCTGCCAATTTTCCTCTTTTTGCTTGAGGAAGATTGTCACTGAGCTAACGTCTGTGCCAATCTTCCTCTATTTTATGTGGGACGCTGCCACAGTGTGGCTTGATGAGTAGTGCTAGGTCTGCATCTGGGATCTGAACCTACAAACCCTGGGCCACCAAAGCAGAGCATGCGAACTTAACTGTTATGCCACCAGCCTGCCCCTAAGCAATTATCTTTTAAAGAGATTTTAAATGTGAAGAAATATTTTTTATATTCACATATTTACAATTTATGGCACTCTTTATTCCTGGATGTAGACACAAATTTCCATCTGATGTAATTTTTCCCTCTGCCTGAAGAGCTTCCTTTAACAATTTTTATAGTGCAAGTATACTAGTGATGAATTATCTCAATTTTTGTTTGTCTGAAAAAAATCTTTATTTTACCTCATTTTTTTGAAAGATATTTTCCCTGATATAGAATTCTAAGATGATGGATTTGTTTTTTGGTACTTTAAAGACGTCACTCCATTGTTTTCTGACTTGCATAGTTTCTGATGAGATGTCTATGATCATTTTTATCTTTATTTCTTTGACTGTACTATTTCTTTTTTTTTTTTGGTTACTTTTAAGATTTACTTTTTGTCACTTGTTTCCACCAATTTGATTATGCTGGGTCTTGGTGTGATTTTCTTTATATTTATTCTGCTTGTGGTTCATTGAACTTCTTGGATTTATGGGTTTACAGTTTTCATCAACTTTGGAGTAATGTCAGCTATTATTTCTTCAAGAAATTTCACCTATCCCCATTTTCTTCTCTCCTTCTGGGGCTCTAATTTTACATATGTTAGATCACCTCATATTGGCTCATTTGTTATTGATACTCAGTATTTTTTAGCCTTTTTTCTCTCTGTGCTTCATTTTGAATAGTTTCTACTGCTACTTAAGTTCTCTCATCTTTTCTTCTGCACTATCTAATCTTCTGTTAATCCTGTTCAAGATGTTTTTCATTTCAGATGCATTTCATTTTTAGAAGTTTCATTTGGGTCTTTTTGTATCTTCCATTTCTCTCCTTACCATGTTCATGTTTTCCTCTACATTCTCAAGCAAATAGAAGATATTTATGATAGCTGTTTTAATGGCTTTGTTAATTCCATCATTGTTGTCATTTCTGGGCATGTTTTTGTTGCTTGATTTTTCTCCTTACTATGGATCGTATTTTCCTGCTGCTTTGCATGGCTAGTGATTTTTTTCTTTTTAATAAACTTCATTTTTAGGACACTTTTAGATTTATAGAAAAGTTGAGAAGATAGCACAAAAAGTTCTCATAAACCTTATCGCCAGTTTCTCCTATTATGACTATCTTACAGTGAGTGTGATACATTGTTTTTACAATTAATGAACCAATACTGATATGTTATTATTGATTATAGCCCATAGTTTCTTTAAATTTCTTTAGTTTTACCTAATGTCATTTTTCTGTTCCAGGATCCCAGCTAAGATGCCACATTACATTTAGTTGTCATGTTTCTTTAAGCTCTTCTTGGCTCTGACACTTTCTCAAATTTCCCTTGTTTTTGATGACTTCAACAGTTTTGTGGAGTACTGGCCATATATTTTGTAGGATGCCACATTATTGCAATTTGTCTGATATTTTTCTCATGGTAAGACCTGGGTTATGAGTTAGTGAGAGGAAGACCACAGAGTTAAAGTGCCATTTTCATCACATCATATCAACCACAGATACTGTCAACATAATTTATGACCATTGATGTTGGCTTTAATCACCTAGCTGAGGTAGTATTCATAAGGTTTCTTCACTGTAAAGTTACTCTCCCCTGCTCTTCCACACTGTACACTTTAGAAGAAAGTCACTATGTGCAGCCTACACTTAAGGAGTGGGGAGTTATGCTCCGACTCCTTGAGGGTGGAGTATCTACATAAATAATTAGCCCACTTTCTAAGGTAATACTCTTCTGAGTACTCTGCCTGATGTTCCACATATTATGACATTTTCCCATTCTGGCTGGCAGGATTGAAAATTATCCCCAGTCTTGTGTGAGCTCTAGAAATTGTTTAGACTACTGCTCTCTGGAGATTCTTTTGCTAGCCCTGAAGAGTTTCACTGCAGATCGGTATTCAGCCACAGCCTTGAGGGAACCTCTTCGTAGATTTTGAAAGTCTCCATGCGGCTCCCTCCACTGTGTTACTCTACTCTGAAAATTTTAGCTGTCTTGGTATCACAATGTGTTTTTCTTCCTGTCCTCTTTGCCCTGCGAATTCAAACTTCATTTCTAGCAATCATTTAAAGCATAAACTGATTTTTCTTTATTTTTGGTATAATTTTACATCTAAGAAAATCAAATGGGATTTATGTAATATGTGGCTATTTTACTAATAATGTAACTGTGGTCAAACCTGGGTAAAATATACATCATACTTCTTATTTCTAGGCCTTTGCTTATTCTGCTGGTTCATATTTTCTTCTTTCTTGCCTTACAAGAGAGGCTGTTGCTCAAGGGCAGGGGCTGGTAGTTTTTCTGTAAATGGTTAAATAGTAAATATTTTAGGCTTTGTGGGCTGTATGGCCTTTGTCAAAACTACTTAACTCTGCCTTTATAGTGAAAAAGCAACCACAGACGATATGTAAATGAATGGCCATTGATATGTTCCAATAAAACTTTATTTACAAAGAAGGCAGCTGGCCTGCTGGTTGTGGTTTTACTAATTCCAGTGTAGGGAATCATTCCATTTAAAATATTTCAATACATTTCCTTTAGTTTTGTGTGTATCAGTAAAATATCATCAAAGTTCATTCGTTTATTAAACACACTCTAATAGAGGGCCTACTACATGCTAAGCACTAAGTCGGGCTCCAAGGATATAGAAATAAAAGATGTAGTTTCTGCTCCGAAGGAGAGGCTAGAAGACCAACTTAGAGCCTATTGTAGCCATCTAGGTAAAAAATTATTAAGATCTAAGCCAAAAGCATGGGAATGGGAATGGAAAATAAAGAATAGACTCCAGAGACAGAATTCTAGAAGCTGAAAGGTACTGGACAGTAGTTTGTAGTAAGGGATAGAGAAAGGTGATGTCAAGGATGGAAATGTAAGAGATGCACATTCTGGAGGGAGCTGTTGAGTTCAATGTTGGCCGTATTGTATTGAAGGATCTACAGGACAACTAAGTGAATATATTCAAATAGGTAACTATTCTAACTGGAGCCTAGTAGAGAGGCCAGGGCTGGAATAATCACTAAAGAGTGAGGTAGCTGAAGCTATTAATAGAAATGAGACTTCCCAAGGAAAGTGAGAACATACAGTCAAGGAGGGAGCATGTTATAGAGAACACCAACAGATAAAGCGCAATGAAGTCCCCAAAGGCGACTGAAGTATTCTAGCAAGAGAAATAAGATGAAAACCAGGAAACGAAGTTGACATGGAATCTAAGGAAAGAGAGCATCAAGGAGAAGGGAGTGATTATTCATGCTAAATGTGAAGATCAATTTACAAAGTGATTGGAAAAGAGATGTTATTAACAACAATTGATGACTGTGGTAAGGGCAATTTCAAAAGAGTGGAATGGGTAGAAGTTATATTGTGAAGGGTTCAGGAGTTATTTGGAATGAGGCAGTAGTGAAGTGACTAGACCACTCATTTGAGAAGTTTCACAAAGATGGGAAGATATGAATGTGGGAGTAGAGTCAAAGAGGACTTTTAAAAACATACTGAAGGGAAGCAGACTATAGTAAGGCAGGAATCAACAGTAAAACAAAAGGAATAATTGGTGGAAGTAAGGAAGAGATACCTAAAGCAGAGAGATGTACTGTTCCCTCTGAAACTGGACAGGAGATAAAGACAGTAGAGGCAAACAATTTTATCAGATGGAGCTGGCAGTATGAGTGGGAAGAATCAAGGGATTTTATAAGATGTAGTATAGTTTCTCTGTGAAGCAGGAGATGAACTCTTCTGCCTGGGAGTTGGAGGGAGGAAGTGATGGAATAGCGGTTTGGGGAAGAAGTTAAAGGTTTGAAATTGCTGTTGTGAAAAACTGGAGAGGACTCAATTTGGGAAATACAGGAGTTCTGGGCAGTGCTGATGGAAATAATGAATTTGTAGTGGTATCCATATGTACAATTTTGTGATTTTCCTCCTGCAGTGGTCAGGAACTGTGTTGTGAATTTGAATAGCTAGGTAGATTCAGGGTTGGAGAGTTGTATGGCAGGTGCTGCAGATAAGAAGATAAAAGTGTTGAGGTTATTGGCAACAAAGCCACTAACATGAAGCTGTTTAGGGAAGGATTTTAAGCCAGGAAGCACATAGATTATGATAGTAAGGAGAAATCAGAGACTAGAGTAGTTACTGAAGTCAAGTAATGGTTGTAGGCGGAGATGAGAGTAAGAAAGCTCAAAAAATAAGAGAGTGGGATATGTGAGTTTAGGATTTTAGAGAACAAATAGTTCCCGATGACTACAAAGTCCAAAATATGGTCACTGATATGGACAGCTGAAATGTAATGGAGTCAAAAGTCACTAGCAGTAAAGTCAAGGACCTGCAAGAAGTAGCTATATCCAAAGGACAGTGAAATCACTTGGGATGATTGGGCTGGAGCTGGGGTAGAGGAGTAAAGTTAATCCAAACTGCAAGGAGTGTAACCAGGAAGTTTGTACACGATAGCATCAAATTGAGATAGAGGGTAATGTGAAATATGAAACGACAAGAGCCTCAAATGAAGAGTAATTTTTACATGAGGATGAGGAGTAGAGTAGGCATTTGGAAGTGGCAGTGGTGGCTACTAGATCCCCGGCATCTGAATTTGGAAAATGAATAGTCTAATGAACTTTCGGAAGCTGTGTTTTTTCGGGAAGAACCAGACAGGTTTCTGTTATAGTAGGGAGGTTATGAGAGAATTCTGTAAACTGAGGATGCAGGAGAGTTAATTAGGGAGGGAGTTCCAAAAGGCAGAGTGGAAAGGGTTGGGTGGAAGCAGTGGGAGGATGAGTGAAGGTAGAGGAAGCCAGAAACAGAATAATGGGGACAAGAGTACATTAGAGGATAAATCACTGGAGGGATCTATATTCTGAGCGTTGGCTAAGGATAACAGGAATATGAGGCATGGTGGAATTAGTTGGTGTCAAGGTTTCAAATGGAACTTTGAAGTTCGTTTATTTAACAGTTACTTGAACACCTAGGAACAGTTCTAAATTTTGAACATATATGAGGAGATAAAACAGATGAAGTTCCTGCCCTCCTAGAGATTACATTCTAGTGAAGAAGATGGACAATGAACAAGTACATAATTTCACACATTGTGGAGAAAACAAAGCAAGGTACACTCAATAAATAATTATTCATGAAAAAATAAAACAGGATAAGAGCACCAACAGTGATGAACATGCTATTTTAGATGGAATGGCCAGAGAAAACCCCTCTGAGGAGGTAACTCACCACCCACCCCCACTTTATTGTAGAAATTTCCAAACATACAGAAAAGTTTAAAGAATTTTATAAAGAACATCCCTATACCTACCTAGATTCTATCATTAACACTTTACTGAACCTGCATGAACAAATGCTGAAATAATGTAAAGGAGTGAACCACATGGGGAAAGAGAGTCTGGGGACAAGGAAAGAAAGTGTGAAGGCCCTGAAGTATGAATGAGCTTGATGATTCAAGGAACAGCCAGAAGGCAAAGGTGGTTGGATTAAAGTAAATGGGGGGAGTGTGGTAGGGAGATGAGATCGGAGAGGTGGGGAAATCATGCAGGTCTTTGCTCTCTAAGGACTCTGGAGTCCTTACCTTGGGTGTGATGGGGAGCGTAAGAGTGTGTTGAGTAGGAGAACAAGATGATCTCATGCATATTATGGGCAGAATAGGTTACGATGGGCAAGAGTGGAAACAGAACAGTTAAAAAGCTATTGCAAAAAAAAAAAAGAAAAAGACAAAAGCTATTGCAGGAGTTCCAGGCCAGTGGTATTTGCGGAAGTTATCTGTCCATATATTCTGAGCAGGCTTAGAATATATTTTAAAGGTGGAGCTGACAGAATTTACTATTGAATTGAATATGGCATGAGAAGAAAAGAGGGGATGCAAAGCTGACTCCTAGGAATCTTCAGAGCTAGTGCAGGCTGCGCTAGCTGGAGGTGTCAGAGGCTTGGTGATGAGAGCACACTGGGGTTCTAAAAAGGTTGGTAAGAAGCTTTATGATACCTCCAAAGAAATACTAGTCCTCACATTGGAAAGAGTAACGACCCAAAGTGGATGGGGATATGTGAGGGAGAGAAGACGCAGCCTATATGGAAAAATTCAGGATTCTTCAGCCTCTTGTTGGAAAGAGAAATCCTTGGGATGATGGAAAAGACTCAGGCTTTCCTGGGAAGAGAGAGTTGGATTGGATTGATCTTGCTTCCAAGGATAAATAAACCCATTAACAACAATTGTATGCATATATGTATCCATGTCCATGATGTGAACATACATAGTTTTTATGTTTCCTTTATCAAATTTTGTGCCAAGGTGCAACTACCTCACACCTAGAATTTGTGTCATCTCCTTGCTGGTATGCTTCCAACTTCTCTTCATCTAGAAATTCTTTTTTATACTGCTGCCCACTGATTTGTCTAAACTAATGCTTATCAAATTACCTGTGATGAAGCCCCAGTTTTTAAAATCTCAATTGTCATGGACTGAAACGTTTGTAGAATACAATATAAATTAACTACTTGAAAAAGTAGAATTAAAAAAAACAAAGATAACAAAGTGCAAACCAGTTTTTTAATTATTAGAGTCAACTGACATAAAATTATCCTGCCAGGTTGCTATGAAAGTTTCTAAGATCTCACTCATTTTTTTTTTTTTTTAAAGATTGGCACCTGAGCTAACAACTGTTGCCAAGTTTCTTTTTTGTTTCCTGCCTTTACTCCCCAAATCCTCCCAGCATATAGTTGTATATTTTAGTTGTGGGTGCTTCTAGTTGTGGCATGTGGGACGCCGCCTCAACATGGCCTGACGAGCAGTGGCCTGATGAGCAGTGGCCTGATGAGCAGTGGCCTGACAAGCAGTGCCATGTCTGCGCCCAGAATCTGAACTGGTGAAACCCCGGGCCACCAAAGCGGAGCGCGCGAACTTAACTACTTGGCCACGGGCCGGCCCCTAAAGTCTTACTCTTAATTTCTGTACTATCTTGTCCCAGACAGGTAAACACACAGTTTGTGGACTACATTCTGATGAACAGTGGCATAAACCACTCCAGATCTCAAAAGACCCATTATCTATTAAATCAAATATAAACTTCTCACCATTGTCGTCTAAACTCTATACCAGTTAGCTCAGTCTTACCTGCCTCTGACAGGCAAGCCCTTACTTTCTCTCCCACACAAGCTACTGTTTTCAGTCTATTCCTTTTTTGCCTCGGTTTACCCAAAGCATCATGAATACCTCTCACAGATGTTATGCCACAACTGAAACACTTACTGTCCTTAGAAAGCTCTCCTAGGACAAACTTAACTAATCTTTACCCCTTCAGCATTTGAATTTTCTTATATTGACTAGTACAGATTTATATCATTTGTATTGTTTTCTTTATTATAGCATAAATTGCTTCAGAGTAAAGTCTGATTTTTTAACACAAATATAAAAATGTCTAGAATATAGCCAATGGACACCAAAACAATAAAAAGCATATAGGTTATTACCTGTCTAACAGTGTATGTGCATGGGGAGATAAAGTACTGGTGTCTATGTAAATACTGTCTTTTACTACAGGAATTTGTATTCACCCTTCTCTCCCATGCCCTGCTTTCTCTTATTTTCTTACTAGGACTATCTCCCCTAACTCTCGACCCTAAAACAGCTCACCCAAATCTGGTGCTCTCCAAAAACCGAACCAGTGTGTGGCATGGTGACATTAAGCAGGTAATGCCCGATGATCCAGAGAGGTTTGACTCCAGTGTGGCTGTGCTGAGCTCAAAAGGCTTCACATCTGGAAAGTGGTACTGGGAAGTAGAAGTGGCAAAGAAGACAAAGTGGACAGTTGGAGTCGTCAGAGAATCCATCATTCGGAAAGGCAGCTGTCCTCTAACTCCTGAGCAAGGATTCTGGCTTTTAAGACTAAGGAACGAAACAGATCTAAAGGCTCTGGATTTGCCTTCTTGCAATGTGAAACTGATTAACAACCTCGACAAGGTGGGAATATACCTGGATTATGAAGGAGGGCAGGTGTCCTTCTACAATGCTAAAACCATGACCCACATTTACACCTTCAGTAGCACTTTCATGGAGAAACTTTATCCCTACTTCTGCCCTTGCCTTAATGATGGTGGAGAGAATAAAGAACCATTGCATATCTTACATCCACGGTAATTAGTCATACTATTGTATAAATTCAGAGTATTATTAAAGAGGTATTGAAATAGTTTACCAGTCTCACTGGTTTCTCTTCCCAATTTATGTGGAACTCTGGAATAACAAAAAGAGGATTCACAAATTAAATTCCATTCTCAGTGTCCTAGGTGGATTTCACTGGAGCCTTTCAAGAAAGATGTCATTCTAATTCTCTGGGGTCTAGGAGCCACTCTCATGAGAGTGATCATCATGCTACTGTTACTGGAGTAAACTGCAACTTGAGTTTGTGGCGCTCAGGAAGCCTTTTCAAATGTGCCCAGAAATTCTATTGTGCTGTCATTATTCTCCAGCATAATCACTCTTAATAGATGAATTTTCATATGTGTACTCTTTTTTCCTATTTAATTATCTTTTAATATAAATTTTGCAACATTTCTTTTCTGGAACTTGTTGTTATAATTTTAAAAAACTGCTCCAGAGACTTAAAGGAAAAAAAAAAGGAAATGGTCTGGGCTAGTTTATAATCTTGTCTTGAATTCTCTCAAGATACATTTTAGTCCAGCAAATCTCTGACTCTTTCTCAGTCCCTTTTTCTTACTTTATCTACCTATGGGGGCACTTGTTTTTCTGCATTCAAATACATTTAAGTATTTCCATCTACTTTTGACTATGTCCTTTTCATCATTCCTGCCTATAATTTAAATATCAGTATTTTTCATCTTGTCCTCTCCAATATACTCATCCTCCAGCTTGTTGCTTCTTTCAAGTCTACAGTTCTTACCATCACTGATCTCAGCAGTACCCTTGATGAACTGTCCCTATTTACTCTCCTTGGAAGACCCACCTAACTGGACTTCATTCTCTATATCTGACGGATTTTTTTGGCGGGGTGGGCGAGGTATATGGGACCTGCAGCACCGACCCTCTAAAATTACAATTAGCACAGCTCTTTGGCAGGGTGAAAGCCCCCTATCCTATCTGTCATAATGGAAGGATACACACATACTACATGTAATATTCATGTAGTGTTGGCATATACGATACACATACATTTATAGTTGCTGATTTGGGTAAACAGCCATGACATGACTATGGCTACACTTAAGAAATTTCTTTTGTTTCTTAATGAATTCACTTCAATCAGAATATAATGAGGACTTATTTTGTGCCTGGAACCTTGCTAGATGTTTTGAAGGACATAAAAGAAGCATAAAAAGAACAAAAGGTTCATTTCGGGAGATTTAAAAGAAATTCAGATGCTTGGACCCCACCCAAGACCAATTAAATCAAAATCTCTAGGAGGTGGGGCCCAGACATTCGTGGTTTCTAAATGCTTTCCGATGATTCTAAAGTGTGTCTAGAGCAGAGAGCCACCGAACTAAAGGGACATGTTTCCTTTTAAAAAAATTTTTTTTAATTTAAATTTACAGAAAAATTGCATATTCGTATGATAAACTCCCATACACTCTCCATGTGGATTCACCAGTTGTTAACATTTGCCACATTTTCTTATTCTCTCTCCCCCACATCCACTGCATATGATTTTGTGTGTGTATAATTATTACTAATGTTATTTTTGGTGCACCACTTTAGATTAAGTTGCAGGCATTATAATTCTTATACCTAAATACTTCAGTGAGTTCCTCCTAAGAACCAAGATATTCTCTTACATAATCACAGTGCTAAATTATCAAATTCAGAAAATTTAACATTGACATGATACTACTTACTAGTTAATATACACTCCATATTCACTAAGTAAATATTTCTAATGGTGGGGTTTTTAGGCACTGTGGTAAAGAATTTCAAGTAGCATGACAAGGAATTTGGGTGATAGAAGAGGGCCTCGTTGCTACCTCTTAAGTCATATACAGAGTTCTAGATAACTGAAATCTAAAGTCTGTCCTTGGGGACAGACAAATGCTACAGAGTTCGGAGAAAGGAGACGTCAGTATTCACCAGAATAGGAGGAGAAAATTCCATGGAAAAGTTGGGATTAAGTCAGAGTAGAGAAAGATGAGTAGGAATGAATAAAAATTCTAATCTGAATTTGGAAAATATACTTCTTAAAAATGAATTTTTTTGTGGTGATGGTTGTGTAGCTATATAAATATACTACAAATTAGTATATTTTATGGGATGTAGCTTATATCACAATAAAGCTGTTTTTTAAAACAGGAAAAGATAAAAATGAATATTATATTCAAATCACCAGGGGAACAAGGACAGACCACAGGTGTACACGTATTTCCCTCTATCTGTAGGTGTCTACCTTAATACTTTCTCTGATGCACTACATCAGCTCTCCAGCATTTGCCTTAACATAGATGACACAAATTTATTTTCCCACAGTTTTCCCAGATAATTGGTTATTCTATACTGAATAATTCAAACAACCCCTCTACTTAGAACTCAGATTATAATTAAAGGCACGAATCCTTCTGAGTGTGAATTATAAAACACCAATATGGGACTTCTCTGCTAGAAATAGACTCCGAATGATATTCACTAAGAAGCATGACTGGGCCTATTTAGATATTGTTTTTATCTTAGGCTACAGGAGATGAGGTCGATAGTAATAAAAATATCCTTGTATGAAGTAGAAGGTAAAAGAGGCCCCAGTCAGCGTGCTAGGATTCATTAAGGTGAGAACCTTAAAAGGGGAATGCCTTGCACGTTTCTTTGACTAAGCGGACTTTTAGAATACCAGTGGTAAGATCACTGCACGGTTGTATAATATAGCTGAGAGAAAGGAGAAGAAAAAGACAGTAAAACGGGATTAGCAGGTATTTCCAGGGAAACAGATGCTCTTGATAAATTAATTTCTCAGATGAGTAAAGATGATTTATTCAAGGCCAAATATTTAACTACTTTAGATAAAAAGTATGTCCTCCTAAGTTGACATAGTTTCTTGATTATTTTTCAAACATTAAGTTGTAAAATACACACAGAAGAGTGTATGTAATGTATATGTACAGTTTAGAGAATAAAACAAAAAACAAACACTCATTAATTGACCATCTAGCTTTGGAAACAGAACAGTATCAAAATCTTTGAAGGCCCCTGTGTGCCTCTCTTAGTCCTGAGGAATCACTATTCTACATTTTGTATCTGGCTTTTTCCTTTTGGGAAATAATTCATAGGTATGTTTTTCCAACGAATGTACTATTTAGGTTTTTCTATACTATATATGTATGTATCCCTAACAATACAGTTTCATTATGCCTGTTTTTTGAACATTAAATGAATAGAATCATGTTGTATGTTTCCTCAGCTTTTTTAAAATTCAAAATTATGTTGTATTCCATTGTATGAAAATACAATTTAAATATCCAAACTACTGTTAATCAATAAGTGGTTGTTTCTAGTTTTTTTCTTTTCTTTTTTGGTGGTTGTGGTTGCTATTAGCAACAACGTTGTTATAAATATTATTGTATATGTGTACTGGTAAAGGGGGCAAGAGTTTCTCTGGGTATACGTCTAACAAATGCTGGGACATAGCATATGCACATCTTCAAGTAAGCAATGCTGAACGGTGGTCAAAGCAATTGTGTCGATTTACATTCCCGCTAATAGTGGGAGTTCCCATTAATCTATGTCTTTGCCAATTCATTTTTTCCCAGTAAGGTGGGTACATAACGGTATCTCACTGTAGTTTTAGTTTGCATTTCCCTAATTACCACTGTGACTGAGCATCTTTTCATGTTTATTGGCCATTTAAATTTCCTCATCTATGAAACACCTATTCAGGCGTTCGCCATTTTTCTATTGGGTTGTTTGTCTCACTGATTCATAGGGTTACTTAAACGTTCTGGATCCAAGTCCTTTGTTGGTTATTGGCCCTGCAAATATCTTCTCCTACTGGTTAATACTTGTGTCTTGTTTAAAAAAATCTTTCTCGTGGCTGGCCCTGTGGCCGAGTGGTTAAGTTCACGTGCCCTGCTGCAGGTGGCCCAGTGTTTTGTTGGTTCGAATCCTGGGCGTGGACATGGCACTGCTCATCAAACCACGCTGAGGCAGCATCCCACATGCCACAACTAGAAGGACCCACAATGAAGAATATACAACTATGTACTGGGGGGCTTTGGGGAGAAAAAGGAAAAAAATAAAAATCTTAAAAAAAAAAATCCTTCTCTACTCAGAGACCAGAGAGATATTCTGTTGTAGTCATATATTTTAAAGTTTTGCCTTTCATAGTTATGTGCCTAATAGTTCAATTGACTAGAAAGTAACAAGTACATATGTCATGCACTTAACATAATTTCAATATATTTAAAGCAAAAATTAACAAGAAGAAATTGATAAATCCACACACAAAGTAGGAGATTTTAACATCCCTCTTTCAGTAATAGAAGAATCAGATAATATTAACAAACTTGATCCAGTGACCACGTGTAGAACATTGCACCCAACACCACAGAACATCCAACAGCCTCAGGACTTTCTTTGTAAACACACAGAGAACACTGACCATATACTTCAGTCAGAAGGAAAATTTCAACAAATTTTAAAGGATTATAGTCACACAGGCCATATTCTTTGAGCGTAATGCATTTAAACCAAAAATCAATAACAACAAGATAATTAAATAACCACATGTACTTGGAAATTTTAAAATATTTTAAATAACCATGGATCAAATAATTCCTATTGGAAATCTGAAAATATTTTGAATTGAACGATAATAAAAAATGACATCTCAAAACTGCACACAGTTTAAAGGAAATTTATAGCCTTATGTGCACATATTAGCAAAACAAAGGATGAAAATCAGTCATCTCTTTCAAGAAATTAGAAAAAGAACAGCAATTTAAAACCAAGGAAATTGTAAGAGCAGAAACTAATAATATAGAAAAGAAATATATGAGTATCAACGAAGCCAGAAGTTTGTTCTTTGAAAAGGCTAATAAAATGGAAAAACCTCTGGTGAGGCCAAGAAATAAATACAAGGCATAAATAACTAGTATCAAAAATGAAAAAGGAATCATTGCTACAGAGCCTGCAGACATTAAAAAAGATAATAAAAGGTTTTATGGACAGCTTTATATCAATATTTTTGAAATTTTAGATTAAATGGACCAAACAGCAGAAAAATATAGTTTATCAAAACTCATGCGTGTTTGTGGGGCGGGGGGCAGAGACGAAACTGTAAAAGAAAAACATAATTTTGAGAAATCAAGAAATTTGAACACTGGTAATATTTGACTGTATTAAATTATTATTTTCTTAAGAGTGATACTGGTATTGTGGTTATGTTTTTTCAAAAGTCCTCATCTTTTAGAGAGTCCAACTGAAACACTTATAGATGAAATGATAAAATGAGTTTTGCTTCAAAATAATACTTGATGCTACAGAACGTGCGCCCATGCCCGTACAACACAGCACACTAACTTTGTTAATACTTAGGGTTTAAAATTTACAAGCATGACTGACCCTTCTCCGACGTATTGGGGGAAAAACTAAAAGGCCTCTCCACTCCCCCACAAGTCGGTCCACTCTGTGCGGTAGTAACCGGATCCCTCTTCCTCCTGCCTCAGGCTTTTCCCGCCCATTACCCTGAGAGCCAATCATCGAGCTCGGCTTCAGACCTGGGACCAATCAGCGATCTCTGCTATGGCCCCTCCCCCACGTCCATGGGTACAAGGCGGCGCCATGTTTCAAGGGCAGCGGGGTTGGTTCTGCGGCAGCGTCAGCCATGACCTGAGGCAGTTCTGGGGTAGGAAGCTTGGTGGAAGCGGCGGGTGAGGTGGTGAGGTGGTGAGGTGGTGAGGGAAGCACCCCTCCTCCCTCTGGTGCCTTGGCCCCAGGGTACTCGCTAGGCTCATCCTGTGCTCTTGCCTCCACAGTGGCCGAAGGGGGGACGATCAGTGACCCGAGGGCCGCCGACTTCCTGTTCAGCTGTGATGCCTCCCACCCAGACACGCTGAGGTACCCGAAGGCCACCTTGCAGAGCATGCTGGGTCACCATGAGCCAAGAGTTGGAGATGGAAGTTGGAGTCCACTAATAAATATTGATGATAGGAAGGGACTGGAAACCAGCAAGTTTTCAGTCCTAGATTGGGGGGTGGGGGAGGGGGGTTTAACCTTTTTCCTCTCCTTTCTGCCACGATGGTATGGCCTCCCATCTGGTCCTCAAGTCTCTTCCTGAGTTCCAATCGTGTGTTTCCAGCTGTCTCTCCCACAACGCCACGTGGCGCCTTGTGGACGTGTGTTTAAACCCAATCCCCTGATTGCCTCTCCTACCTGCACCAGATCGTGTGTTCTCAAACTTCACGTCCTCGTAGTTTCTTTTGAATAGAACCCCTGCCCCAATGATCATCCAGTGGCCAAACACCATGGATTGTACCCCTGTATGTTCTTCATAGTCACTGCCACTTAGTACACACCCTAATTACCTCTTGCCAGGGCTGTCACAGGACCTTTCTGAGAGATTACTCTGCCTCCAGTCTGTCCACCTGCCATCCCCCTTCACCTTGCTGTCCGATTTCATTTACAGCTGAGGTCTAATCACCACCCTGGCTGCCCCCCTCCCCATCCCCATACTCCCCAGTCTCCTGATTACCTCACAGATAGTTCTTTCTACTTCCCTTCATTTGTTCTTTTTTTTCTTTTTGAAAGGTTGAATACATTCCTGTTTGTTTCATAACCGAAAATATTTACTTTCTTTCTCCTAGAATATATCAGAGCCTTGATTACATAGAAGATAATGCCACAATTTTTCATGCCTACTATCTCTCTGCAGTCGCTAACGCTGAAATAAAGAACTCGGTGGCTTTAGGTCATTTCATTCTTCCTCCTGCGTGCCTGCAAAAAGGTTAGCAAAGATGGTTTGCGCAAGCTCTGTTAGAAAGCCAGATCCAGCTAGGTCACCCAACTTTACTGATCTCTGTTCTCAGTCAGAGATTTTTTGTTTTTTTATCTTTTAATATAAGTGGAAAAGCATGGACTTTGGAACAGATTGTCGTAGGTGTATATTCTAGCTTCATTTGTTTATCCTGCCTTCACGCATTCACCGAGCTCCTGCTGTGTGCCAGGTTTCAACCCAGATGCTGAAGACTCAGCGGTGAATATCACAGGTGCAGATCTTGCCCTCACAGTGCTCACTGGCTAGGATCCAACACTTACTAGTTTGGTGACCTTTTAGCAACTTCTCTCAAGTCGTTTTGAGGGTAAAATGAGATAATATATTAAGTAGTTTGACATGTGAGCATTCAGTAAATGTTCTTTGCTGGTTTTGGAATTCTTCATTATTTTTCCGAAAATTTTTTCTGATACAAGATTCATTACGATAATAAACCCATATATTTGTATTGTTCTTTATGCTTTTAAAAGTACTTTCACATTTATTATTTCAGTAACCCTGTGAAGTAAAGGGCAAGTAAATAAACTGCTTCTGAGATTGGTTGTTTTCGTTTTCGCTGCTTGGAAACACCCTTTCTTATCCTGTTCTGTTCAAATTCTACCTGTTTTTTATGGGCTAACTTTAAATATCCATTTTTGTAGGTCTTGCATTATTATCCAGTTCTTGATGTATATATCTTAATGTGTATGTGTCCATCCTTAGAAAGACAGATTGAAGTTCGTACAGTTCCCAGTGAGCAGATATTTTTTAAAAAACAAAAAAAACTTGAGAAAGATTTCTATACAAAAACTTTGGAAACCCCAAAGATTGGGTTCCTTCCATAGTTGATGTCCTAGTCAGACCTAGTTATAACTTATAACAGTAAACTGTTTTAAATGGTTATGCAAATAAATTAATGACTGCATAGGGGAATTGATTTATTAAAAAACTGTGCCAATCAGTGAATATCCACCTTCAAGGAGCTTATATTGTAGAATGACTGTCTGATCTGATTTTTTTTTTTTTTTTTGGTGAGGAAGACTGGCCCTGAGCTAATATCTGTTGTCAGTCTTCCTCTTTTTGCTTGAAGAAGATTGTTGCTGAGCTAAAATCTGTGGCAATATTTCTCTATATTTTGTATGTGGGACGCCACCACAGCATGGCTTGATGAGCAGTTTGCAGATCTGCACCCAGCATATGGGCCGGTGAACTCTGGGCCACCAAAGCAGAGTGTTCGAACTTAACCACTAACCACCGGTCTCGCCTCCTATCTGATCTGATTTCAAGTGATCATTCCTATTCTGTCTTTGAGTTTAGTATCTCACATTAAAATGTATTTAAATTTTTAAAAAGTCTGTTTCAAATGAAAACATATTCCTTTTTAAAAATGAAAAGTGTACATTATTGTCCATCTAGACTAGTGTTATCTAGAAGTGTGAGACACAAATTAATTTTAATTAATTTTAATTAATTGCATATTAATTTTAAATTTTCTAGTAGCCACATTAAAAAGAATAAAAAGAAATAGGTGAAATTAATTTTAAGAATATATTTTAAGAATGAATATATTTTAAGAATAGGTTTATATAAATTATTATTTCAGTATATGACCAGCATAAAAATTATTGCAATATTTTACATTCTTTTTTTGATACTAAGTCTTTGAAATCCAGTGCTTATTTTATACTTGGAGCACATCTCAATTTGGACCAGCCACACATTTCAATATGGTACCCACATGTAGCTAGTCTAGGGGCTACTATATTGGACATCATAGGTCTAAAGAAATGTTACCTTCTTGTCCTTGAATGGGCTACTCTGGGGACTTTTGAGATCATTGAGCTAGGATGATGACATAGTCCTTTGACATGCTGGGCCTTAGAGAATTCCTTGAATGACCATGCCTACTAGACATGTTGCTCTTCCATGCTTCTTTTACAAGGTATATTATTAAATTCTTGAGAACCTCTACTCTACAAATTCAGGAATTTTATACCTTTTATTTTGACTGAACAGTTGTCTTCTTTAGTAAAACTTGGCCTAAAGGCGCTGACATCTAATGAAGATATATATTCCAGCGAAAAAAGTTTACAACGATTCTCATAATGCATTGCAATCATCTGGGGAGTTTGTTAGCAATGCAAATTCCTGAGCTCCTCCCCAATAATCTGATTCAATAGGAATCTGCATTTTAAACAAGTATTTTAGTTGCTTTTGATGCAAGTGGAATAACACTGGCCTAGAAATTTCAGACTTCAAGCAAAACTCAGAAAATTCTACAGTTACTTTAAAAAAAATAGTATTGGATTTGTTTTTCTTACCACAGAAATAAGAAGAAAAATTGGTAGTTTTATTTGGGAACAAGACCAGCATTTTCTAATAGAAAAGGTAAGAGTAAATTAAGGTACTTTATTAGAATCCACAGTTTAAAAAATTTTTGAAAGCAATATAATCTTAAAAATGTTTACTTGTGACATGTTAACACCAATGATCCAGATTAAGGAATTTAAAGGGCATGCTTTTATTGAACATCGTCTAGTTCAACATTGTTTTTACAATAGTACATGAGTAAAACTGAGATATTTTTGTATGAATAAAATTATTCACATAAAAAATTTGAACATTTGCTTCTGTCAGTGATATTAAGGGAGTAATAGGTGCACAGTATTTACCAGTTCTTTACTACCGGTGTAAGATTCTGATTAATTAATTCCTGTGTTATGCCATTTGTTAAATGTTTTGAATAACACCCCTTAACAAATGTATACAATACTGAAAACTGTTTTATAGCTTTTGCCATCCTGCCTCAAATTTCCCTATGCTTTTAACTTACTTCAAAATCTTTATGCATAGCCAAATTTAAGATAATTTGAACATCAAAAAGAATAATTAGGGGCTGGCCCCGTGGTGCAGTGGTTAAGCTCACACGTTCCCCTTCAGTGGGCCAGGGTCTGCCAGTTCAGATCCCCAGTGTGGACATGGCACCGCTTGACAAGCCATGCTGTGGCAGGCGTCCCACATATAAAGTAGAGGAAGATGGGCACAGATGTTAGCTCAGGGCCAGTCTTCCTCAGCAAAAAGAGGAGGCTTGGCAGCAGATGTTAGCTCAGGGCTAATCTTCCTCAAAAAAAAAAAAAAAAGAAGAAGAATGACAGTAATGGATTACAATACATTGAATTAAAAAGAATCAATGATTCCATAGTGATACTCCAAAAGTACAAAGAAAGAAGAAAAAGAACAGGAGGAAGGACGGGTGGAAAAAAGGTGGGAAGAAAGGAAGGCAGAAAGAAGGGATGGAAGGAAGGAAAAGTTGAGATAAGGGAAATTTTCCTTACAAAATAGCAACTAATAAATATAGAAAGGATGATAGAATAGAAAATCACCCTCCTACCATTCCCCATAAAATAATTGACTTAGGCAAGGATCATAATAGATATTAAAACCATGTTCTCAAATTATCACCCCACAGATTACTTACTAATTACCAGGGTAAGGAATGTACCTTTACAATGGAGAGATCTGGCAGACATCACCTTAACCAACTGATCAGATTTAGCATCACCAATACTAGAACAACTTGGTGTGATAAAATAAAAAGTACACAGTATTATCTATGTAGTGTTCTTGTTCAAAATGCTTAACCTGAATCTAATTATAAGTAAACATTCAGACAATTCCAGAATATGTGACATAGCAAAAACAACTAATTGGCTTAGACTCTTTTAAATGATGTCATAAAAAACAAAAAGAAAGATTGTTCTAGATTAAGAGACATAACAACCAAATGTGATGTATAAACCTTGATTGGATCCTTGAGTTTTTAGAGTAAAATTTAAAAAAACATTTTGAGAACAATGAGGAAAATTTAAATATGTACTGTATATTAGGTGATATTAATGTTAATTTTCTTAAGTGTGTAGTGGTATTATAAAGATAAAAGAATTTTTTTTAGAAAATGCATGGTAAAGATTAAGGAGTGAAATCTCATAATATCTGCAAATATTTTTAAATGGTCCAGCAAAAATAAAAAGTGAGAAAGAGAGGGCATGCATAAGTGGTAAAAATATTAAGACTTTGTGAATCTAGGCAAAAGTTATATAGTACTTATTGTATTATTCTTTAACTTTTCGGTAAATTTGAAATTTTTCAAAATAAAAAGTTAGGGAGAAAATCTTTAAAATAGTCTAAAGCCAAGGAATTAACTTATACATTTTGTATTCCTCTCATTAATTTGTTTTTTTCTTCCCAAAGTATCATCTTCTGAAAATAATATTTCCTTTCGTATCTTTGGCTATGTTGTACCAAGGACCAAAATATCTAATCCTTGACTTGTCACACTGTTTCTAGGGACATGAGTGGTGATAGAATAGTTATTATTTAACAATAGTTATTGAATATATTGGAACTTTAGAGCTAAAAAGGTCCTTAAAGATCGTTAATTTAAGCATTCAGCTTTAGAAATGAGAAAACTGAGGTAAAGAGAGGGTGAAGACCTGTCTTAGTTCCCATAGCCAGCTATTAGCAAGGAGGAACCAAATTTTCTCAGCTCCAACCCAATCCAATGATTTTTCTATTAAAAAATTAGTGGAACATATCTGTATTGACTGTTGACTCTAGAAATTGTATGGTGATGTGATAAAAGATTTTGTTAGTTCTTTCAAAATATTGATTAATATTGAATATTAGCCAATTATAATAATGTAACCAATGGTTATATACGTAGAAGGTACTTCATTGAATGGCAACAACAAGGGTAAATCTGGAAAGTAATTTGGGGAACATTATTATTGTTTGGAGTGGATTTGTGACCCAAATACAGAAATCTTTTAATGGCATATTAAGCAAATATATTATGTGATAGACACCAGTATCTGAGTCACTTTCACATAGTCTTTTGGAAAAGCTTAATATACATTTAGTTCTTTCATAAATCCATAGCTAAATACTCCACTTCAGTTTTGAAGGGGAAACGTAATTTCTTCAGCTTACTTCGTATTTTTGATTTGTAGCTCACAGGAAGCCTAGGAATCTTCAAGTCAAGAATTTTAAGAAAATTCAAATTAATAACATTTTTTTGGTATCCTCCTTTATTTATTTATTTATTTATTTTTTTAAAGATTTTATTTTTTCCTTTTTCTCCCCAGAACCCCCCGGTACATAGTTGTGTATTCTTTGTTGTGGGTTCTTCTAGTTGTGGCATGTGGGACGCTGCCTCAGCATGGTCTGATGAGCAGTGCCATGTCCGCGCCCAGGATTGGAACCAAAGAAACACTGGGCCGCCTGCAGCGGAGCGCGCGAACTTAACCACTCAGCCACGGGGCCAGCCCCAGTATCCTCCTTTTTTTAAAACTAAAAAGTAATATGACCACATGAGGGCAAATTTCAAAAATTGAAAAGAGAATCAAATCAGTCAAAGTTTTACTGTCTAGTATAACCACAGCTGATATTGTAAAAGTTCTGGTCTTTCTTTATCTCTAAAAATACATAGTATAATTTTGTGTGTGTGTACAAAATTGTGTTTTTCCCGCCAAACTAGAGTGAATGCACTAAGTATATGAATGTTTTTATGACTTTTGATATATATTGCCAATTTGCTGTTTTGCTTTTTTTAAAATTAAAGTCACATAGGTTTATAACATTATATAAATTTCAGGTGTACATCATTATACTTTGACTTCTGTATAGACTGCATCGTGTTCACCACCAAAAGTCTAGTGGCCATCCATCACTGTACACGTGGGCCCTTTACCTCTTTCACCCTCTCCCTATCCCTTTCCCCCCTGGAGAGGATGTGGAGAAAAAGGAATCTTTGTACACTGCTGATGGGAATGTAAATTGGTGGAGCCGTTATGGAAAACAGTATGGAGTTTCCTCAAAAAATTAAAAATAGAAATACCATATGACCAGCTCTTCCACTTCTGGATATTTATCCAAAGAACATGAAAATACTAATTTGAAAAGACACATGCACCCCTATGTTCATCACAGCATTATTCACAATAGCTAAGACATGGAAGCAACCAAAGTGCCCATCCACAGATGAATAGATAAAGAAGATGTGGTATATATATACATTGGAATGCTTTTTTGCCTTTTTAAAAAACATTGTTGATTGAATTATTGGTGTGCTGATTTTTTAAAATGTGATTTCTTTTGCTATCCACAGCATGATGAAGTAACACCAAATGAAATAAAGTCCCTTGGAGAAAGCAGTAAACTAGCAACAGATCACGAAAAAGAATTATCCAAAAGGTATTGAATTTGTATACTTCGTTGATATTCAATTCAGTGTAGACATCTTTGAGTGCTGTGTGTTTATCTCATTTAATTTTTTTTTTTGAGGAAGATTAGCCCTGAGCTAACTACTGCCAACCCTCCTCTTTTTGCTGAGGAAGACTGACCCTGAGCTCACATCCATACCCATCTTCCTCTACTTTACACGTGGGACGGCTACCACGGCATGGCTTTTGCCAAGTGGTGCCATGTCCGCACCCAGGATCCGAACTGGTGAACCCCGGGCCGCCGAGAAGCGCAACATGCAAACTTAACTGCAGCACCACCGGGCCAGCCCTTCATTTAATTTTCACAGTCTTCTTATGAGATTGATATTATCATTATCGCCATTGCCATTTTACAGAAAAAGAGATCTATGATTAGAGAGATTAAGTAATTTGGCCAAAGTCATAAAACGTTTATTAAGTGGAGAGAAGCAGGCTTTGAACTGGGTCTAATTCCAGAGCCCATGCATTTAACTACTATGCTAGACTATCCTTGCAGAAAAGAATAGAGAATATTATGTATATTATGATTAGTTACACTATTTTTAAAATATATGAATTTTTAAATAAGGGAATATACTAAATATTAGCAGTAGTTTTATTAGGATTGGAAGATCTAAGTGATTTCCTCTTTTCCAAATTGTAATGTAGTTATTTTGGTTTAAGGAATTAAATTTAAAAAGACTTGCCATTTGTTAGGGCCAATCTATGAGAAGTCCCCTTGTTCCAGGCTTATTCATTGTCTAGTCATAAGTCTATATTTTCCAGTTCAGTAGTTTTCAAATATTCGTAGGGAGCATTAGTTATTCAAAAGTCTGGTATTTACTGCTGAAATAACAGTGATCAAATAGTGGGTGTTTTTCTTTGATATAAAAGTTAATGGGTTTAACTTATATAGTTTTTTCAATTTTTTTTTAAAGATTTTATTTTTTTCCTTTTTCTCCCCAAAGCCCCCCAGTACATAGTTGTGTATTCTTCTTTGTGGGTCTTTCTAGTTGTAGCATGTGGGATGCCGCCTCAGCGTGGTTTGATGAGCGGTGCCATGTCCACGCCCAGGATTCGAACCAAGGAAACACTGGGCCGCCTACAGCAGAGTGTGCGAACTTAACCACTCGGCCACGAGGCCAGCCCCCAGTTTTTTCCATTTTAAGTTTTTCTCCAAAAATTTTTTCTTATATCTTTTGTGAATACTATTTGGTTTGTTATGATTTGCTGTGAGTTATCTGATTTAACACAAAGTTGTGTATTTAATTATTTTAAGTTTAGTAAACCATTGCTTCATGGTCCTGTGACTTGTAGATATTCTACCACTTAAGTTTGAGAATCCATATTCTAGGTCTTTGGGGTCTCTATGTATAGCACTCCTTGGACCTTACTTGTTATGCTTTTTGAGATAAGAAAGTGGTAAGGAGAGGATAGAAAAAAAGAGAATGGAAGAGGTGAGACCATGAAGATATTCTTAAGGGATTAAAAGAGGAGAAAATGGTTATCTTAAGTGACCTTGAAGAGAAGACTTGGAAATAGAAAATAAAAAGTAACTTCCAGTGATTTACTTGACTAGAAAAGATAGCAGGTATATAAACTCTTTAAGAAATGGTTGTCCTGTAAAACACAGAAGCCATAAAGGAAAAGATTGAGAAATATGACTACCAAAAATATTTTAAACTTGTACATGGCAATAAAAATACCACAAACCAAGTCAAAAGAAAAATATACACTGGGGAAAACATTTGACAAAGGTTAGTTTCATTAATATGCAAAGAAGGCATACAAATCTGGGGAAAATATATCCAATCCAATAACAACAAGAAAACTAGCCAAAAGATACAAATAGACACCTTAGGTAGGTGTCTGCCTAGAGCTTTTTCTTTGTAGAACCACCAGAGGGTGGAGTGTGAACATAGATAAAATATGCTTTGACGCTCTCATGAAGCATTTATTTTGTTGGCATACTACTAGTGATATTGAACACTAAGAGGTGAACTAATTATTGAACACTTGCTAAACACAAGACACTTGTGAGCTAAGCAGTTTACAGTATTTCATTTGGTTTTCACACCTTTATGAGATAGATAATTACTACTAGCCCCATTTTTACAATTGAGAAAACAGCTTCAGAGAGCTAAATAATTCACCCAGTATTACTTAAGTAGCGAAGCTGAATTTGAAACCAAGTCTAGCTGATCTAGAGTCCAAACTCTTAATCACTGTACTGTTTTCCCTTCCCAATATGTTCCCCAGTCTTCTTAAAATTGCATGAATTTTTGTTTTTCTTGTTTTTAATTATTTTATTATAAATGTAATGCATGTAATTTGTTAAAAGGGAAAATCCAGAAAGAATAAAGAAAATTTAAATTATAAGCAACCCCACCACTCGGAGATAACCACCATCAACATTAATACCTTTCTTGCTAGTTTTATACAAATACACACATTAAATAAAGTTGAGGTTAGACCACATATATGGTCTGTCTCTTGATTTCCCATTTAGTATTCTCTAGGCAGTTTTCCATTTTGAAAAACTTTATTTGATATTTTAATTTGAAATGGCTGTATATGGTATTTCATCTTATTGTTTGTTTAACCAACTTCCTTTTAAAAAATATATTTTAATTGTTTACAATATTTAATTGTTAATATATTTAATTGTTTAATTGTGGCACCTTCATAAAAATCTTTTTAAAAATAAATCTTTCTCTACTTTTTGATAATTTTCTTAATGTAAATTCTCAGATGTGGAATTTCCCTCTCTTTACCTCAGTTTTTTTCATTTCTAAAACTGAATGATTAAATTAATGATCTATTAAATTAGCACAAGACTTCTTAATAATACTAATTGATGAGGATGCGATGAGACCAACACTGGTGGTAGTTTAAATTTGTACTTTTGTGGGAAGCAACTAACAATAGGCATCATAGCCTTTAAAAATATTAATATTTTGCTTCTTTTAAGATTATTCCTAGATTTTTTTTTCATTCTATTATAAATTTGCCTCCTATTAGATCTAACACATGGCTGTTCAAGTGAGTTTTAGAATTATTTTTTTCTTAAGCTCTAAAATCCCTTTGAAATTTTATGGAGAATTGTGTTAAACTTAAATTTGAGAAGAATTGTTGTCTTTATAATTTCAAATATTCCTATACAGGAGAATGCTTTTTGTTTTTCTTTGTTTTTCTTTTCTATATCTCAGTAAAGTTTCCTATTTTTCTACATATAGAATCATAAATTTCTTGTTATGGTTATTACTAGATTTTTATGAGTTTTGTTGCTGTTTTGGATGGGATAATTTTTTCCATTTTATTTTTTTATTAGTTATTGCTGTTAAACAGGAAAGTTTTGATTTGGGGGTATTTATATTATATCTACTGACCTGGAATCTTTAAGATTCTAAGAATGTTTCAGTTGATTCTCTTGCTTTGCAGGGTACACTGTCATATAGTTTGTAATAATGAGAGTATTCCTTCTTCCTTTTCACTAGATATGTCTTCCATTTTTTTCTCTCCCCTCCCACAACTCTGTTGCTTGGCCAGAAATTTTAGAACCATGATAAGTAATAATAATGATAATGGATATCCTTGTTGAGTCCCTGATTTCTCTGGGAACACTATTTTGCTTTATTTGTAGGTTGTCATCCTAACTGAGCTATAGTTTCTTTTAGAAAAGCTTATATGAAATCTAATTTTTAGACAAATTGAAAATAAAGCCTTTACTATCACTCAGTATGACTTGAGACTTTTTGGAAAATAATAAATTTAAGGATGACCTCAATTTTTGATTATTGAACTTTTTATTTTCACATAATTGTATTATCTATTGGTTATACATAGTCTAAATATAGTACACATTGTTATCTGGCACAAGTAGAAAATAGGATATTTTAGTTGAAAGCTGCTTATAGTTAA
This sequence comes from Equus quagga, assembly GCF_021613505.1. Taxonomy (NCBI): domain Eukaryota; kingdom Metazoa; phylum Chordata; class Mammalia; order Perissodactyla; family Equidae; genus Equus; species Equus quagga. Next base: position 41,575,353 of record NC_060268.1, read on the forward strand.
TTGTACTATACAACCATATTCAGAATAATTTAACTTTTTTTTGTGTGTGTAACTTGGAAGTCACTTCAAAATCTTAGTGTAGGGGGCCGGCCCGGTGGCACAGCAGTTAAGCGTTCGCGTTCCGCTTCCGCAGCCTGGGGTTCGCTGATTCTGATCCCGGGTGCGGACATGGCACCGGTTGGCAAGCCATGCTATGGTAGGTGTCCCACATATAAAGTAGAGGAAGATGGGCACGGATGTTAGCTCAGGGCCAGTCTTCCTCAGTGAAAAGAGGAGGATTGGCAGCAGTTAGCTCAGGGCTAATCTTCCTCAAAAAAAAAAAAAAAAAATCTTAGTATACTTCATGGTTTTCCTAGACATCACTTTTTACTTATTTTGAAGTATGGAAGTACTAGTTAATAGAGTTCCAATTATTTGAACACTGAATAGCAGAAAATGCTGTGATCATTTAAAATAGAGTCTACTATGCTTTTCTTTTGGCATATTTAAGATTATATATGTATATACGTATTTTATCTAATTATAAAGTATTATTGAATTATTATGCTTTCAAGAATCTTGGGGAAAAGACCCAGGCCTCTATATACTCAATAGATATTTATTTTGTGAAGTGGCCAAGAAAAGCAAAAATATCTATACAGACCCTTGTAGTACTTATAAGCATGAAAGATGTTCACTCTTAACATTTTCACCCAATCAGACTAAAGTCTGATCAAAGAGCAATTAGATTACTATATATATTGCCTAGAATAATTTCTCATTTGTAAAACAACTCCAAAAAAACAAATAGAAATATGACTTTCTGTATGTTTCATCTTACAGCACAGAAAAACGTTTTATAAGGACTCCAGTTGTAGAAAAGCAGATGTACTTCCCTCTTCAGAATTATCCAGTGAACAACATGGTAACAGGTAATTTAAAATAAAATTTAAAGTAAACCCAAGTAGGGAAGAAAAAAGGGAATATTTTGTGCAATAAAGCTGTTGTACTAGCCTAGCAAGTAGAGCCCCGTCTATTATATGTGCTAATAGAGGAGACATCTCACATTAAATAAATTAGTCTGCAGAATTGACCCAAAGATAGGCCCCATATTTTCTGTGTTAAAACGTTGGTCTATAGGTAGGGTCCCTGTTTATACAAGACAATCCCAGTTTATGCCTGTTGTCCTGGCTTCAGTTTTTACTCTCAAGTGGCCCAATTTGGAAGATAAATTATGTGGGTAACTCTAATCATGGTTCCCTTTGAGAATCTGATGCTTATTTGTTGAATCCTATGTTCATAGGCCCCTTTCCCTAAGCATAAACACATACACACATAACATATGAATTTTACATATAATTTAAAGAGGCTCACATATGCCCAGAAGCCCATTCATGGATCACCCAAGTGTCCATGGTTTCCATACTTGGGGTTCCTAGTGCCCAACATAAAGAGAAGACAGCTAACTGAGGCTGACATTGAGAGGGTGGAACAAAGGGAACCAGCTGAAAAGTGGCCCCTGGGATTTGGATAGTGCTGAGCGAGGTGGATATTTGGATACTTTGATCTGGGTAATATTCATAAGGTCACAGATAATTTTAAAAATAGAGGTTTTTAAAAAATAGTTTTTAAAACACAGCAATTTAAGAAGCATAGGTTTTTGAAATTGCATTTAAAAAATAATTTGTATATTTATCATTTTCTCTTTACTTAGCAGTGTCAAAACTACCTCTTACAACTAGTCCACAAATTCCCAGATGTCTTCTCTCATGTTACTATCGCTTCTAACCATTCTGTCTCTCCATTTGTTTTACTATTTTTTTCTTATGTTCATTTGAGCAATATAAAATAGTCTTTAGAAAAGTACTTTTTTAAAAAGAACTTCCAATGTGTAGTTTGGAGCTGAGTCTTGAAGACATCAAAGAAAACTGCTACCCAGCTATCATAATAGAAAAGTCAATTCTGGGAATCTTAGGAGCAATTGTGGACTGCAAAAGACAATGAACTAAATAGAAATACTTAAATTCTAAGATTGGAAGCAGCTGGCTGCTGCCCAGATTTACCCCAAAGACTAAACATTCAGATGAAATGTAGGTACCTTAAACCATGGTTATGGTATATCACTGGTATTGATTTTGCTCAGGCAACTCCATCAGGTACTAAATGTCTCATTTTCATTTGGACTTACCAAGTTTTTGATAACATATTGAAAAGATCAATGATAAATATTAAAATCAGCCGTACAATAAAGACAAATGCTTAGATTTGGACATGTAACAATGCTGCTCTATGTTTCACTGCTGTCTGACTGTTAAAAAAAAATGACAGTGTTATATAAACAAACTAAAAAGAACTGTAAAAATAATTAGTCGGAATTTTTAAAGTATAATTTTAACCTATGGTAATCTTTTGTTGATTTTATTGGTAGAACTAAAGTAAAATTTTCTGATTTCTTTATTTGCTTAACTGAATATTTTCTTTATCTTTCTACATTAAATTTTTAAATAGCACTTTCTTGGAAGAAAGCTTCATTTTTTAGAGATAATTCATTTGTCTTTAATTTTGATGTGAAGTGACAAGTACTTTGTTTTTTAATTTTAATTTAATTTTTTTTTTGAGGAAGACTAGCCCTAAGCTAACATCTGCCAATCCTCCTCTTTGTTTACCGAGGAAGACTGGCCCTGAGCTAACATCCGTGCCCATCTTCCTCTATTTTATATGTGGGACGCCTACCGCAGTATGGCTTGCCAAGCAGTGCCATGTCTGCACCCGGGATCCAAACCAGCAAACTCCTGGCCACCGAAGCAGAAGGTGCACACTTAACCGCTGAGCCACTGGGCCGGCCCCTCGTTTTTTTATCATACCCATCTGCTTGTACGGGAAGGAGTAACTTCTTGCTGGGAAAATCAGCTTGTGTTAATCAAAAATGTAGTCATGACAGTTGTAATTTAGGCAGTGGTATCAATTTTTGTGACTACAACTTGACTCTTCCTCAAAATGGGCTGGGTTCAACTCAATGAATGTTAAATCTCTTAAAATAAAACTGATTGGTTGGTTTGTTGTAGAAAATACAAGTTGGAGCTATACCCTAGAACAGGGTTCCTCGGTCCTGGAATTATTGGCATTTTAGGCCAGATAATTCTTTGTTGGAGAGGGTGACTCTGGCCTCTGCCCACTAGATGCCAGTAGCATCCCATTTAGCCCTCCCACTTTGTGACAACCAAAAATATTTCCAGGTATTGCCAGATGTCCCATAAAATATCAAAGGATTTTTTTTTTTTATCTGTTTTTCGCTTTTGGCTGGAATTAACTGCTCTCAGTCTGATGTTACTAGTAATCACCCATGATAAGAAGTTCTGATTGACAGGTACATGTGTGATTAATAAAAGAAAAAAATTACTACTGATTATAAATATCTTGCAGTCAAAAATTTCAAACCAAAAAGTTCTGGTAATTAAAAGTTTGGGAACCTATGATAGATACTGTTTTAGTTATCTATTGCTGTGTAACAAATTTCTCCAAAACTTAGCAGGTTAAAACAATGAACGTTTACTATTTCGTAGTTTTTGAGGGCCAGGAATCCAGGAGCATGTTAATTGGATACTTCTGTCTCAGCATTCTTCATAGGTTGCATTCAGGTTGTCAGCAAGGCTGCAGTTATTTCAAGGCACAACTGGGACTGGAAAATCCATTTCAAAACTCATTCATGTGGTTGTTGACAGGCCTTGGGTCTTTGCTGGGTTTTGGCCAAAGGCTTCAAGTTCTCACCAATTGGGCCTCTCCATGAGGCCTGTTCACAACATGGTAGCTTGTTTTCGTCAGAGTGAGAAATGCAAGAGAGAAAAAGAGTGTGCCCAAGACAGAAGCCACTGTCTTTTTTATATCTACTCTCAGAAGTGACCATACTATGGCTTCTGCTATGTGCTATTGGTCAGCTAGACCAACACAAGTACAAAGTGGGAGGAGACTGCACCAATTTGTGAATACCGGGAGATAGGGATCACTCAGGGCTATCTGGGAGACTGGCTAGTACAGACATATACGGAATTGTTCCCCCAAGAATGCCCTTCCTAGGAACTCTCTTTTCTTCCTCCTAGTTCATCTGGATTACATGGGAACAATCATTTTCTGAAACATGAGCTTGCTCCTCATCCCCAACAGTTGCTTTGGGAGTGAACACCTGATTTGAGCTGGGCCACTCACAGCTCTTTCTGTGGATTTTTAGACATGGAATGCAGCAAGTTAAATCATTCTTATCCAGGGGACCATAGCCCTAAAACATGAAACTTAGGAGTTATCAGTGGCCATGTTTTCTAACCCTAAAGAGAGCCAACTTGCCTCAAGAGAGGAAAATGAAACTAACGTGCAGAGAAAAACTGGAGAACAGGGAGACGGCCATGAGAACGGGTTCTAGTTACTTCTGAGGCCCAGCAATATGTCTGCCTTCCTCACCTCTTGGTTGATACGGCACTGTCCTTCCAGTAAACTCCCCTTTTGTTTAAGCAGGTTTAAATTGGGAGTCTGTCAACTTCAGCCTGCAGTCCTAACTACTTCAAACTGCCACAATAATCCATTTCTGATGCATAAATGTCCTATCCTTCTTATACTTACAGGAATATTTTTATTAATGTAGTAATTATTATTATTTTTTTAAAAGATTTTATTTTTTTCTTTTTCTCCCCAAAGCCCCCCAGTACATAGTTGTATATTCTTCGTTGTGGGTCCTTCTAGTTGTGGCATGTGGGACACTGCCTCAGCATTGTTTGATGAGCAGTGCCATGTCCGTGCCCAGGATTCGAACCAACGAAACACTGGGCTGCCTGCAGCAGAGCACACGAACTTAACCACTTGGCCACAGGGCCAGCCCCTGTAGTAATTATTTTTAAAATTATTACCCTCACACATATCTTTAGAAACTTCACATAGTGTATATGTACAATTAACTAAAGATTAATATTTTTCTGCACTAGTTTATTTTACACAGAAACCTAGCCTTTAGGCAAAGATCATGAACCATATGGAGTATAGTAATAGTGCTTCAAGAGATTTTCTGAAGTAAATGACTATAATTAAAATATCTTTAAAGATACTAATCAATTTTATATAATTAGATTCAGTTAATTTATTAACTGTCGATTTATTATCTATTATTAGAAACAATCAAACTATATCCATAGATGTCCTTTTGATGGTGGTTCTAAATTCAATCAGCCTTGAGTTCTACCAGAATTTTTTTCATATAATATTTACTTTCAAATTAGGTTTCAATTTTAGTATAAACCACAAACACATTACACATAAAATATAATCACTCAGATAAGCAATTGCTATCAAGGTAATATTGCTTAAAGTCATTGGGTCCTTGAGCTCTCCTCATTCTAGGTGTTCTTTCTGATACTCATATCTGTTTCAGATTATTAGTGAAATCAAAATTTCTCACACCCATAACCTTTGCTGACTAAGCAGCAATATTGACTTTCCCATTAATTTTTAATTAAAGAATGTTATCCCAGTGTTAGCAGTGCGGGAAAGTGTTGCCTACTCTACTAGGGAAGATGAGGTGTTGGTGCTGTTAGTAGCTTAGCTGGACAAATAATAGTTCTAAGTGATCACACTCTAAGTCAGGCACACTTACCAGTTATTTTGGTCCAGGTACTGTTATGTTCCATCCCTAACTTAGACATCACACTCTCAGTAGTCAAAGTGGCCAATCAAGTATCTGTGTTTTAAAAGGAGGTAGAAGGCTGGGGGGAGCGAAGAGGGGGAAGGAGGGTGTTCTCTGATGATTATCAAGTTTCAGAGAGAATCTTCTCACTGGTATTAGTTCTTATTTTTACTTCTTTTCTAAAAACATTCTTTAGAAATTTTAATTCTAATAAATCAAAGACACTGAAAAGCAGATAGTACTATAGGATTTCAAATATATATTTTTTTTATTTTGTAGGTTATATATCAATTGATGCCATGAAGAAATTCCTTGGGGAGCTACATGACTTCATTCCTGGAAGCTCAGGATATTTGGCATACCATGTTCAAAATGAAATTAACATGTCTGCTATAAAAAACAAGTTGAAGAGAAAATATTAAGTTAAATTGTCCTTATATCTGGGCATTTATTTTCTATTACCATAGGTTACAAAATATTACCAAAGGTGTGCATAATTTTAAATTCTCCTCTTTGGGACAGGGGGATGGGGAAATGGGGAAGAAGTCTTCTTTCTTTCTCAAAATGTGTCTTTAGGAAATTCAGAATCATTTTGGCTTTGTCTTTTGACATTTGAGCTGGACTTTTTCCCCAGCTTGTAACATTATGTCCACAAATTCTGAATGCACCGTTGTTATGGAGTAATTGTCATTGAAATATACTTCATAAGAAATCTCTCTCTCTCTTTCTCTCTCTGTCAGATGTTCTTTTTGCTTTGACATTCTATTATATATTTTTTTCTAGGGTCAATGCTGTGAATGCTAAGTTTTATGATTCTGGTCATCTTATTTTGATTTTAAAAAGTTAGAGTGCTATAGTTGAGTTCTGAAGTACTGTTTCTGGCTTGAAAAATATGGAGTAACACAGTTTAATAATTCTGACTTCATATGTGGACAGTTTCTGATAATAAATATATCAGAAGTGATTATAAACAAGTGTTATATCATCTGAAATGAACTCGCAAGGCACCTTAGAATCTCAGTGCTGGAAAGAACCTTAGAAAACTAGTCCAACCCGTTGATTGTTTCTAATGAGGAAATGAAGGCCTTGAGAGGGTATCTTGCCTAGGATGACTAATTCGGGGCTGAACCATGGCTGGAACACAACTTCTTGATTTTCCAGGCCACTGCTTCCCCACTCTTCCACATGGCATATGCTGTAGCCTGTGTCAGATATAATGGACAGCAGATCTGCAGGGGAGACCCAGAAACAAGCCAACCTGCTTGTCTTGTCTTTTAAATAAGCTGAAATAGTATTGAGATGTAGTGATTTCAAGAAGGTAACCTCTTATCTTTATTCATATGGTCATGCTATATAGAATCTGGTACGTTTATTGCATTTTGGAGATTTGTAAATTATATATTACTTGTGAAGATAACATCTTGTTAAAACTGTACTTTCTCCTTAGAAGTGCATGCCAGCTGTAGAATTATCTAAAGAAAATGCACTGTTTTTAGTGTTTGGATCATTTGGGTGTATGTGGGCCTTGGCCTTTCTCCCATGGCTCAAATTTCATAATACAAAATTTTTAGCAATAATCTCAGCATCAGCATTTGAAAGTTCTGTTTTTCCCATACGGTAACTTTTAACTTTTCCTTATTTATATTTATATTTGTATTTGTGCTTAAACTATCCTGAACTTGTAAATTAAAAAAAAAAAAAACCCTAAATGTTAATGATCTTTTCCTGAAATGTATTAAATATCATCTCTCCTGAACACTTTATCTTAGTTACATTCAGTTATTATGCCTCTTATATAGCAATCAAGCCTGTCTGTGGATCTTAAATTAATCGTTAAAAGGACTAAGTAAATGTACACCAAGTTGTGTACATTGAGATTTCTTGGGAGTGTTCAAGTATTTTTCTGATATATAGAGTATGCATGTGTTAACACAGTAAATAAAAAATACAACAAAACAAAAACGATTCTCAAACAAAAGGGATTATATCTTTAGGTATATATAAAAAGGCCAGATGTAATATTTATCCTTGAAATATTTCCAGAAGCAATAAAATCAGTTGATAACATAAGCCTTTCAGGAATTGGAAGCATATGAACAAATAAAATAGGCAAAGATAACTGTTTTGTTAAAAGGCTTTTGTCTTGATGGGAAGTGAAAAGCAGTATGATTTTACTTATTGCTCATTTAAGCTGTTTCTTTTTATTTGCTTTAGTGTAACTGACGGAAATTGCCTCTGGCCCTCATCTTATAAAAAACGTTCTCTCCACTTAAGAACTTTTGGTTATTTCTCTACCCTTTTGCAAAAAGGTCTCCTCTGGTGCTTTTTGCTATTAGGCATAATCATTCCTCATAATGTTTAATTTAGTGTTTAGTTCTTAGTTCATGTTATTTCTTTCATCCTTTGTGACCAGATTATTTTTCTTTCTAGCTTTTGGTAGGGTTTTATGTCATTAGATAAGTTTTGAGTCATCAGAAGAGTCTGCTAGTTATTTCTGAATGTCTGTTTCCCTTTCTCCCATGATGATAGAACCCCAAATTTCTATCTGGGCACATGCTACCTAGAATAAAGACTATTTTCTTAGTCTCAGTTGAAATTAAATATGGCTGTGTCACAACGTTTTGTTCAATGGATGCACAGCAGAAACGGCATCTAGGAACTTTTCTTAAAGACATCTGACATGTACCCTTTGTCCCCTTTTCTTTCCACTCCCTTTCTTTCTATTTCTTTCCTCCTGTTGCTTGGAATGGGGATGTGATAGCTACCATTTGAACCATAAGAGCAAGAGCTGTACCCTTAGGTTGACAAAGCAGGAGACTGAAAGGAGCCTGGGATCCTGAGGGCATTGTGGAGATATCTGCCATCCTAGCCCTGGCTTGCCTGCCTCTAGACTTTTATGTGGACAGAGAAATAAACTTCTGTTTTGTTTAAGGCACTGTATTTTGGGTCTCTTACTGCCAAACTAATCATAAGTGAGGCTTAAGAACAGGCTACTGACCTTGTTCTATGGGTGAGAATTGTGTGGAAGATACTAGTCCTTTACATCCATAAAGTATTGACAGATCTGTGGTCTTGAATTTATATAGGTGACCTTAGGGACATCACATGTCTATTAGATTTATAGCAGTTTTAGTAAAAAGTTCTTTCAAATGGAGTGTTTGGTTACACTATTACTTAGAAGTGTGAAAAACTGCAAATAAACTCAGTTTAATAAATAAAAAGAATGACACCTTAAATCATATTGCATCAATTTAATAGAATAGCCTTTTTTTCTTTTTAATGGCTTTATTAAAGTATAATCACATACCATACAATTGATTCATTTAATGGGTACAAGTCAATGGTTTTTCTTTTCTTTTCTTTTTTCTTTTCTGTTTTTTTTTTTTTTTTTTTTTTGAGGAAGATTAGCCCCGAGCTAACATCTGCTGCCAATCCTCCTCTTTTTGCTGAGGAAGGCTGGCCCTGAGCTAACATCCATGCCCATCTTCCTCTATTTTATATGTGGGACGCCTGCCACAGCATGGCTTGCCAAGCAGTGCCATGTCCACACCCGGGATCCAAACTAGTGGCTGCCGCCGAAGCAGAACATGCAAACTTAACTGCTGTGCTACCAGGCTGGCCCCTCAATGGTTTTTAGTATAGTGACAGAGTTGTGCAACTGTCACTTCAATCTGATTTAGAACATTTTCATCATCCCCAAAAGAAATCCCTTGCCCATTAGCAGTGACTGCCCATGCCCCTCCCCTACACCCTTAGCCCTAGGCAAACGCTAATCTACTTTCTGTCTCTATAAATTTGCCCGTTCTGGATATTTTATATGAATGAAATCATATAACACATGGTCTTTTCTGACAAGCTTCTTTCACTCTGCATAATGTATTTAGAGTTTATCCATATTATATCATGTATCAGTACTTGATTCCTTTTTTTTAAATAAATTTTTTTAAGAAATTTTATTGTGCTGTTTGAAATACTTTATCTTGGGGTTTTTTTTGTGTATGTGTGAGGAAGATTTTCCCTGAGCTAACAGCCATTGCCAATCTTCTTTTTTTTTCTTTTTTTTAACTCGAGGAAGATAAGCCCTGAGCCAACACCTGTGCCAGTCTTCCTCTATTTTTTGTATGTGGGATGCCTCCACAGCATGGCTGATGAGTGGGGCAGGTCCATGCCTGGGATATGGACCCATGAACCTAGGCTGCTGAAGTGAAGCATATGGAGCTTTAATCACTTAGCCATGGGGCTGCCCCCCGCCCCTTTTTTTTTTTTTTGCTAAGGAAGATTCATGTCTGTGCCAGTCTTCCTCTATTTTGTATGTGGGTCACCACCACACCATGGCTGACACAGCATGGTGTAAGTCTGTGCCCAGGATCCAACCCCACAAACCCAGGCTGCCGAAGTGGAGCATGCCAAACTTAACCACTATGCTACAGGGCCAGTCCTGACTTCATTCCTTTTTATTGCCAAGTAGTATTCCATTGTACAGACATACCACATTTTATTTGTCTATTCATCAATTGATGGACACTTGGGTTGTTTCCACTTTTTGGCTATTATGAATAATGCTGCTGTGATCATTTTGTGAACAAGTTTCATGTGGATGTATATTTTTGTTTCTCCTGGGTATATATCTAAGACTGGAATTACTGGGTCACATGGTAACTATGTTTAACACTTTGAGGAACAGCCAAACTGTTTTCCAAAGTAGCTCCATCATTTTTACATATCCACCAGTAATGTATAAGGGTTCTAATTTCTCCACATTCTCACCAACACTTGTTATTATCTGTCTTTTTGAATATAGCCATCCTAGTGAGTGTGAAGAGGCATCTCATTGTGGTTTTGATTTGCGTTTCCCTAATGACTACTGATGTTGAACGTTTTTTCACATGCTTTATTGGCTGTTTTTTATATCTTCTCTGGAGGAATGTCTATTGTAGGAGGAGGTCATTGAGAGGATGTGATTACTAGTTGACCTGTGAGCAAGACCTGGACAATCAGAGCCTCTTTATCCCCATTCCTGTCCTTGGAATGTGCATGCTGCCTGCTGTTCCCACAGTGGGAGCCGTCTTCAAGGACTCAGCCTTGAGAGAATGTGTTGTTGAGACCATCTGGATGGTATACGTGACTGAATCCACTTAAGGCCTCTACATAAACTTTTAAGATTCTCGTGGGTGGGTGTGGAGATCTTCTTGTCTTGCAGCTACCTAACACAAACCTCATATATAAGTTCCTTTGCTTGTTAAACCTGCCATCTACCAATCTGGAATGGTCTGCCTCTTTCTTTGGTCTCACCTTGCCCTCACCCCTCTAATGGGGTTTGTTCCTCTGACACCCTGTTGTGATTTTTTCCACCCTGCTCTTCTCTTTGGAGTCCATTTCATTTCGTTGTCCTAATTAGTCTTTTCACCACACCTCTTCTGTATTGTGTTTCTTCCTTATTTGTCAGATTTTTAAAAGCTGTTTCTTTCCCTCCTTCCATTCCCACCTATCCAAATCCTGTCCTACCTTCAAGCATCAACCTAAAGAACAAGTCTGCATGAAGCCTCTTTTGCAAGTCCCTGTTCTTGCCCTCCTCTCCACAGGACTCTTTATTCCACTTATAGCACTTAGGTTACTCAACCTAAAATTATAATTATTTGTGTATGTGTATCAAAAGCCCCCTATTAGATAGGTAGGGACTTGAGGGCAAGGATATTTCATGCTCATCTTTGCAGCAGACACAGCACCCAGCACAGTGCCTGGAACATGGGAGTTGTTCAGGAGGCATTTGTTGAATTGAAATCATGAGTATAAGACCCCCAGAGGATAAAGGCAAGTATTTTCCAGGCTGAGACTGACAGTGACCTCACTGGCTTCACCCTTTATCAGGAAATGGGTTGTATGGTGGTGCCCGATGAAACAAAAGCTTCCATAATACATGTTCATCAATCCTGTAAGAGTTGTCTCATTCATTTATTCAACAAACATTTATTGATGACTAAGAGCTAGCTAAACCTACAACAAAGAGAGATGACAGGGAGTAAGACAAATGCCGTTAAGGCATTAGTAATTTAGCTTGGGAGTGTGAAACATAAACATCTGACTGTAGGGCAAAGTTAAATAGGTGCTCTAATAAAATATAGACGGAATTCTCTGAGAGCGTTAGTCCTTGATTTCAGGAGGTGAAGGAAAAGGGAGATTGCAATAGATCAGGATGGTTCAGAGGAAGAGCATCTTTCTTTTTCTCAGTGAGCTCAACATCAGCATGACAACAAGGCCCTTGAACTTTCCTGGTCCACCTCTCAAATCCCTGCACCAGATGGGAAGGAGGAGGCAAGTCAAGTTACTCTAGCCCTGTGCTGTCTAAGACAGTAGCCATCAGCCAGATGTAGCTACTGGGCACTTAAAATGTGGCTAGTCTGAGTTGAGATGTGCATAAGTGTAAAATATGCACTGGATTATGAAGATTTAGTACAAAAGTAATTTTATATTGATTACATGTTAAACATAATATTTTGGATATATTGGTTTAAATAAAATATGTTTAAAGTTAATTTCACCTGTTTCCTTTTACTTTTTTAATGTGATAATTTAAAATTAGAGACAGGGCTTATATTATACTTCTGTTGGACAGTACTGTTCTACAGGTCGTTCCCCAGGTTCAGGGGGCCTCGAAAATTTGAAAGACACTTGAGGGAAACAGACGGGCTTTGATTCTGAACCAGGACCCAGGCCTGGTGGTATTTACCAGTGCTGACCTGGATCCAAACTCCCAGGGACTTCAGTCCTCACTTGGGTCTGGGCTGGGGCACAGTGAAGCCACAGATAGGAAACCTGGTTCTCTCCCTTCCGCATTTCCCTGTGACTCAGGCCATAGGGGCAAACGTGACAGTGAGTTGGTTTGTTTTCTGTTTCTTTCAAGCAGCTTCTGAATGGCAAAGATACGAGGGGCCCATCTGGTGGAGTCTTCCATAATAAGAGCTGGGCTTTTTTTTCTTTTTTGAGGAAGATTAGCCCTGAGCTAACATCTGCCACCAATCCTCCTCTTTTTGCTGAGGAAGACTAGCCCTGAGCTAACATCCCTGCCCATCTTCCTCTACTTTATATGTGGGACACCTGCCACAGCATGGCTTGACAAGCAGTACATAGGTCCACACCTGGGATCCCAACTGGAGAACCCTGGGCCGCTGAATCGGAATGTGTGAACTTAACCACTGCACCACCAGGTTGGTCCCTAATAACAGCTAGGCTTTTGATCATTAATCAGTTAGTATACTGTTTGCCCAGGGGCACTTATTATATCAAATTGTTGACTGATCTTTAAGATGTTAAAGATCGCATGTATTACTAAAATAAAACCCTGAGACTGTGAGAATAACAAAACTTTGGTGGAGGAGCTCCAGCCCCTGATAATACAGTAAAGCTGCCCATCTTGGGCATCTGGGTCCCCAACTACCCTACTCTACCTTACTGCCCTCACCCTTTGCTTCTGATCTCTCACAACCCACTGACTAATGCTCTCAGATTCTGCCCAACCACCAATACCCTTAATACTCTCTCTCCTCCATGCCATGACTCTTTTTTTTTTCTCTTGAGGAGGATTAGCCCTGAGCTAGCTGCTGCCAATCCTCCTCTTTTTGCTGAGGAAGACTGGCCCTGAGCTAACATCCATGCCCGTCTTCCTCTGCTTTATACATGGGACACCTACCACAGCATGGCTTTTGCCAAGCGGTGCCATATCCGCACCAGGGATCCGGACCGGCGAACTCCGGGCTGCCGAGAAGCAGAACCTGGGAACTTAACTGCTGCACACCAGGCCAGCCCCTACCATGACTCTTGATATTCACTTTGCCAGGGATATTCTCCTGCCTCCCTTATGCCCCACTGTTTTAACACCCATTTAAAAAAGGAGATGGGGAGGGGGGCGGCCAGTCTGGTGGCGTAGTGGTTAAGTTCGCACGTTCCACTTCTCAGCAGCCCAGGGTTAGCTGGTTTGGATCCCAGGTGCGAACATGACACTGCTTTGGCACACCATGCTGTGGTAGGCATCCCACATATAAAGTAGAGGAAGATGGGCACAGATGTTGGCTCAGGGACTGGCTTCCTCAGCAAAAAGAGGAGGACTGGCAGTAGTTAGCTCAGGGCTAATCTTCCTCAAAATAAATAAATAAATATAAATAAGTAAATAAATAATGAGATGAAATTACCATGTGGATTCTTTTTGTTTTAACGAGGCTCTTTTGCAAGAAATAAGGATTGATAGACAAGCTCAAGTAATAGGAGTTTATTTTAAGATTGGCACGTGGCAATAAGGAAGATAAGCAAATCATAGAAACCCAAGGACAGGAACACTTCTGAATCCAAGATGGCTCTAGGAATCTCAGTGGCAGAAGTTAATGGATCTTCACTGTACTGTCCTGTCATTTATGTGACTTAGCTAATCAGACTTTGCTTCTTAGGAGAGCTCCCCACTTCTGAATTCTTCAGCATCCATTCTATATCTTTTCTTCACCTTACTACTTTTGTGTGCTCGTAGTTTCTGTTTCCTCATAACTCAGCCCTCCTCAAGAACTACGACTTGCTTTTGGCCCCACCTCTTCCTTCTGAAACTGGGTACCTGACGGTTGCTGTAAACATTCAATAAGATTACCTTTAGGGCCCAGCCCAGTGGCACCGCGGTTAAGTTCAGACGTTCTGCTTCTCGGCAGCCCAGGGTTCGCCAGCCCGGATCCCGGGTGCGGACATGGCACCACTTGGCAAAAGCCATGCTGTGGTAGGCATCCCATGTGTAAAGTAGAGGAAGATGGGCATGGATGTTAGCTCAGGGCCAGTCTTCCTCAGCAAAAAGAGGAGGGTTGGCAGTAGTTAGCTCAGGGCTAATCTTCCTCAAGAAAAAAAAAAAGGAAAACATTACCTTTAGACCTTGTTATAAAAAGAAGTTAATCTTGTCACTTTGCTGTTTTCCTGCTTAACCTGAAGGTTAACTCGAGGGTCACAAGGATTTATGGGCTTGTTTCACAGAAGAAAGACAATGTTTTTAAGGATCACCAGATAACCAGCTCCTGGCTGCCATTGATGCCCAGAAGTCAGATTGTCCAGGGGCTTATTGGGAGTGAAAGACACACAGATTACCCCTTTGTTTCTCCCAAACTCTTTCTGCCACACCCCTTAGTTCTATAAAACTCCATGCTTTCTTCTCTTTTTAAGGCGGATTTGAGAAAACCCATGCTCCCACCTTCTTGTTTTGGCCAACTTGAATAAACCTTTCTCCGTCTCCAAGCACTGATGTCTCACTGTGTGGCTTACTGTGCATTGGGTGCACAAATGTGAGATTAAGAAGTTCAGTATCATTTCCTCTTTATGTTTTTTCAGATTCAGTTTCTGCCCCTAATTGCCTGATTCCCTTCTTATTTCCCATTTCAGGTTCTAGAGAGTAAGCTGCTGCTGCCCTACTTTTTAGGCAGAACTTTTCTCCACTAAGCTGCATCATTAGTATCTGGTCAGCCTATGGAACTGTCTGACTTTGGGTATCAGATGTTCACATATGGTCCAATCAACTGTGAACCAACATGGCTGCCCAAGTTCCCTCTCATCAGGGGCTGTGAGCATGCCAGGCGCCGTGACTGCTGTGTCCACGACGCTTTCACTTACATCATCTCATTTTAATCCTTATAACAACCCTGATGATAGAAATCATCCTATTTTCTACAGATGAAGAAACTGGGGAAGAGAGAGGTTACCCAAGGCAAAGCCAGCATGCAATCCCAAATCTGCCATCAGAAATCACCATGCTGCAGCCTCAATGAAGCATGTTAAGTGAACTGTCTTGAAAAAAAATGTCAAAGTAAAGAGATGTCAGAGGTAGGACAGCACTACTGCTGTTCTCCATTCCTCCCACAACTGCATAAAGGACAGATTTTCCTGGGAGAACTCACCCATGTTTGATGAGAGTGTGGGTGTGAGTGTGTGTGTGTGTGTATGTGTGTGAGAGACTATCCTCAGGGTTCAAACCAGGGATATTACTTAGAATAAAGCCTGACGGATGAAGTGTAAGACAGATCTATCTTGTACCACAACCTGCCTTAAGATAAATACAGATGCGTCATCCTAACTTAAAATAAAAATCCTGATTTACAAAACAAGTCAATGAAAATATAATTATTTTTCCCTGTTGCAACGTCTTTCCATCTTCCTCTGGACCCTGGGTTATGAGATTGGTGTAGGAGTGGTTTGAGAGGAAGCTCTAGGCTTAAGGTTCTTCAGATTCCTCCATGTCCCAGAATAAAATGGGTCAGGGAGATTCCACACATGTGGGTACAAGGCGCATGCAGTGGGGCCAACTGAAGATGGTAAATTAGCAAGTATTATTAAAAAAGAGATGACTGACCCAAAATGGGGTCCCTTGTGCTAAACCCCACACCAGCAAACCAAGACTTAATACCTAACCTAATTTCAGGTTCAGCCTCTCCCAGGAGGGGAATTTTAAATCAATCAGTCTGGAATTTCCTAATCAGCACTAGTGAGGTAATTTGCCACATAAGACTCCTACCATCCCTGGCTCCTAAGGGAAAGTGATCTTGCCAGAAACAATGCTTTCTTTTGTTTCGCATCCCACCTCGCTTCCGCCTATAAAAGCCTTCCATTTTTATATGGCTCCTTGGAGCTCCCTTTTATTTGCTAGATGGGATGCTGTCTGATTCATGAATTGTTTCGTAAAGGCAATTAGATCTTTATATTTACTTAGTTGAATTTTGTGGGTTTTTTATTTGTTTTGCTGAGGAAAAACCTTGTGCTAATATCCATGCCAATCTCCCTCTATTTTTGCAGTGTGTGGGCTGCCAGCACAGCATGGCAGCTAACAGAGTGCTGTAGGTCCACACCCAGGAACTGAACCTGGGCCGCCGAAGTGGAGTACGGTGAGTTTAACCTCTAGGCCACCAAGGCTGTCCTGAATTTTGTTTTTTAACAGTATCTACTTCCTAATACATCTCTCCACGATTAGTGAGGATGTAAGCACCGGCTCTCCAGGACCAGTTCAACTGACTCCATCTTATCAACAGAGTGATGAAGAATTGCTTTTCAGAAAATCTGCAAAGTCACATAGCCAGAGCATGTGCAGAAGGAGAAATCTTGACCTGAAATGACCCCAGAACCAAAGATCCTCCTCCTCATGGAACCAAAGGACTGGAACTTAAAAGCTGGACTCGGGTTTGGCCCCATGGCCAAGTGGTTAACTTCACGCACTCCGCTTCAGCGGGCAAGGGTTGTGCCGGTTCGGATCCTGGGCGCGGACATGGCACCACTCCTCAGGCCATGCTGAGGTGGCATCCCACATAGCACAACCAGAAGGACCTACAACTAGAATATACAGCCATGTACTGGGGGGCTTTGGGGAGACGAAGAAGAAGAAAAAAAAGAAGATTGGCAACAGATGTTAGCTCAGGTGCCAATCTTTAAAAAAAAAAAAGTTGAACTCTTGGGGTCCAGCCCGGTGGCATAGTGGTTAAGTTTGCATGCTCTGCTTCAGAGGCCTGGGGTTTGCAGGTCCAGATCCTGGGCATGGACTTATACACTGCTCATCAAGCCATGTTGTTGCAACATCCCACATACAAACTAGAGGAAGTTTGGCACACACATTAGCTCAGGGCCAATCTTCCTCACCAAAAAAAAAAAAAAAGCTGAACTCTTGGGCCAGCTCTGGTCAGTTTGGCATGCTCCACTTTGGCAGCCTGTGTTCAGTTCCCAGGCGTGGACCTACACCACTTGTCTGTTAGTGGTCATGCTGTGGTGGTGGCTCACATACCAAAAAAAAAAATGAGGAAGATTGGCAGTGAATGTTAGCTCAGGGCCAATCTTCCTCAGCAAAAAAAAAAAAAAAAAAGAAATAAAAAAACTTGGACCCTTACCAAAAGTGAGGGTCTCTCATTCAGGAAGATCAGTGTTAAAGTTCCTTCCTCATCTTACCAAAAATGTTTAGAACTCTATCATAAAAGTTTAGAACCTCATATAAACGTTTAGCATTGCATTATAAATGTCTAGAACCCTGTCATAAATGTTTAGAAGTTCATCAATCAAAATCTGTCTACTAGCATTTCCATGTGCCAGCCTGTCCTCCCTAACCTCTTAAATTTCACCCCAAATCCTGAATCAGGGAAACAGACCTGAGGGCACATGCCCCCTAACTCCATGCAGATCAATTTTGCAAATAAAGCTGATCTCTTTTCCCAAAGGCTGATGCCGTAATTTATTGGCTTTTTATGCACATTAGGCAAGAGAACCCTGATTTTGTGCAGTAACAAGGACATGCAAAAAGGTGAGAAGTGGATAAAGTCATGTAAGGGTAGCCTTTAGAATAATGCCTGGCTGTGTTAGTTTACTACGGCTGCTGTGATAAATGACCACAAACCTAGTAGCTTAAAACAACACACATTTGGGAGTGATGTCACCAAGGTGGTGGAGTAAGAGACCCCAGCCTCCATCCCCCAACAAAGATCAACAGTTAGAAAGTTATCCACAAATAAAAACAGCTCCAGACAGTTCTGGAGTCCACCTAAGAAACTTCAGCATGTTGATGCAAAATAACCAATGACCATTCGCTAGATAAGAGTGATGAGTGAGCTTTACTTGAGCCGCAGTGAGGATTATAACCTGAGAGGGCCTTTTCCAGACAAGAAGAAAGTGTTCCAGAGAAGCATGATTTTCAGGACTGTCTTATACCTTTTTAGAACAAAGAATACACATTGAACACACCCAGGATAAACATTCATCAAAGTTTCAAGGAGGCATTCAGTTCCAAATTAGCAGGTCAACAGGACCCTGATGTTGGGAAGGAGAACTTATTTTAGGAGTACCAGTTTGGGCAGGTGTTACTGCTAGGGCGTTCCCAATGGGGCATTACTGGCTTTGCAGGAGGGGAAGTAGGCATTCTTATTTTAATGGTTAAAGCACATATATGATGTATGTTTGATAGGCCATAAGCTGGGCTTCTTTAGTTCAAGTCAAATCAGTTTTTGAACCCTGATAGTTACCCCATATACCTCAATATGTGAAAATTTCTTGTCAAGCAACACAGTTGAACAAAAAACTTGAGAATAATTGCACAAAAAGGAAAGGAAGACAGCTTCCTTTTGTCTGCATCAGCCCATCCCCAAAGCCAGCATTGCTCAGCACCAAGTGGGAACTTCCCAGCGAGAAGGAGTTCCCCTTACCAGGAAAGGAAGAGTGGGGTGAGCAACCAGCTTCCTCACCCTTTTGGGGCACCACATGAAGGACCTGCTTCAGTTTCACTCCACCCAGAGACTGGCAAAACTGAGATGGAGAGATATGGCTAGGAACAAGGAAGAAAAGTAGGGGCTACCAGTAGTAGCCATGCAGTGGCAGCAACCACAATTCCCAGAGAACTGATCTGCAGACGACCCCAGCAGGTTTCACTACTAAAGACACCAACAGCCAGCATAGCTGCTGTGGACCCCCTGCAGATTTCACTGGCTTTCACATAGGTAATTGCATTTGCTGACATAAGCTGGCTGAGTCCCTCCCCTTGCCCTGCTGGAGCCCGGGAAGTGCACCAAGCATCCAGCCCAGGCCTCTGCAGCTGCATGAGTGCAAGATGCCAGCCTAGATCCCTGTGGCTGACCCCAACCACTATGCATGAGCTTGGGGCTAGCCCCCTACCTGGGCATTTGCATGCCATTGTCCTGATGCCCATCACCAGACTCCACTACTGTTCGCATGTACGTGGGGAGACTACAGCCAGGAGAGAGCACACGGACAGTCTGGGACCCTGCAGCTGCTTGTGGGCCCAGATCAGTCCCCGTCACTGGCCTGTACCACTATGCTTACCTGCAGCTAGCCCCTCCAGCTGTGCACCCACATGCCCCTGGCCCAACTCCAGTCAACGGCCTCCACTGCCATGTGTCCATGGTGAGACCCCGCAGCCATGGTAGTGCACACCAACAGCCAGGGACCCCTCTGCTGTGAATGTGTATGCAGTTGGCCCGAGCCCTTGCTGCCTGCTCTGGTCCTCACCACTACATGTGTGTTTGCAACCAGCCCCTGCCACCACACAGTCCCCTGCAGCTGAATGTGTGCACACCACCATCTCTAGCTACCACTGCTGTATGTCTTGGTCCCTAGCTGCTGGACCTGGAGGCACTGTTGAGGATCCCAATAGCCCTTGTAGCCTTTGCAGACTCCCCCTCAGCACTTGCCAGGGGCATTTCAGTTGTTGATGATGTGGATCTCAACGGCCTGAGCTCACCAGTCACCACGACCCCCAGACTTGGTGCAACAAAAGGGTGTTCTCACCACTAGACTTGCCATACAAAAAAATGCTGAAAGGAGTTCCTCAAGCTGAAACAAAAGGACGCCAACTAGTAACATGAAAATAAACAACATACTACTACTAAAGGCAAGTTTGTAGTCAGATTCAGAATACTCTAATTCCATAATGGTGGTGGTTAACTGATGAGGATCAAGGCTGTCTCAGGGACAGAAGCCCAAGGTGACCTGCCCTACATACCGATCTATATCACCCTCGGCAAGCATAGGACATCTTGACCTGATCTGATCTGATTCTTTTTATTTTATTTTTTTTAGGAAGATTAGCTCTGAGCTAGCGGCCGCCAATCCTCTTTTTGCTGAGGAAGACTGGCCCTGAGCTAACATCTGTGCCCATCTTCCGCTACTTTATACGTGGGATGCTTACCACAGCATGGCTTGCCAAGCGGTGCCATCTCCGCACCTCGGATCCGAACCGGCGGACCCCAGGCCGCGGAAGCAGAACGTGCGCACTTAATCGCTGCACCACAGGCGACCCCACATGTGATTCTTATCTAAAGTTATAGGACCACCCAATAATCAGACTCCACCTACACTGATACCATTTATGACTTTTTTACATAATCTTTCTTTTGTGTTATAAAGAGATAACTCACATACCTATGCCTTAGATTTAGCCCTAAGCTTAACCCATGTTTGCAGCTCTTCACTGCCCATGGGTCCTGTCCCCATGCTACTCCATGCTATTCTCTGAATAAAAGAGCACTACTACCAGAACTTGAGAGTCCAAGAAATCTTTCTTTTGACTCCTCAGCTCGCCAAGCATCATTAACCACTTAACTCTAATATAAAGGTTGAAAGGGAAAAGTATTAAAAATAGCTATAACACTGGCCTCGTGACACAGCAGTTAAGTTCACACACTCCACTTTGGCGGCCCAGGGTTCGCCGGTTTGGATTCCGGGTGTGGATGTGGCACCACTTGGCAAGCCATGCTGTGGCAGGAGTCCCACATATAAAGTAGAGGAAGACGGGCATGGATGTTAGCTCAGGGCCA
Source organism: Equus quagga (assembly GCF_021613505.1). Classification (NCBI taxonomy): domain Eukaryota; kingdom Metazoa; phylum Chordata; class Mammalia; order Perissodactyla; family Equidae; genus Equus; species Equus quagga. Next base: position 41,596,311 of record NC_060268.1, read on the forward strand.
GTCTTCCTCAGCAAAAAAAAGAAGAAGAAGAAGAAGAAGAAGAAGAAGAAGAGGAGGATTGGCAGCAGATGTTAGCTCAGGGCTAATCTTCCTCAAAACAAACAAACAAACAAAAATAGCTATAACTACAATAATTTGTTAATGGACACACAGTATAAGAAGATGTAAAGTGTAACATCAAAAAAATAAAATGTGTGTGAGGGGAAAAAAGGGGTTGAGTTGTTGTATGCAATCGAAGTTGAGTTATCAGCTTAAAATAGACTATAATATCTACAAGATGTTTCAAGCAAGCCTCAGGGTAACCACAAAATGAAAAGCTATAGTGGGTACACACAGATAGAGAGAAGGAAATCAAAGTATACCGTTATTGAAAATCATCAATTCACAAAGGAGGATAGCAAGAAAGGAAAAAAGGAATAAAGAAACTAGAAAACAGCCAGACAACAATGAACAAGATGGCAATAGTAAGTCCTTATCTATCAATAATTACTTTAAATGTAAATGGATTAGATGCTCCAAACAAGGCATAGAGTGGCTGAATGGATAAAAATACTGCTGCCTACAAGAGACTCACTTCAGCTTCAAGGCACACGCAGGCTCAAAGTGAAGGGATGGGAAAATATATTCTATGCAAGTGAAAATGAAAAGAGAGCAGGGATAGCTATACTTATATCAGACACAATAGACTTTAAGTCAAAAACTGTAACAAGAGACAAAGAAGGTCATTATGTAATGATAAAGGGGTCAATTCATCAAGGGGATATAACAATTGTAAACATATATGCACCCAACAATGGATCACCCAAATATATTAAGCAAATACTATCACATCTGAATGGAGTAATAGACAATACAATAATATTAGGGGACTTCAATACCACACTTTCAATAGTGGATAGATCGAGACAGAAAATCAATAAGGAAATTATTGGACTTGGCTATGCTTTAGACCAAGTGGACCTAACAGACATAAACAGACTAATCCATCTCACAGCAGCAGAACACACATTAATCTCAAGCACACACGGAACATGCTTCAGGATAGATAATATGATAGGTCACAAAATAAGTCTCAGCAAGTTAAAAGAGATTGAAACTGTACCAAGTATCTTTCCCAACCACAATGGTACGAAACTAGAAATCAATAACAGGAGGAAAACTGGAAAATTCACAAATAATATGGAAATTAAACAACACGCTCCTGAACAACCAACCAATCAAAGATGAAATCAAAAGTGAAATCAAAATACATATTGAAACAAATGAAAATGGAAACACAATATTCCAAAACTTACGACATGCAACAAAAGCAGTGCTAAGAGAGAAGTTCACGGCCTAAATGCCTACATTAAGGAAAAGAAAGGTCTCAAATAAACAAACTAACTTTACACCTCAGGGAACTGAAGAAGAACAAACTAAGCCCAAAGTTAGCAAAGGAAAGAGACAACAAAGATCAGAACAGAAATAAATAAATCAGACTAGAAAAACAATAGAAAAGATAAACAAAAGTGAGTTGGTTTTTTGAAAAGATAAACAAAATTGATAAACCTTTAGCTAGATTTACCAAGAAAAAAGAGAGAAGACTCAAATAAATAAAATATAAGTGAGAAAGGAGATGTTAAAGTGATATCACAGAAAGACACAGGATCATAAGACACTTCTATGAACAATTACACCAACAAATTGGACAACCTAGAAGAAATGGATAAATTCATAGAAACATACAATCTACCAAGACTGAACCATGAAGAAACAGAAAATCTGAACAGACTAATAACAAGTAAGGAGATTGAATCGGTAATCGAAAACCTCCCAACAAAGCAAAGCCCAGGACCAGATTGATTTACTGGTGAATTCTACCAAACATTTTTTAAAAAAATATTTTATTTTGAGGAAGATTAGCTCTGAGCTAACATCCACTGCCAATCCTCCTCTTTTTGCTGAGAAAGACTGGCCCTGAGATAACATCTGTTCCCATCTTCCTCTACTTTATATGTGGGATGCCTGCCACAGCATGGTTTGAGCAGCAGTGCCTAGGTCCACGCCTGGGATCTGAACTGGCGAACCACTGGCCACCAAAGCACAGTGCATGAACTTAATTGCTGTGCTACTGGGCCAGCCCCGCTACCACACATTTAATGAAGAATTAATGCCAATTCTTGTCAAACTTTTCAAAAAATTTGAAAAAGAAGGAACACTCCCAAACTCATTTTATGAGGCCTGCATTACCCTGATACCAAAGCTAGATAAGGACAATACAAGAAATGAAAACTACAGGCCAATATTCTTGATGAATATAGATGCAAAAATTCTCAACAAAATGCTAGCACACTGAATTCAACAGCACCTTACAAGGATCATACTCCGTGATCAACTGGGCTTTATCCCTGGATGAAAGGATGGTTCAACATACGTAAATCAATAAATGCGATACACCATATTAATAGAATGAAAGACAATAATCTTATGATCATCTCAATAGATGCAGGAAAAGCATTTAACAAAGTTCAACATCCTTTCATGATAAAAATGCTCAACAAATTGGGTATAGGAGAAATGTATGTTATTCAACCATGAGAAAGAAGAAAATCTTGCTATTTGCCACAACCTAGATGGACTGGACCTTGAGGGCATTATGTTAAGTAAAATAACTCAGGCAGAGAAAGACAAATACGATATGACCTCACTTACATGTGGAATCTAAAAACATCAAACTCATAGAAACAGAGAGTAGAATGGTGGTTGCCAGGTGCTGTGGGGTTCAGAGAAATGGCGAGACAGTAGTCAAAGGGTACAAACTTTCCATTAGAAAATGAATAGTTTCCAGGGATCTAATGTACAGCATGGTGACTATAATTAACAATACTCTATGTATACTTGAAAGCTGCTGTGAGAGCAGAGCTTTAATGTTCTCCCCATAACAACAACAATAAAATGGTAATTATGTGAGCTGAAGGATGTGTTAAGTAATCTTATTGTGGTAGACCCTTGCAGTATATACGTATCAAACCATCACATTGTATACCTTAAACTAACACAATGTTATATGTCAATTATATCTCAATCCAGCTGGAAACAATAACAATAACACATATATTGTGGAGGTCAGAAGTTCAAAATCCATTTCAGTGGGTCAAAGTTGAGGCGTCTGCAAGGCCACACTCCCTCCTGAGGCTCTAGAGAAGAATCTGTTTCCTTGTCTTTTCAGCATCTAGATTTGCATTCCTTGGTGGTGCTTTCCTCCATCTTCTTCTTCTTCTTCTTTTTTTTAAGGTAGATTAGCCCTGAGCTAACATCCGCTGACAGTCCTCCTCTTTTTGCTTGAAGAAGATTGGCCCTGAGCTAACATTTGTGTCCATTTTCCTCCACTTTATATGTGGGACGCCTACCACAGCATGGCTTGATAAGTGGTGCGTAGGTCCTGGCCAGCGAACCCAGGGCTGCTGAAGTGCAGTGCACGAACTGAACCGCTGCGCCAATGGGCCAGCCCTGCTTTCTTCCATCTTGAAAGACAGTAACATCTTGCTTCGGTTGTCACATTGCCTTCTTCTGTAGTAAAATCTCCTTCTGCCTCCCTCTCATCAGGACATTTGTGATTACATTTAGGATCCACCAAATTAATCCAGGATAATTTCATCACCTCAAGATCCTTAATTACACCTGCAAAGTCCCTTTTGCCAGGTAAGGTAACATTCATAGGTTCCAGGGATTAGCACCTGGATATCTAGGGGCCATTATTCAGCCTGCTATGTTAGCATAAAGCGATGCTTGAGAAATATTACCTGTTATTATTGCTGTGCTAAGCACTTCATATGTATTATCTCATTTAATCCTCATTACAACCTTATGAGGTAGAGACTATATTTATCCCTATCTTACAGAGAAGAGGTTTGAGAACTTAAGTAATTTCCTAAAATCAGTTGGTAAGTGGAATTCTAACTCAAGAGACTGACTCCAGAGCCTGTGCTCTTAACCTCTATCACAGGCTGGCCTTGGGGAAGCACATTTAATACTCCCCTTCCCGTAATGGTGAAGCTCCATCTCACTTTTCTGTTTGAGTCATTTGAACTGATCCATGTTTTCTTGGGGAGGGGAGATTCTTCCCCAGAGACTGTCATCTCTTTAAGGACATGGGATCTGTTACACACTTTCCGTTGTGTTTTGGTTCTCTGCATATACTGAAAATGAATCAATGCTGTTGATTTAACTGTCAAAACTGGAGACCATAAAGATAATCAAGTGCAAACAATATTGATCAAACAACACAAAATCCACATCCTTATTTTGTCAACCCTTAGAGGCTGATGTAGTGAGAGGGGTGAGTTGAAACAGAGAAGTTTAGTCTCACCTTCTAAAGGTTGGCCAGTCTATTGGTCCGGGACACGCAGACATTAGAACAACTGCTCTTTAGGAAAACATCTTCTCATTTCGTCCCATGAAGAATAAATAGTGTTTTGTGAATGCAGCATGTTCTAGTCTTTCTGGCATGATGGGACTGTGGTTAAACTCAGCATATCATGGGAATGGGTACGAAATGGACATCATTCAACAGGAGAAAGTCAAACTGGGAAAAAAAACCATGAAGAAAGAGGTATCCACAAGGTCAAAGTGGTAAGCATTCTGGATGATGGTGGGGGCAAGCACAGTGTAAAGGAAAAGAAAGATGATGGGAGTACGTGACACTGGAACTACATTCCTAGGAGACAATTAAACATGATGAAAGAGAAGAAAAGAGAGGTTTAGAACTAGGAAAAGAGAAGGAGTTTGATTAATATAAGATTTTCTCTAAAATGTAAGAGACAGAACCAGAAGTAGCCATATAAAAATTAAACCATCTCCTAGGGGACTTGTCTTTCTTCTGAAAGGGTGAGTGCTAGTATTTGGTAAGTCTGAGAAATCATCATTGCAGCCTTGTCTTTGATGAATCATGTAGCAGCCACCCCAGAAACCTGAGTCACCAAAGCCTGCTTTTCACTCCTCATTGCTGCATAACCTGACTAGATTGGGGTGTGAGGAAAAAATGGAAACTACGTGGGGCTGGCCCAGTGGCGAAGTGGTTAAGTGCGCACATTCTGCTTCTCAGCGGCCCGGGGTTCCCCAGCCTGGATCCGGGGTGCGGACATGGCACCACTTGGCATGCCATGCTGTGGTAGACGTCCCACGTATAAAGTAGAGGAAGATGGGCACGGATGTTAGCTCAGGGCCATGCTTCCTCAGCAAAAAGAGGAGGATTGGCAGTAGTTAGCTCAGGGCTAATCTTCCTCAAAAAAAAAAAAAAAATCCTGGAAACTACAATAATAAGTAACCAAGTATCCTCACTAGCATCTCCAAGGTACTAGGGGAAGTGAAGTGGCCAAGGTCCTGGGCCTTGGGCTTTTAGATTTCCACCCATACAGCTCTAAGGGGATTGAATGGATGTGCTGTTGGTTCATCAGTGCCTCCCCTTCCTCTGAGCAAATCTGTGTGGAAGTCAAAATGTCACTAGAAGTTTGTCCAGTGAGCATGAAACCAGGGAGTGGAGGAGGGGGTGTGCTGTATGGTTCCAATGGTTGATGCCACCTGCTTGGGTGGCCTGATGCCTCCACATCTGCTAATGGGATGTCCCCAACGTGGGGACTGGTTCCTCATGTCCTTAGGTCAGAGAACTATTGTCAAGGATGTTTTTGGTGACAAAGTACCCCTTCTGCTTGCAATTTTTTTCTTCCCACATTATTATGCGATTGATTAGGTTTAAACTTAACCTAATCCAATTCAGACCAGTCCATATTTTCCTGAGACGACAATGTACCCATGCTACCTTAATTTGATCTCGGTGTTCCTAAAACTTGACTATTATACATTCACAAATCATCCCTTTGGCTGATCATTTCTATTGGTGTCTGATTTTATCCCTTTTATTTGGGTCTTATTGATTTTATTCTAAGTTTGGAGATACTTTGGAGTGTCAGCCAACATATTGCCTGTATAAACACTGTCTCATCAATTCCACAAATGAGCATTATGGAGTAGCTAGTGTTATTCTCATTTTAAAGCTGAAAAAATTGACACTAACGCTTGTCCTAACTTGTCCAAAATCACGTAGCTGGTAAATTATAGAATTGCAATTCCATCCCAGATCAGTCTGATTTCAAAATTTAGCCTCTTCATAAGTAATACTGAAGTAACTATGAAAAGTCAAGCTTCCAAATCGACATTTCAATTGGGAATTTACTGTTGTGTTCCCTGGTGATGACGTCTTAAACAAGGTACAATAGTGATGCAAACCTGACTGCATATCAAATCATGTTGTTGAGCTTTTAAAAACTGCACATGCTTTTAATGTATTGCTGCGATTAGATTTGCTAATATTTTGTTTAGGATTTTTGCATCCATATTGATGAGAGAGATTGACCTGTAATTTTCCTTTCTTGTAATGTCCTTGTCTGGTTTGAGTATCAAGGTTATGCTGGCCTCATTAAACAAGTTAAAAAGGATTCTTTCTGAGACCAGCTGGTGGCGCAGTGGTTAAATTCGCACGTTTCACTTCTGTGGCCTGGGGTTCGCAGGTTCCGATCCGGGTGTGGACATGGCACCGCTTGGCAAAAGCCATGCTGTGGTAGGCGTCCCACATATAAAGTAGGGGAAGACGGGCACGGATGTTAGCTCAGGGCTAGTCTTTCTCAGAAAAAAGAGGAGGATTGGAAGTAGTTAGCTAAGGGCTAATCCTCCCCTCCCCCCCAAAAAGGGTTCCTTCTTTTTTTTATTGCCTTGTGTTTAGAAGATGTTATCTGTACTATTTGTACCATTTGTATTTTACAGAGATTTTCTTTCTGGCTTGATATACGGTCAGTTTTTGTGAATTATCCATGGATACTTAAAATAAAGTGTATTCTTTTTTTAGAATGTCAAATTTTATCTATGTTATTAATTATGCAATTTAGGTCTTCTATATCTTGGAGGTTCCCACTACTGTATTTCTATTTTTCTTTGTATATCCTGTGGTTTTATGTTTTAATTAATATTCATGTTGATGCTATGCCATTTGTACACAGATATTTGTAACTTAGTAAATTCATTGTGAATTGCATTCTTTATCTTACTGCATTCTGATCTACTCTTTGTCAACTTTAACTCTTGTTTGTCCCGGTGTTAACCTTACCTGATATTAAAATTACAACTCCTGCTTTTTTTCTTGTTTGCAAATGCAAAGATTTCTGAATTATTTTGTTTTGGGTCACTTGTATACAGCACAAAGTTGGATTTTGCTTTATGATTCAATCTCAATTTCTTTCATTTTAATAAATTAGTTTGGCCCATTTATATTTATCAAATTGACATATATTTGGTCTTGGTTCTCACATATTATTTTAGATGATGCCTTCTATTTCTTTATAGATTCTTTGAAAGCTCTTTGAAAATGTGGTATGTATTTGTTTTTATTTTTTTCTGAAAACTCGGAAGGCTTATATTTTTGTTATAGTGGGTGTCTTTATAACTTATACACCCAATCTCCATTTCTTAGGCATTATTTTGTCAATCCCCTAATATGAGCAAACAATGAAATTAGTATATTTTCATTTCTTCTCTGTCTCCTGCCCTCTATAGCCCTTTTCCGTTTGCCATAGTTTTCTCATCGTCACTTGGTTGGCTTAAGCTCAACTTCTAGCCGTTATTTCAAGGAAGGCTCATGGAAACAATGTTTCTTGAGCTCTTACATGTTCAAAAATGTCCCACTGTGCCTTTGTATACAAACTGCAGTTTGGCTGGGTATAAAATCTATGTGACACTTACTTTCCTTGAGGACTTCCTAGACCAATGACTGTTGCTATAGAGAAGTCTAAGCTAAGCCTGAATTTTACCCCCCTTGTAAGTGACTTGATTATTTGGCTAGCTCCCCAAATGATTCTTTATTTACTGTTGAAATCAAGTAACGGTTTCTCAGTGTTGACCTTTCTGTATTAACTTTTCCTTGGGCATGGTGTGATCTTTCGATTTGTAGTTTCAAATATTCTTTTTTTCTTTTTAAAGATTGGCACCTGCGCTAACATCTGTTGCCAATCTTTTTCTTTTTCTTCTTCTTCTTAGTCTTCTTCTTCTCCCCAAAGCCCCCCAGTACACAGTTGTATGTTCTAGTTGTGAGTGCCTCTGGTTGTGCTACGTGGGACGCTGCCTCAACATGACATGACGGGTGGTGCCATGTCCATGCCCAGGATCTGAACTGGCAAAACCCTGGGCCACTGAAATGGGGCGTGTGAACTTAACCACTTGGCCAGGGGGCCAGCCCCTCAAATATTCTTTCATTTTTGGAAAATTTTCTTGAATTGTATATTGAAATTTTTTTCTACTCTATTATTTTGAGCTTTTTCATCAGGAATCCATTATGCACCTATTGGAGCTCTTTTGCCTATCTTCCATATTTATCATTTTCTCTCTACTCCTTCTAAACTTGCTGTTCTTTTCCATTTCATTTTGTTCACTTTTCTCAATTCTGTCCTCTATGTCCTTCACTGTATTTTTGGCAGTGCCTTTACTCCTTTGCGATACTGTCAATTTTGCTTTCCTTTTTTTAAAAAAAATGATTGCACTGATTTAATGACCACATGGAAGTTAAAAAATACAGAAGTAATAATGATTTCAGTGGAAAAATATTAAAAAATAAAAGAATTCTAAAGATAAAATCAATTCAAATAACTTATTTACAGATTTTTTTCTAACAAAATTGACCAATTATGTAAGAATTCTCAAGTTATTTATTTCTATGTTTTAAAAGTAGGTATGTTTATTTGTGATTTAGCTTTGGAGCAGATTCAGCTAGGTTGTTGTCTACTTGACCAACAACTTGGTCTTGGTTAGTAGACCACAGCCATTCTCCGTGAATTATCAAGAAGCTTATAATTTTATTTTACTTAGAGATGCAGCAATATCTTATGTGCTAATATTATTTGTATTGATACCTTATTCTTTTTTGGTTTGAATTCTACAGCTGTTATTACAACCTGAAATCACTCATCTTCGGTGATGAGCCTATGTAAGTTTTTCAGTATAATAACACTGCTAACAAGAGACAATTATGTGAAAAGAAAAAAACACAGCTAGGTATAACAAGGCATAAAGAGCTTAAGATAATTATGTGAATTTATTCTTTTAAGGATTTTACATTAAAAAAGTACTTTAGAGATAAGTTCCATCAGTATAAAATATTAATGAAATTATCTTAAAAGTTAAACTTTTGATTAACTACCAAAATAATGGTATATACATGCATAAACTGTTCTGTTGGGAAATTTAGAAACACCCATGTAGGGGCGAGCCCTGTGGCCAAGTGGTTAAGTTTGTGCGCTCCACGGGATTTGGGGAGAAAAAACAGGAAAAAAAAAGAGAAACACCCATGCATTGTCAATTTTTCTTGTCTTAGCACCTGTTTTCTTAGACTCAGATTGCTGAAGCATGTTTGCAGACTTCTTCTGGAGGTTGTCTGAATTCTTTTTCTTCCCGCTTTTTATCAGCTCCTTCAGAATGACAAATTTGAGGTGTTTCAGTCCTGAAACAGTTCTGTGTGGGCTTCTTTACTTGCATGCTAATAATATGTGCCTCATTGTTCAGAAGATCAGCATTAGGTCCTATTTTCAAATGTGCAATGGTAGTGAAAGCTGTAAAACTGTAGTCTTCTTTAAGATACTGCCGTAGAAGAAAGTTCACAATCATTTTCTGCAGGTCTTTATGAGGAAGTGTGGGAGGGTCAACACCTGCTGCTCTGAATTTTGCTGTCCCCTTTCCCATCCAAGAATCAACCAGTTTCAGTGGAGTGACCTTTTCATTAAGTTTGTCTGCCTCCTTCAGAATCTTGATTAGATTTCTGCAGCATGCTGTTATATCCTTTCTTTCAAATGAAATTTTTTTACAGCAGTTATCACACATTTTGTTACATGCTTCTGAGTTTCATTCCTCATCAAAACGTTGAGCTATCAATACACAGCAACATTTACTTATGTTTTGACAGTATGACACCATCTCATAAAGCTTCTGTTGTCCCACATTTTCCATCACCACCATTGAACTTAGTCTGAATATATCTCCAAAGCCATAATACAAAATACAGTCTGCTGTCATGTCAGCTCGACCTGCACGTCCACTCTCTCGGTAATAATTTTCCATAGATTTACTCATTGAATGATGAAGAACAAACCTCACATCTGGCTTATCAATTCCCATGCAACTCTTGCCACTACTACCTGAATTTTATTGGCTGACCATCTTCTATGAACCTTGGTCTTATCTTCTGGTTCCATGGTGGCATGGTGTGCACCTATTTGCCCTTTGTATCTCCCGTGAATGAGCTTTGCAACATCCTCAATAAAATCTTCAGTGTTTGAAGGCTTCTGCTGAACCTCGTAATAAAGCTTTGGCCAATTAAAAGAAGCTGTAAGACACTTTTCAACACATAGTATTTTCTGAGTGTCCTTCAAAACATGGTTTATGGCAGTTGCAGTCAGCCCAATTAGTGATGTGTTAGGGAACTGCTGCTTTAAGATACCGAGCGCCTTATGATCGGGTCTGAAATCATGTCCCCAGTGACTACAGCAGTGAACTTCATCCGTAGCAATTTGGGTAAATCTCTCTGCTTCATAGGCTTTCTCTTAGTCTTGACATAAACATTTTGAGTTTTTAAATTTTCTCTGCAGTTACATAAATCACCTTTAGTTTGGAATTTTTATTTACCATTTCAGCATGAACTCATTTCACATGTTCCTTAGAACTAGAAGCATTTAACATGGTAGCTGGAATTCCTAACTCTTCTAAAACCATTAATTGGTCTTCCATAAGAGAGATCAGTGGGCAAATCATGAGGGTAAAACCATCTGAGCATAAAGCTGGTAACTGGGAGCATAAGCGCTTTCCACCTGCTGTAGGCATAACAAGAAATACCTCCTTTCCAGACACTGTTACATTAATACAATTTCAAGCTGAAGTTGTCTGAACATCTGCAGTTTAAAGATACTTTGCAGAACATCTTTAACTTCACCAGGCCATGCAAAATCTTCTTTAATCCAAGCAGCAGGTGAAGAATCGCATTTGTTGCTTTCCTCAGGATCAGAATCCTCTAAACTCCGCTTTATTCTGTTTGTTAGGATGTTTTTATTCTGAATAAGTTCTTGTTACCTTTCCAGAAGTTCTTGTAGTTGAATGTCTACTGCATGTAGTTCATTGGTTACAGAATCCAATTCCTTAGTTAGAGGTGAAACGGATGTCATTCTAAAATTGGATTGGAGATCCAAATTTCTTTCTCTTTCAGCCAATAAAAACTTCCTGCCACCTGCTTTCCTTTTTTAATTGTTTTGTTTTATTCCACACTTTCGTTCCTGAGGTCTTCCAGCTCATATTTCATTTCTTTCTAATATTTCAACATTGCTTCCCTGAGCTTTTTCATCTCTGCTTTATGCTATTTTCTTATAAAGGCAAATGCATTGTTGAGTTTTCCTTCATACTTATTTTTAAAATTTTATATCTAGAAAAGTTGAAAGTACAATACAAATAACTTTATTTCCCAAACCATTGAGTATAAATTTCCAACACGATGTCCCATCAAAATTAGGAAACTAACATTGATATAGTGTATTACTATCACCCAATCCACAGACCCCATTCAAGTTTTACCAATTGCCCCAATAATGTCCTTAACAGCAAAAGGATCCAATTCAGAACGATGTGTTGCATTTAGTCATCATGTCTTTTTAGCTTCCTTCAGTCTGAAGCATTTCTTTGACTCCTGTGACATTGACACATTTAAAGATTACAGACAAATTATTGTAGGCTGTTCCACAATTTGGGCTTTTCTAATGCTTTCCGATGATTAGATTCTGTTTATGAATTTTTTGGCATGAATATTTCAGTAGTAATGCTGTTTTCTCCTCATTGCATCCTATCAAGTGATACATAATTTCAACTTATCCTACTGCTGATGATATTAACTTTGATCACTTGACCAAGGTGGTGTATGCCAGGCTTCTCCACTGTAAAGTTACTCTTTTTCCCTGTGTAATCAATAAATATTTTGTGGGGGAGTGCTTTGGATTATGTATCTATTCATTCTTTATCAAACTTTCAATTTATTACTCAATTAATTTTTAGCAGTATGGACTTGTGGTTCCTCCTACTTTATTCAGTGGGGTATGATCTGTTACTATAATTTATTTTTATGTTCAGATTGCCTCTGATTTGGCCAGTAGAATCCTCTTCAAACTGGCTTCTCTGTCCTTTGATACATCCCTTCATTCTTGGAATACTTCTTTACTTTCTGGCACAACAAGATGTTCCAGATTTATCTTGTGCTTTTCCTGGCCCAGCCTTAGATTAAGTCATTTCTCCAAGGAGCCCTAGTTCCTTTTAGTAGAGAATGGTATTTAGAAACCAAGATGGGGTGCTAGATGTGCTCTTTGCTATTAGGTGTCACTGTTCCAAAGCTCTTTCAGTAGACACAGCTATGAAATGTATATGTACACATATAAATATTGATATCTATATTTATTTATTAATTTTTTTTTGAGGAAGATTAGCCCTGAGCTAACATCTGCCACCAATCCTTCTCTTTTTGCTGAGGAAGACTGGCCCTGAGCTAACATCCATGCCCATCTTCGTCTACTTTATATGTGGGACGCCTACCACAGCATGCCTTGTCGAGCGATGCCATGTCCGCACCCAGGACCAGAACCGACGAGCCCCAGGCCACCCAAGTGGAACATGTGAACTTAACCACTGTGCCACCGGGCCGGCCCCTATATTTATTTCTATGTCTGTCTATCTATATTGAAAACCACGAGTTCACACTGATTTCTTCAGTTTTATCCAACACTACACAGGGTTCATTCTGTTTTTCTCTCTTTCCATATTTGTACCTCCCTTCTCCAACAGTGAAAACTCTCATTCCCATCATCCTTGATATATTTACTTATTTTATCAATCCCCCTGTGTGTACCAATCTCCCATTTCTGTGGCTACCTCCTCACCTGAGCAGATGCGTCCCTTAGGCTCCTACACTCCACCTTGGCCCTTCCCTATGGTCATTCTCTTCATCATACTCAGTCTCCCTTACCTAACATTGAGCTGTGCTCCCCCAGGTGGACTCCTCCTCACCTGTCTAGGGCTTTGACACCCCACGTTACTACCACTCCCCTTGGAGGATGCCCTTCTCATCCCATTCAGGCCCCCACACCTGTGTTGCCCCAACCCCACTCCCTCATTGACCCCCTCCTTTCCCCCAGTGTTGAGTGTCTCCACATTGGATGTCCTCTTGAGTTTTATGGCATTTTCTTCTATCACAAGTTTCATTTGCTCTTCAGCAATATTCTTCCGGTGAACATTCTTTGCATTTCTTTTCCTCTTCCTTTCTTCTTTTTTCCTGTATCATGTTTGTACAATTTCTATTCTGGTCCTTTACTGAAAACTAATTTCTGAATGAGGTGAATTATTCCTGGACCAGCTATTTGTAGACATGACATGAAGGAAGAGGACAAGGCTGAGTTCTAGGCTAACAGGAATTTCCCCTATAAGCCAGGTTGTCTATGAGAACTCTTTTAGCTCCTACTTCTCCCAGTCACAATGATGCGCACTGTTGGGCTGCTTACAACACAGCCTACCAGTTCCTCCCCATTGTCTCCTGCATGTAAGGTTTGTCAACAGGATACCTTATTCAAACCTGTCTTCTCTGATTCCCAGGAACAAACCAGTTCTGGGAGCTCCTAACACCAAGCTATGCTTCCTGTTCTTGTTGCAAAAGTGGACTTTATACCTCAGAGTGAACTCCTCATGTTGAAGAAGTGTAATTTTCCAGCTTTTTCCCTAAGATCTCCAGCCACAGGCATTCTCACCACATTTCTCCTTGCATGCCTGCATTTCCAACAATGTGAAACGCTGAAAGGCCTGAGCCCTAGGTCGGGGCTCAGTGTTCACTGTGGCCCTGCCATACTGCTGACTTGTAATGGTGGTCTCCTCCCTCCATAGGAATCCATGTGTGTGGTTCCTTCAGCCTGGATCACACTCTCTCTCCTTCACCTCACTGCTGTGACTACACAAGTCTTTCAAGTACAGCTTATACATCGCTTCCTTGGGGCAATCTTCCCTTGTTTCAAACTAGATTGAGTTCCTCTGTTACACACTTTCATGGTATCCTTACCTTTTTCTTTATAGCCCTTACTATTATTATGGATAAGTCATTACTTTTGTGATTATCTATTTAATGGTTTCCCCTCCCTAAAGTGGGGTTTGTGTCTCTCATGTTCATTGTCTCCCCAACACCTTGTACCTGACACATCATAGATACTTATTACATATTTGCTGAATCAATGGATGAATGACCCCAAACTAATATAGCTCCTGCTCCCATCTTCACACCAAAACTCTTTTCCATGATCACCAATGACCTTCTTGTTGCTAAATCCACTAGACACTTTTTGGTTTCTGTCTTGACTTCTCATCAGTATTCAACAGCTCCCCGCTTCCTTCTTAAGATACTGGCTTTTCCTATTGTAGCTTCACTTACTCTCAGGATCCTTTGCTGGTCCCTCTTCCTTTTCCTGGTCCCTCCATGTTGAAGCTCAAAGCTTATACCTGAGTTGCCTCTTTTTTCATTTTATACTCTCTCCCTAGATTATCTCATTTTCTCTTACTGCTTTAAAGACGGTCTATATACCAATGATTTCTAAATTTAATCTAGACTTTTCCAGCCTAGACTTTTCTAGATCCTTCTATCAAACATGCCCTTATATCCCTTGGTCATTTCACCTGTATGTCTCACAGGCATCTCAAACTTGGCCTGTCCAAAATTACCTGCCTGATCTTTCCCCAAAATCTGCTCCTCCTCCCTCAGTGTTGCCCCTATCAGAGAACAGCATCTCGTCCATCCAGTTAATCATGTTAGAAATCTGGGAGTCAACATTTCTACTACCTTGTCCTCAACTCCTATGAGCCAAGCTCTCACCAAGTTCTGCAGAATCTACCTACCTCCAAAATAAATCTTGGATCTATCCACTTCACTCCATCTCCACTTCTACCATTTATCCAAGCCCAAGTTGACCATCCTCAACTGGCATGTAGCAGTTACTTTTAACTGGTCCCCTTGCTTCTACTCTTCCATGCCAGCAGCACTGCTGCCACTACCACCAAGCGCCTTTCTCCCCTGGATAGTTCTAGACTAAAATTCCTCCTCTCTGAATGCCTTTTCCTAACCCTTCTTAACTCTTTCTTGAGATTTGTTAATGGCAGGTATGTTACCAGTTCCTTAGGGAAGTCCATTAATCTCATCCATCGGATATGGATTTTACTAGTTTAACTCTCCTTGATAACCTTATTTCCAAAGTCTGCAGGAAACCTCATGGTTTTTTTGCGGTTTTTTTTTTTTTGGTTGTTGTTGTTTATTTTTTCTTTGGTTGTAAGTAACCAGGTTTGAGTAATTCAATAGTTGATGATCAAATGGAGAAATCTGGAAATCAGGATTTTATAACACATCTGACCTTCGGAACACTAAGGCCCCGTGGCACATTGATTTTTCTTGTTAGTACACTGTGTAATCCAGATCTGAAGTGACCCAGTATCTGATAGGGTGATAAGATGTTCCCTGGGCAAAAGTCTCCCTTCTTCTAGATACGTGACCCCAGAAGATATGCATCTTGGGATTTAGTTTTTAAATTCCAAATAGGTTTACACAGCAGAAATTTATCAACAACTTGTTGAAGTTGTGTTCAGTGGAGAGAGTGCCTCAAAGTGCTGTGCTGTTTGGGAAAGTTAGGCGGAGGCCCCGAGAAGCTGTGCCAAGCAGGCCACCAGTCCAGGCAAAGCCAGCATTTTATCCCTTATTCAGTAAAATGCCTAGAAAACTGTTCCTCACCACTGTGAATGCCGGTCTCTGTTAAGAAATGATGTAAAAATGTCACAAGTTGTTTAAATGCTATAATGACAACTTGATTTTTATTTTAAAAGTATCAATTTCTTAAGACTCCTTATCAACTCACCCTTTTAGCTTTTCCACAAAGGGTCCTAGTTATAGACTATATTTCTAAATTTTCCTCCTGCCCTTCTAAATGTCTTTGCCCCCAGCCAACAACCTTCAAGAGGGTTTCAAAGTGTCATTGCTCAGGAGAAAACAAATACCACTTCAAGTGTGGCCATTGTGTCATTATTTTAGTGAGTTTTGCTTTGGTTCTGGTGTTCTGTTTTCTTGATTTAAAACTCAAGAAATGTCTATTTCAAGTAGCCCCAGCTCTTAGGCATTCCTGAGGCTTTCTCCATCTTCAGCTTCACCCATTGGAAAGACATGCTGGGAGACTGTGAGGAAACCCCACAAGACAAGGAGGGGAAGCTGAGTTTTAAATTCAGGTGCATGAGTGAAGGCAGGTGACCCCTGGTTAGTCATCTCTTCAAGGCTTGCCTGAGAGCTGAGTGCAGGAGCTGCCGCGGAACCAGCCAAGCACGACCAAACCTTGTGGGAAGTGTCTCAAAGCAAAAAACGTGACTGACTCTGTAAGTCCCCACAAAATCCATCCCATTGCCTTGTTATCCCTTGTAACACCCCTACCCTACACACACACACACACACACACACACACACACATATTTCCCTTTTTGTCATTATTGGCCTTCCAGAGCTTGATCCATGTTCATCATCAGATATTTTTTTGAGCTCCCACACTGAACAGAACACTTTACTAGGTTCTGTTTAAGAAATGAGGTTTTGCCTTCAGTGGGCTTCCAGTGCATTTGGGGAAGGGATGATTAACAGGGAGAGTACAGGCTGTATCCCATATACGGGGCATGCAGTAAATGCCACACGGAGACATCTTCAAGGGCTTGGGGCGCTGGCGATATTCTTCTGGAGGAGGTGGGATGATCCGGCAGCGTCTAGGGTAGGAGGAGCGGCTGTAGGGAATAAAATCCTGAGCACTGTTCTAAAAGGAGAGGGCTTTTTGGTCTTAGGCTTGTCCAGAGAGCAGCTCTCTCCCATTACAGTAAAACTTCACTGTTTCTCAGAGGGGAGAACGGCTTGAAGGAAGAATTTAGGCAGAAATCCTGCTTCTATTATAAGAAGCAGAGCTGGTTAAGAGAAAGGGGCTCACTGATTCCATTTCACAGCTTCTTTACACTGATGCATCAGGCCCATGGAATGATGCACCAATTCATTCACTCACTCCTACTTACGCCAGGCACTTTGATGGATGCTGGGGACACGGGGCCAACATGGACGCTGCATCAGTGTAGCACCTGTTCCTCAAAGTGTAGATCTTGCCCCACCTGCAGCTTCAGCATTCGCAATGCTAATAATACAGACCCTCAGGCCTCCCCTCAGATCTAGACTTATCAGAGTCTCAGTGCTGGTCCTGAGTATCTGCCCCACATTGCTCAACCCCACTTATCTGCATCTAAACAACACTGGTCGGGTGGCTATTGCGTCCGCAGGCTACCTTCAGGGCAGCTGTTTGCTTGAATGTGAGGCGGGCGGCAGAAGAGGTGTGTTATAGATGGAGGCAGCGGATCGGTTTCGCCCTTTGCAGCCCCCTTCCCAGCCCATACCAGCTGGGGCTGAGGGGAAAGCAGGGCCGCCCCGCCCCTCCCGCTAGCCCCGCCCCGGCTGTCAGGGACGAGAAAGCCCCGCCCCCGGTCAGGCGCGCGCAGCCTGGGCCGAGCACTGCCTCCTGGCCCTTGCACCCGACCCTCCGCCTGCCGCCTCCAGAACCACCACGCGTCTTGCAGACTGCGGCTTCGGCCTGGGAGGAGAGAGCGACATGGCGGCGGCCAAGTCTGAGAACCTCTCCGTGGTGGTGCACGGACCCGGGGACCTGCGCCTGGTAAAACGGGAAGGGGAGTGGGGAGCCTAGCCCCAGCCTGCCCCACTCGCCTCCGAGCCCCTCCACAGCCGCAGCTCGCCTATTCCAGCCCGGGGCCGGCCCGGCACCAAGCGCTGCCTGGCCGCCCGGATCCGTGCTGGTTACCGTGCTGGGGGAGGGGGCGGTCGGCTGTTGGTGCTCAGGTGCAAAGAGGAAGCTTCTTGTCGCGTGCCTCCCGGAACTTAGCCTGTGGCTGGCACGTGGCTGGAGTCCAGGAAGGTTGCAAAATGATTGAAGTCTTCCCCCTCCTTTGCCAGCTGCACATTCATGGTTCAGCCTCTTGTCATTGCACTTTTCAGAAGAGATTCTAGGGAGGCTTCCTGATTTTAGGGCATGCCCCAAACTTCTTCTCTGGGCAGACAGTACAGGGCAGAAAGGGGGACCAGAGGGACGTTTAAAAGCTGTGGAACTTGTATTCAGTCTCTTTTGCTTGGGGCTATTGAAAACCTCCCTTGCAGGATTATTATGATCACAAGAGTACCCAGCACTTAATAGGTACTCAGAAAGTGCCAGCATCGTTCTCCTTTCCTTCCAGCACAGGGCCTCCGACTCCAGGACTCCGTGTGTGCCCTGTGCCTGTACCAGACATCTGGATCTTGATAGTCTCCATGTCTCTAAAGCTCCTTTCCTCCCTATCTCCTGTAGTCCACATCTGGTTTCCTTTTTGATCCTGCTCCCCTGTCCCTTTAAGAACATTATGTATAGGTCCCCTCCTACCCCAGACCCTACCTCTGCTCCTTGGCTGGTGGGGCCAAAGGTCAGAGAGCTGCAGAGTCAGCCCTGTGGTCAGGCCAGGGCTCCTTTGACAAAGTCCATCTCAGATGGGCCTGGGATGGCAGTGGGTATGTGGGAAGGATGCCAGTCATCTCTGCTGCTCCCCAGCACCTCCGTTCCCCTCAAAGAGAACATATGCCAGGATCTAGATCGGAGAGACTCAGAAGATTATCCAGATCTGCAGTTCTTGACTATTTGAGACTCTGTGGTCTCTCTCCCCAAAGAATATGAATAGACTGAGTTTGGCAGCTATTTCAGAGAGTTTGTGGACTTCCTTTAAGCCCCTCCATAGATCCTCTGGAGGTGTGTGGACCTCAAATTAAGAACCCCTGCCCTGAGCTGAATCTGCATTTCCTCAGTTGAGGGAAGTGCCATCCCCAAGGTGTCAGGCTGGATTAGTTAACAGAGCCCAGACAAGATCTCAGAGGTTCCGACTCCTATTCCAGTGCTCTCACCACTCACCTTTGAGCCTTTACCCAAGGTCCTGAATTAAAGTGACACTGTTAGTGTTTTTTGCTACAAACAGTAGATGGTATTATGAGGAAGGGAAAGTGGTCCAGCTCTACACAGCTTACAGAGTGATTTCAAACTCGGTCCTTCATTCCACAAACGTTTTCCAGATGAGAGGGTGCCTGCCAAGTACTCTAGGCTGGCAGACAGATGCAGTAAACAATTACCACAGAGTGTGAGCGGTTTAATGGAGGTGCGGGGAGTAAAGACCCCACAGGGAAGAGGCCCTAGAGGAGATGGATGCCACTTGAGCTGGTTCTCAGAGAGTAAGTAGAAGTCATTCAGGCAAATGGAAGAGCAAGTGCAAAGATAAGTGAAATGTGAGATAACAGGTCCTGTTCAGTGGCCCTGCAAAGAGTGTGATGTCCTGAAAACATGAGTGGTGAAGCTGGAGAGGTGGACACGGCCTGCTTCTCCATCTGCTCAGGGCCTGCTTTAAGGGCATGTCCCTAAGAAGTAGCAGAACTAGAGTTACAACCCCAGGTCCTACTTTGCCTTAATTCCTAAACCCTAGCTCTCCCACCTCTCAGCCAGACTAGTGTTTGTCCTGGCTCCGTAGAACAAAGCCTTGAAGATTGGAGGGGGCAGGGAGCTCACCTTAAAATTGCTCTTGTCAGCTTAGACTGGCTTAGGGGTTGGGTTGGGGTAGGCATATCCTAAAGGCTCTAGAAAATGTGATAGGCTAGAGAATGTAGCCTGTGGTTGTAGGATTGGTTCACTAACTGGGTAAAAGTGTTCCAGGCAGATTCAGGAAGACTTCAGGTCTGTTTGAGAGTGGGAGGTGGTGGGGTCACTTACTAGACAAAGGAGAGTATATTAAAATGATGAGGTCAGGTTTGAATTTAAGATGTCTCTGGGACAGGATGTCAAGTTGTCTGAGAAATTACCTTGGTTCTGGGCTCTAGAGTGCAGGGATGGTTTCTGGGCTGGAGATGTAGATTCAGGAGTCATTTGCTTCTCTACTGAGCAGTACTGCACCTCCTCCCCAGGGGGTTTGGAATGTGTAAGGGAGGGTTGGTTGTCACAATGACTGAGGGGTGGACTTCACTCCGTTTACAGTACTGTCTTGCACAACAAAAGACAGTCATGCACCATGTAACAACATTTCAGTGACGGATCATATATACGACAGTTGTTCTATAAGATTAGCACCGTATAGCCTAGGTGTGTAGTAGGCTATACCATCTAGGTTTGTGTAAGTGCGTGCTCTGATGTTCGCATAATGACAAAAGTGCATGATGATGCATTTCTCAGAATGTATCCCTGTTGTTAAGTGACACATGACTGTATTGTCCTGCCCAAAGTAGCATCCCGGTAGGAAATGGTGGATGGAGAGCTTACCTAGTGTGAGCGGGACATGTAGAGTAAAAAGGCAAGAAGTGGAGGACATTTCCTGGAGACAGCGCCAGCACTGAAGGGGAAGGAGCAGAAAGCTGGCGGCCCAGGAGAGTGACTGGGGATGCCTGTGCTGCTTCAGAGATACCTGCAACCCAACATAGACCCTTCTGGGCCCTCGCCACTGCCTCCTGAGCACATTCATCTCCCAGCACCTCCATAGGGACACCTCCCCCCCCCCCCCCCAGTAAGGTATGTCTGCCCCTCCTCCCCCTTCCTTAAGGTGAATAGGCTAAGTGGTTTGGAGTTGGGGTCGGTGGTACTAGTTGTAAACGAGAGAGAGCAACAGGGAAGAACAGTCCTGGGCCAGCTTTGAAGGGGAACACAGGCTCTCCTCCCTGTGGGAGAATCAAAACGAAATCCAAGATTTCCCGGGTACAGCAGGATGTGGCCATTTGGGCCTACCAGGGACAGGGGCTGCTGATAAAAGTGGTTCTTGCCTCAGGAACTCACATGAAGGGAGTTGTCTGGGGAAAGGCCCATTCCTAAAATCTGAAGCAGGATTCAGAAGGTTCTGAAGCAGAAAGCAAGGGCTTAACCCTTCTCAGTGCTGCCTTCCTGCTTCAGTTAAGACCAGGAGCCAGCTAGTGTCCCCGGCTCTGGTTCTATGGGAAAATGCTACCAGAGCATTTGAAATTCGTCTCCCACTTGCCAGGAAGGAAAGCTAACATCCAGCCTTCCTCCTGCCCACGGAAAAGGCAGGATTCCCTTTCCTTTCTGGATGCTATAGCTACAGGGAAGGAAAAATTAAACCTCTTCCCTAGTAGGTGGCTAGTAGGCCACAGCAAGGGAGGAGTGAGCCCTGGCAGCTCCAGGGCTTCAGGCCTGTATACACACACACATGCACATATCTATATTCAAAGACTGGTGGTTTTCTTTTATAATGAGGAAAACAGAACCAAAAGACCTGAGACTTAAGGACTTTCACTTTCCCCCCTGTGTTTTAAATAGAGAATGTATGGATTTGAAGGGAGCAAGGGGAGAGGTCACCAAGCTGATGCATAAAGAGGCAAACAGCCTGTCAGCAGTGTCAGCTCACTGAGGTCCTCTTTAAATGGGAACAGTAATAAGGTCACGAGCCAGGTTGGGGCCCGGAGTGGAGTTTAGTCTCAGCTCTACTGCTTCTAGTTGTAGAACTTGCCGAATTACTTTCCGCTTTAATTTCCTCTCTGTATAATGGGGATGATAGTAGTACTCACCTTTGGGTTGTGTGAGGTTTAGATGGGGTGGTGCATGTAAAAGGCCCAGCACAGCTAGTGGTATGTGCCAAGCATGGAGTTAGGCAGAAGGCTAGGGCCCATGAGAACTGGACACTGAAACCATCTCAGCATAAGAAGAGATAAAGACCAACACCTTCAAACATATGGACAAGTCTTTTAAAATTTTTTTCTTTTTTGTGTTATGTGGACAGTTCTTAACCAAATTATTATAATATGGGCCCAGGCAATAATCTCGTATTCAATGGTATTTACCAATGTAATTACTTTATGCCTCTTTGGTCAGTCTTGAGAAATCCAGATGTTGCTTTTAATTGAGTGTTGACCAAGTGTGAGGTAGACCCTGATAGACTTAAACAAAAAGAAGCATATTCAGGATTTTTTAGTATTGCAGCCCAGGAACACAGATTCAAGAAGGGAGACGGAAGGTTTTATAGTCGTGGCTAACAAAAGCAAAGAAAAAAAAGGGAAAGGAATATCTTTTAACAAATTCCAGATGCAAGGTAGTCATGAGGTGAAAGGTAGTCATGGGGTGAGGATCGGTTGAAACAAGCCATTAAAACTTAGGGAGGAAGATGCCCTTGATAGGAATGAGGTCTCTGTCCCAATAATCTTATCTTCATTGAGAAGACTTGGAGATTCATTTCAGGCATCTAATGAGTTCAGGAGTTCATCCTGAAGGAGGAGTTTATTCCTCTCCTCTTCATGTCTGCCTGGCTCCATTTTAGTGCCTTAACACAAGAGACTCCATCTTTTTTCAATTACACATCTTCCCCTTTTGGTCAAAATCTACCAGTATGGTAGCCTTGATGATCAATTTTTGTTAGTCCCTCATATAGCCAGGTAGGTGGCACCTGCCTTGGATCCCTCTAGTCCCTCGGTGGGGGGAAATAGGAATGAGGTTATACAGGCAGTCTCTTATTTGTTGTTAGGCAAGGCCACATTTGAGCAACAAGGCAGACACGATGAAGGAAGGTCAAATTCATGAGGATGTGTCTATACATCGATGAGAGCATCTTGAAGAGACGTGGAGTTGGGGAATGAAG
Organism: Equus quagga; assembly: GCF_021613505.1. Lineage (NCBI taxonomy): Eukaryota > Metazoa > Chordata > Mammalia > Perissodactyla > Equidae > Equus > Equus quagga. The sequence goes on from NC_060268.1 coordinate 41,619,105, forward strand.
TCTGTGTATTGTCTCTAGTCATCGTAAGACCATCACTTTAGCCTGAATGCTGGTTTTGCAATATTGAATAAAGAAAACAGTGGTTAGTTTAAATATTATGATCCATACAAAAATTCCAAGGAGTAATAGTATTAGGAGTTGTAATCTGGACCGCAGAAATATGCTAATACCTATAGGAAGCCAACTAAATAAAAACTGCATGAGTCCATCTGACTTTGAGGAAAAGGGAGATTAACAGCAGTTGTTTATTTAGGGTGAACCCTTTCTTGCATCCAAGGGAAACCTAGAGTGTAGTGTCCTAACCACCCAGGTGGAAGCCAGGGCCAATGGTTTGCCCCACATACCCAACAGTTAGATTTATTTTTGTGTATAGTGAGGAAATGAACCCATTGTAAGAAGATATTGCTATCAGAGGCCCATTCAGATGTGGATTTAGAAAAACAAACACAGCATCAGAAAAATCTTAAATGACATTTGAGCAATATGACAATGGTAATATTGAAATAGTCACAGAAGTAGCTATACAGGCATGGCCTGAGGTCTTGGGACAGCTATCTGCCTCAGATGTTGGCAGCTTCTCTTCCTAGTCAATTTGATTTGGAGGTTTCCAGTGTTTGTACAGGACCAGATATCAAGTGGAACCTTCTTTAGCTATGAGACGTGTCTCCAAGGTTAAATGCCTTCTAGTTCTGCAGCAATGTCAGTGGTTAGGAGCTCTTGGAAAGGTGCTTTCCATTGGGGCTTGAGGGCTGTCTTCTGATGATGATGATGCTTCCAGAATACCGAGTTACCAGGGCCTAGACTGTGACCAACAGGATCCTGTAGATTGGAATCCAGGAAAACTTCTTTATCCTGCTTGTGATAGGCTTGATTATAAGACATTAGAGACTTACAATAGCTGGTCATACCAGTGTAAGACAACAAGGGATCAGCAGAAGGTTATATACCAACAGACGCTGATCTGCCAGTGACCTTCCCACGTGGGGTCAGTTCATGTTTTCCAAAGAGGGCACTGCAAGTCATCGGCGAGACCAAAGGCAATACCTTAGGCTAGGTATATAAAAAAACCCTCAAAGGCAATTAAAGATGTTGGACTGGAATCCATCATCTACAAAGATGTAACACAATTTTTCTGTCCACAATTACCCTCATTTTTTACCAAAGATAATCACAGTAAAACTAATTTGTTTGTATTAAAAACTTGGTCTGATTATTTATCTAAATGAAAATAAGAATACTCACTTAGAGTTTCTGAATTCTGGAGGGATCAGGTAGGAAGAAAAAGTAGATGATTCATCTTTGTTCACAAAGATAAATCTTACCAAATTGTTGACAGCTTAAAAGAAAAGATTTCTTTAAATCCAGTTCACTTTTATGATCTGAAAGTTCATCAGAAACCTGTATTCTGAAGTGTCCTTTCCATGAATCTCTTTGAAGAAACATATTTGCAAAAGCATTAGAGTAAAACAATAAGTGTCTATAAATGACAGAAGACTTAAAATGGCATAAAGATCTGATGACAATGCAGTTGACAAGGAAATTTAGTTATTTCTATAACACACTTAAGATAATGACTAGAATTATACCAGGACATATCAGATTTTTAGGAATTTATAAAATTTTTAGAACACTTACATTAATACCATTTACCCACACAATATAATCTAAAAGGTTTATCATCATTTATTTGACAATGCTTTCCATGCAATTTAATATACCAGGTAAACCTAAGTAGTTTAATATCACCCTCTTTATAGGAAGAGAGAACAAATTCTTTGAGAAGTCCCAAGGACCCAATGGAAATTCTCAAAGTTACTTTCTGGTCAAAAGAAAGACTTTACTTAGGATTTGAATTTGGGGGAAGTTTGGCAGAAACATCAAAAGGTTTTAAAACACTTGATCAAAGAGGATCATAGGTCACTGTGAAACAATGCTTAGTTATCCATTTAACCAAAGTGACAACAGAAGATGTTAAGGCAAACATAGAGTTAAACAGTTAAAAAACCCTCAGCTCTCTTAATAGAGACCTCAGCTTTTTGAATATAGGAAATTATTTTGACAAAACATAGAATCCTTGCCTTTTAGGTAGACTTTACTCAAAGATGAAGAAAAATCTTTCATAATCTTTTTATCGAGCAGATTAAAAGTCCAAGAAAACTATCCTTTTAAGAGAGAGAAAACCAAATTCTAATTTTACACCAGCTTACTTTTTAATATTAAAACTCATTTACTTAATTAAATTCATTTCAATTTTAGCCAACTTGACCATGCACAAAACTCTTTCCTCAGGGTTCTTCTTCTATAAACCTTATATAACTTTCTTTTTGACATTCAGAATTTGTCCCATGCCTTTCCTTCTTCCTACTACTTTAGGAGAATTTACTTTCTTTACAAAACAAACAAAAATATCTCCATTCCTTACACCTTCTTTACTGAAAACATACATCTTACTTTGCTTGTATACAGAGATGTTTTCCTTATTCTTTTACATTATCATCCTGTAGATTGGCAGACTTACATATACTGTCTAGAGCATGTGCTTTCTCATAGGAAATCTGTCAGAGTGGCACAAAACATGATTATTAATAGACTCAAATTTTTTTTAGTTTCTCTGAATAAAAAGCCAAACGTAGATTAATCTATCTTTAGTAATTAATGTCTAATATTTTATCTTATATGGAAATGACCTAGATACTCAAAAAATTTCTATCATTTAACTTAATTTAGCAAAACTACAACGTTTCAAGTTATCAAAAGGTTTTAAAGTTATTTTTAAGTACATATGCCATAACACATAATTATTGTTAAAAAGTTCACCCAAAAACTTTTATTTAACTTGCATCTATTCAGTTTACCTGTTCCCAATAATTATGTTTAGATTGCCTACAAAAACTTCATGAGATATTAGACAAAATCAGCTATAAGTCTAAGTTATTATTTTTGTTGACATATTTTGTAACAGAGATGACATGAGCTTTTTTTCACTAATAAACCCAGGAAGAATGAAGGCTGCATGTTTGCATCATATCCAATGCTGATAACTCTGAAAATATGCTTATTTCAATCAAGCCAACAAACTTAAATAAGCTTTCATTTACCAAAGGTTATTTTATATCTATAACTTGAAAAACATTTGGGTTAGTTTCTATTACATTTAGAAATAATTTATATAAGCACTTCTTTAAGTCAATTAAATAGAGCTCTTTTAGAAATTGTACCATCCGTAGGTAGAAAAATATCACATATATGTAATACACATATATAGATGTACATAGATACATAGACAGATGCAAGCAGAGACCTTAAATAGCTTTCATTAAATTTTTGCTATGAATCAGGTACAGAACTCACTAATTTATAGTAGAATAGTTGGATCCAAACTGTATTTCTGGCAGATAAAATAAACTAAATTATCTGCTTAGGAATTGGTGATGGTCTGGATTTCAGTTCCCAGAAAGGTTATAAGTTTTTTGATATAAATAGGGGAGGTTTGTGGGATTGGTGAAAAGGAATGGGTGGAATCTGAAACGTCTCTAGAACTTCATTTCCAGTTTTGTGAATGTTTATAAGATAAGGACAGTTGCTCTCAATTCCTCAGAAATTGGGTTGTAACTTAAATGACATCATAGGTTGATCTGCCTGTCCCACTACATCATCCCTAATTTACTTCTTTCCCTCTGGGTACATAGTCTTATTTTAACTTAGGGAAGAAGGCCTATATAAAAAAAGTTCCTATCAGGCTCTGAATATCATCTTCCACTTTGCCCAAATTTCTGATCATAAGTTGCTAAATCCTTTCAAATACCTTGTCAGGTTTCAGCCAGGACAAACAGTAAATATCTATGACAGTATTAAACAACTCCATTAATTTTTTTTTTATTATTGTTAAGGAAGATTAGCCCTGAGCTAAAATCTGTTGCCAATCCTCCTCTTTTTTTGCATGAGGAAGATTAGCCCTGACCTAACATCTATGCCAGTCTTCCTCCACTTTATACATGGGTTGCCACCACAGCATGGCTGACGAGTGGTGTAGATCTGCGCCTGGGATCTGAACCCATGAACCCAGGCCACCAAAGTGGAGTACGCCTAATTTAACCATTATGCCACAGGGCCAGCCGTCCATTAATTTTTAATTTTAGTTTCCCCTTGACCGTTTACGGGAATAATGTAGCAGTTTTTCAGAAAATCTCTCAGAGTCTTGTTAACTCTGGGAAGGGCTCATACTGGGCCCTTCTTTGAAGGTAGATTTTAGGGGTGTCTGTAAAGCCATAGTTTAACAGACTTTTATATAGTCTTTTCTTTTACGTACCTCTTATAACTTGGTTTTTCATTAGCTTTTTGCAACAAAACGTTCAGTATTTTAGAATTTTGGAGGCTTTGCTTTTAACTGCAGTTCTTAAATGACCTAATCTAATTGGAATGTTCCTTCTAATGGCCAATGTAATTCCCCTGAGGTGGCGGCAGTTTGATAGGACCCTACCACAAATGGGGTTCAACTCACATTTCTGTCGAGCCATATCTGACTGCAAATAGGGTACAACCCGCATTTCTGTCTGACCATATTTTGGAGCTCCCAGTTTGACAAAAATTCACGAGAGGAAAGACTGTAGTTCTTAAATATAAAATCAGCTGGAGTTCCTGAGGGAGGTTGATCATTTATGGTTGTTCTAGAACAATTGTCCCCCATAATTTAGAGTGGCCTGTTCTTGGATCACTGAGGCAGGAGGTTATGTGTTTTGGGTCAAGTCTGCGCTGCTTGTGAGGACCGCTTCCTAAAGTGTCACCAATGGGCTGTTGGTCTCTCTTTTATGTCTTGGAAAATCCTGGACACCAGGTGGTGTCAGGTTGCTCAAGGTCCTAGCGTGACCAGTCCTTTATGTGTACCTCCCAGACGAGCTAATGGAGTTCCTTCTGACCTAGGAAGGGGGTATGATCTTTGCTTGTGAGGCCCTGTGAGATGGCTGCACGTCACAGACAGTGCTGATACTTCCACTAGGTTTCTAGTCACCTAGAAACACCCTAGACCCTAGAAAGGGGTCAGAAGGACCAATGTCTCTTATCTTCAGAGTCAGAGGACCCTCATTGGGTGATAGGAGAAGCTAAGGGTTCTGCATTGGTTATGAAGAACAGCAGAATTTCTCATTGTAAGAGACTGTGGCCACTTGAATAAAACGAAAAACTAATAGAGCTACAATAATATTCACCAAGAAGAGTCCTTAAACCCGAATCCTCCAGCTGGCTAAGAGGAGGATGGACTCTTCCCTTCCAAAACAGTGAGGGCAGAAAAGAAATCCTTGAACCAAACCTCCTGCCTGAAGCAGAGGCAGAATCTTCCTTCTAAAATGGAAGATAGAGCTGACTATAACCAGAAATGCCTGAATAAAGATCAGTTTGATCTAAACCTCAACCTTAAAAAATTGGGAGTTTTGGATCCAGGAGGATTCACCACCGGATCTCCGGGCTTGCCGGTGGAGTTGTCAGAGCTCAGTGGTCTCTTGGAAGTACCTTCTGGGGGTCCACGGAGGCACCAGGGTTTCGGGGTGCTCGCTGTGGATCCTGCTGGCTTTGGCAAGAAATGTCGACCAATTGAGGTGGATTCTGATAGACAAACAAAAAGTTTATTTGGGCTTTGTTAGGACTGCAGCCTGGGAACACAGATTCAAGTAGCACTTTCCAGCCAGTGAAGGGAGAGGAAAGCTTTTATAGTCGTGGCTAACAAAAGCAAAGAAAAAAAGGGAAAGGAATGTCTTTTAACAAATTCCATATGCAAGATAGTCGTGGGCTGAGGGTCGGCTGAAACAAACCATTAAAATTTAGGGATGTAGAAAATGACCTTGATAGGAATGAGGTCTCTATCCCGATCAACTTATCTTCATTGAGAAGACTTGCAAATTCATTTCAGGCATCTAGTGAGTTCAAGAGTTCATCCTGAAGGAGGAATTGGTTCCTCTGCTCTGCATGTCTGCCTGCTCCATTTTGGTGCCTTAACATGAGAGCCTCTATCTTTCAATTCCACATGGGAATTGAATTCTGTCTTTGAATTACTAGTTCATGAAGTTGAGATATAAAACAGTCAAATTAGCTTTTCTCCAGAGAAGCTATTTTTGGGGGGTGGCTTTGGTTTTTTTCATGCTCTAGGTTTCACTTGAATGGTAAAAAAAAAAAAAAAATGGAGTTAACATGTTGAATGCCTACGACTTTCCAGGCATGTGTTGGGTGCTGTAATACGTGCTTCACAAACTATCGGAGATGAAGAACCAATTTTATTTTTATTTCCAGCTGGCCACAGACCAATAGGTGTTGCTGCATTTGGATGTTGCAACAATGTCAAAATGCTGTAAACATTTCTAAATGCTCTTGTCAATTTCTATACATGTTGCATCACATATCAGTAACAGTCCATCAAGCATCCTGAGTACACTTGATCTCCCTTTTTTTCCTGACAGCCAGCTCTACCAGATTTCAGGCAGGAGGATCTGGATGGGGAGAAGATCAAGAACTGCACAGCCCCCAGTTCCAGGGAGCTGAACACTGTGGAGGGGGTGTAGTCAGATTTTTGTTTTATGATATAGGGGAGGAAAAATAATTTTCCCTTTACCTTCTAGGTTCGTGGCTGAGACCCCTAGTTAAAAAAAAAAGGCAGATTAATAGAGAAAATCAAACAAGTTTAATAATATGTATACCTCCTGTATACATGAGACATACTCAGGAAAACAGGGCAACTCCCCCAAATGGCCCAAGCCACCAACCTTAAATACCATCTCCAGCTAAAGACAAAAGAAGGGCCAGCCCTGGTGGCCTAGTGGTTAAGTGCAGTGCACCCTGCTTCAGCAGCCCAAGTTCAGTTTGCAGGTGCAGACCTACACCACTCGTCTGTCATTGGCCGTGCTGTGGCAGTGGCTCACATACACAAAGAGGAAGATTGGCAATGGATGTTAGCTCAGGGGAATCTTCCACAGTGAAAAGAAAAGGAAAAAAAAGAAAAAAGAAGATGTTGGGAGGGATGGGGGATCAGCTATGGAAGGTTACCAGGAAAAGCACAGTAAACAAGGGTAAGGTTGTTATGCAAATTTAAGTCAGTGCCTTCTCCATGGATTAGAGTTTCTAGAGATTTAGTCATCCTTCTCTTCCTGGGGAGAGGGAGACCCTTACAAATAAAGATTTCCCTTATAAATGTAAATGTCTCTTACAAAAGGGTAACTTCTACTCAGCTTTCAGAGCTTTTCCTATGTCTGCTCTTTCTTAAAAATAATCAGCCTAAAGTAATCCTTATGCCAAAGAGATATATTTCAGGGTAATAAATTCTGCTCCCCTTCGATGATTAGCTGTATGAGGAAAGAACAAGTTAAAAGGTAAATAGTCATTTTAGAATGATGGGTTGACGTCGAATTATAAAAGGCAGAGAAAATAATGTGTCAACATCAAGTTAAAACATTTGTAAGGGCCCCATGAAGGTATTTCTTGATTTTTTGCTCTTTGAGGAAATGTATTCTACCTTAGGTCAAAAGAATTGCTTTGAATCGGTAATAATCTTTTTAAAAGTAAGATAATTCTTTATCTGTAATACGACACATTCAAAATATCCCCTCCTTGCATATATACATTCCTGTTAAGATTTTTGGGTGAGGACGAGGAGATGCATAATGAGGGGGGCATGAACATCAGCGGCCCAAGTGGTTCTGCCATCACAGCTCTTTCCCTTGTTAGTTTTGCCACCAGCTGACAGAGCCAGCTGCTTCTAGATGATCCAATTAAAGGGCCCTGATAGGATTTAAGGAGCACCTGAATTAAACTGGGAGATTACTCTGAGGGAGGAAACTGGGCTCTTTAACCCTTTAATGCCTGAGCTAGACTTGTCAGTACGAGGCACTGGAGACTGAAAATAGGATCTAAAACTCCTTCAGAAACAGGAAAATTCGTGTAGTAGTGTTACCGAGCCCCAAGGGACGGGTGACCGGCAAGTGCATCCTTTTGCCCAGAGCTGCTCCCCCCCGCCATGCCCGCCCCCCATAGAATGAGACTCGATTCGGAATAGCAGAGCGGGAAGGTTCTTCATCAGTGAACGGAGGAGGCAGAGCTCCTGCTCTAAAACACCTCCCTGAAGGGAAGGTGAGCAGGGTTCTTATGGGATGTGAAGGGGGAGGGGTCTCCGCGTCGTCGCTAGGGACAGGGGCATTTGGGGCATGCGCAGACCTTCCCTTCTTGCACACGGCACCTTTTGCACACGCTTCCTTTTTGCGCATGGCACCCCTTCGCCACCTTGAAGTTTTCTGGTTTGGACTGGTTCTCTCGTTCGGCCTCCTGGAATTGTGCTGCCTTGGTTCTTATAAGAAAGCCGGACTTAAAAACAAAGCATTAGACGTGGAAAATGTTTTAGGGACTTCCCTGGGTGACCGTAGCAAATAGCCCAAAGAAATACCTCCCTCCCCCTTATCGTAATTATGTTTCAACAATAGAACAAAACTCAAAGTAGAAAAACAACAGGAAATTAAACCCAGCAAATACTGCCGTGTCTGCCCACTACTGTGGGCAGTGCCTTTGTCCACAAAAAGCCAAGGGGCACAAAGCTAACATTTTCCCCTAAAAGCAGCAGGAGCAGTCAACAATATCATAAATAGGATTTTAGCACTTTAGGTAGTAAGTCCTAGTACTGCTAAGAGAGCCCTATTCTGAAGGGAAAAACTAGAATTATGGGTGTGGGGGAAATGCCTCTTCTAAAATCGCAGGGGAGAGAAATTAAGGAAGAGAAATATGTACTCATATATACAATATTGGCATCCACTTGATGAGTCTTTTAGTTTGGCTCTTAAGAGTTGGCAGTTTTCCCAAAATCAGATTTACACTAAGAACATTAATTACTGGAGAAAATATGTTCAGATTTTGCAAGGTGATATTCAGCATGTCAACCTACAAAAACAGAAACCAGTTTAAGAGGCAAAGTGTTTATTTGGGATCAAGGAATTGCAATTCAGGGAGCACAGATTCAGGTAGAAACCCAAATAGTGTTCTGGTTACAGGAGAGGGTCTCAAGCTTTTATGGGAAAAGGTGGGGAAAGATGAGCTAGGTTGTGTTGAAGAGTTCATTGGTGCTGGATGAGGTAGGCTGGGTTTGTACTTCATAGGTTGGCTTGAGATTCGCTCATCAGGCAGAAGGCTAGACTTGTACTTCATTGGTTAGTGATTCAATCATTAGCAAAGTCCAGTTTCATCAATCATTACAAACAGGATAATCATGTCCTTACTGACTTCTTGTAATGTTGGTGGTTTCGTCCAGTTTGGAAGATAAAACAAGACGTGTAAGGCAATTCCTTTGAAATGGCTGCTCTGGCTCTATTTTAATATGGCTCCACTCATGTCATCTTTCACAAGCTCAATAATTTTAAAAAAAAAAGTTGCCTTACGTAGACCTGAACACAGTGAGCACTTAATCAATATTACTAACAGATTAGAGCAGGCAACAAAACTCAGAGACTTCATATTTTTGCTTAAAATATAGAACCATCTAACAGGTTCATGTATGGTTATGGTCATACATTTTGAATTTGTAGGAAGTTATTTTTTAAAGTTTATCTATTTATGACAGCTGAGAAGTAAATAATCCTTTACCCATCTTGTATGGATTCAATTCTAGGTGCTGGGGAAGCTCAGGAGCGGAAGGGGTCGCCTTCCCAGCCTGGCCAGGACAGGGAAGGCGTCTTACAGGAGATGATTGTTTCACTCTGTGTTCATGATTCATGTTCGTGAGTCTCTATCCCTGACCCGGGCCCAAGCGCCAGTCCCACGAGTACAACTGCCTATTGGACAGCCCCACCTGGGTGTTCCCAGATTCCGAAATCCCAACATATCCAAACCTGAAACTCCCCACATTCCCACAGGCTTTAGGAATTCATCTCAGATGCCTCCCTTCCCCTCACTTCCCGCCTCATGTGGGATCTTGAAGAAGGTGAGGGACCAGCCAGTGGAGAAATGGACCCCGTGGGGTGAACAAGGGAGCACAGAGGGGTTTGGAAATTTCAGGAGCCTTGTAGGGAGGCACGGTGGCCGCAACATGGGGGGTTTAGGATCTTAAAGGGCCACTGGGCATTTTAAGTGGATTTGCATTTTAGAAGGATCGGTATCAGGAGAAGAAGGCCAGTGGGAGCCCAGAGAGCCTGGGCTGGAGACCGGCTCCGTGGCCTTTGGGAGAGTATCTGACCCTTCTACTTTGACCCCGAGTTTGCCAGGAATAGAGCAGCTAGAACAAAGTGTCTTATGACAAAATGGCCAATTAGGAAACCTTTGGGTTTTCCTCCCACCTCAAAACACCATTCAAGCACTCAAGGGACGGGGAAGATTGAGGAGGGAGGCAAGCAAAAATAAGATCTCCTTTGCTCTCAAGGGTGCAGGGCAGCCAGCCCACAGGTTGACAGGAGACCTGGCAGACAAGAGCCGGTGGCAGAGGTGGGCTTCCTGGAGCTCTGCCTGCTGTCCTTCACCCTAAGGCAGGCGGTGCAACTTGACACTCCCACAGCTGATAGAATCAGGCCTAAAAACACTTCTGGAATCCTACTCCACTTTCTTCCAAATTCCAGCCCTTAAAAGAGCAGTCAAGTTCTCTTAATGTTGACATGAAAACAAGGGAAATGCAACTTTTCTCTAAAACAATTTTTAAAGCTTTAACTTTTCAAAAGGAGAAGGACAAGGTTGTCCAGAGCTGGTTCGACCATACTCTGAGCTAATTCTAGAAAAAGAAGTTTAATTTCATTTCTTTTGTAATAAGAGCTAACTTATTTACTCTGAGTTGGGCGCTCTCTTTTATGATTGTCTTTGTGATACAGAGGAGGAAATTGAGGGCACAAAGAGGTTACGTAACTACCCCAAGGTCGTGCGGCTGATGGCAGGGAGCCTAGGTTTGCACTTGGACAGGCAATTCCAAGGTCTGAGTTCGCCACCACTGCACCACCCAGCTTAGCTGGAGGAGGGAAAAAGCATCTTCCCCTGATTTCTCCTCATGTTGAGGCCATTGCTGCAACCCAGGCAAGATGTACTGAGGACGTGAATTCAGATGCGCAGGTGGAAGTAGAGGAAAGGGGGCCATTCGGATTTCTTTAGGAAATACGTATTGAAGCTAATTTGAGAAAATATATTTAGGAAAGGCAAGAGAACATTTAGGGTGCGAGAGGCACGTGAGATGATTCTGTGTTTCCACAGAGCGTTCTTCCTGAAGTATTCTCATGATTTATTTGGGGGAAGAAGGGTGGCGGCTGAAGGGGATAGAAGGGAGAAAATACGTATGTGATGTATTTCTGACTTGAAGTCAGAAAAATGCTGGAAAACTGCCGTAAGTATAGTAAAGAACCATTATTCAACTCCTCTTTATCCCTTGTTACTATCACTCATAGAAAGATAAGAAGTCCTGTTCAAGAAACCTTCAGTACACCTGATTACACAACCTTTGGGAATGAAGAAAGGGGCTGTGGGGATAAAAGTGAAAGTTCGAAATCTCAGAGGAGCTAGGAAACTTTGATAGATGAGAAATAGGATAAATGAAAGAATATCACCACCGAAATCTGAGACAGAAAAGGAGATTAAGTAAACAGGATTGTAGCCAACATCATACCAAGTAAGCACAAATGCAAAGCAAGGGTTTTTAGTAACCATGCTGTAATAACTTTCTAAAACATTCTGAGCCCCACCCCTGAGCTTAGGATAATATTTACAAACTTAAGGGCTGATCTTAACATGGTCTTGTGCTTAGGTGGCATGTCTTCTGCAGAGAGGGGAGAGCGGAGCCAAGGTGAGATGTAAGAGTGATTAGAGTCACAAGAAAAAGAATGAAAAAGGAAAGCTGGTTGGCTGGGAGGGGTATTTAAGTTCTTGGTGAAATGTGTTCGGCCACTGAGGAAAACCAGGCTATTGGCACAGCACCCTCTAGTGTCTGGGAGAGTCACTGCAGCTTTGCCTGTGGGGTAAGGCCAAAGTTGGTCAACTCTGTTAACTCCAGCAAATATTTACTGTAGTAATCTCTAGTGACCCAGGGCCTATTTGGTGTGCCCAACTGTTGCTTTGGGCTGCAATCTTACTACCTCTCCACTCCCAAATGGGGTGTTCTGGCCTGGCCTGGCTGGAGGCATGGATATGAAAAGCATGCTGTGGAATTATCTCTCAGTGCTGGGAAGTTGCCTACTAGTGCCTTTACAGAGTAGGGTGGGTTCCTGTTCCATGTTTGAAATAATGGCTTTAGTCTTTATTTTCAATTTAACCTGCAGTTTAAAATTGCACCCAGTATAACAGAAACATAACTACATGGCAGCCCCTGATGTGATGTAATGTCAGGTGTGGAACCAGCAACTTCTTTGAGAAAGATTTTGGTGGCAGCCAGCTATCTTGAGTTGCCCATTTCTAGAGGGATTCCCCACTCTCTTCCCTCCCTCCCTCTCTTCCTTGCTCCCTCCTTCCTTCTTTTCTTCCTTCCTTCCTTCTGTAGCCAGTTTAAATTATTAAGAGATGAAAAATTGCCCTGAGCCCCTTTTCCCCACATCAGGCTGCTTTGGATGCACCTCTACGATTTACTACCTTAGTGTTACCATGGACAGGTTGCTAAATCTCCCTGTTCCTCAGTCTCATCTTATGGAAAATGGAATAATAGTGGAAGGTACCACATAGGGCTGTTGGGAGGATGAATGGAGGTGATGCGTGCACAGCACTCAGCATAGGACCTGCCACAGAGAAGGTGGCAGTGTTAGCTAATCGGCATTTGTGTTATCACTTTGGGCTTTGCTTCCCTGAAGACAAGGAGTTCAAATGAGCATGGAGCTGCTTCAGACAGGGCTGGTAATCTGAGATGAGTGAGAACCTCAGACCTTCCATGGAAGCACTATTGTGGAGAGAGATGAATTAAATACAAGTGTGTCCCCCCACCGTAGGTTTCCGGCAGGGCTCTGTACCTGGTGCCAGAGATTGAAGGTGCAGTCTTCAGCATCAAGGTTATTTTCTTGTTAGCAAAATAGCCCCAGTGTCGTTTATTGCTACCTATAAAAGCATCTGAGGAAGCTTTCTGAAGGAGGCAGGCTTTGAGCATTGCCTCCTCCCCGAGCGCTCTGCGTGGGGCCCTGCCCTGGACATCCTCATCACCTCATTGACTGCTCCTTGCATCACCCCTGAAAAGGAGAAAAGGCATATTCCCCTTTATGGGTTCAGTGGGATGAAGTGTGGCAGGCTTGGGAATAAGACACACCTGGGTTTAGCCCTGGTTTATCCACTCTGTGGCAGTATGACCTTGACCAAATTATTTAACTTCCTGGCCTCAGGTTTCTTATCTGCAAACTGTGGGCTGTGGCGAGAAACACGTGCCATGAGGTGTGTAAAGCCCAACACGCCATCTGACACATAGTCGGTGCTGTAAACATCTCTCATCCCTTCCCCCTCTTCCTAGCTGCCTTCAAAGAATTAATAAAATGAACACTTTGGATTTGGCCACTCACTGTCCTTCCTCGTCACCAAGAATTTCCTAGCCAGTTGGCAATGGGGAGAAAAAGCTTGGTAAATAGTAATGGTACTAATAGCTGTGAACATCAGAATAGCTCAGATTGCTTTTTAAACCTGTGAGAGTGGCCAAAATGCAGGTCCTGTGTGTTCCCAAGGGACCTCTAAACCTCCACATGGGCGGTTTTGGAAGAGAGGACCAAATATTGGGCTGTGCACTGATGGAAAGGGAAAAGAGCGGCAGCCTGCACACTTGGTCCAACCTGCTCCAGACAAAAGCCCCCACATGTAACCGCCAGAATCACCCTCATCCTCTCCCTGTACCAGTTTGCCAGACCAAACAAATCTGTATCTAAGAATGTGTTTTTCCTAAAGGGAGGGATCTGTATGGAAGGCAGATCTTGAGACCCAGAAGCAGCCCAAACATCCTTTCTGCCTGGCGTTGCCTTTGGCATACTTCTCAGTCCAGGGCAAGTTGCACGGTGGCTGGGGTGAGGTCAGCTATTAGAGTCAGCGTTATTCCATGTACCCCTCAGGCAGCCACCAGAGTATGGTCTGAGCCTGAGTTAATTCTAAGAAGTATTTGAATGAAATTCCACTTTAATTTTTTTTAACTGAAAATGTGCATAAGGTAAAGTTATTATGCATGCTAAATGATTTTTTCTGTTTTGTTTCCTTTAGGAGAACTATCTTATCCCTGAACCAGGCCCCAATGGTAGGTCCTTGGGAAACTTGACATATGTTTTGTTGTTTCCTGTTGTGTACCCTGGAGATACGTGTGCATTGCTCCCTTACCTCTTGTCCTACTGTTTATTACTTTTGCCTCCATTAAAAACTATGTCTTCATTAGGCTTGAACCTAGTCCATTGTCCACAGCACGACTGGGTAGATTTAACTTGGCTGCTACATAAAATAAAGGAAGTAGTGATAGAAAGAGAGGAGTTACCATATCACACTGCTGACTTGTCCCAAAGAGTTTTCCATATAAAATGTCTTCAATTTATGGAGCAAAGGCAGAATGGTTCTTCTTTTGACCTAATGACAGAGTTAGGTTACTCTCTCCACCGTAAGCTGCTATTTCAGGTGGCCAAACCACGTCCTGACCCTGACCCAAACTTTCAAAAGGAGTGAGTCTATACAACTTAATTTTTTAATTAGAAAAGAGCATCGTGCCAGGAAGACCAGGACCTTCTGTCCACTGGGGATGGGAGGGCCTGCGTGGAGCCCTGCCGCACTGCCCTAATCTCCCATGCACAGAAAGTGAGTGAGCACGCTGGGGCAGAGTTCCCACCACCTTTGCTCCACTCCTTCTGGCCTCTCACTGAGCGAGCCTACCGGGCTGAGCTGACGTGCATGTTTCCTGGAGTGGTATCTATGCCTTGGGAGGTTATGCTGCCCTGTTGGCTAGGCAGATCTCTGCTGACAGTTTTCCAATCTCTCCTGTCCCTGGAGTCCCACTTCATAATCTGCAGGACCCTGAAGTGGGGCTGGGGACAAGAAGGAGAGTGTCTATACATAGCACATCCCACACCCAGCCACTCAGCGCCCCTTTCTGTCCCTTGTTTTTCCTTTTTTCTTTTTTCTTTTTTTGCTGAGGAAGATTTGCCCTGAGCTAACATCCATGCCAATCTTCCTCTATTTTGTATGTGGGATGCCGCCATAGCATGGCCGCCAACGAGTGGTGTAGGTCCACGCCCAGGAACTGAACCCAGTCTGCCGAAGTGAAGCACGCCAAACTTAACCACTAGGCCAGGGTGCTGGCCCCTCCCTTTCTGTCCTTGATGAGTTGGACGTGTGCTTCCCCACCTTGCCCCATCTACCTCAGAACTGTAGCTTCTGTGTGAACATTAGATTGAAGGAAGCTTTCCTGGAACCTCCTGAGCTTTGCTACTCAAAGGTCAGCTGGTTTATTGATTTATAGTGATAAGAATACAGACAATAGCTGTTTCTGTGAGTGTTCAGCAAGTAATGTATATTTAGGACTTACGTGTTTTCACCAAGATACCGTGTTCAGAGAAGTGAAAGAGACACGTCGCTGAAAAGTTGAGGTGAAAAGTCCTGAAAACTTGCTGTTGATTCGAGAGGTGGCCAAGCAAGGGCTGCCTTAGCCTCAGAGCATCCTGGCACAGCTTCTCTCTCTGAAGCAGCGTGGTGTTCTCACTTTGTCCTCTCTTGCTGCCCTTGAATTGGAAGAGGAAACGATGCTGAATTTCAGCGAGGGTTCTAGCAAGTCAGATTTACTCTCTTGTTATAAATTGGTAATCCAAAAGAGGAAACTCTAGAGATAGTTTTCGTAACTCAAATGATTTTTCCCTACCTTTGATCTCAGAATTCACCCTGCCATTTCTTCCTCTGTTCACCAAAGACAAAGTCCCACAGAGCCACACCTGGTGGATTGCCCAAGGTTTGTGGCAAGGGCAGTGTGGAAGACATCTGGATGCAGAGCAGAGCTGTGGGTCTCTTTGTCTTTCTAAGGCAGAGCTTTTTCTCAGGGAGATATTCGTATCATGGCCCTCTCAGTCAGACTAGGCCAGTAATCCTTTAGGATTTATTTCGGCAAAGGGACTCAGGAGCATTATTATTTTAAACTTGGAGAACTGACAACAACAATACCACCAAGTCTCACTATATCCAAACCTGTGAAGGGGAAATGCCAGTTGAAACCTTTGGATGGTTTAAATTAAAGCTGCTCTTTTTAACAAAACAAGAGGCGTGAAGAACACAGTCTGATAGCTCTCAAAGTGCTGCCAAGCCTAGGTTTGGCCAGCCTCCCTCGTGTGAATAGATAAGAATCAGGCATAGCGTACCAGTTGTCTGGAAATAGTTATCTCCTAGAAAACAATTTTTTCCCCTTAGGTAGTTGGTACATTTCTTCCTACTGATAATATCTTGTTTATTCTGTATATCAGAGTTCTCTGGAGAAACAGAAGCAAGAGAGAGAGGAGAAGAGAGAGAAGAGAGACTTATTATTTATTTATATATAGATTTATTATATATGTATATATAGAGAGGGCAGGGGGAGATTATTTTTTTTTAATTTTTCCTTCTTCTCCCCAAAGTCCCCCAGTACATAGTTGCATGTTCTAGTTGTGGGTCATTCTGGTTGTGCTATGTGGGACGCCTCCTCAGTGTGGCTTCATGAACAGTGCTAGGTCCGCACCCAGGATCCAAGCTGGTAAAACCCTGGGCCACTGAAGAAGAGCACGGGAACTTAACCACTCAGCCACGGAGCCGGGCCCCAGGGGGAAATTTATTTTAAAGAATTGACTCCCATGATCGTGGGGACTGGTAAGTCTGAAATTCATAGGGCTGACCAGCAGTCTGGAAATTCAGGTGAAAGTCGATGTTGCAGTCTTGAGGAGAATTCCTTCTTCAGGAAACCTCAGTCTTTCCTTTTAAGGCCTTTGTAGGGGAGGAAAACTTTTCCTTTCCTCCCTTCTCGGTTCTTTGGCTGGCCTAATAATTAGATTGACACAAGACAGATTAACAGGATAAAAACAATTTTAATTTTATACGTATGGGAGCTCATAGAAATATGAGACTCAGAGAAGTGACCAAAGCAGGCAGCTTTGATACCTTTTAGATAAAGAAACAATAAATTTGTGAAGAATTGACAAAGAAGTTTGGGCTTGGGGTAGTAAATTAGTAAAGAAGTAACAAGGTTTATTTATAGTCTTCTAGGCCTTGAATTCCCTGTCTCTGGTGATAAGGATGTCTCTGTACTTGCTAGAACAGGGAGGGTACCTTTCACGTGGGAAATGTATTTCCTACTTTCAGGGGGACAGAGGAGGGTCAGAGTGTCCTTACACTGGCTGTTTCTTAAGAAACTTTATTCAAATAATCAATATGCCAAAGTGGCATTTTTTGGGACCTGAACCCCATCACCTTATTCTGATTGGATGAAGCTTACCCACATTATGGAGGGTATTCTGCTTTATTCAAAGTCTGCTTATTTAAATTTTTTTAAAATTCAGGTATAATTGATATACAACATTATATTAGTTTCAGGTGTACAACTTAATGACTTGATATTTGTGTGTATTGCAAAATGATCACCACAGTAAGGCTAGTTAACATCCAATACCATACAGTTACACATTTTTTTTTTCTTGTGATGAGGACTTTTAAGATCTATTCTCTGAGGGTGGCCCCATGGCCAAGTGGTTAAGTTCACGTGCTCCGCTTCAGCAGCCTGGCGTTCACCGGTTTGGATCTTGGGCATGGGCCTACACACCGCTCATCAAGCCATGCTGTGGTGGCATTCCACATAGAAGGACTAGAATGACCTACAACTAGGATATACAACTATTTACTGAGACTTTGGGGGAAAAAAAATGAGGAAGATTGGCAACAGATGTTAGCTCAGGGCCACTCTTCATCACCAGAAAAAAAGAAATCTATTCTCTTAGCAACTGTCAAATATGCAATACAATATTATTAACTGTAGTCACCATACTGTACATTATATCCCCATGACATTTATTTTATAACTAGAAATTTGTACATTTGGCCTGCTTCACCCATTTTACTCACCCTCTTCTCCCCAAGTCTGCCGTCTATCAGTTCTCTGTATTTATAAACTCGGTTTTATTTTTGTTTTTTCTTAGATTCCCTATATAAGTGAGATCATACAGTATTTTTCCTTCATCTGACTCATTTTAGCATAATGCCCTCAAGGTCCATCCATGTTATTGAAAATAGCTAGCTTTCCTTTTTTATGGCTGAATAATGTTCCATCGTGTGTGTGTGTGTGTGAGTGTGTGTGTGTGTGTATACACATATATATACACCACATTTTCTTTATCCATTCACCCATCAATGGGCACTTAGGTTGTTTCCATATCTTGGCTATTGTAAATGATGCTGCAGTGAACATGGGGGTGCTCACATGTTAATCACATTTAAAACATACCTTCACAGCAACATCTAGTGTTTGACCAAACAACTAGGCACCATAGCCTAACCAAGCTGACACATAGAATTAACCCTCGCATGCAGTTATTTGGCTCTGTGGAAGCCTTCTTGCTTTTCAAGCCTTAATTGGGGTTGCTGTTGAGTTTGTTTTCCTCTGTGGACTAAATTTTGTACCTGGCCTTTGAAACCAAGACCTCTCCTTTGTCCAGAGGAAGAACACCAGGGTGCCTCAGAGTAACAGAGGGGTTGTTCCCTCGCTCACTTGTTTTCTCCTTTCTCTTCTTAAACCAGAGGTGCTGCTGAAGATGCATTCCGTTGGAATCTGCGGCTCAGATGTCCACTACTGGGAGCATGGTCGAATTGGGCATTTTGTTGTGAAAAAGCCAATGGTGCTGGGGCATGAAGCTTCAGCGACGGTCGTGAAAGTGGGATCATTGGTACAGCACCTAAAGCCAGGTCAGCCAAGCCCTTCAACTAAGGGATTTATTTGTTCATTCAACATAAATATTTGTGCATGCTTTCTTGGAGCCAGGCCCTCTGTTACACATGGGGGATACAGCAGTGAACGGTACAGCCTTGGTCCCTACACACATGGGTCTTCCACAGGGGAAGGGAGAGCGAGGACAGATAGTTGCTTAATCACAGTTGTGTTGAGGGCAGGAGAGAAGAATACGGGGTGCAATCTGTGTGTTCTACCCAGACCCCGGCTCGTCTGAGGAACACCTGAAGGTAGGTAAGAACTAAACTAGGAAAAGTCGGGGGAGTGGGGGGGCGGGGGGGAGAATGTTCCAGGTGCAAGAACCAAAGCTGCCTCCGTGTGCTAAGAACCAGGGCATTTGGTGCAGTCTTTGATTTTATTGGCTGGCTGGGAAACTACCAATAGTTTCCTAGATTTGCTTTCTTCATCCTTGCAGAGGGAGGAATTCTCAGCTGTGGCAGACTGTGACATTCCCCAGCACAGTGAGTTCAGTCCAGGCTGTCTTGGCGTGGCAAGCTGTCGGCTTTAACTTCCTTTGCTGACGAGGCTGCTGCACAGCCTGGAGATGAGGTCAGATTATTTGGGGGATGAAGGGGGTTGGCAAGAGGTGCTATCCTGTGTTAGCTATAAGGCTCTCTGAGCCTGGCTACGTGAGGAGGGATCGACCAGCTCTGAAGGAGCTAGACGTATGTGTTATTTAGGAATGTTAAGTCAGGGCCTCCATTCCTCATCAGTGGAAGTCAAGAAAGCCCCTGAGGTTTTGCAAGGTTGTCCCAAAGTGGAAGGTTCATAGCTTCCGACAACCACTGATTGCTTCTTGCCTGTGGGATGAGGTCTCTAAATGTAAGTCATAACAAGGAGTGGGGGGTTGCTAAATTTAAGTTATAACAGGTGCTTAGTCAGCATCTACAATGGGTCCCACCTTGGGCCAGGTAATTTGAGGGATATAGAAAATTGAGAATATGTGATCCCTGGATGCTTTGAGCTACTTGAGGAGACTGGATGTCAGGACATACATAAATGCCAACAATTAAAGAACTAGACTATATGGGTGCTATTGGTTTGCAACCTTCTTGGGAGCTTCCCAGCTGTAATATGAAACCAGCCCCATCCATGGAGGGCAGAGAGAGACTGAAGAAAGAGGCGGACCACCCCAGATTGGCAGGTGGCAGGTTTAATAAGCAAGGGAACTCACATGTGAGGCTTGTCTTCGGTGGCTGCAAGATGAGTAGATCTCCACACCCACCCTCCAAATCTTACAAGTTTATATAGACGCCTTAACTGGATTCAGTCATGTGGTCTCGACAACACATTGCTCTCAAGGCTGAATCCTTGAAAATGGTTCCCACTGTGGGAATGGTGGGGATAGTGTACATTGCAAGCAGGGTGGGGGCTGGGGTGGTGAGGAGCCTCCAGTTGCCTAGATCCAGTTCTCAGGTCAGCGGGTGGTCATGTCCTCTTGAAGACCTCCTCCAACAGTCAGGTATGGGAAAGAATAGGCTCTGGGAGTTCAAAGAAAGGGCATTTGTTGTGGGCAGAGGTGCTTAAAAAGAAGGTCCATGGAGGAGATAGGTTCAGCTGGACATTTAACAATAATAATTATAAGAAGGAGAAGAAAGCAGTTAACATTTATTGATTTACTATTTGTTAGTCTCCAAGTTAAATACTTACATGTATAATTATTTATTTCATTCTTGAAACAACCCTACGAGATAGGCATCATTTTCCTCATTAACAGGTGAAAAAGGTGAAGTATAGTGATTGCCCAGGGTCACACACCAGTTAGTCTCAGAGCTGGGGTGCCTGTCTTGGTCTGCTTGACTCTAGAGCAAGTACTCAGAGCCACTGGGCTGCCCAACGTCTGGAGACGAGAAAGATTTTGTATTTGAGTTAGTGAAGAGGTCAGAATCTAAGATTCCAATTAAGAGGAACAGAATAAGAAAATTACAGAGGTGGGATTACATATCTCAATTGCTAATAAGTTGCTGCTTGGAGCAGAGGTTCTGTGTTAGGAAGTTAGTGGAGATGATAAAAATGCATAATCTGTATAAAAGTCCCTCTTTTAAAAGCACCATACAGGGCTGGCCCCATGGACAGGTGGTTAAAGTTCTGCACACTCTGCTTTGGTGGCCCAGATTTGCGGGTTTGGATCCCAGGCATAGACCTGCACCACTCATCAGCCATACTGTGGAGGCATCCTACATACAAAATAGAGGAAGATTGGCACAGATGTTAGCTGAGGGCAAATCTTCCTCACCAAAAAAAAATAAATAAATAAAAGCATTGAACAACTGTGAGTTACATGTTATCATAATGAAATAATAATTAGAAGATAAAATTGAGTAATATAAAACTCCACCTGATTATGGAGGATCTTGAATGCTAGGTTGAAAAACTCATTGTTGGGGCTGGCCTGGTGGCATAGTGGTTAAGTTAACATGCTCCACTTCACCGGCCTGGGGTTCACTGGTTCAGATCCCAGGTGTCGACCTACATACCACTCATCAGGCCTTACTGTGGCAGCATCCCACATACAAAGTAGAGGAAGATTGGCACAGATGTTAGCTCAGTGACAATCTTCCTCAAGCAAAAAAAAAAAGAGAGAGAGAAAGATTGGTGACAGTTGGTAGCCCAGGGCCAATCTTACTTACAAAAAAAAAAGAATTCATTGTCAATGGGAGAAGCATAATTTGGAGAAAGTTCATTGGGCAGCAGAGAAAGTAGCAAGGAATAGAACAAAGAGAGATATACAGATAGAGGAACACATTTTAGTTGTCACAAGGATATCTGTGGAAACTTTCTTTTTAGAATATGATTTTTGTTTAAGTGTTTCATATGCTAACTTTGACTTAAAGTTTTTTTTTTGTTTTTTTTTTTTGCTGAGGAAGATTGGCCCTGAGCTAACATCTGTTGCCAATCTTCCTCTTTTTGTATGTGAGTCGGCTGTCACAGTATGGCCACTGAGATGAGTGGTGTAGGTCCATGCCCGGGAACTGAACCCAGGCCACCAAAACAGAATGCGCTGAACTTCACCACTAGGTCACCAGAGCTGGCCCTGACTTAAAGTTCTAATCAACTAATCTAGAAAGAAGAGTGGTTCTTAGTATTTGCTTACAAAATTTAAGCATAAATCTTAAAGAATCAATAAATCTAAGACATGGAAGAATTCTGAATTCATGAAAAATCTGGCCATCTATTTCATAGTTTGAATTTCCTCTACAATAATACCAGCTCAGATAATTATAATAATGATAATACCGTAAAAAATAGTGAATACTGCTGTATATTACTACTGCTATCACCATTGCCATCACTGCTTTTAATGAGCACTAACTACAAACCAAGACTGTATTCTGTGGGTACTTTTAACACAAAAGACAGAAAAAATAGCTGAACATGTCTCTGCTTAGTAAAGGGCAGACTTCCCAGGGGTTCCTCAGAGTCAGGAGGGCCCTTGCGTGGCTAGTCATCCCTCTGGGGTGGGGGTGGGGGTTGGTGGGAAGGGACACAAGGGAATGAAATTTCTGAGGTAGTGGTGATGTTCTGTATCTTGATATGGGTTTACATTACACAGGTGAATGCATTTATCAAAATTCATCTAGTGATCCACTTAGTATTTGTGCATTTCATCAATATCTAAATTTTGCCTTAAAAGAGAACCATAAACAAGAATTGAACTCTGGTTAATAATGTGCAGATTGGAATCTTTAAGGAGGGAGTGTACTGATGTCTACAACCTGCTTTGAAATGTGTCAGAAAGGAAGATGGATTGATGGATGGAGGAGAGATGGATAGATGGGAGGGATGGACGGATATGTGACAAAGTGAATGTAGCTAAATATTAATAGAAGGATCTAGGTGGAGGATATCTGAGTGTTCACTGTAGAGTTGTTTCTTTTGCTTTGCCTTATTTTGAGTTGTTTACAACTTTGCTGTATGTTTGAAAATCGTCATAGTGAAAAGATAGAAGAGCACTTCAAAGGCTGGGGTAGCAGTCTGGGAGAGCCGGCTGTTCACAAGCCTGAATGTTACTCTGCTGTCCCAGAGTCCGAGGCCTCTGCGGTCATGCACCTTAGCCGTTCTGCTACCAGGAATCAGTTGACTCTTAGTTATTATCTAAAGACAATCAGACTGAACGTAAAACCTGCCAGAATGGTGGCTCTTGTGTTTGTAAATCCCTTGCCCCGTGTTTTCAAAACAAGTGAAGAAAAAAAGGTGCAAACTCCTCGCACTAGCTACCTCTTTTGCAGCAGTTTGAGATGGGAACTGGACCTGGCTTGCCTTAGAAATGGGACTGGTTCTGTGTTTCCCAAGCTGGGAGATGGCTGTGGAGCTGGAGCGGCAGTTGGCTTGTTCCATGCGTTGGTAAAGGGCCAAAGCAGTCTGTGGAGAAGTGGGCTGGTCATTTTCTCCCAGAGTGTGAGTCTGTGCTGCATCCTGTGTTTCCTGTGTAAGCACTAACAGGCTGGGCTTGCCTAGGGCACCCTGGATCCCCAGGGAGGAGGGTGGCTCTTTGGGCCAGATTCTCCTGCTGGCATCTGCCCATGGATGTGCATCCCTTCACCATCTCTGCCCCTGCTCGTGTTTCCTCTCCAGGTGATCGTGTTGCCATTGAGCCTGGTGCTCCCCGAGAGACTGATGAATTCTGCAAGATTGGCCGATACAATCTGTCGCCGTCCATCTTCTTCTGTGCCACACCCCCCGATGACGGGAACCTCTGCCGGTTCTATAAGCACAATGCCAGCTTCTGCTACAAGTTAGTGCCCATGGCCCCACCATGTCACCTGGGAGCGCTCCTCCTCTGTTTGTTTGATGTTCTTCTAGTCTCCTGTAGTGATTTCTTTGTTTCTTTCAGCTCATGATTCCAGACGTGAGGTGTCCCCCTGGGCAGGCCTGCCCTTCTTGGTGGCATTGAGTCACCTGCCTCACTAGCCGACCAGGGCTCAGACTGACTCCCAGGGCTTGGTTTTAGTCTTTCAGTCCACCGTTTCCTCACGTAGAGCAACAATAGAAAGCTGTTGCTGAAATCACTCACTCCTCTCTAGCCGTCCTGGAGATAACTTGTGGTTCGTCCTTCGTTATTGGTCTCCACTGCGGCTACGGGAAACAGAGCTTATAACAGCAGTGACCTCGATGACAACAACAACAAACGAAAACAGCAACAGCTGGGGTTTCCTGAGGAGGCATGGCATGGAACCAGGGCATGACTTTCAGGACCCTGGATCCACTCCCTCCCAGTGAGTGACTTTGGGGAAATGACTTAGCCTTCCTCTGCTTCAGTCTCATTTAATCACTTGAAGGTTAAATAAGGCAATGCGTGTAAAGTCACAATTATCATTACTATGTGCCTGGCCTTGTGCCAATAAGTGCTCCTCATGCCTTATCTTATTTAACCCTTAGAAGAATAGTGGTGAGGTGGGCACCAGTCCTGCAGTTTTGTGCAAGGATCAGCAGAGGCAGGAGGAGGCTAATTGACTCGGGCACAGAACAGAGCTAGAAGTCAAGCCTGGGTAGCTCCTAATCTCAAGCCCCTGCCCTGTGGTCAGTACCCCATCCCAACTCTCAGAACGGCTTCTGTCTGACAGAAGCAAAGGGCTGCGCCTTCCACATGGGCCCTGGCCCATGGAGCCCTGGGGTTGTGATGTACCGCTTTCCTTCTGACCTGATCAGGTGCGTTTTCCTCCCACCCCAGCCTGGCCCCAGTGGTGGCTCTGTTGGCCAGGATGGGGCTTGTCCGATGGAGGCCAGCTGCTGGTCACAGGGGCAGCCTGACAGATCTGAGTCTTCTGGTGGCCACTGGAAGCCTTGAGAAGAGTCACAGGCCAGAGACCGCGTGCTGAGTTTAAGTCAACACCTGCCCCTGCTCTAGAAGAAAGCAAGTCATGCGGGCAGAGTCCACCTTTCAGCGAGTGGTTCCTGAACTAGCCCACCTTTTCTGGGCTCTTTCCAAGTCAAGGCGTCAAACAAGACTTTCATGGAAAGCGGAGGAACAAAGCGGTAAAGCTCAAGACTAACCACTGATCTCTGCCATTTACCAACCGTGTGACCTTGAGCAAGTTACTTAAACTTTGCAACCTCAGTATCCTTGCCTGTAAAATGGAGATGATAATGACACCAATATGATGATATGCATAGAATTATTGATGGGATTCAATGAGAAAGGCACATCAAGTACTCACCATGAGACCTGGCACATAGTAGGTGCTCAATAAACAGTGCCATGATACGTTGTAGCCGTGGCCTTGTGTCTGGGGGATGGTACGGGGTTAGGCCTGAGACGGAGCCTCGCACTGGGATGGAGGGTGGTTTGTAGGGAATTGTGGAGGAGAGGGTGTTCTGGTTGATGATGGTGATGGGAGGGCTGAGGAGGGCCTCTAGGGGCCACACAACTCCCACCTTGACCTCTCCTCCCAAGGTGCTTTCTGCCTATGTCCCCAGCCCAGCCCTGGACCTAAGCCCTCCTCTCTGGTTTCTCTTTATGAAGATTCCTACACTGCCACCGCCTCTTTATTTTCTCACCCACCTTATTTTCTTTCTATCTTCCTGCTTCCCCCTTGGCTTCTTGATCATCCTTTTGCCTGTTCCCTGAACCCTATTGTGAAAACCACCAAATTGCCTTGTCATTCGCTGGTGTTTATAAAGTCATGAAAGATTAGAGTTGGTAAGAAAGTTAGAGTCCTCTCATACCTCTTCCCCTGCTGCCCCCACTGAACAAGGTTGAGGAAGGAGGACCAGTAACTCTCCCAAGGTCAATGGCAACGGGGCTGAGCCTCACGACTCTGCCCAGTGCTGGTGCTTCTGCCTCCGTGCAGCTGGCTATGGCTGCATCTGTGAAAAGGCAGCGTCTGCCTGGTCAGAATAATCTCCCTGATAACAATCCTCTCTCATCTCTGTCCCCAATCCCATTTCTCCTTGGTGTTCTTGTTTCAAGGGGAAGTCAGAACGAAGGTGAGAGGAGCTCACACTTCCTGACCTCAGCTTAGAGTCAATACAAGCCTGGGGGAGGCCCAAATGTGAAGGGGCAGACATGTCTGAGTGAGTGTGGTTAGGGGTCCTTGAGAGACTTTGGGTGTCTTCATTATTTTACTTCAAACTTTTCCCCTTATATAGGATTGACGGGGTAGGTTGGGTGAGTGGAAGGGGTGATGACAGTAGTCAGAGCAGGAGAAAGGATTGGAGTCGGGGGTTGATGTGAGGGAAGCAGAGGGGAAGGGAGAAGGAACAGGTAGGGGCCAGCAGCCAGGCCAATTACAGGCCTTAGTATTTATTCTGTGGAGGATTGTGAACAATGACAGCAAGATCATGGGGATGAGCACATGGTTTGGCTGCCACCTTTATTTCTTTTTGGAACTTGAAGGTTTTCATGTTCTTGCCTGTGGAGGTTTGAGGGGGCATTGAATAAATACTGGACAGTGAGGAACTAGCAGAAATTAGATATTAACTCTACAGCTCCTTGTACCAGGAGGCAGCTGATAATGGGACAGGCAGACGACGTGGAATCAGGAGACCTAGGTTCGAGTGTGGCTTGTCCACTCACTAGCCTTGTAACCTTGGGCAAGTCTGTTAATGTCATCGAGCTTCAATTTCCTCTTCTGTGGAATGGAGGTAAAAATAAAGCCTGCCCTTCCTGCCTGACAAGGTCCTAGTGAGGATTAAATGAGATTATGGATGAGAAAGCTCTCTAAGTGGTAAAGCCTTATTCAAATGTTTGCTGTCATCCTAACTGGGATTGTTAATAGGGTCAAGATGCCAGTAGACTTGGAAGTGAAAATCAAGAACCCAGTGGCAAAGGTGACACAGCATTTAATCAGCTGTGTGGAAGACAGGCCCGTTTCTCATCTTAACCAGTCCTGGGACAACCGTGCAGCTGCTGCCATCAGACGTGGTTCTTCTGGAGCATGTAATACAGGAGACAATGAACAGAGTGATGCCAGCTTCTAAATCAGTGTTTGGCAAAGCTACTGATAGTAAGGATTGTTTGTTAAAGTGAAACCACAAAGGCTATAAGTTTGAGAAACAGATATGATGCTGGAATGTGGTTATGTTAACCCCTTGTTAAATGAACTTTTCATTTATTGATGACGGCCACACCCTAATTTATCTTGGATAGCAGTTAAAGAAAACATAATGTATTCACATTCACTGAAGTGATTTCACCAAAGAAAACCATTTTCAGAGGGGCGCGTGTGGCACAGGCTCTGGAATCAGACATATCTGGCTTCCAATTCAAACCCTTTGAGCCCCTCACTAGCTTTGAACGTTGGAGCAAGTCATTTAATCCTCCAAGCCTCGATTTCCTCGTCTGTAAAATGGGAATAGTAGTACCTGCCACAGAACTGTTCCAAGGATTTACGTGAGTGAATATATGTAAATTGCTTAGCACATTGCCTGGCACATATGTAAATGCTTAATAAATATTAACTATTGTTATTATTGTTAACCCAGAAGGACTAACTGAGTGTGTTGAATGACTCCTCAGGCTTCCTGACAATGTCACCTTTGAGGAAGGGGCCCTGATTGAGCCGCTGTCTGTGGGAATCCACGCCTGCCGGCGAGGTGGAGTCACCCTGGGAAACAAAGTCTTTGTGTGTGGAGCTGGTAAGAAACAGACGATACCCTGGTTATGAGCTCATTCAAGGGGAATGTGGGGACCCCTCTGTCCATCTCATTCCCCCTCCAGGGTCTGAAATTGGTCCTAGAATCTTCCTGGATGGGGCAGGATTACAGTGTCTTATTCCCTCAGTGACCAGCACTTTGCTAAATAAACTAATATCTGCAGACATGATAGTAACTAATGTTATTTCCTAGGCAACATAACCCTTCTGTTGATTTAAAGAATGCAATTTAGGATTATGTTTCAAGCCTTGTTATGAAACTAGGGAAATATTTTTGGTAGTAAAGGGAAGGGCAACTTTTGGACATTTCAAATGATACGAGAGAAGTGGTTTCCTGGTCCATCCAGAAATGAGATGGTCCCGCTCATGGCCAGTGGAAGGAGTGGGGTCGAGCCCACCCTGAGCCAGCACCCTGCCTACATTGGGGTTGCAGCGAGCTGCCTTCTCTCTTTGCCTGCTTCCAGCCACCCAAAGAAACCCTATCAGCCTCAGAGTGAATCATTCTAGGCATCTAGGCTTCTAATTGCTGGTGGCCAGACAGCATGCTCACACTCCTTGTGGGTGTGATTTGGAGTTCCTCATATACTTTTTTTTATTGAGGTATAATTGACATATGACATTACATTAGTTTCAGGTATACAACATAATGATTCAATATTTGTATAGATTGCGAAATGATTACCACAGTAAGTCTAGTTATGGTTCCAAAATTTTTTTTTCTTGTGATGAGAGCTTTTAAGATCTACTCTCTTAGCAACTTTCAAATATGCAACACAATATTATTAACTATCGTTACCATGCTGTACATTACATCCCCATGATGTTATTTATTTTTTAGCTAGACATTTGTACCTTATAATTTTTTTAATAATCAGAGGGACTTTTTTTATTGACGTTGGTTTATAGCATTATGTAAATTTCAGGTGTACATCATGTTTCGATTTCTGACTACATTGTGTTTACCACCCAAAGTCTAATTGCTGTCTGGTACCATACACATGTGCCCTTTTGACCTTTTCACCCTCCCTGCTCCCTGCTTCCCCTCTCGTAACCACCAATCTATTCTCGTGTCTATGTGTTTGTTTGTTTGTTGTTGTTGTTTTTATCTTCCACATATGAGTGAAATCATACAGTATTTGTCTTTCTCTGGCTGACTTATTTCATTTAGTATAACGCCCTGAAGGTCCATCCATGTTGGCACAATGGCTATATTTCCTCTCTTTTTATGGCTGACTAGTATTCCATTATATGTATATGTATATATACCACAACTTCCTCATCCATTCATCTATTGATGGGCACTTAGGTTGTTTACAAGTCTTGGCTGTTGTGAATAATGCTGTAATGAACATGGCAGTGCATCTATCATTTTGCGTTAGTTTTTGTTTTCTTTGGATAAATACCCAGAAGTGGAATTGCTGGATCATATGGTAGTTCCATTTTTAGTTTTTTGGGGAACCTTCATGCTGTTTTCCATAGTGTTTGCACCAAATTACATTCCCAACAAGAGTATATGAGGATTCTCTTTTCTCCACGTCCTTGCCAACACTTATTTTTTGTCTTTTGGAAAATAGCCATTCTAAGAGGTGTGAGGTGAGATTTCATTGTGGTTTTGATTTACATTTCCCTGATGATTAGTGACGTTGAGCACCTTTTCATGTACCTGCTGGCCATCTGTATGTCTTCTTTGGAAAAGTATTCAGATCCTCTGCCCATTTTTTTTAATCAATTGTGTTTTATTGCTGTTAAGTTGTATGAATTCTTTATATATTTTGGAGATTAACCCCTTATTAGATATATGATTTGAAATATTTTCTCTCATTTGATAGGTTGCCTTTTTCACTTTGTTGATGGTTTCCTTTGCTGTGCAGAAGCTCTTTGGTTTGATGTTGTCTCACTTGTTTATCTTTCTCTTTTTGCTTTTGCTTTTGGGGTCAAAACCAAAAACTCATCATCAAGACCAATGTCAAGGAGCTTATTGCCTGTCTTTTCTTCCAGGAGTTTTAAGGTTTCATGTCTTATATTCAAGGCTTTAATCCATTTTGAGTTAATCCTCATACACTTTTGTGACTGATTTTCTTTGGCAGGGTCGCAGAAGTGACCTCAGGGCTTCCTAAGAGGAATGATGGGTGTAGAACAGGCTTGCCTCAATGAACCAGCAGACTGTAGGATTCGGGTGACAGATTTTTTTTAAAAATCTGCATAAGTAATACATTTTTGCCATAGAAAAAGAAGATAAGTCATACATACCACACTTGGACACACGCAGAAATTCACCCTTAGCCCTGTCACCCATCAGCCTGAGAAAACCACTGCTAACTTTTTTTTAAACGAGATCACGCTGAATATGCTTCATGTTACCTACTCTTTCTTAAAAAAAATCGATATATTGTGAACATTTTTTCACATCAATAGATAAAAGAGTTATGACATAATTTTAATAGCTGTGTGGTATCCCATTGTAGTTTATTTAACTGATGACTTTGTTGGTCATTTCAGGCATTTTCCAGTGTTTTACTTACTAAGGGAACCCACAAAATTGTTTTCAAGGGGAGTGTCCAAAAAGCAAATCCCCCAAGACATTCCGCGTAGCCTTATTTATTATATTCTGCATAGCCTTATTTAGTCTGGTTTTTGTATTAAAAGCATTGTATCATCTAGCATGCAGATAACTCTGGGGAAGCAGGTGGTTTCCAGGCTGATTCTTAGGCACCTGAACATCCTGGAGCTGCCCGAGCAGCTGAGTCAACCCAGGGAGCCAGCTCACTTAAGGACACCCTGCACGGGGGTCCTCAGGTGGTGCCTAAAAAGGATATATCTCTTCTAGGGGAGGCGTGATGGGTTCTAAGAAGGTAGGATCAAAGAGAGAACAGGAAAATATACTCAGACCTCCTGAGACTTATTCTCGGAACAAAGAAATGTTTCCTTGAGCCCTCTGGTTCTTTGACATTATCCCCAAGCAGTGCCTAAGGGTATGTGGAAAATTTCTAGCTTTGAGATATGAGAGAATCAAATAGAATCCTGTGCTAGGAGCAGATTTCATGTAGAGGACAGTCCCTCATGCATTCAACAAACAGCGTCAAGTTCTCACTGCCTGCCGTGTGTCCAGCACTGGGATAGATGCTAGGGGTACACAAAAGATATAGTTTCTCTCTATGGCCTGGACAAGGGGGAGAACTGATGTTTAACATTTCACAAATGTCTCCCATTTCCTACTTTATTTAGGGCCGATCGGACTAGTCACTTTACTCGTGGCCAAGGCAATGGGTGCGGCTCAAGTGGTGGTGACTGGTAAGAAGGTTTTCTTCATTTTAAATCTCCTTGAGGGGGAAGCAGCTGGGCCTACAGTTTGGGGCTAGGGCATGAGACCTGTTCCCTTACTGGGGTACTGGGTTTCTAAAGGGGCTCCTCTTCTTTTCTCCTGGGTTCCAGGGTCGAAAAGCCCACCCAGGAATGACCAAGTCAGGCCTCAGGAGGAGCCTCTTATGAAGCTGCTGGGAGAGGGCGGCTGCTGTGGAAAAGAGGACCTGACTCTTTATGTGTGGACCTTAGGCTCAGGTGCCCACTCGGTCCTAAGAGGAGGCTCAGTCCTTGGTCCACTGACCAAGTCCAGGAAACAAAGAGGGTCTGTTTGTGATGTGGAGTTAGTGGGATATGTGAGATGTTTATAAGAGGATGTCTATGTGTGAAGTGTGTGGTATGGGTGAGAGATATGAGTGTGTATGTGTGAGGGGAGGTTATCTGTGATGGCCTGTGTGGGTATGTGTGCGTGGAGCTGTGAGGTGTATATGGAAGCGTGTGGGGTGTAGAAGGGTGTGTGTGTGGAGAAGGCATCTGTGAGAGAGAGTATGTATGTGTGTGTGTGTAAGGTATCTGAGTGTGTGTGTTATGTGTGAGGAGAGGTTATCTGCGAGATTATGTGTGTGGGTGAGTGTGTAGAGTTGTGTGGGGTGTGTGTGGATGTGTGAGGGGTGGGGATGTAGGAGGGGATGTATGTGTATTTTGTGTGAGGAGAAGGTGTCTGAGAGATTGTGTGTGTGTACGTAGCTGTGTAGAGCTGTGCGGTGTGATTGGAGTGTGTGGAGATGTGGAAGGGTGTGGATGTTTGAGGAGAAGTTATCTGAGAGAGAGGGAGATTATGTGAAAGAGAGACAGTGTGTGGTGTGAATAGGAATGTGAGAAGGTGTAGAGAGTATGCGTGTTGGGCTCAGTGACACCAACCACTACACCAGAGCTTCGTTGCCATCAGAACCTGCACCTCTGTTTTTATTTTTTCCCTAATCAGCCACCCAGTTTCTCAGTTTGAAAGAAACTTCTGTTCAACTTTAGATCTGTCTGCCTCTCGGTTGTCTAAAGCCAAAGAACTCGGGGCTGATTTCATCCTCCAGATCTCCAAGGAGAGCCCTCAGGAAATTGCCAGTAAAGTGGAAGATCTACTGGGGTGCAAGCCAGAAGTCACCATTGAGTGCACGGGGGCAGAGGCCGCCATCCAGGCCGGCATCTATGTGAGTGGGATGAGGGTAGCTGAAGCTGGTGGGCAGATCCTCGCGGGGTAGGATCAAGCTTCTCCACTGACTGCTAATGACCCCTAAGGAAAATTAGGTAATCTCTTGGTATCACTCTTCTCTTATCTCTCTTTTGGAGATAGTGACACTTGCTTAACATCCTCATTGGGTCGTTGTGACGTTTAAACAAAGTAAGAGATACACAGTCCTTGAAAGATCTTAAGTGATCCACGCTGTTGGGGTGGGGTTGCTGGCATGGTCATATCTGCGATCATAAAACAGTGCTTTTGGTGAAAGGATCAACAGGTGGAACAGGGGAAGCAGGCTTAGTGGAGGGTAGGAAATCCCTACTTTGTTTTATTGAGGAAAACAGCAATTTGTATCATTGAAAAAGTAACAAGCATTAAGTTAGTCACAAAGGTGAGGTGATTTTTCAGGGTCAGAGTTGGCTTCTAGTGTCCTCTCCCAGAACTAGGAACAGCTAAGCTGCCAATACCTGATTCTCCCCCCAGCGACCCATCAGTAATTTACAGGAAGTTGGCAAGGTGGCAGGTGTGGCATTGACAGATCAAAGGATGAGGAAAAGAGAGGAGAAAAAATACCTTCTAGGTTCTGAGCCGTACTGTGTGCTGAGTTGCCTACTGGGTGCTTTATAAATGTTATGCCCTGAAAATTAGTTCTCATTTTCCATGTTTTACCGGGAGAGGCCCGGTGACTTGCCTTGGGCACACGCCTCCAATGCCTGAGCTTTCCCTACTCTGGCCACTGCTTAGGGGAGAAAGGGCAGGAGTTAACAAGGAGCCAGTGGGCAACCGGCCTAGGGTGGGAGGGGCTGGGCTGGGGAGAGCCACGGCAGCTGCCATCACTGGGCGCTCCTACTGTGCCTCCTAGACTGCGTCCCGCAGCAGCGTGGGCTTCCTCCTTCCCTCTGAGTCACAGCTTGGTCACGCACAAGGGCACTTTGCTCCATGCAAGACGTTCTGGGGAAAGCTGACACCTTGAGCTTAGAGATACCGCCCTCAGGCCTGGCCCCCAAGCAAAGCTGCCTAGTCCTCCTCCTACCAAGATGCCCATGGCTCAAGTAGTGGGAGGAGGGAGGAGCAGGTGGCACCTTCACTTTGTCCTGAGTTCCATCCTACAGTGGCTACCATGTAGGAAGGGGCAAAGAGAAGCCAAAACTCAGAGGGCGATAGGTCTGCGTGTGATCCGTCAACCCAGGGCATGTCTTGGCTACCTGCTCTGTGCCTGGCTTTGTGCCAGACACCTTGAGGGCTCTGACAACAGGTAAGGTGTGTCTCCTGTTGGCCAGTCAGTGACTCCCATTCCCCAGAGAGGCAGTAAAAAACCTGGCTTCACAATTCAGAGCTTTCCTTCCTCTTGTGTGCTGTCTGGAGAGCACCTGAGAACAGTTGGCGTCTCCAGCTGTTGATGGTGAGGACCCAGTTGCCAGGCTACCTGAGGTGGACAAGGAGGTAAATGTGACCCAAGGGCCTCCCTAGGCCTGAAGCGGGTGCCTCTCCTGAGCGAGAAGTAGAGACATCATGCAGGACAGGTGCTGTCGAATTCAGCAGGTCACCCTGCCAATGCACAAGGTAGGCCGAGGCACACCTGAGAGTCACTTTCCTGCCAGGTCATGACTAGAAAATGTTCATGAGGAGATGTGGCAAATGCTTAGTGTAGAACTGATGTCATCTCCTTGGTGCAGAGGTCATACCCACAGAACAATGGTCGGGTGGTCCGAGCATTCCTTTACCTGTGGTCAGTAAACTCCTGGCCTCCTGGCAGCTTGGGATGGCCAGTTGGTGGTGTTCCTTGTCCTCCTCACCAGGTGGAGAGGAAATGTGATGGAGAAACAGGTTTCCTGGAAAAGTTCTCAGCTAAGAGAACTTTTGTTTGGCTCACTCACAACTTTGTTCCCCCTCCCCCATTTTTCTGGTGGGGACAGTTGTGAGATACCCTCCCCCTTATGAACAGTGCTTACATGTCACGGGTGGTTTGTAAGTGACTCTGCGCTTCAATCAAAACAGAAAATGCGCCAATCATGGAGCCCATCCCAGTGCTGAGCACTGTTCACCCCAACAGCCCTGCTGGGGAGGTGTCAGCCTGTTCTTACACATGAGCGACCTGGCTGAGAGGGGCACCTTCCAGGGTCCCACATGAGTGCAAGCGCCAGGAGTCACCTCACGCTGCAGGCGTCTCTCTGTGGTGTATCCTTCCCCTCACAGATAGGGGATGTGACGTGTGCCTTTCTGTAGCCCCACTGTTTAGCTCTTAGAATGGTCCCAAGAAGGGCTTTGCTGCTGACTATAATGAAAACTTAGCATGAGTGAATTCTTCGTTTTTCTTTCTCTCACAACATTGAGCACAGGTCCCAGAAAATCTCTGGAACAGGTACAGCTCTCATGTGGAGTTATGTAGAGACTGTCAGGAGACATTTCACTCTCTGGCCCACTCCAAGGAGGGAACAGCAGATGGATGTTCAAGGAAGACAAAATCCATATGACTGATACTATTGGGACGAATGTCTCAGATGCCAGCGTGCATGTATAAGGCAATTTTTAAACCACAGAATTCCAATAGCCCTCCCCATTTGTATAGTTTTCTCACCAAGAGGGTGGTTCCTTAGAGATTTGACAGAAGTTCTATCTTGTGGGGTAGCACTCTGGAGAAGGCACAGCAGGTGCTGAGATACGGCAGTGGCTGATGCTAGCATCTGGTACTGAATTAGCAAAGCTTTGAAAGATGCTCAGAAGCTGTTGCAGATCAACCTTGTCTGTAGGGGAGATTCTCACTGGGGTCTGGAGAACCTTCGCTATTTCCTGGGATGTTTGGACAGTAGAAGATGCTTTCCCTGTGCCTAGTCCTCCACTGGTGAAGTGTATTATTTCAGGATCTTTAAGGAACATAATTTTACTATGCTACTCTGTTGAGTTTGATTGACATATTGAAGAGTTCAGCAGTATAGAAAGAATCCTATTCTCTGAAATTTTTGGGCTCACCTGATGCAATCAGAAGACATTTGTGTGACCACGATGTTATTGTGAGTTGGAAGTCTGCATTTTCTTATCTTCTGGGTTTTCTTGTTCTTACCTCTCCTTCAGGCCACTCGTTCTGGTGGGACCCTGGTACTTGTGGGGCTGGGCTCTGAGATGACCACTGTGCCCCTAGTGCACGCAGCCACCAGGGAGGTGGATATCAAGGGCGTGTTTCGATACTGCAACACGTGAGTATATTGTGGGTGAGCCAGGGTGGGCTGCAAGGCCTCTGGACCAAGAGTCTCTGCCTATTTATTCATGAGGGGCACTCCTTGGACACACTGACAGCCATGTGATATGTGTGATAGTGATCTAAAGAGAGAACATTCACTCTTGGTTAAAGAACAGGAGGGCACAGATGGCAGAAGGAGTGAGGGAGGGAGGGATGGAGGGAGGCAGATTTGAAACATGCTTTTCTTGGGTATCTGCCACTCATCCCCCAGGCCCTCTGTTTTCCACTTCTTTAAGTGGCCAGATCTCCATTTTCCCCCTTTGAAGGGAAGAAGGAGAGGAGGGGGGACAAGAGCAAGAACTCAAGTCCCTTGATTCCCACTCCAGAGCCGCAGGGTCCACCCTGGGAAGGGAGAGGGTCTTAATTCACCTCACCCCATGTTCTGTGGCTCCACCCTCTCCCCTGCTGGAAAACTCTGTCCAGGACCACCTTCCCCGCCTGTGTCCCTTACTCTCCCACCTTTAGAGTTTAGCCATTCCCTCTGGAGAGGCTGGTTTCCCAGCAAACTCCGCCACGCCCAGCTGCTAAGGACTGTGATTGGATTATTCTGGGCTGCGTCCCTGAGGCTTATGCACCCTTTCACAGTGGGCTCCATTTGCCTTATGCCTTCAAGCCGAAGGAATTCTAGGCTTCATGACAGACATTGCAGAGGGGTCGGAGGCATTTGGGAATAGGCCCTGTATTCCCAAATTACAAGTCGTAAGATCATTTCCACTGCGGCGGGTCTGCAGAATTGACCTTGCAGAACTGTAGTGCCATAAATAAATATGGCCAAGCTGATCTGTGCTTAGTAGTTTTGGGTGGCTGGCTCTTACCTCCTGAAGGTTGAATGCAATGCCTGTGATCTTTTACAGGTGGCCGATGGCGATTTCCATGCTTGCGTCCAAGTCTGTGAATGTAAAGCCCTTAGTCACCCATAGGTTTCCTCTGGAGAAAGCTCTGGAGGCTTTTGAAACATCCAAAAAAGGATTGGGGTTGAAAGTCATGCTGAAGTGCGACCCTGACGACCAGAATCCCTGATGTTAATTGGGCTCTGCCCTTATCCCCACCCTCTCAGCATCTTGGGGCAGAATGGCTGCCAAGGGTGGGCTTTGATGCACAAGTTTCTTTTGAATAGTAAGAATAACTAAAATAATTCATTATAAGCAGAGAGCCTTGCCCAGAGGAGTTGATGTGCCTTAAAAATGGGGATGGTTTTGGGGAACTTGTGGCCAGAATGACCTGTTCTTGCTGAGCAAAGTTCAGCAAGTGGAGCAGAGCTTGGCAGGCAGGTGCTGGGAGCTCCCCTTCTTCCTGGAGAGCCGGAGTTGAGGGGGGAGGGAATCTGCCCCTTGGGTTCCTGGTGCCACCGTGATTGTGGCCTGGTGGGGGGTGGGGGAAATTATGAAGAGAGACCTTTATCAAGATTTAACTGGTGCAGAACCTGATTTTCAAGAAAATCTGCAGCACCGGGTCTGGAATGAGGGATTGCCCACAGTTTTTGTTTAGCGCAGTGTTTCTAGACATAAATGCTATTTGGTTTGATGACAAAAGGAGAATAAGAGACTGACCTTCTGGGTCTAGGATAATTTTAAAACCCATCAAACAAGTGAAACTGAAATCCCATGTGAGAGATTTGGTTGCACTCCCTAAATGTAGAAATAGTCAGGGAACTTCTCAACGCTGCTTGAAGACAGCCTCCTCCGCTGCTGAGAATTCTGTGTCACTTTGCAAGGTCAGGAACCGCCTTCCCAACACCCCCACCCCCACCCTTCTGCAGGTTCAGGGGCAGCCACTACAGGCTCCTTCCGCACTAGGTAACCAGGAGGCACCTGCCTAAGGACAGTCATGGGGAGTCCTCATGGAAGACCTTAAATCTCTCCTCTGACTAGCCCAGGAGGGTTTGGTCAGTGCACCTGTCACCCACCCCACAGGATTAACGTCTCCTCCAAGGCTCATACTCACTGATGATTATTAGACAATTCCATTTAATTATGAACAGAAAACCTCTCTCCTTCTCATAGCCAGTTAAAGCTCTTTGGTATCTTCCTGTCTATTTGAATGATACCTCCAACTTTGTCTTATTAATTGTGGAGTTTTCCTGTGTAAGATTTGGATCCAAATTACATTATGCCCATTTGTGACTTTGAGATTATTAGTCAAGAATGAGGAGACAAAAAAAAATAAACAGATAAAAAAAAAAAAAAGAATGAGGAGACAGTGGGGCCGGCCTGGTGGTGTAGCGGTTAGGTTTGCAGGCTCTACTTCAGCGGCCCGGGGTTCACCGGTTTGGACCCCGGGGGCAGACCTACGCACCAATTGTCAAGCCATGCTGTGGTAGGCATCCCACATAGAAAGCAGAGGAAGATGGGCACGGATGTTAGCTCAGGGCCAATCTTCCTACAAAAAAAAAGAATGAGGATATAGAGTTCGTGGCATAACTTGGGCTGCAGCCTTTAATCCCTCACTTCAGCTGGGAGTGGAGGGTGAGTTTAAAGAGGTTTGAGTTTTCTTGTGATTGGGGAAGGCCATGCCCAGTGCCTAGACTTCCTCAAACTGCTTTGGGTAATAAATTCTGCTTGTAATGCCTGACTGCTGCTGCCATTTGTGCCCCTGTTGAGGGAGGAATGGACTCAGCTTAATCATTTCACAAAAAGAAGGATCCAGGATTTTGAAAGTGACACATTTTCTGCATCAAATATAACTTCCTTGACTGTTGGGAATTTATGTTAATGATCTCTAATCCTCAAACCAAGTTAAATACATATGATTATTTTACAGCTGAGGAAATAAAGAAATCAAGCGTAATGTGCTCAAGGTCACACACTGCTTTTCTTTTCATGTTCTCTCTGGGGGAGGATGGGATCTTGAGACTTCCATCCACACCCAACACATGCACACACTCAGCCGCCACACAGACTGCGTGGGCTTCCTTCTCTGAGTCCTGTTTAGCTCTAGGCCCAGACTTGCCAGCTGCCTCCTTTTGAAACTTGCCTTCCAGCTCATTGGTGCCCAAAGTTCCTTGAAGGTGGAATGAGAAAGCCTTCCCTTTCTGGATGGAAGGCTTCCAGTAGAAATGCCCCTGCGGGAGGTGGATTCACTGTGTTAAATTCACGAGCAGCCACTTTTCCTCTGACTGTGGTTTGATGGAGGGAGGGAGGCTGCTGAACCTGAGAGGGACTTAGTAGCTGCAGAGAGTACCCTGGAAAGGGAGGGCCACCAAGAGCAAAGACGTGTCACTTGTATCACAGTTGTGATTGGGTTGGGTCCTTAGGGTCAGTGTCTTGGAGCCTCTGTTTGCTGGTGTGTCAGAGGGGCTTCATGACGTCTGCCACTTGGGCAATGAGGGAGAGTGAATGGCTGATGGAGCATAGCAGTTTAGAGAATACTTCCCGTTTCCAGATCCCCCCACAGCTCTCAAGCTACTGCAAGGTTTCACAGCCTCCCAAGCAGCAGCAGAGAGGGTGGCGGGGGAGAGGAGGTAGTTTGGGTGGGCCGCCAAGTGCAGGCTGCTCAGTGAGTTCTCTGGGTGGTAAGAGGCCTCGGGTCAGTATTACTGAGCTGATACTGGGGCTTCCTTGCCTCAGCATCCTTGTTGAAATGCTCCCCACACTGTTTGGAAGGGGCTGCAGGAAGCCCAGGAGTTCATTCCTCCCGCCACCTCCACTAAGTGCTCAATAAATATTGATTGACTCAGTGAATCAGTCCCGGAACCAAGACCATAAATTCCCCACGAGCTCCCCAACCTTGGGTGGCCCTGCCGGCCTTTGTGTGCTCTGTCACTGGTGCCCGGCACCTGGTTTGCTTTCAGTCAACATGGAGGACCCCACCCAGCTGGCACTCCCAGCTCTGGGCTGGGGTATAAGGGTGGAGAGCTGGGCAGAAGGACCCTGCAGGCAGATCAGTGGGTAGAAGGGGGAGGCTGCCCCACGGACCCCAAAAGAGAAAGGGACACAGCTCCAGCACCTCCCTCTTGCCATCCACCTTTGGCTACAGTGGATGCTGATGTGAAGTCACTTCTGGACTCCCAATCCCTGGTTCTCAGGCCACCCCAGTCTCACATCTGTGTAGCACAGTCTTGCCTCTTCCTTCCTGGCTCCTATTTTGCTCCCTTTGGGAGAGAAAGGGGGCCTGTGGGGAAGTTTTTTGGACCAGAGGTTAGGAGTGGGGCAGGTAGGATTCACTGGATATTTGCCTTTTCCCAGCACTGTCCTCTGCACATGATCTTAGCCTAGACTTGGAGGACAGAAACCAAATGACAGGGCCTACATCCCTGGGTGGCAGGCAGGTCTCTGCCATCCCC
Source organism: Equus quagga (assembly GCF_021613505.1). NCBI lineage: Eukaryota > Metazoa > Chordata > Mammalia > Perissodactyla > Equidae > Equus > Equus quagga. Next base: position 41,658,630 of record NC_060268.1, read on the forward strand.
ATCCCCCTCCGCACACCAAGGTCCTCAAGGGCTCAGGGAGGAGCAGGATGGGGAAGGGGCAGCAATGAAGCAGCTTGGCCAGGATCTCGTCGCCCGCGGGAAATGCCTTCAAGATGGAGCAGATGTTCTCTGGCGCAGCGGCTGCTGCGTTGAAGCCATGCAGCAGTGTTCCTTGGCCACTCGCCCCTCACCCCCGGCTTCCCTCTCGTACAGCCCTGGCTGAGTCAGACCCTGAGCTCCTTCCCTGGGGACCTGAAAGTGGCACAGGATGTGTGGATGGTGTTCCTGCTGAGATTGCTCAGGGCTCCTACCATCAGTAGGAGCTTTTTGAGGGTGGTGGGGCAGGGCAGAAGCCTCTGTCCTCTGGGTCTTGGACCCATCAGGCTTATGAGAGGCACCATGTTATAAAGAGTTTGATGCCTGGATTCCTGTGTTCTCTCTAATCCTCGGCCCACCACTAACTCACTGTGTGATTGCCAAGTCACCTACCCAGTCCAAGCCTTGGTTTCCTCCCTTGTTGATGGAAGGGTTGGGCTAGACGATCTTAAGGTCTCTTCCAGCACTGATATTATAGAGGGTTCTCGAGGCCCTGGAGAGTGAGGACCCCTTTGGGATGTCCCTCAGGATTGAGGTGTTAGCGGCCTTCTTGGGTTTCAGTCCCAGTCCTCTGTGTGTGTGTATGTGTGTGTGTAAAGGGGTCCCCTGAGGGAGGGGGGTGAGAGGAAGGGGGGGGCTGCCTTTGGAAACACCTGTGTCCTGGACATCACCTTGTGCTCCTTCCTTGGCCTCAGGCTCCCAGGTGTGGTCCTGAGGGGGTTTGCACAGCCCAGAGCTGGGCCCAGGGAGGTCTGGCCCCGTCACTGGCTTCCCTGCTGGTGGTCACTGATTGGGCTTTCTGTGCTCCATGTAGGACTAGAAGCAGAGGCACAGCCTGGCTGGGGGTAGGGGAGCCCAGCAGTCCATCCATAGCGAGGAGGGAGCTGTGGGAAGAAGGTGGGCCTGTTCTGGGTCGAACTGCTGAGCCGGTGAGGATGCAGCTCCCTTGGCACCAGCTCCAGGCTTCAGGTGGGTGATGCTGGAGCCCCGTGGGTCCTGCTCTGACCTCACAGGCTCTATGTGTACTGGACCACCAGCTATTGGCTGCTTGTACCTCCTCAGTCCCAGAAGCCACTGCCACAGGCCTGCCTCAGCTCCTGCTCCCTGGCAGGAATCCCAAGAGGCTCCTTGAATCAGCTCTTTGCAGTGCCGTACAGTACAGTGACTGTACTTTCCCGTATCACACAAGTTTGTACATTGTTAAAAAATAAAGGAAGTAGAAGAGAAAATCAGCCTTATTCTATTCTCCAAGGATGCCAATAAATTGGAGGACTTCCTCCCAGCTTTCCCTCATGCATTTCTCTGCATATAAAACATGTATGTATGTGTATTTATAATCAGAAATGAGTATGTACTTTACCTACTTTTTTTCCATTTTCACCCATAACAGATAAAGATTTTTTACTAATGACAATTCCCATTAATGAAATTAATAATTCCTTCATATCATCTAACACCCCATCAATCCAAGTCCAATTTTCCCTAATTATGTCAAAACAGTGACTTTTTTCTGCTTCATGTGCTTGAGTCAGGACCCAAGCACATTGCGCATGATGGATATGTGTCTTAAGTCTCTTTCAATCTGTTATAGTTCTCACTCTGTTTTTGTTTAAATACCATTATTATGTTCGAGAAACTGGGTCATCTGTCCCCTCCATACTGTTTTGTATTTGTTTTCGTTTAATAAATTATTTTCACTTAATAAATTGTTAAATTTCTGTCAATAATTATACACATCATCATTTTTAATCACCATATGCTATTGTGTGGATGTACTATCATTTATAAAGCAAATCACAATATTTGGGTATTTGGATAGTCTGCAGGGTTTGGGCCTTATAATAAAGGTGCAATGATTATCCTGGTGCATACATTTTTGTACTCCTGACTTATTATTTCCTGAAGTTATGTTTTAGAATGAAATGAGCTGGATTGAAGAGTACACACATTTTAAAGGTGCCTTGGACAAGAAAACAAAATATTGATACTGAGACTAAAAAAATCTGAGATTGGGGGTGCCCCAGGCCATGCACAATGTGGGAGGATTCTAGGGTCTGGGGGAGCTTTCAGGGGCTGCTGAGGATGGGGCCATGAAGCCCCTCGTTCTCTGGCTTCAGGCCAACCTTGGGAAAGCTGGAGGCTTGGGTCTCACCATCTATGAACTTGGACAGGCCACCAGTTCCTCAGACCTCAGTTTCCTTATTAGTAAACTTGGTAGTCACTTCTAGCTCTGGGACTACTGTCAGGACAGGACAACAGACAGCCCCTGCAAAGGGCTGGCAGAGGATTTATAGGGAACTGTGGCTGGGTTACTGTGGAGCAGTGGACCCTGTCAATGAACTTGTACTGGAAGGCTCTCCCCACTCTGCCAAACTTCAATGCCAGGGGCCTCTAGGTTCCATCCACCAAACTTTAAGAAGTCACTAGGAGGAAGTGAGAGTGGTGTGTGCAGAATGTTCCTTTTTGGCTCTGGCCTCTCTTAAGTAGATGCAAATCCATGTGGCATAGAATGAATTGGAGTAGTTATTAAGATGCAAATCTTGGATTCTCAGACCCCAAGAAATTGACAATTTGAGGGACTCTTAAGGAACTTTGTCTTCTGAGGGAGGGAGTCATATACAATCGTCACATTGCCAGTTTAATCTCTTGTCACGTATATGTTTAATGCTGTGTTTATATAGCTTAACACTATAGATTTTTGAGTGTGCTTGCATATGCATTCTTTCAGGAATGCTGAACTGAATCATCTCCCCTGTCACCGTTATGTGGGATGGGATGGGACTGTTATCATTGTCAGTATCAAGGATGTATGATTTTGAGGAACTTCTGGAGAAGTTGTTATCAGTAATCAGAAGGAGGACAACACATGATCTGAGAGAGAATGAATGAGGGAAAATGCTGATAGGTGAAGGAACTAGTAATCCAGGGAAAGGTGAAGAAAGTGACTCAGCTGTGGCCTTTGGAGTCTGGGGCTGCTGGTTCTGGGGAGCAGCTGCGCAGTCGGCACAGCACAGGGACAGACAGCCTCTAGCCAGAGTTCTCCTGGGCCAACCCCAGGCTTGGCTTCCCCTGGTACCACAGATGAAATTTCCACATCTTGCTGCATACCCAGCGAAACTAGAACCTGAGGAGCCATTGCTCTGTTCGCTGGTTCCTTGAAGCCATGCCATCTTCTCCCAGGATAGGGCTCCAGAGGGAGTGACGCTTCGAAGGGGAAGGCAGCCCTTGCTGGGGTGGTTGACTGGGGAAGAATTTCTGTCATATGCCTTGTCATGAGGCTGACTGGAAGAAAGGCTCTCCTGCATTTGGAAGAGGTGGTAAAGGAAGAGGCCAGTGGGAAGTTTGGACGTCTTGGGCTCCCTATAGTAAGAAGGAGGTAGATCCACGTTAGGCTACTCTATCCCCTCATGATCTTGAGCAACTCATTTAAATCCTTCAAGCCTCAGCTTCCTCATCCTTTAAGTGAGAAAAATAATACCCACCTCAGCGTTGTCATAGGGACAGGATAAAGAGATTTTGAAGTCCTCAGCATGGTGAATGGTACTAAAGGGCTGCTTCTGCGCCTGCCTCTCCCTTGCCAAACCGTGTCTCTTCGCCTGATAAATGAGCAGGGTGGATGATCCCCAAGACTTTTCTAGCTTTGAGGCTGGAGTCTGCAAAGGTGCTTGGAAGTATATGAGAAGTTCCCAGGGTAGCAGAAAAGGCCTCAGCCCGACCATCACCCAGCATCCCTCGCTCTTCCATAAACCTGTGAGGGCAGCGGAGATGGCACTAGGAGTAGAGCTGGAGGCCAGGCAGGGAGGAGGAGTGGGGCTAGGCAACTGCGCTCAGGAGCTGCCTCTCACCTGCCGGCCCGCCTCCGCCCCTGTGACCATCCAGAGGAGCCCCTGTGCCCAGGACCCCTGAGTGGTTCCTCCCTCCAGGACAGGGACTCCCAGAGGCCATGGCTATGCTTCTCGCCTACATTATGGAGGTATCCTTCACTGGCTGGCACAGCGCCTGGCACACAAAGAAGGAGCTCTGGAAATGTCTTTAGCCTGATAAGCAGCCAGACCTCCCTCTCAGCTCTGAGCCGTTGCCATCCTGCCCATCAGCCTGAGCTAACCCGAGAGCGACTGGGAGTCCTCAGAGTGACTTACTTTGTAGAAGGGGAGGCCAAGCCCCAAGGACAAGGAGGAGCATGTCTGGAGACCACAGCAAGAGCAGAGCTCACCTGGGCCTAGAGTCCCCTGCCCTAGAGACCCATCAGAGACAGCCTGGGGTCCAAATAAGATGGGGCGACCAAGCTGGATCTCACTGAGGGACAAGGAGTGGGACCAGCTGCCCCAACCAGACCTCTTTTGCTTTAAGGGAGATAGTAGGGGACCCTGTGGTATGATAAAAACAACACTGAGGCAGAGTCCTGGGCTCTGGGCCCAGCCCCCCACCGATTTTAGGAGAGCCGTTTAATCAGTGTGTCTTCTTGGGCATCTGTGATGGGGTCAGTAAAACCTCTCTCAGTATCGTCGTCATCTATCCAATAGAATACTAAGCTGCTGTGAAAACGAATGAGGGGGTAATCACAGCAGCTAACCCCCCAGTGCCTACGATGGGCCAGACACTTTGCTGAGAATGCACACACTTGACTCGTTTCTTCCTCACAAAACCGAGATATGGAGATTAAATAATTTGCCCCAGATCCCACACATCTACATACATATGTTTGAATACGTGTGGGCAAAAACGTCTAGAAGGGTAGACAGCGAACTGTCAATGATAATTAACTCTGGAGGAGAGGATTTGGGGGTTGGTGTTGTTTGAGGGGAGGGGAACAGGAGGACTTTCATTGTTTTGTTGTATAAATTCCTCTCGATTGAAAAAAATGTGTTTTTTTAACCATAATCATGTATCACTTTTGTAATTTAAGAAAATGAGTAAGGATGTCATGACGCACGGTGCCCTTTTGGACTCAAATGTGGAAGAGCATAAGCGGTGGCCCCGGCTCCTAAGGCAGGTGACACTCACCATTCCCAGACAGCCTTTGGCTGCACCAGTTCCCAGGAACAGGGAGAGGCAGGGAGTCACCCACTCTTCAGCACTTACCACCCCACCCCTGACCCACAGCAGACCTCTGGACAGCCTGGGCAGGGTGGACTGTTACATGACAGGCTCAAGTGTCACTTGTGAGGTGTCAAGGACTTTGGAGTGGAACCTCTGGTTCTGAGGAGTTAGCTGTTTGCATGCTTCAGCCATGAGGCTGCATCCTTATGCTATCTCTTGGTCTTTTTTATGTGTATGTGCTGAGGAAGATTCACCCTGAGCTAACATCTGTTGCCAATCTTCCTCTATTTTGTATGTGAGCTGCCACAACATGGCCACTGACAAATGAGTGGTGTGTGTCCATGCCCAGGAACCAAACCCAGGCTGCCAAAGTGGAGCATGTGAAGTTTAACCAACTAGGCCACCAGGGCTGGCCCTCTCTTGGTCTTTTTAATTAATCATTTCCTTCATCAGATGATCAGCAGAGTAACTGCCCACAGTGGGGCACTGCTTGGCACCTCGCTTCAGTCGTAGTGTGTCTGCATCTTTTGGTTTTAGCCGTGTTTTGTGGACTCCATGACACCAAGTTTTGTTTTTGAATCAAGTCAATGACCCTTCCATTTTCAGAGAAATTCATCTGGGACTCATTTGTGGCTGTGATTATGATGTCTGTGCTTTCCTCATGCCTTAGACTCGCCTTGGTTACTTCCTCAGTTTGCTTCCTTTTCCCTATCTGTGGTTTCTGTAGAAGACTTTGTGTTTTCTGGGTCCTTTAAGATTAGGTCAGAAGAGAACATTACCTCATCCTTCTAGTTTTTTAAACTGCGTTTTACCATAAGCAGCTTTAAGAAAATATTTTTATCATTCCTACTATTAATTTCTATGAACAATTGTCATATTTTAATCTTGTTTCAGAGAAATATGGATTTGTGTTTCCTCCTCAGCCTTACTCACTCTTTGACATCATATCACTGTCTAAAGAACCCTGCCACCTCCCTATTTACTCCTCTGTAGTTCTCACAATGTTGTATCCCATACACCATTTAATTGGACCTCATGCCTTTAGACCTGGCCTCAGTCTTTCAGATCACTTCTCTGTGTTCGTGTCCCGCTGTTGCTAAAGATTACTTCTACAGCTGATGACCTCTGCTGATGAGTTTTTTCAAAGCTTCCATTTCTTGAAATAGTCTCCAAAAGGGGAAAAATCAACTTACATTATATTGCTAATTCCTTTTCCTTCAGGTTGTATGGTTTTTCTTTCAGGCTCTTCTCTTTTCCTAGGCTTGAGAAGTGAGGTTCAAAAAAATTTTATTCTAAGGGCTGGCCCTGTGGCCTAGTGGTTAAGTTCAGTGTGCTCCACTTCAATGGCCCAGGTTAAACTCCTAGGCGTGGACCTACACCACTCATTAGTGGCCGTGTTGTGGTGGCATCCCACATACAAAATAGAGGAAGATTGGCAACAAGTGTTAGCTCAGGGCAAATCTTCCTCAGCAAAAATAAATAAAATACAATTTTATTTTAGCTTCTTAAAAACTCTCTTGCCAGCCTTCCCTAACCACTCACCAGTACTGCATCCAAATTTATATTATCCTATTTGATCTCATTTCTGAATTTACAGAATTGGCGTGTAGATGTGTAGGGAGATGTCATGGAAGATTGTATTGCTCTCTGAGCTCTACAAACATTATCTCATTTTACCCTTACATTCAGCGGGAAGTTGAGGCTCAGAGTGGTGATAGAACCTGAATGAAGATAACTGGTTTGAGCTCCAAAGACCATTCATTCCCTCAGCCATCGTGACACTGCATTTTCTTCATGATGTTCTTAGTGACCAGGTTGCCCTTGTACCTTGTTATTCTCTTTGTTTAGTTACTAGGCCCATCTGGGCATTTTTTGCATTATGATCAACTCTTTGTTTAATTTGACTCTGTTTAGGCTTTCGACCCTAGTGTTCTTGGCATCGCTAATTATTTGCTCTCCTCTATGTTGGAGATGTAATTCAGCTGAAAAGCAGAATGTCCCTACCTTACCTCAACCCCCATTTTCCTGGAAGCCTCCATTGTTATTTTGGAGTCTATCTTTGCAGATATACACCAAACACTATACACATGCTATTTATCTATCTCTCCACTATAGACACACACAGATTAATTTAACAAAAATGGGATCATATCCTGGCTATATGTATTTCCACATCAGTTTGTTCTTTCTAATGATAACATTATTCCATTGGATGGATGTACCACATATCATGTATATCCTTTATCATTCTCCTTTTAGTGGGAGGTTAGGTTTCTTCCAATATGTTGCTATTATAAATACAATGAATTTCCTTGTACATATATCTTTCCACATAAATACGTAAAATATTTCTGTAGGAGCCTTAGAGGTAGTATTTCTATGCTGAAGGATATCAATGCAATTTTCAAGCATAACCTGTATGCTCCCCTGGGGAGGCAAAAATGTTTTCCTCTTTTCTTTCCTTCAGAGTAAATGTTATCTAATCAATTGGATATTCCTGTATCTTCGGCATTTCTCCCATTGTTTCTTCCTTCTTCAGGTTCCTTTTAATCACCTTTTTCCTTTTGATGGTGAAGCACTGATTTTTTTGTTAAATTTACAAGTATTTATTCTATGCTAGGTACCAGTTGTAGGAGTGGGTAAGGCAGACATGGAGTTCACATTTAATTGAGGGGGCTGACTGGGAGGAAAGAGATGATAAACACGACCTTTGCAGATTGAGATATGTTATATAAAGTAAAATAGGCAAAATGATGTGTGAGAGGAAGTTCCTGTTTTCTATTGCTGCACAAAAAACCAATCCACACTTAGTGGGTTAAAACAGAAACATTGATTTGCTAACATTTTTTGCGCATGTGCACAGATTTTTATGGTGCTTTTTGGGAGGAGCAGATGGAGTGTTTTGTCTTATTATTTTACTTTATAGACTTGAAATACAGTTCACATATCATATGACTCACCCCCTTAAATGTTCAATTTGATTGTTTAATTTTTTATTTTATTGCGGTCATATTTGTTTATAACATTGCGTAGTTTCAGGTGTGCATTATTATATATAAGTTTCTATATTAGATGGCATCATGCTCACCACCAATAGTCTGGTTTTTATCTATCACTATACCCTTTAACCCCTTTTGCCTACCTCCTACCCGCTTCTCGTCTGGTAATCACTAATCTGTTCTCTTTATCCATGTGTTTATCTTCCGCATATGAGTGAAATCGTATGGTGTTTGTCTTTCTTAATCTGGCTTGTTTTGCTTAACATAATACCCTCAAGGTCCATCCAAGTTGTTGCAAATGGGATGATTTTGCCTTTTTTCTTTTTCGAGAAAGATTAGCCCTGAGCTAACATCTGCCACCAATCCTCCTCTTTTTTTTTTTTTGGCTGAGAAAGATTGGCCCTGAGCTAACATCTATGCCCATCTTCCTCTATTTCATACGTGTGACGCCTGCCACAGCATGGCTTGATAAGTAATGCATAGATCTGCGCCCAGGATCTGAACTTACAAACCCCAGGCCACTGAAGCAGAATGCACAAACTTAACTGCTGCTCTGCCAGGCCAGCCCCTGATTTTGTCTTTATTTATGGCTGGATAATATTCTATTGTATATTTATATACCACATCTTCTTTATCCGTTCGTCAGTTGACGGGCACTTGGGTTGCTTCCATGTCTTGGCTATTGTGAATAGTGCTGCAGTGAACATAAAGGTGCGTCAATCTCTTTGTCTTGTTGATTTCCTGTTCTTTGGAGAAATACTCAGTAGTGGGAAAGCTGGATCATATGATATTTCTATTTTTTAATTTTTTGAGAAATCTCCATACTGTTTTCCATATTGGCTGCAGCAGTTTGCATTCCCACCAGCAGTGTATGAGGGTTCCCTTTTCTCCACAACCTCTCCAACACTTGTTATTTCTTTGTCTTGTTAATTATAGCCATTCTGACAGTGTGAGGTGATATCTCACTGTAATTTTGGTTTGCATTTCCCTAATGATTAGCGATGTTGAACATCTTTTCATATGCCTATTGGCCATCTGTTTATCTTCTTTGGAAAAATGTCTGTTCATATCCTCTGCCTGTTTTTTGATTGGGTTGTTTTTTTGTTGTTGAGTTATATGTGTTCTTTATGTATTTTGGAAATTAACCCCTTGTCAGATATGTGATTTGCAAATATTTTCTCCTGGTTGGTGGATTGTCTTTTCCTTTTGTTCACAGTTTCCTTTGTCTTGCAGAAGCTTTTTAGTCTGATGTAGTCCCATTTGTTTATTTTTTCTTTTGTTTCCCTTGCCTGAGTAGACATGGTATTTGAAAAGATGCTGCTGAGACCAATGTCACCGACTGTCCTGCCTATATTTTCTTCTAGGAGTTTCATGGTTTCAGGTCTTACATTCAAGTCTTTAATCCTTTTTGAGTTAATTTTTGTGTATGGTGTAAGATAATAGTCTACTTTCCTTCTTTTGCATGTGGCTGTCCAGTTATCCCAACACTGTTTATTGAGGAGACTTTCCTTTCTCCATTGTATGTTCTGGGCTCCTTTGTCGAAGAATACCTGTCCATAGATGTGTGGTTTTATTTCTGGGCTTTCAATTCTGTTCCATTGATCTGTGTGTCTCTTTTTGTGCCAGTACCATGCTGTTTTGATTACTATAGCTCTGTAGTCTATTTTGAAGTCAGGGATTGTGATGCCTCCGGCTTTGTTCTTGTTTTCTCAGGATTGCTTTGGCTATTCGGGGTCAAAAATTTTCTTCTGATACAATCAGCCATAATAAGAATTTTGGTTTTACAGCAGTCATCACTTAGCATCAAATGAATTTTTCTGTGCTGGCTGCCAGTTCTTGCATATATGTAATTATAATTTTAAAAATTTCTATGTTTTATGATTATAAAAGTAGTATATACTTGTTATAAAAAATCACAGAAACATGTAAGATAGAAAATGAAAGTCACTCTTATTTCTACTTCACCCCCAGAGATAAGCAATATTAATAACTTTTAAAAATATATTTTTATAGTCACCCTCAAAACACAGCTACAATTTCTGTTCACTTAATAATAAATCTTAACCACAATAACCAAGATATGGAAGCAACCTAAGTGTCCATCAATAGATGAATGGATAAAGAAGATGTGGCATATATATGCCATGGAATATTATTACTCAGTCATACAAAAGAATAAAATCTTGCCATTTACAACAACATAGATGGACCTAGAGGGTATTATGCTAAGTGAAATAAGTCAGACAGAGAAAGACAATTGCTGTATGGTTTCACTTATATGTAGAATCTAAAAAACAAAACAAATGGACAAACAGAACAAAACAAAACAGAAATAGACTAACAGATACAGAGAACAAACTGGTGGTCGGCCAGAGGGGAAAGCAATTGGAGAGATGGATGAAATAGGTAAAGGGGATTAAGAGGTACAAACTTCCAGTTATAAAATAACTAAGTCACAAGGATGTAACATACAGCATAGGGAATATAGTCAATAATATTTTAATAACTTTGTATGGTGACACATGATTACTAGACTTATTATGGTATTTTGTAATGTATGTAAATGTTGAATCACTGTGTTGTACACCTGAAACCAACATAATATTGTATGTTAACTATATTTCAATAAAAAACAATGATAATAAATCACAACCATGTTTATATGTTTACAAAATCTTTGTAATTATAGTTTATCCAAAAAGACATTTGTTTGGACTGGAATTTATTTTTAATGTTTTTCTTTTCCTCTTATTATAAATATTTTGTATTTTTGAACAATGTACAAAATTATAAGGATGAAAATAAGATCAACCATTATGTCATCATCTAGAAATAACCACTGTTACCATTTTGGTGCATTTTCATCTATAAATGTGAATCTTTGTCCAGATTTCTGATTATTTTTCTGAGATAGGTTCCTACAAGAGGAATCAGTGAAAGACGTGGTTTAAATATTTTAAGACTCTGGAGATATTTTGCCAAATTTCCTGAGTCTGAGACTGCTCATCTGATAATATTCATTGTAAATGGTTACATAATATTCCACTTGATAGTGTAGTTTACTTAACTATTCTCTTAGTGTTGGACGTCCTGATGATTATGGCCGCCTCATAAGGTTGCTGAGAGAATCACATGAGAGAGCATGTTAGGGAGCCCAGCCTTGGGCGTGACTCAGGAGGGAGCTCCAGTACTTTGCCTACCTGCTCCTTCAACTACTCCAGGTAACGGCACTCCTGTTCCATGGAAGACTCAGCCCTAACCACCTTCCCTCCCTATCTGAGGGCCACTCCAGTCCATTCCCGAAAGCCTGTGCCTTCCAAAGGCGTCAACCTCTCCTCTCAGAAAAGGGAGTGCCTTTGTGTTACAGTTCATCTGAGGTCACTCTCCAGGGAGCATAGGATTCCTGTGAAGTCAGCTGGAGAGATGCCCAGGTCTCTTACGTCTTCCTGGGGACTGGGCCGGGAGACTCAGCTCACTTCCTCAAGTTCCATTCCAGGCAAGGCCAGGATGGTATGACTTCTAGATGATCTTGGGGCTCGGTGTCCCTAGAGGGGTAGGGCAGCACAGGACAGGCCTGGATGAGGAACAAGTCACTTAACATCACTCAAGCCGCAAACACTCCAAACTTCTCAGAAGATGGAGCTCTGCCTTCTGGAGCCTCAACTTCTGTTAATAACAATAGTAATAATAACAATATTCCTAGGTGCTAGGCACAGTTTAGGGCTCTCCATACATTATCTTTGCCTGAACACTTGCAACCTGCTTTTGAGAGGCAACGTAAAGTGGTAGTTAAGGGCGTGGTCTCTGGTTGAAACTTCCTGGGTTCAGATCTAGTCCTCTCACTTACATTCTGGGTAACTCTGGGCAAGTTGTTTAAGCCTCTTTGTGCGTCACCTTCCTTGTCTGTAAAGTGGGCAGAATGGGGGTAGTCCCTACCTTGTAGTTGTCGTAAGGACTAAGTGAGTTCACCCACCTACAGCACTCACAATAGCACTGGGCCCACAGCAAGCTCTGGTGCGTTTGGTTATAATCTTATCGTCACCTTTGCAGGGACCTTCCCTTGTTCATCTTATCTGAAGGATCCTCCATAGTCACTTGCTACCATATTATTCTGTTTCATTATCTTCAAAGCTCTTTATCGTGATCTGGGATTATCTTTTTCTTCTTTTTCACTTATTTCTTGTCTTTTTGCTCCCACTGACATAGAAGTTCCATAGAAGCTGGGCCTGTGCCTGAGACATAATAGACTCTCAGCACATATTTGTTGAATTGAATTGAATTATATCATTGGACCTTCCCAAACTCTATGAAGCAGATACTCATGTTATCCCCATTTCATGGAGGAGCAAGCTGAGCCATGGAGAGTTTCCTTTGTTTGCTCAAGGTCACCCAGCTGGGACTCAAACCCAGTTTGACTCAAGAGCCCTTCCTCTTAACTGCTATGCTAGATTGGTTCCTCTTACTCAATAATTCTTAGCAAGTGGGTAGGGAGGTTGCCACATCTTGCCAACTTTCTCTTCTCTCACTTGGGGCAGAAGCTGGGGCTGGAAAGTTGGAAAAAGAGGCAAAGAGCTGGCCTTCATTTCTCTCCTTCAGAGCTCAGCCTCAGCACTTCCCTGTTCTCGCCCACTCCCTTCCCACCTGACCCTGAAGCCCTTCCATCCAATTTCATCCTCGCCCTCATCTTCTCCATCTCCAATCCCATCTCCATCTGACCCCATCTGATTCCTTCTCCATCCCTGTTCCATTCTCATCCTCATCCTTCCCTGTGAGGCAGGGCTCAGGTTGGGCTTTGTCCCAGGGACCGAGACCAGTATCTGTGACCCAACAGAGAATGTTTGCTTTCTTTTACACTGTCAATATAAAAGTTTCCATGAATTTCCTCCATATCATCTTTCCCTAGTCCTATTTCTCTGACACATTTTTGTGGCCTCCCTGTTTACATATTTTCCAGAGCCTAACCTCTCCCCTATACCCACTTGTACAGTTGATGACCTCATTTTCTCAACTCAAAAACACATTTCCTGATGGCTGTGGTCCGGCCTTCCAATCCGCTTCCCAAGGAGAGTTGGTCACAAAGCCCCAGGAAGGCTTATGCCGGTTGAGGATCCTGGCAAATGCCCAGAATAAAGATACTTCTACACTCTCAGCAAGTCCTTGACTTTTATTCCAGCGAGGAGTGGCTTCCTGGGAATCTGGACAAAGTTAGACAGAGCAGCCAAATCACATAAATACATGCTTAGGGCTGACATCTAGACCCTGGCTAGGGTGTAGAGTTTGGACTAAGGCCAGGCAGGCTGAGTGCCACCTGAGGCTACTCAGGATCATGAAGGCAGATCCAGCTGGAGGTGCATTTGGTATCGTCTGAGGTCTGGGCAAAGGTGATCATGGAGTCTTCAGGAGACTCTTACTCGGGCCCTAGCATGGCAGGGAGGGTAGGGCTGAGTAGAGGTTTTAGGGAGAATCATGACAACCATGATAACATTCTCTAGCCTAGCAAGGAGAGGTGAATTAAGATGAGACAAATAAATATTTTGAGTGGTCTTTAGAAAGGAATAAGGAAGGCACTGATGGGCCAGATTTGTGAATAAAGCTCAGGCTGAGACTTAAGGGGCTGGAGTTTAGGATTCATGACTGGTTGTGTCCCTGGTGAGGGGCAGGAGGGCTGGAGGGCCCTGGGCATGATGTTGTTGATAAGTAGACGGATTAATAATCATCACACATTGTAATTGTATAATATATTCTCATACATTTTCTCATCAGTACAACTTTCTGGGTCAGTATCAATGTCTGACTTCCTAATACCCAAACAGACATTTTAATACATGAGGAAACAGGCTCAGAGGAGTTAAGAGATTTTCCTCTGGAGCTACGTAGGGGTAAAGTTGGCACTAGAATCCAGGTCTCTTGGCTCCTGATCCAGTACCATTCCAGTTCTGTCAGAGAGATTCTTACAGTATAGAAGGTTGGGAACCAAAGGCATTTGGCCTGTCCATGAGGAGAGCAGCCGGGGGCAGGACTGTGGAGATGGCCTCAAACTCTCCCTGCCACAGTTCCTATTGGCTGGAGAACTCTATGACCCAGCAGTTCCACTCCTAGATATATACCTGAGAGGAATGAATGCATTATGTCCACCAAAAGACAGATACAAGAATCATCAGAGCAGCTTTATTCATAATTATCAAAAATGAGAAACAATCTGTCAATCAACAGAAGGCCAGATAAACAAAGTGTGGTACAGCTCTACAATAGAGTACTACTCAGCAATGAAAAGGAACAAACTACCTATACACACAACATGGATGAATCACAAAGGCATTGTGCTGAGTGAAAGACGCCAGTCTCAAAAGTGTACATTCGTTATGATCAAAACTAACCTGGAATGATAGAAATCAATCAGTGGTTGTTTCTAGGGGTTTGGGGAGACTGACAAGGGAAGTTTCTGGGGTGATGGAAATGTTCTATATCTTGAGTTGGGTAGTGGTAACCGATGTACATTTGAGATGCACATTTGGTAACTTTAAGATTTATATACTTTGCTGGATGCAAATTATACGTAAATTTTAAAAAATTTAAAGCTCAGCTTTTTAGGAAAGAGCCAGTTGAAGAAAGAAAAGGAAGGGTCTTCAAGAGCCACGTATGGAGGTGATGACCCAGGTTGGCTCCCATGTAAGGTGACCAGCTATCTTGATTTGCCTGGGACTGAGGGGTTTCCTAGGAAAAGAGACTTCCAGTGCTAAAATTGGGAGAGTCCTGGGCAAACTAGGACACCTGGTTACCCAACTTCTATGGAAATGGAGAATTAAGAGGGAGTTTTGGATGTCTGGTAGAGAGGCTGGACTCTTGGTCCCAGAGCCCAGGGGCTGCTCTAGGGGGCTCAGAGAGGTACCTGCCAAGAGTTCAGGGCAGCGGGTATTGCTGACCGATACGAGGAACCTCAGGGCTGGGAGGCATCTTTCTTCCCTGGTTACTCCTCAGGGTTCCTGACCCTCTAGGAAGAGGTAGAGGGTGGAGCTGGAGGGAAAAGGGCTTGGAGCCTGAGTTGCGGCAGTTGGGCTGTCCAGGTTGTAAGCATCACAGCTTCTGAGCGGGGCTCTGTGATTTTCACTCTGAGCCCTCTCTGCACATGGAGTATCCCTACCCCGTCCCCCCTCAAATACCTGAGCCAAGAAAATACCAAAGCAATACATCAATTTTGTGGAAGTCAAACAGAGGGATAGGGACCTATTGGAACCAAATGCTATTGTCTCCTTTCACCTCCACAGTTGTCACAGGGAAGGACTGTCCCCTCCCAACTTTGTCTGCCACAACCTGCTGTGGCCTGAGCTAGAGGGCTCCTCTCTACCTTCTCAGAGCATGGGACAGATGGAGCAACGAGGGAAAGGCTCTTTCAGCTCTCCAGCTGAGGCCTGAGTGGATTCTGACAGAGAAACTGCTGGCAGGGCTGGTCCACAGAGAAGAAGCAGAAACCAGGGATTGGGCTCAGAAGTTCTCATAGTGGTGCACAAAGTGGGCCTGGTCCTGCCTGTTGATGAGTTGACAGGCCTTCTCTACATTCTTGGTCATTCCTGGAGGGCCGCAGCTGAACACCCCGATCTTCCGGACCTGTCAAGTGTGCCAGGGTTGCAGAGAGAGGCAGAGACTTGCAGGCTTGACATGCTCACTCCCCAAAAGGAAGCTGCTTCTCAAACCTGGCTGGAATGTCCAGGGCATTGACCCCAGGCCTTGAGGAGGAGGCTTGAGTGCAAGGCAGGGCCGGGGTGGGGGTGGGGCTTGAAGCCTTCCTCTAACTCTTAACCCCATCCTGGGGCTGGGGCTGGGGGGTTCTCTACTCAGGAGAGAGCTGCAGGGTGCTTGAGGGCCAGGATGTCCTGGCAGGGGAAGGCCAGAGTCCCAGGATGGGTGGGGATGGGACTGACCTCTGGGTGGACCTCCTGCAGGGAGTTGAAGAAGGGCTCAAAGGGGGGGCGGCCGAAGTGGGTGATGGAGTGCAGGCCTGTGAACAGACTCCGGTTCAACACCTTCTGGAAGTGCCTCTCACAGATGTACTGGGGGTGGGAGTGGAGGAGGAAGGTCACAGTCAGCAGAGAAAGGGTCAGCTCTTAGTCCAGATAGTGGCCGCCACGCCCCCACCACTGCCTGGCCGGCCCTGACGTACCAGCATGGTGGTCCTGAGGTCGAACTTCTCGGCCAGCTGGGTGATGTAAATGTGCACGGACACCAGGTCCTGGCAGTCATTCTCCTCCACCTCCCGGATGATGTCAGCCAGCCACTCGAACTGCCGCTGGGTCCGTGTCACCCAGATGAAGTAGATCTGGGGACACATAGCTGGAACTCAGGACTCAGCTCAGCTCAAGGTTTCTCCACCCCAGATGCCTTCATCTGAGAGGCTGGGAAGCCCCAGACCACGCACAGACACTAAACCTCTGGCCGGACCCACAAGTGTGCTCCAAGGGCTCTAACAGACAGATCCCAGCAGAGGCCCTTCTGCCTACACCTCCTACCCTCCCTCAAATGTTGAGCATCTGGACAACTGGGTATGAATGGCCTGGGCAGACAGGGGCTTTCTCTCTTGCTACTCTGCTATGATGTGAGGACACAATCAGACCATCTGTCGCCACCTTTTCAAAGAATAGGAGAGGGACACTCACCTTTTTACAGAGCATTTGGCTGCCCAATGATGACTTGAAGACCAGGTCTTTGAGGATGGAGGCAAAGGGGGTGACTCCAATGCCCCCTCCCACCAGGACTGACACCTCAAACTTATGCCACTCCTGGTGGCCCTCTCCAAACGGTCCATCAAGGTACAGCTGCCAACAGAAGGGGAAGATGAGATGAGCCTAGCCCTGCCCCAGCTCTGAGGCTAGAAATGGTGGTGGGGGTACAGGAAGAAGAAGGATACAGAGCATCCTAGGCTCCTCTGAGGTACCCCAGCCCCCTCTCAGCCTGGCCTTGGAGTGGCTGGAACTTCTAGTCTCAGGATGTGGGAGGCGGAAACCCTCTGGCAATGCCAGAGGCCCAAAAGTGGTTCCCAGGGTTGGGCACCTTTGGGTATATGGCATAGCCGTCGCCCGTCGGGGATGAGTAGACCTCCCTGAGACGAGTGGTCCAGGGTCCTACAGCCCGGATGTGCAGGCTGAGCGTGTCCTCATGGGGCGCAGAGGTGAATGTGAAGGGATGGTACTCGTTGGTCCCCAGAGCCAGGCAGGCGATCCGCACCCACTGTCCTGACTTGTACTCAAAGCCTTTGGGCCGCTGGAACTGCAGGTGGGTCACTCCTGGGGGTCATGGGCAGGGAAACACAGGGATCAGAAGGCTTGCTCCTGGGGCCAGCCCGGTGGCGCAGCGGTTAAGTTCGCACGTTCCGCTTCTCGGCAGCCCAGGGTTAGCCAGTTAGGATCCCAGGTGAGGACATGGCACCGCTTGGCACGCCATGCTGTGGTAGGCGTCCCACATATAAAGTAGAGGAAGATAGGCGTGGATGTTAGCTCAGGGCCAGGCTCCCTCAGCAAAAAGAGGAGGATTGGCAGCAGATGTTAGCTCAGGGCTAATCTTCCTCAGAAAAAAAAAAAAAAGAAGGCTTGCTCCTGGTACCTGAAGACTGGCAGGTACCCTGTCCTCTCCACACACCTGAGGCACAGACAGTGGTCACATGGTCTGAGCAAGTGGGGTTCCTGGGGCTGGGAGTCAGAGGGCTGCCTTCTCTGTTTCCTGGG
The DNA here is from genome assembly GCF_021613505.1 of Equus quagga. Classification (NCBI taxonomy): domain Eukaryota; kingdom Metazoa; phylum Chordata; class Mammalia; order Perissodactyla; family Equidae; genus Equus; species Equus quagga. The sequence goes on from NC_060268.1 coordinate 41,676,481, forward strand.
TAACCCAAGAGCTGGGCTTCTCTGCACCCCTGTCCTAGCCCTTTCCTCCTCTCCACTCCTCTTATGAAGGACCCAGGCCTGACGCCACTGTCCTGGATACTAGCCTACTGGGTCCCCTGACCTCAGGTTCCCCAGGGACCATCTCAGTGTTTACCAAACCTCCACTGTCTGAGGGTTGCCTTTGTGATGGGCCATATCTGCACACCAACTGTACTATCGTTTATATAATGTTTTTCTTTAAATTGACTTACTTTTTCAATTTGATTTACCTGGACAAGAAACATTAGCTCACTAAGGTAGGTAGAAAACCAGCATTATGTGCTCTAAATAGAAGGCACCATGTTTTATCAGATTTTACCTGGATACGATTTAATGCCTGACCACAGCTAAGCTTCAGTCCTGTTCCCTCTTTGTTGAAAAAGGGGGTTCATAAGTACTGGAGAGTACAAAAGGCATATGAACACCACACTTTGTCCTCTAGCAATCTTGATTGAAATACAGTTGAAATGAGGTTAATTTTCTTACTATGTGAGTCCTGAAGGTTGGACGTTTCCACAACACCTAAGATCATCTTCTGCCACCCTCTACCATGATGTGAATCCCCACTTCGGCCAACACTGACTCTCAACAACAGGCCCTCGCAATCTGGGCCACGTGTCTGTCTCTGACAGGGGGTTATTCTGGGAGAAGGGATGGGAGAGGGATATGTGGTTCCCTGCCCTGCACCCAGGCCACACAGTGGGGGTCTTTCTTGTCCTTAAACCCCTCTGTATGCACTTTCAGGTGCCTCTTCTCATAGTTGCTTCCCACTGTCTGCAAGTCCGCCTAGGGGCTGAGCACAGCCCTGTCTAGGGCTGCATTGCATCAGGAAAGCTGCAGGGGTCCCAAGAGGCTATCAGGAGCCAAGTTGGGGGTCTGGAGGCCTGGGGAGCTGTCTCCCCATGTCCCATGAGTTGCTCCCCACCCAGGGTCAGGCCGGGCCTGGTACCTGACGGCAGCAGCTCCGCCTTCACCACGCTGATCTCCACCTTCTTCCTGCTCAGGCTCACCAGCTTGTCCCCCACAAAGATTAGTGCCGGGACCAGGAAGTATATGTAGAAACTGGGCAGCTGGATCAGACCGAAGCTGCCGTGGATGATGAGCTACAAACATGGCCAGTTAGTATAGATCAGGCCCAGCCAGTCCTCCTTCCTGCACCAGCCTTGCCCAGATATTTTCTGCCTGGGCCCTGGGCCCTGGGCCTGGGCTGGGTAGATGAGGATGGCATAGGCTTCAGAGACTGGGATCTCAGATTTCAGGGTCTCACTGGGTCCAATTCAGCCCACTCCCTGCCCCCATCATGAATGCTCGTCCCTGCCCCATGGCCTGGCCCTGCCCAGAAAAGTCCCTCACCAGCACGTAGAGCAGGACATAGAGGTGGTGGGTCAGCCAGAAGCCCCGGAAGCTGTGGCGCCGGAAGTGGTGGGAGGCGAAGACGTACATGATGGCCAGGACCAGGAGCAGGAGCACCCCGGACATGCCTGGGGGCAAGGAGGACAAGGTCAGAGAGTAGTCTCAGGACCTTGGCCTGGGCTGAGAATACAGCAGAGCATTCTCCCCATTCCGCCCTCTTTCCCTGACGTCCCTCATCCCTCCCTGGCCCCCAGAACAGCTTGCCTGAAGGAGCTGCAGCAGGGGCTTGTTCTGGAGGCTAGAAAGGAAACCTATAACCACTACAGATAAGCATGTATTCATGGGAAGATGAAGATGAAAGCAGAAGTCCTCAGACAGAACCCCCAGACCCCACATACAGCCCCTCTCCCTACCTGGGACTGTCTGGAAGAACCACCAGTAGAACTTCTGGGGAAGCTTGGACCTGTGGGGCAGAGGCACATGCAGCCTCAGGCAGGGGCAGGAGGGGCTCCGCCAGTCACGATGTGACTGTTCCTGCCAGCCCTGACTGCTGAGGTTACTGGTCCTCCACCCAGATGGCCAGGGATCCTTCCAAGGAACATGGCACCCACCCTCCTATGGTTCCAACCTCTGCTCTTTCAGCAATTCTTCCTCCTGTGTTGTCCTGAACTCTCCTACTGTGGCTGACCTTTGCTTCCTTGAGTTCTTGGTTCATGCTCTGTAAGCTCCATGAGGGCAGGGCTGTGTGTTTGGCTCACTGCCCTATCCCTATGCTCAAACAATGCCAGCCACACAGTAAAGGCCCAGTAAGTATTTGCTGAATAATTGCATGTAGCTTGGCATCCCTTCTCTCCGGCTCCTGGATGGACACATAAGACATGCTCCATAAATGTTTGCCCAGTGAATGGATAGTAGGCTGACATGGTAGGCAAGCTATGTGTCAGGTTCATGTGGGAAGCAGTCTCCAGCTTCATCTCCCAAACTCCTTTCCTGGCCAATCATGGCCAGCTTCCTTCCTGAGGTCAAGAAAGTCACCTCTCAGCTTCCCCAAGGGGGCTGGCTTCTGATCCTCACTCAGTGCGAGAGTATCCAGGGCTATCTATTTCTTTTCTGTTATACCCTTAGGCCTGTCCCATGTGTCCCAAGGAGGACCCGCCCCCCACCCCCAGAACTGACCCATCATTCACAAAGACATGGGGGAAGATGCAGGCCAGCACACTGAGGGGACTGACTGAGAAGATGTAGACATTGACCACGTGGCCCGCACTGTGCAAAACTGCAAGAGACAGACCCTGTTAGAGATGCCACCCTGGGCAGACTCCACCTCTGACCCCGAGGGAAATAGGGGGCTCAGGGAGGAGAGATGGAAGGATAAAGGAGCTCCAGTCTCCTCACTGTCTCCCACACAGCTAGATCCAGGGGGCTGCAGCAATGGGGAGGATGCCTGGGAGACCCGTACTGGACAGGACAACAGCAGCCATGGCGATCCAGCGATGGAAGTCCACGGCGGCATCGAAGGGCACGTAGCGGTTAAGGAAGGTCTCTCGCAGGAAGGTGATGAGGTTGCGGCACATGGTGAGCAGGATGTAAGAGTACATGAAGGAGACGTTGGCCGCCGTGCCCCGCGACAGGATGATGCCCACTAGAGTGGTCTGTGCAATTTCTGTGGGTGGTGAGGCAAAGGCGTAGTCTGGGGACAGAGTGGGAGCGGATCAATCAGCATAGCACAGAGGCCAGGGGCCTGGGCCTGAGTCAGAACACCTGGGTTCCCCTATCCAGATGCTGAGTAGCGGGAAGAGCAAGCAGAAGGCTCTCCACTTCTCCTTTCCCACTGCCTGCAACCTGGAACTCTTACAGTAAGCACGCTCTGCAAACAGGCCGACACAGATGGCTGAGAAGATCGTGGTGCACACGATGTGCCGCCGGTAGTTCTCCACGAAACGCTTGAACTGCTGCAGCTTCTGGGCCAGGAGGCCCCGCTGCATCTTCTCCTGCAGCGCCTCCGTGTACAGCCGCGGAGGGGACAGGACTGCCCTGCAGCAATGGGAAGCAGAGTGGCCGTGAGACGGGGCACCCCGGCCTCCCCTAAATGCCACCCCGTGAAAGAGACTTGGTGACCTGGCAGGGGTCAGGATGGGCCACAACAGGTGAAGGAAAAAGCATTTCGGGAGCCGACTCTCATTCCCCCAACCCTTTACCCCTCATCTTTATTTGCCCCATCCACCCACTTTTCTGTCTCCCCACTACTCCACCTCTTTATCCTCCTGTCTGTTCTGCCCTTCTCTCTTCCTGTTCCCTGCACAGACCTCACTGCTGTGCCCAAAGCAAGCAGGAGCCAGGAGACCCCTGACTGCCATCTTGGTGTTTTATCTGAGTACCAGGACCCCTGCCTGAAGATTAGGGTGTAGAGGTTGAAGAGTCATTCGACTCTATAGCCCGCCAAGCAGGTCGGGAACCAACGGAACGAGACTCAGGATGGTCCCTTGTGTGTCAAGACGGTGTGGGCAGGGCCCAGAGACCCTGAGACTTCTCCCCATGTCTCCTTGGGCCCGGGGTTCTGGGAAACACTCACTTTTTGCCAAACCTCTTCTTCAGCCCGGGGCCTCCCAGCTCTGGGGCCTCTGAGGTAGGAAGTCCCCCTCCCCGGGGGCAGGAGCTGAGAAAAGGAAACTGGGGCTTGTTCTCTCCTTATCTTTGCAGCCAGGAGAACTGCCAGGTCAGAGCTTGAGGGGATGGGGGTAGATCCTGGGATTATTCCTGCCCACAGAACCTGCCCACACAACTGGTCAGAGAGAAGCAGGCAGAAGGCAAGGCAGAATAAATGAATATGATCTGTTCATCTGTTTTGTAGAATGATTCTATCCTGAGAAGCAAGGGGTGTGTGAGGCAGCTGGAATTTGGGCTAGGACCAACCATGTACTAAGAGCTACTTTCAGAGGCAAATATCTGGCCCCAGGGGCTGACTCAGCCAGCCCTACTTCCTTCATTTCTCTGCAGGGGGCCTGGTCAAGGGGACCTCCTGTACCTCACTTCCACTCACCATTCCCCAGGAGTCTTAGTGATGAATGAGACTCGAGAGCTGATGTTTGGTTTAAAGATGTCTCCGACACCTGGAGTGAGGAACAAGAGACTGGACAGACTTCCCCTCGAGGGCGGTAGGGTGGGCTGGGAGACTGTCCCTGCCCTCCCACTTCCCTTCCTCCAGAAAGGCTGCCACAGTACTTGCCAGTGACTTGCTCCAGTCTTGTTCCCCTCAGCCCACAGTGAGCACTCACTACACACAGGGCAGCCACTGCTAGTCAACGTGACACCTCAGTGCAACTACAAAACGGACCCCCTCTGAGCGGATGCAACCTTGCAGATCCTTTGGGTAAAGAAAATAGTGCCTCTTCCTCTGGCCAGACACATCCCAGACCAGTGAGCATGGCTTGGTGAGCAGCATGTAGGCTGGATTCCAGTCCACCTCTTGGGCATCTTCGTGCAGTGCACAAATTGCACAGCTGCATGCGATGCCCTTGAGTACACATGCCTGGCTCAGTACCAGGCACCAAGGACTAAGAGAGAAATAAGCCCTGGGTCCTATCCACCAGGGACTCTCATTCTGAAGACACGCTCCTCCCTGACTGACTTTTCCTCACATAGTCACATACCTCCACCTCCACCCTTGACACAGAGCTGTGTGCGGCGGAGCTCACTGTCGTGGTCCCGCAGCATGAAGTGGAAGTCCTCCCATGTCAGCTCCCTCTTGTCCTGGAAGCCCGATTCCCGGAACATGGACTCCACCACCTCGGCCAGCTGGGCCTTGGACAGGCAGTTGTTGGAGATCTCGATGAAGGACCTAGGGGAAGACCAGAGAGAAAGCAGCCTGTCACTGGCAAGGTCAGGTTTAGGCAGGTGCAGGGTGGAGTAGGCCCCAGATGATGTAATGTGGTTACCAGTGACCCGAGAAATGGTAATGAGAAGGTTTTCATCCAGCCTGCAGCTGACACTAAGCTGGGTGGCGTGGCCACTGGCTCAAAAGGCAGAACAAAATTGAAAGTGACCTTGACCAATTAGAGAAAGCAGCCTTCCAACGGAGGGGCATCTACGGTTGGGATGAATGTCCACTTAGCGCAGGGATGTGTCAGGTGTGCCGTGGCCCTCTCGCATGGCAGGCTCTTTGCCCACTGTCTTGTGTCGATGCCTCCCACACCACTGCTGGGGTCCCCTTTTCACAGTGCAGTTGGGGCACAGACAGCTGGGGGGACGGGGTAGGATGTAGTGCAATGGTGGCCGCTTCCTTGTGCCAACACCCCTAGGGCATGGGCAGGAGTGTCTCCACTCCCGATCTGATAGCAACCGGAGTGGCAGCTGCAGTGGCCATACTCTTTTCTTAGGCTGTGCTTTGGGACAGAAACAAACCAAGCGAGTTCGCGTGAGTGCAGCAGAAAAAGACCTTTGCACATGTGGCACAGCAAGCACTGCCATCACATTAAAAAAAACACATCATCCTGTCGGGACTGAGCAAGATCCATCATGAGCACAGGACGAGAAGGTGGGAGCTCAGCCCTTGGGGTCAGGGACCCTCTCCTAGATTCCCTAGAGCCCCGCCCAGGCCTGGGCCTGTAGTGACACACCCAGTGAGGTGCAGACTGCCATCAGCTTCACCCTGGCCCTTTGGGAAGCCCAGGTCCAGTTGTGGTATCTGGATCGTGAGAGGGATGTGGCAGGTAAGGGGAACGAGAAGTCACGCAATGTGGAATTAAAGGGGTGGAAAACTTAAAACGATCTGGGCTGTTTTATGCATTCTATCTATTCATTTGTTGATCATTTCATCTCATTCAGGTAACTATGTACTGAATGCCTGCTATGTGCCAATCACAGTGCAGAGGAGGCAGATTCTGTGGGGAATAAAGACAGATATGAACGCTGTCTTTATGGAGCTGAAGGGGGCTGTGTTATTGGAGTAGTGTCTTCAGGAATAAGCAGCCTGTGAGCTAAAAGCTGGTCTTCATTAGCACACCATGACCAGAAATGGCTTAGGAAGCAGGAAGAGACAAAGGTTGGAACATAGAAGAAATGTCCATGTTTCTCCTCCTGCCTGTTGTGGTGATTAATGTCGGGAGAGTGACCAAGGTCAGCCATCCTCCATCCATCCATTATCCACTGTGTAAAGCACAGTGTTAGGTACGCTGTGGAAGCATTTATAAAGATCCAAGGGCATCCAAAAGGGGTTAGTGGACTTGTGTTATCGGTCATATTGGTGTTAGTTGTTTTTTTCAACTGGGGAGAATTTTCTGGCTAGAGTTGACAGTGCAGATATAGACCCTCCTGGAGGCAGAGGCCTGGCCAGATAAACTTTGGAAGCTGGATGCTCCGAGAGTCTAGGATGCAGTATCTAGGACACCTGTCAGTGCAGATGACCACACAGCCTCCTCACCTACCCTCCTCTGATCTGACTTGTCTTCCTGTTTACAACATCAGGAAGCCTCAGGACTAGAAGGGCCTACTCCGTACCGCATCATGGTGAAGAACTCGTCCTTGGAGAGGAAGCCATTCCCATCAAGGTCATACATGGTGAACATCAGGCGGGACTTGTCCTCTGGGGAGCCTGTGAAGAGAAAGGGGCATGCAGATCACTTCTCTGCTGAAAGACCTCTAGCTCCTGGGAGGGCCCACCACCCACCCCGCCCACCCCCCCCACCACCTTTCATGAAGACCACCAGGATGTCCAGGAACTCCCGGAAGGACAGGTAGCCATTGCCATCTTTGTCAGCCAGAGAGAACATGGACTCCACAAACATGTCCTGGGGCTTGAGGCCCAGGGACTCCGCAAACTCGGCCCTGCTCAGCTCACACGTCAGGGCCTCCCACACCTTCTGTGACGAGTCCAGGGGCAGGGTCCCTGCATCCGCCTGGTCGATGTCCAGTACCTGCACTCGAGCAGCAGCAGAAGGAGGGAGGGAAAAAAAGAGGTGAGGCCTGGGCTGAAACCAGTTCAGTGACCTCTCACATCTCCCCAAAGTCCAATTCAGAGAGGGTGAGCCCTGGTGGCTGCTCCTGGTCCTTAAATATACTTCTGACTTGGGCCCCTGCTCTCCTGTAGAGGGGTGACTGGAATCTCTAGTAGCCGGCCCACTTTCTCCCTGGACCCAAGAACCAGGAGTTTTATAGAGTAGAAATGGTGCTGGGTCTGTAGGGGGAAAGGGGTGGGAACAGGGAGGGGAAAAGCTTGGGAATGCAAAGCGAAAGAGCCTGTTCTGGGGACAGAGGGTATTGTAGACTTGGGTGGACAGGCAGGAGGAGGCTAGGGATATGTTCTCTTGTCAATTCAGACAGTGCTGCCACATGCCTGATTTGGCCTCTGCCCATTGTACAAAGATTTTAAAAGTCATATACATATAATTACCATTTGTTATATGCCTACAATGTACCTAGCACTTGGGCCAGACACTGTACATAGAACAGTGTTTTCCAAACTTTAGAGTGCATCAGAATCCCCTGGAGAGCTTGTGGGCTCCAACCCCAGAGTTCCTGATTCACTGGTCCAGGTGTGGGAGCTAAGGATTTGCATTTCTAACAAATTCCCAGGTGAGGGTGCCGCTGCTGGTCCAGGGGCCACACTTTGAGAACCCCAGATGTAGACTATTTCACTGAATCCTGACAACAACCCAAGGGGATGGATCCTATTTTAATCGCTGTTTTATAGATGAGGAAACTGAGATACAGAGCAGAGGTGATGTGACTTGCCTAGGGTCACACAGCTAGTGAGTGGCAAAGCCAGGATTCAACCAAGACTGTCCGTCTCCAGCCCATAGAACAGAAGCTTAGTTCACCCCATGTCCAGCCTAGGTTCCCTCCAACCCCTGGGTAGGTTTCTGTCTCCAAAAGACACAGCCATGGCACCTGGGCAAAAAGGTGTCTGAAGAAGACCTCCAGGATGCGGGCCCTCTGCTGCTTGGTCACAGCCTTCCTGAACAGCTCCTTCTCGCCCATCTCAGCCACGTCGAGGCCCAGAGTCCAGCGCACACAGAAGCCCTGCAGTTGCTGCACAAAGATGCCCCGCTCCTCCTCGGAGTTAAACAGCAGCACCTGGGAGGGAGCAAGCCTGGGCCAATGCTCGGAGCTCGAGTGGCTTGTTCAGCCTCCCCTCAAAGGACCTTGGGTTGGGGGAAGGAGAGAAAAGTGGACCCCATCCACCCAGGCTGAGGCCAGGTGAGTGGCCCAAGGGGGTCAGAGGGAGGGTCAGGTTGAGTCTGGGGACCTTTGAAAGGAATCCCCAGAATCAGCCTTCACAGGTGAGCTTCGTAGCTGCAGAGAGGGTGGCCTGAGAGGACTTCCTCTGAGAGGGGAGATGTGTGAGGGCAGTCCAGGCTAGGGAGGCAGGGTGGGCCGCACCAGGTCATACTCCTTGGGGATCTTGAGCAGCAGGGTGCGGCGTCCGCGGTTGTTGGACAGGATGAGGTTGACCTGCTGCGGGGGCCGAAGCTGGATGGTGCGGAGCACAGAGAGACGCCTGTCCAGGACCTGCAGACACCTGTCTGGGAGCAGCTGGATGGTGACAGGATAGCTTGTCTCCCTGGGGCCTGGCCACTCCATCGCTGGGGGAGGGACAATTAGGCAGAGCAGTTCAGCAGAGGCACCCAGACCCCTGCCTCAGGGCAATTCCACTCTACCAGTCTGAGCAGGCACCCAAAGCCTGGTTCTTTCCTACATCTGTAACCTGGTTCTTTCTCCTGGGCCCCTCAACTGCCCCCTTCCTCCCTCCCTTCCCTCAGCCCCATCTCACCTGACACTCCATCTTTGACTGCTTCCTTCTTCATACTCTCTTTGTCTTTCCTTTGTAGCTTCCTGCGCTCTCGGCCTCGGAAATGGGCCACCACCCAAGCAATAAGCAGACTCACTGAAGGGAGTCAGAAGGAGGCAGTAAGGAGGGGAGCCCCTTGCCTGCAGCTTCACTGAGGCTTTGGCTGTGCCCCTCCCTTCCCTAGGCCCCCCATGCCCAACTTCAACTGTACCAAGGAGCTAGCCCTATAGGCCAGCAGGTAATGAGGGGCAGGGGCAGCCTTTGGGGGCAGGGTGTGGGGAGACAGGAGAAGAGAGATGGGTGAGAGGATGAAGGGCTCACCTAGCGGAAAACAGCAGATAGCCACGATGGTGATGCCAAAACCAGCACCACTGCCCTTGAAGTAGTCAGACACGGTCAGGGGCACACAGGGGGGCAAGCCTTCAGTTGTGAGCTGCTGTGGCTGAGGGCAGGGTGCACCTGAGGGAGAGGGCACAGGAGACCTCAAAGCCTGAGGATCCCACTCCTTGGCCAGGCATCCTTCCCTTTTCTCCTGTAAGGGACCGGATACCCTCCTCCCTTCCAGGCCCATCTCCCTGGAATTTGTTCCCCTCAAAAAATCCCCTTCTGTATCCCATCTCTCAGCACCCACCCCAGCTTGGCCACAGGGTGCAGCCTGCAAACCAGTCCAGTCCTTTCTGGGGGAGGTGGCCCAACAGAAGCCTCCCAGCCCAACACAGAAGGGGTTGCCTGGCACTGGCTCTCTGGACAGCAACAGTGATCACTCCCAACCTTGGTCCTTTCTCTGGTCACCACCGCTTGTGTTCTCCCAGGTCCCCTACCTGGATGCCAGATAAACACATTGGACTGTAGGGCACTGGGGTCCACGTTGGCGACAGCCACCAGGACATCCTTCAGAGTGATGTTTCTGATTTCTGCAATTTCCTCCTTGGAGAATAGCCTAAGTTGGAGAAAGCCAGGAATTGTTGGGATGGGAAGGGGATTCAGGCCTCTAGCAACCTCAGGCCTAGGGATTTAAATGAGGAAAGAAACCCAGAGGGAGTGGTGGGCCAGCTGGGAATTAAGGGCCCCTGAGGGCAATTCACAGGCAGAGGATCTGGGGCCCAGGCCAAGGTGGAGTCTGAGGTGCAGGCCCAGGCAGGCCTTACCCATTCCTGGTGTTCTCAAACCAGTAGCGGTCACCATCCCGCAGCCGCACAAACTGGTCAAGAACAATGGCAGTGAAGAGGGGCCCGGGGTCCCCATGGCTCTCCAGGAGCCCCCCAGGGAGCAGCTCCAGCTGGGACAGGTCCTGATTGTACAAGGCAGCTGTGGCCTCCAGCACCTGGGGCACCAGAGGAGGTGAAGAGTGAGTGTGTGTGTGTGTGTGTGTGTGTGTGCGCGCGCGCGTGTGTGTGTTGGGAAGGGCAGCCACTGTTGCCCCATCCCTCAAACACAGGACCCCATCAGCTGTTTGGCTTGCTATTCAGACCTGAGGGAGTCTCCTCTTCCCAGGCAGCGCCCCCTCAGTTGGTGGTAAGTCTGGTGGAAGAACCAGTGTCTCCCTGCCCATGGTGAGACCACTGTTATGTACCTGAGGACCATATCCTGTGACCATGGCTACCCAGACTGCCCGGCAGCAGTGATTAGGAGCTTTGAGTCACCTAACTCATGGGAAAGGACCCTGCACTGGCACCCAACCCAGGAACAGTACAATGTAATGGTGAGGAACATACTCTGGAGTCAGATGGCTAAATTTAAATCCTGCCTCTGTGACTGACTTACCAACTATGTGATCAGTAAAATGGGGAAAACGATAGTATGTACCCTATAATGGTCTTGATAGTGATTAAATGACTTACATATGGAAAGGACTTAGCACAGTATTGTCACAGGAAAGCTTTAGCTGCTGTGATTATCATTACTGTTCCTGACCTGGGGGTCCACTTCAGGGTTGAGGTCACTCCAGTTCTTCGGGGTTTCCAGCCCCAAGGCCAGCAGGGCTTGACTATAGCTGGGCAGCCCCATATCTCGGCCACGTTGGATGCTGCTGGCCACGTAGTCTGTGCGGGAGAACTTGCCGGGGCCAGGCCAGTAATCTAAGGAGGAGAGAGGACCATGCTACAGGCTCAGTCCTCCCAGTGCTTCTTCACCCAGCAGCCTTGAATTGGGCTATTGGCACTCTGCCCTCTGCCCTCAGCACTCCTCTACACATGACCTGCGCTCACGTTGACCTGCCTTGGTGTGGGGTCAATGTCACCCTGTGTGATCAGGGGCAATTTTTCTGGCAAGACTCTTCCCTTGAGGCTTAAGACTGTTCTAGTCATCAAGCAGTAAATTGCCGTCCTTTACCTCCTTAACCTCAAGACAGGGCTAGATGCAAACCTTTAGAGACCTAAACACCAAAGAAATCATGGTGCTACCCCTCCCCCCATATACTCAGAAATAGGGAATTTAGAATAAAAACAACATGAGCCTGTAAATCGAGAAAAAAAAAGTTCAAAGCACTTTGTCTTCTAAGCAAAGTCTCCTGCTGGTCCTGATGTTCCTGTGTGTTCCTGCATTGTGGGTACCCTAGGTCTGCCTGTTGATTAACCCGGCAGGGTCCCCAGGCCCCCAAGCCTCTGGGCCCCCATCCCCTCTGGTTCCAGAGCTCACCCCTCAGATCTTCAACCACTATCCTGTCCTCCAGCTCCGAAATCTGGGAGGCCATTCCCAGCAGCAGCTCATTCACTGCCTGGGCACTGTTCAGATTGGGGTTCTGGAATAAATGACATACTCAGGCAGGTTCTCAGTTCTCTCCCCAAAGCCTATTCCCTCTCACTCTGGACCACTGTAGCATCGCAGGACAAAGGGCCAGTCCTAGACTCTCTTGAGTCCCCAGGTATTTTTCTGATCTCTCCACCCTTCATCTCCCACCACCGTGGAGCAGCAACACCCAAGAAGTGGAATCGTTGCTTTTCCCAGCCTATGTAACAAGACTGACCCTGACCCACCTTCCCCTTACCCTGACCCCAGGCTGACCTCTCGAATCCAGTAGCTATTGCAGACCCTCAGAGCTGGGGAACTGCCAAAATCCTTGTTCACGATATTCTGGAAATGACAGCTGGCATTCCTGAAATGGATAATCAAGGATGTACTACGGGAATTCAGGGAAGAAGCTGAGATGGGGTTGAGTGGGGTGAGGGACTAAGAGGGACTAAGGACCAGGACTGAAGGGTGGCCCCAGCACCTTCCTAGAACAGAGTAGGGATTTGACAGTGTGTGTGGATTGAAGGTAGAGGTCGCTCTCAGTACACACAGGGAGGGAAGGGAAGAAGGGAAGAGGGTGACCCAGCTGCTGGACAAATCCTGCTCTCAGCAGCTGAAGTTCAGCCATTAGGAGGAGCTGGGGAGATTTCTCTGTTCAGACTGAATCTCCCATCCCAGAGTCCTATTCCAGGGTCCCAAATTCTGCTTCCCTTCCACCGTTAAACTGTGGAGGATATAAAAGGCCACAGGCCCCCAGGATGGTTAGTTTATCACCTCTGCTAGCGCTGTGCCTCCCCTACAGGCCAGCCTCTACCTTACCTCATGTAGACGCCAGGGGGCACCATTGTGGAGAAGAACTGCTCAGAGGCCGCCAGGAACTCCGGGGAGATGCTGGGGTCCAGGAAAGGGTGGTACTCTGCCCAAGGTGGGGTAACAAGAGAAATAGGCTCCTTACCCCCACATCTTCCCATCACAAGCATCCACTTGTCTTCTTTCCCCTATGGATTCTGAACCCCCAACTCTCAGCCCAGGTGTCTCCCCCCCCCCCCCCCCCCCGCCCGCAACATCCTCACCTTTATATTCCGGGGGTGTTTTCGACAGAAAGCTGGGCAGCCACTCATACAGAGCGATGTTCTGAGGGTCAGAGAGAGGGGAAAGGGGAGGCCAGCGCTGGAGCTGCCAGGCTGGGAGGAATCTGAGCCCAAGGAAGGCTTAAGTGGGAGATGAGGACCAGGCAGGGGCAGTCACGAGGGAGGCCAAAGAGGAAGGTGAGGAGGCATGTCCCCGACAAGGAACAGGGGATTTGGGAGGGGGAGGAAGGGAGCTAAATAATAATCACAAGCGAAACCTCGTGTCTAAGTAGCGCTTTGCGTCCTGATCATTTTCAGGGTCTATTCCTAGACGTTAGCTTTCTGGGGAGGGGTGTCCTCCTGGAGAAGGGTGTTTCTGGGTGGGAGTTGTGCAAGGATAGCTGGCCCTGCGGGCGAGCGGAGTCTCGGTGGACCAGGACATGGGGGAGGCGCCGACCTGGTAGGTGGCGATGACCCTCTTGCGCGCGTGCTGGAACAGCTCCTCGTCCCCCCAGCTCGGGTGCTCGCGGGCCAGCCTCTGAGCGCACAGGTTGTGGTAGCGGAACCAGAGCAGGCCCAGCGCCTGCACGAATGGGTCGCGGTTGCCTCGCTCCGCCCCGAAGGCTGTAGGCGACGTGGGGACACAGGGGAGGAGATGAGTGGCGGTGTGACTCACGGGAGCCCAACCCCGCAGACCCCAGCCAGCCCTCCACCGAGCCCGGCCCGCGGCCTCACCGTACAGCCCCTGGGACCCGCGCTGTCCAGTGGCGGGGTCGGGCGCGGTCCACATGAGCAGGGGGTCCTGCGAGTCCCGGGGGAAGGCGGGGTCGGGCCCGGACGCCAGCTGCCCCCCGGAGAAGCTCCGCAGCTCGTCGCTCCAGGAGTGCGAGGAGCCATAGATGGCGCTGCCGTCCAGCCAGCCCGTCACCTCGTTGGTCTGCGGGGCACCGGGACGGTGAGCGAGGGGTCGGGCAGCCGAGGTGGCTAAGGGAGGGCCAGGCCCAGGCGGGGTCCGTGGGGGTGGGGGTGGGAGCCTCTCCCGCCCGGCCCTGTCGTGTCCCCATCCCAGGACCCCGCCTACCTCGGGTCCAGCGCCCCGCCCCACCGCCTGCCTCATCTCACCAGGTCCCGGGGATTGTTGGGGCTCAGTCCGGTTTTGGGGTCCCAGCGACTCCTCTGGAAGGGCAGCACGACGTCCCCGCTCCGGTTGGGGTCGAACACGGGGTCTCCCGGCGGGATGTGGATGTTGAGGAACTCTGCAGGGCAGCCGGGTCTCTCCACACTCACCAGGTCGGAGAGCACGTGGTAGCCTGCAGGCAGTGGGGTGCAAGCTGGTGAGAGTCTCCTCTCCCCACGGCCAGGCGGACTCCAAATTTCCCAAGAGCGAAAGGGCCGGGTGTTTGTTTCAATCTCTGACACCAGCTCTGCGGGTTTTTTCTATTCTGCAAAGTGGGGATATAGCACCCTCCCCACCCACCTCATAACATTATTGTGAGAATCAGAATAATATAATTAATGTAAGGGCTCCCCCAAACCAGTCCCCCATGTCCCAAAAGATCCTGCCTTCCCCTCCTTCTTGAAGGGAAAGAGGATAAAATCCTATTGTGAGGAGAGCTGTGTCAGGGGAATCAGCTCCTAAGAACTGTACAGGGGGTCCAGTGGCACTCCTGGGTTTGGAGTAAGAGGTAAATGGAAGATTAGGGGGGCAAAAATCCCTGAATCGACACTCTCAAATCTCCGAGATGAAGAACAGCTCGAAGCGCAGCTTGGTGTGGGGAGGAGATGGCTGGGGGGTCTCTGATGGTCTCCTGTGGACTTGCAGAGGGGCCTCAGAGCCCCTCTCCCCAGGCACTGAGCTAAGCGCCAGGTCAGTCCCAGTGTTTTCCCACTTTGCCCTCACCAAAGAAGACCCCCAGCACGGTGCGGTTTTGGCGGGATGGCAGCCCGGCTCTGCCCTGCATGGCCGCGTCGCTGAGGCGGCGTGGGTTGGGCAGCAGCGGCTCCTCCAGCGCCTGATACACGCCGTCCGCGTAATTGGCTGGTACAAGGCGCTGTAGACGGTAGCCTGCGGGAAGCAGGGAGCGGGGCTCGGTCAAAGCACTCCGTTCCCAATGAGCCTACAAACTTTGCCCTACTCCTCCCTCAAAGCCCCCACTCCCACTGAGGAGACCCCTTCTCCCCAGGGTCTCCTGGCTCCAGGAGCGCATAGGATCTCGCTGCGCCCGCAGGCAGCCCGGCGGCTGGCGGCGCGCGCTCTCCGCGTCTCGGTGCCGGGTCTCCCGTGGCCCTGCCCTCCACTAGCCACCCTCGTCGTCCCACGGGGCCACAGGACGCACCGGCAGCGCCACGCTGGTGGTGCCTCAGGTTGTTGAACCAGCCGTCATAGCGCTGCACTTCCCAGGTTAGTGAGGGTGCGTTCTGGCTGCCTGTGGGTCAGAGAGTGGTGCCCTCAGCGCTAGCCTCCCAGCGACACCCTCGGGGACCCGACAGCCTCGGCCTGTGCTTCTCCGGCTCTCCGAGCGCCCCCAAGCCGACCCCAGTGGCGGTGCCTGCGCGGCATGGGAAGTTTCCTATACTGATGAGCCCTGCAGCGATCTTCTAGCCTTAGGGAGCCGCTTCCTTGCACCTCTCCCTTCCCCCAACCCGAGGGCGTACTGGATGACATCTTGAAGCTAGGGGCGCCTGGTACTTACCTGCTGGTTCCAGGGGTACAGTCAGCAGAGCTCCCAGGAGCACCAGTGCCTCTGGCCTCGCGCGGAGCATGCTGACGCTGCGGCCCGGGGGATGGAGGGGATATGTGACGGACATGGAGCTGGCGTCCTCCACGCCTGTAGCCGGCACAGGGGAGGCGGCGCCGGCTGCTTCCACTTCTGGCGTGAAGTTTTTAGGAGCATCATCCAGGACCCGAACCCGCACACCACTTTTTTTAGGACACCTGGCAGCCCTGTAGGCACTGATGCTTGTCTCCACTTTCCACCCCGTTGGAGAACTAACCCCAACGACAGGAACCCACAGGGCATAAATCCTCTGGGGCTTGTCAGTCTGGGGCAGGACTTTACCTCCAGCCTCCCAGGGCCCCCCAGAGCCTCGAATCCCCACCTGCAAAACCCCCCAGGAGCTACTTCTCCCAGAGGAGGCAGGGAAGGGAAGGGAATGGGCTAGTGACCTGGGAGCCCCAGACCTACAGGCCCTCCTACTCCACAATGAACGCCTGTGTATGGACACGAGGGATGGGAAGATCAGGCCCAAAGCCCAGGTCCAACCTTGCTTGGTTTAGGGCCTCCGTCCGGGTCAGAAGTCTTCTTTCCTCTCGGAATCCTCAGCGTCCCTGGCTGCACACTCACCCTCCTCTCTGGTCCTCTGAGGCCAGCCGCGCGGTGTCCACTCAGGCCAGACCAGTGCCAGGAGTGAGCATCGGGACCGGAGCTCGCCCTCTTGCTATGGAGGAGGGGCTCCTTCATTTGCATAGCGACCTCTGCCCCTCATTTGCAAGAGCTCTTCCCGCTTGGACGGCTGCCCAGCCCTAACCTCCTCTGGGCACGCTGCCTACACTGCTATAAAAGGGGGGTCCCAACGCAGAGCAACCCGCAGACAGCGAACGTAGCTGGCTACAACCAGTGAGAAATAATTCTACTCTCCCGCCTACCCAACTCCGCCCGGGCCAGCCCAGGGCACTTGAGGGCAGCCAGCCGCTGCGCTTCATTAGGGGCGAGCCCTGGGGCTTGGACTTGACCAGCCCGTCAAGTCCGGTCCTCGCACGCAGCGGGCAGGATAAAGAAAAGTGCTACCCGGGCTTGGACACCAGGCACGCGCTCTCCCGGTTTGAGCAGACCCAGCTCTCCCGCTTGCCCGCCCACCCGCGCGCCCCGCTCAGCCGGGTTGCACCATGACTCTGTGGAACGGTGTGCTGCCTTTCTACCCCCAGTCCCGGCATGCCGCCGGCTTCAGTGTCCCGCTGCTCATCGTCATTCTGGTGTTCTTGATCTTGGCCGCCAGCTTCCTGCTCATCTTGCCCGGGATTCGTGGCAACTCGGTAAGGGGGTGCTAGGAGCTCAGGTCTGAGGGTGGAGGGCATCTGGGCAGCTTGTCTCTGGAGGACCCAGGACAGGTAAGACGGCCCCAAGGGCCTCCATGAATAGTCAAACTGAAGCATTGAACCAGATAAGCATAGGTTGAGCAGCCCAGAAGTCTTGTGCCGCAAGCAACCCCTTCCCAAGGACAGGGAGAGGTCCCATAAACAAACCCTAGAGACTGAACCCAGCTGGATCATTCAAGAGGATGCTGCAGAGAATGAGTGCTCAGCCCAGTAATCCTGGGGCCGATTCCAGTCTTCATGTGTTGCGAGGGCCTCTGGCCTCTCCCCAGACTGCAGCTTCACTCCCATCCCACCATCTGGGTGATGACCTTCAGACCAAGAGGACAGAAACCTTCAGTTCAGACTGCTGTGTTTTACCTGTGTGCTGGGTTGGGATGCCTCCATCCTAAGGACTCAGAGACTCCCACACAGGACTTAAAGTTGTAGCAGACTGGATACTTGTCCTCAGATTCCCTTCTCTCCCAGAGCATAAGTTGTCTGTTTTTCAAGTACAGAAGGACCTAGGCTCCCTGAGTCTTGATCTTTGTTGGTTTCCTGGGAAAGTGGTGCACCTAGGCTGCGTTCCCACCTCTTCTACTTGAGACCAGACCCTGGGGCCTCCCTCTCCTGGGGGAGGTGACCCCTGCCTGCCTTGCACTTCTGGACTCACTGAGCCTCACCACAGCAGTGACCTGAGCAGAAGGCTGGACCTGGACCAAGAGCCAGATAGGTGGGGGAGTGAAGGTGGTGGGAGAGAACAAGACCAAAACAGCCCAGTTGCAGGGTAGACTGGGAAATGGGGCTGGAGAGGTGGATGTGCATGGCCAGAAAAACATCCTAAATTCCAGTGGCTCAGAGGGATTTGCAGGAAAAGCAAAAACGTCAGCTTCAAAACGTCAAGAATCTAACTGGGGAAAAGGTGTGGGGTAAGAGGGGGCAGTTGCAGGGGCACTAAAGATCTGGGTGGCATGGGGTCCAGGGAGGTCTAGGGCACTCTCGTTGGGCAGTACCCAGGCCTGACCCGGGTGCCTGTTCCTGCAGCGCTGGTTCTGGTTGGTGAGAGTTCTTCTCAGTCTGTTCATAGGCGCAGAAACTGTGGGTGAGTGTGTGGTGCAGCCAGTGGGGAGCAGACCTGGGGTGAGGAGGGAGGCGGGCAGAGGGCACCTGGGAAAATGGAGAACTGGGTTTGGTTTCCTGCTCCCTCTTCCCATCCTCCAGCTCTTTCTAGTGCTCTCTCTTCCGCCCTTACCATGTATACTATATTGGACCCCTAGCCCCTTCATCACTCTGCACAGTGTCCAACCTCCCACCCTCCCAATTCCCTCTCCCGACTCCTCTCCCTAACCCTCCCCACACCGAGTGCCTCTCCCCACAGCCTTGCACTTCACCGCAGCATGGTCAGTGGGTAGAGTGAGCACCAATACCTCCTACAAGGCCTTCAGCACAGCGCGGGTGCAAGCTCACATCGGTTTGCACGTGGGCCTGGATGGAATTAATATTACTCTCACAGGTAAGGAGGCTGGAACGAAGTGAACTTCTGGGGTTGGCAAACCCCATGGGTGAGGAGTGTGGCAGGGGCAGCGGGAGGACGTCTTAGATCCCAAAGGCTCAAATCGCTTTTGGTCCTTATGGATTTGTGTTTTCCCCCAACCACTGCCAAACCCATTTCTCTCGCGCCCCCACTTTCTATCTGAATCCGTTTAGTTGCTGGGTCCTGGGCTGTGCGCAGCCTCATGACCCCGGCGCCCTCCGTAGGGACCCCAGTGCAGCAGCTGAACGAGACCATCGACTACAACGAATTTTTCCCCTGGCGTTTCGGCGAGAACTACGCCGCGAAGTACGCGGAGGCACTGGAAAAGGGGTTGCCGGATCCAATTCTCTACTTGGCGGAGAAGTTCACCCCGAGCAGCCCCTGCGGGCTCCATAGGCAGTACCGCCTGGCGGGACACTACGCCAAGGCCACGCTGTGGTGAGCGCTGGAGAAAGGCAATGTGCGCGTGTGCGTGGGTGGCGTGTGCGGCAGGGACGTGTGAGCCGGAGGAGGTGAGCTGCAGTTAGAGGCGAGGTGAGAATCACTGCCTCGCGGGTCAGAAAGTCACAAGGTGCGCACAGACCGTTGGAATCCGGGAAGACCCAGCAGCCTCTGGAAGCCAGCTATCCCCTCGGGGGTTCCCCTGCGCCTCCGCCATCCCAGCCCCGGGCTTTGGTTCTGGGGTAGGGACAGAGAGGAAGCGGGACTGTGGGAACCCCAGGGGGGCTGGGAGAATCCGGCTCACGGCGCAGCTGGTCCCCACCCCCGCAGGATGGCGTTCTGCCTCTGGGTCGTCTCCAACGTGCTGCTCTCCATGCCGGCCCCGGTCTACGGAGGCCTGGGGCTCCTGCTCACCGGCGCCTTCGAGCTCTTCTCTGTCTTCGCCTTCGCCACCATCTCCAACGTGCCGCTCTGTCCGCTCCACCTCGGCTCCTCCGCTCTCATCACGCACTACGGTGCCGCCTTTTGGGTCACGCTGGCCACCGGTGAGGACTGAGGAGGCGGCCCCGGGCAGCTGGGGGTGGGTACGGGGTTTATACGAGTGCGCGCCTTCCAGTTTACAAAATGAGTTCACGTATACCGTCTAGTTTGCCCCTCTCAATAGTTCGTAGAGGCACGCAGTTATGCCCGTTTTACAGATGAAGGGAGGGGGTTCGCAAGGGTTCGGTGTCTTGCCCCAGTTAGCACGCGAACCCATGTATCGTGTAATCCAGATTAGAGGTCTTTCTGCTGGGTGTATGTTTGTGTGGTGGGCAGGTGGGGAGGAAATGTGAGAGGTAGCCTGCAATAGATGGAGCGGGGCAGGCCGGGTTCTGTCCCGGAGCCCTGACCGCCCCCTTTCCTTCCGTCCACGCCGCCGCAGGCATCCTGTGCCTCCTCCTCGGAGGGGCCGTGGTGAGTCTCCACTATGCTCGGCTCAGCGCTCTTCGCACCTTCTTGGACCAAAGCGTCAAGGACTACGGAAGCCCGGCGAAAGGGAGCTCGCCTCTCATCCTCAAAAACCCACTGCATAAGCAGTTCGGAGCCTCGGATTTAACAATCAGTACTAACCTGTGACGACGATTCAACCTTGGTCTCCGACCCCGCCTCGGTCCCCCGCAGACCGAGGAACGGCGCGTGCCGGGCCTGGGCGGGGGAACTCCGGGACCCGCACTGCGCTGCGGGCACCGAGGGGAAGGCGGGCGGTCTCACATGTGCCTCCTGCACCCCGGGAGTCTCCCAGGGTGAGCTGTAAATAAATTCTTTTTCCTTTTGTTTTTTAAAAACTTTTCCGCATTAATTTCCACAGCTTCTCCAGGCTCCTGGGAGATACGCGCCCTCGGGAGACTCCGTGGGCTGGAGGCAGCCTAGTACACTCTCTTTCTCTGCCTCAGCACTATTCCGGATTCTCTCAGTCTGGAGAATCCAGAGTAACCCTGGAAAGGCTCTGGAAGAGGGGCGCCCTCTAGTGAGCCCAGAGGGGAACCGCCCGGAGCCAGCATCTTCCTGAGCCTTTCCAGGTGCATGGTTGGTGCTAGTGACCACGTGAGTCACCCTCCGCTGGCCTAGCTGGGTGGGCTAGGAAGGAATGGGGTTCGGGGTTTATTCACCAACTCCAGTTTATTCACTAAAGGGTGGAGTCTGAGGCCCAAGGTAGATGTCAGCAAGGCATAAAAATGTAAATCCTGGGACTATTTTAGGTCCTTGGCAAGTCCTACCATCTTAGTTGGCAAATTTGAGAAGTGAAGCTCAAAGAGAATGTGGCGCAGTTGATTAATATTAGACCTGGGATGAGAAGTTTGGTTTCTTTTCCCTCCCAATGCTGTCTTTCATTGTACTGAGAGGTCATACAAGTTGGAGAAGTAAAGAACAAAACGGACCCAGGAAAAAGGAAGATGAGAGGTACAGGGGGATGATGGGGACCAGAGGAAAATCACACTGTAAATCTCCCCCCCCACACACACACATGTCATTATGTGGGTGAAGTAGGGTTTCAGTAAGTGGTACCTCCAAGAGGCAAGGCATCAAGGAAGGCAGGGCTGCTGTGCAGAAACAGGGGAGCCCCGTTTGGTCTTACCATGGCCACAGGGTGTAAGGGTAAGGCCATAGACCCAGCGTCTGTTCAGCCCCTTAGGGCTTTTGTTTTGCTTTGTTTTTTAACATCAATAGGCACAGCCTCCTTTTTCTACTCCACCTCCAGATTCCAGCTGGGGGCCTCATACAACCCATCCCTCAGGCAGTTTGGGTGGTTTATGGGGCTCTGATGAGTTGTGGAGCCAGATGGAAGTCCTAGTGGCCACCAGGGAGAGGATCCTTAAGGAGCACAGTCAGGCTCTCTGGGGTGCTCCTCCTTACAGCATGTCTCAGAGGAAGCCTCTGACAGCGGAATGTCCTGGGGCTCGGGACTCTCAGCTGTGGACCGGTAGCGGGGGCTCAGGAATCCCCCTTCCTCGGGATTCCACTCCAGCACTGAGCCCTCTCCTCCACTCTGGTTGAAGAAAGCCTTCAGTCTGTGGGGCTGCATCCAGTGAGCCACTGCCATGGCCAGGCCCAGCAGCACACACAGCAGTCCTGGGGATGAGATGACAAGTGCCTTAGTGATAGTAATACCCTCCCCAGGACATCTTCTCTTATGGGCATCAGAACAGCTATAAGAGAGGCCTGGCATCCCTGCTTCAGGGCAACTTGGGCTCAGAGAGGTGGCTGGCTTAGGGTCATTTGGCTGGTATGACTCTGTTGTTCAGAGTTTTTGGACTCTAAGTCCAGTGCTCTTTCAATTACATCCCAGAAAAGAAAGAGAGGGAGAACTCTAAAAACAGAGAAACCCTGCAGGAAGGGCAGGGCACAGAGGAAGTGGCGTGGGAAAGGGCATGAGGGCAGACACAGTGGGGTGGAGAGGAGAATAAAACCACAGGACAATTTAAGGCTATGTGAGGCAGGGACAGAGAAGAGTTCCAGGAATGGGGGACACAGAGAAGAGTGTTTAGGGGAAGTGGGAAGGGACATGAGATTGGAAGATTTGGGAGAACCTGGGTGAGGAGAGAGCCAGGGATGAGAGACGTCACAGAGACAGAGAGCAGACACAGGGGAGTAGGCACATAGGAGGCGGGGTGCAGAACTGGGGAGAGAAAACCCAGAGATGAGGGATAAGAGGGATGGGACTTTAAAGAGGGAAAAGGCATCATGGCCCCCAGAGGCAGACCCTTCACCCCACCAGCATGATGCTCCCTGACCCTCCCTCCCCGGCCTTGAGCTCTTCAGTGCCTGTCTTCAGGGTTGGGCCTCACCTGTGGCCAACGTGATCCAGAAGGCAGGCCCACATTGAGTGTGCAGCATAGCAGTGCCCAGGTGCAGGGGACAGGGTGGAGTGAGCGATGTGGCCATGGAGAAGAAGAGCAGTCCTAACAGCTGGAAGATGCCTGTGGCCAGCAGCATGTGGCCACCATAGGCTAGCACGGGCATGGACAGCATCACATTGGCCAGGAGCCAGCAGAGGAACGCCACCCTGGAGAGTCAGGACTGGGTAAAGGCTAGCCTAGGCACCTTTACCTGGAGGGGCCCAGGTGGAGGCTCAGGGACCCAAGGACACCCCAAAGATGTGAGGTAGGGACTCCTGCCCGTGGGCTTCCCAACCAAGCACCATGGATGACTGGTGCCAGCCTGTCCCACCAGGGATCTCCACATGAGTGGAGGAGAGATGGGTAGACACCCTCCTCCTGGGTCTAGGCCAGCAGGGGCTCGGTCCCACCCTCACCACAGTATGGCCGAGGTGTAGTGTCCCGCTAGGCGATACTGGCCATGCAGGCCACATGGGCTGTTTGGGGTGAACTTCTCAGCCAGGTAGAGCACGGGGTCCGGCAGCCCCTTCTCCAGAGCCTTTTCATACTCCTCAGCATAGTTCTCACCCAAGCGCCAGGTGAACTCCTCGTTGTAATTGATGGTCTCGTTTAGCTGCTGCACTGGGGTTCCTGGGGAATGGGGCAGCTGTGCTCAGCAGAGACTTATGGACCAGAGTGGGCATTTGTCTGGGTAGGGGTTCACCACACTAGGCAGAGGGACAGGAGCTGGTCTCAGCTGAGAGAAGGCAGCTTCCAAGGAATTCCTGGGAGTTTCCCTTCCTACCATCCCCCCATCCTATAGCTCTTTAAACCAAACCAACCACTGATCCCAAAGACACAGAGCAGAGCCTTCCCCTCCCTCACAGGTAAGAGCCCTCCCTTACCTGTGAGCGTGATGTTGACTCCTCCCAGCCCAACCTGCAGCCCAACGTCGACACTGATCCACTCAGAACTGAAGGCCTTGTACGACGTGTTGGTGCTGACCTGGCCCACAGACCACTCAGAACTGAAATTCACAGCTAGGGTTGGAGAGTTGGACACATGGGAACTCAGGAAAGTCTGGGCATTCCTGGCTTAGAGTCGGAGGGAGAGCTACAAGGGGACCATGTCTCTTTTGCTCATAATTGTATAACCATTAAGTAGCCCAGGGTCTGGCTCATAGTAAGTTTGCCAACAATATGTGTGGGATGGATAAATGTGTCAGAATCCAAGATTTCCCTCGGTCATACTCCTCTTACCCCTCCCCCCGCCCCTCCATGTAGGGAGAGTTACTCAGGCAGCTGAGGGAGGAAACATTAACATCATAAACTGTGCTGAGCAAACACAGATAGCTTCAACATCAAGACTTTCCATATCTCCTATTGCCTAATCCCCAAAGCAAAGCAAGCAGCCCTCCTCGATTTCCTCCCTCCAATCTCCAGAGACCTTCTCCCCGAAGACATTCATTTTGACCTAATTTCCTCTGAATAAAAATGTTAGGAAGGTTGGAGAGATGCCCCAGCATGGCTTCCAGGGGCCCGCACCCCTCATGGCAAGTGTAGGAGTGAGGGGATAAGGCCACGGTGAGGGAGTCATGTGGGCAGGGTCTGGAAGCCCTCCCTGAAGCAGAGGCTGCTGTGGGGAAACAAGGAGAGGAGAGGCCAGCCACTGAGGAACTAGATGGGACCGAGGCAGCTGCCCAAGTCAGCTGTGCTTCACACTCACCCAGGATCACAGCCCCGATGAATAAGCTGGTCACCACCCGCAGCAGCCAGAACAGCCTCTGAATCACAAGGATGGGCTGGTTTAGGAAGAAGTGCCCTCCTTCCAAGTCCACCCTTCCTCTTTCCAGACTTGAGGAGGGAGTTCTAAAGCTGAGGTCACTTGGTCAACTGAGATTACAGTGCGTGGCACACGACAGGTGCTGGATAATTATCTGTTGAGTCAGTGCGTGGGGAGGTCTCAGCTAGGGTGGGTGGAGGGGGATGGGGGCATGGCGCTTTCTCAGGAATGGAGTCTCTTTTCTGAATCTGGTTGTAGTCAGAGAGTCTGGCCCTCTCACCTCAAGGCCAAGGTCTCCCTGGGGCTGGGGTTTCCAGGGCTGGGTTTGTTTCTCACCATCTTGCCCCGAATGCCAGGCAGGATGACGATGAAGGTGACCAGTGCAGTCAGAAAGATGGTGATGATGACGGCCAAGGCGGTGTCCATTGGGAAGGTCGGCTTGGGGCCAGCATAGAAGGGGAATGTGTGTCCAAAAGCAGCCATTTTGGTAGAGGTGTGCGGGAGAGGTGGATGCTGTGCGACAACAGTAGATGCTCATTGAGTGCTCTCTATGAGGCACAGGCACTGTTCTTGGTGCTAGAGATAAAGCAGCGAATAAACCAGAGTGGGACCCTCTTCTCTGGAGCTCACCAGACTCCACTGTTCCTGCTGCTCCACTGCTCCTCAGCCATCCATCTCCCCATGTTTTGTCTGAGAGAATGAGGGTCTTGGCAATCAGTCTCTGTTGCCCTATGCTCCCTCCCTAACTCTCAGGTCCCCTAAATCAGTGCCACCAATACCCTCGAGGCTTCTATGCTTCCTCTGGGACTATCTTAAGAAATATAATTCTCTTTTATCTCCCTCAGGCCTCTGGCACAAGCAGACAGATCACAGAACATAAAAAGGGTTATATTTACTATCACGTGAAAGCATAAGGGTGGAAGATGGTACAAATTACAAAAAGCTTGGCTTTCCTCCTCAGTCCCCAAAGGAACAAAGGCCAGACAGCTCTGCTATGCATATAATCCAACCACATCCTCAGTGGGCTCATTCCCAGACCTGGTACTGCCCACACTGGTCTGTCTCGCTTTCTCAAGCACACTGGCTCTTGCTCTGTCAACTCCAGAACAATCGGGCTGACTTGAGTTCAGCTTAGTAAGCACTGAAGGAGCACCTGACCTCCACCAGGCACAGTGCCAGGGCCAGAAGTCCTTCTACCCCACACGTCATCAACAGCAGCTTTCCTCCTTGATGCAAGTTCCTGGTCCTCGTTTCAGCTCACACCCTGGCTTAGCTCTTCTCTGCCTGTCCCCTGATCTCAGAGCTGCTTTGGCTCTGGCTTGTCCCTTTACAAACAGGATTGTGGGGAAATGGTACCTGAACTTACTGTGTTTTGTTAAATATGGATAGAATGGAGTGCAAGACATGCAATTATTTTATGTACCAAAAAGAAAGAAAGAAAGAAAAAAAAGCCCCTGCCAGTTAAACCATGACAGCCATTGTTGGTAAGACGCACCTCAATTTCAGAGATGTCAAAATGTGAGGGGAAAAAAAAAAGCATCTTCCACGATCTCAGCTCTGACCATTTCCCTGAATGTGATCTGTCCTGGGGCCCTGGTTCGCCCAGGAGACACCATAATTTATAGTCTGACCAGGTAGTGTCCTTTTAAGTGATAGAGTGAACAAATAAGCTTTGGATGTAAGCAGCTCTATGTGTGAATTCTGCCTCTGCCTCTTGCAAGTTAGTTGACCTCTACAGAGACTTGTTTTTTTTTTTTTTTTATTGGGGTCCTATTGGCTTACAACACTGTGTAAATTTCAGGTGTACATCACTATATTTCAGGTTCAGGATAGACTGCATTGTGTTCATTACCGACAGTCCAGTTTTTATCTGTCACCATACGTATGTGCCCCTTTACCCCTTTCGCCTTCTCCCTGTTCTCCTCTTGTAACTACTAATCCATTCTCCTTATCTATGTGTTTGTTTGTTTATCTTCCACATGTGAGTCAAATCATACCGTATTTGTCTTTCTCTGAGACTCAGTTTCATGAAAAAATAGGAATGATGATAGTGTTTACTTCATAGGGTCATTGTGAGTATGAAATGAGATTGTGTACGTAAAGTGTTAAGAATAGTACCTGAAACAGAGTAATATCAATAAATGGAAGCCATCAGATCGGGAAGGAGTGGGTATTTCATCACTCCATTTATCTTTCTCTAATCCTTCCTGGGGAGAACCCTGGGCTGGAATCACTTCTAGGTCTGGTTCCAGTTCTTCACGGACTAATTTTGTAATGTTGGACAGGCAAATGACAACCTCCCGGGTCCTGGGTCTTAATAGAGATGAGCCATTCTTGTAAAATCCTTTATAACCTTCCTTTATAATAAATATAAGAATGATGCTAATATGTGACCCTGACAAAAATACATTACACTACTATTATTTACTTATATTGCAAATATTTGTTTTTGACGTTCCAGCATGTAACATGTATTCTTACTATTAGCAAATTCACTTTATCTTCCTATCTTATTAACCAAGATACTCTACATTTTATAGCCATTCGTAAAAAATATAGCCTTCCATCAAAATTGCAATGGCTTCGGGGCTGACCCCATGGCCGAGTGGTTAAGTTCGCGCGCTCCACTGCAGGTGGCCCAGTGTTTCGTTGGTTCAAATCCTGGGCGTGGACATGGCACTGCTCATCAAACCATGCTGAGGCAGCGTCCCACATGCCACAACTAGAAGGACCCACAACAAAGAATACACAACTATGTACCGGGGGGCTTTGGGGAGAAAAAGGAAAAAAATAAAATCTTTAAAATTGTAATGGCTTCAGTGTAGGTGTCATAAACTGAAAAAATAAGAATTCTTAGACCAATAAACATTTGCTTTAAAATAAATATCACTATCACATATTTTACAAAATAATTTAATCCACAAATTCTTACTTATCTTCAGGTAGAGTTGAAATCTATGTTTCAGATTCAATGAAACATGAACATTCACGCTTTGGAGACACCAACTATTGGGATAGACTTTCTGAAAATTTTGTGAAAGCACAAAAAATTGACAAGATTGGTCAAATTCTTTCGTGCCCAGTCCTCAGCCGAATACTGGTGATACACAGTTAATGTTGAATGAGAGTGTAGTATAAGGCAATAGTGAGCATAGCTGATGGTTCTTAAATCTGTGTCTCCAGGTAGACCTCCTACCTGGGCTTCAAACACAAAAGGGCCAATTGGCCCCTGGATGTTTTCACTTGGATGTTCCGTGGATGCCAAATTTAACAGGTCTCAAGCTGAATTCACTGTCTGTATTCTGTTTTTGATTTTGTTTTCTTTGTCTCTTTGGTGGCATCACCACCATATCAATCAAATAAGCCAGAGACCTGGACCATCTTACTTACTAAACATTTCTTGAAACCATTTTCTTACTTACTAAACATTTCTTGAAACCATTTTCTTCCCTACTGCCTCTGCCCTAATTCAGCCTCATCCTGTCTTGCCTGGTGCCAGAACAATTTTTCTAACAAGCAAATATAATCTTCTCATTTCTTTGTTCTGGGTAAAATCTAAATTTCTCACGATTACATATAAAGTCCTTTGTGATCTGGTCCCACTTACCCTTGCATCATCTTTTGCCCAGCCTAATCTCTAGCCATACTATACTACTAGCCTCTCCCTGAATCTGACATGCTCTTTCAAGCCTTCATGCCTTTGTGTATGTTATTTCCTCTGCCTGGAATGCTCTTAGCCCCCTGGCAAACTCCTTTCCACCCTTCAAGTCTCAGCTCGTATTACCTCCTCTGTGAAGCTTCCTCTGACACCATTAGACCAATGTGGATGTTCCCACCTCTAACGTTCTGATTGCATTTTGAACATACCTCCATCATCACAGTGATTACACTATACTCTAATTGCTTGAACATCTGTCTTCCTGTTAGCTTCTAATCTCCTTAACGGCAGGGACTTTGTCTTTCCATCTTTGCATCCTCTGCAGGCAGCATACTAATCAGTCTGCAAATCAAATGAATGAATGAATATATGAATGAGTGCCTTCCTCTCCCTGCAGGTGGCATCTTCTATTTGGAACACAAGAGGGAGCTATGCTCCCTCACTGCCCTATACTCCATTCTCCTTCAACATTGTGTATCACCAATACAGGGCTAAGGACCGGGCAGGAAGAGATCTGACCAACCTTGTCAATTTTTCATGCTTTCACAAAATTTTCAGAAAGTCTATTCCAATAGTTGGAGTCTCCAAAGCATGAATGTTCATGTTTCGTTGGATCTGAAACATACATGTCGATTCTATCTGAAGATGAGTGACTAAGAATTTGTAGATTAAATTATTTTGTAAAATATGTGATAGTGATATTTATTTTAAAGTAGATGTTTATTGGTTTAAGAATTTTTATTTTTTTAGTTTATGACACCTAGTTGAAGCCATTACAATTTTGATGGAAGGCTGTATTTTTTAGGAACAGCTATAAAATGTAGAATATCTTGGTTAATAAGATAGGAAGATAAAGAGAGTTTGCTAAGAGTAAGAATACCTGTTATATGCCAGAACTTCAAAAATAAATATTTGCAATATAAGTAAATAAGAATAGTGTGATGTATTTTGGTCAGGGTCACATATTAACTTCATTCCTGTATTTATTGTAAAGGAAGGTTATAAAATATTTTACAAGAATGGCTCACCTCTATTAATATCGTGATTCAAAGAAACACTAACAAAAGGCTTTCTGTATCGTATGTACAGAAGAATGAAGTTAACTTATTTCCAGTTCTCCAAAATATTTATTAAAGATGACTAAAGCAAAAAAGACAGTTGGTAAATAAGGTTTGCCTTGTTTAATTTCTTCTTGTTCAATTTAATGAATTAGACCTACTTTAATCTACATTGTGTAATTTAAAATTAATTTTTTCTGACACTGATCCTAATTTGATTTTAATTATTAAGCTAACAGGCCTCCTGCATGAAGAGGTGAGACTGAAATGAAAAGTCCACACACCTGGCAATCCTGCTTTGCCTAGAAAGCTTGTCGTTTCTCTTGGGGACACCTTCCTCCCTGACTTATCATGGAGGGTCTGGCAGTGGAATTTTTTCTAATCTGAGAAAAATCTCATGTCAGTCTTCATTCGACTCACTTCTCCCCTAGCTCCCCACTATGATTGGTGTGTGTGTATATACATATACAATGTATCTTGATATAAATAAGCACCACATACAGTCAGACATATACCTACAAGTTTGTATAAACGGAAATACAGACACAAGAAGGAAGTAGCTCTCAGTAACATAGACACCTAGACACAAAAACGCTCCTTCAGAATCCCCTGTGACAAAATTGAGGTGCTTTCTTGACCAATCCCCAAACTTTGGGGTCCTCCTTTGTCACCTGGACTGGAGAGGTGAGTGACACTTCTTTTCCTTTCTAGACTCCCTTAAAACACTGAGGCATTTCTCACGCTCAAATGTATTTCAGACACAGTTACCTAAGCCTTACCCACCACAGGGTGAAGTGGGGTTCCCTCATACGTATGAGGGGTGGGCAAGAAAGTTACAATCAAGAAAAATCATCCTCATACAAGCTCCAGTCTTCAGCAGCCAAGTTATTATGTGTTTTCTTAGTGTTCCATGGCCTCTCTTGTAGCTTAGCAGGAATTTCTTCCTGAAGTCCCTCCTCCTCCCCCCACCTCCCCTTCCATCTTCTGGAACCCACAGAGTAAGGACTACTAATTCCCTATAAAGGGGGAGTGGGTGGTGTGCCTCGAGTTGCCAAGAGCTCTAACTGGTGATACACACAGCTACTAGATAGAAGGTGATGGTATATTTCTCAAGTTGGCGTTGACCCCATTAAAAGTTTACCGTTCTGGCTGGCTAAGGGGACTCTGTCAGGAACTCTTGTTCCAGCCTCTCCTCTTCAAGAAAGTGGGTGTGTGGGTATGTTGTTGCACTGAAGGAGGAGTTAAGTGGAGAAATAGAACAAGATCTGAAAAGTGGGTTGGGGCAGGAATCCCCAGGAAGGGCTGAGGTGCGTAAGGGGCCCAGGGATGCTGAATCACGCAAGTCAAACTATCCAGACTCCAGGTAAGTCGGGATAAGGATTCGATGTCTGTAAACTTTGTGGTGTTTATGGCCTTAATGAGGTTTTTCTTGCCTCCTATTAGTTTCTTACCCAAACTTTCTCTTTGAAGAACTCCCACTTGATCTGAACTTGGTCCCGGTGGACGCCGGAAGTGCGCCCCTAGGGGCCGGGGAAGGGAGGCACTTCAAGTCTTGCTCAAATCCCACCCCGTCCGCATCGACCCCAGCAGCCGCAGCCCCCGACGCTCGCACCTGGACCGCTGTTGCCTACCTTCCCCTCTTTCAAACCGTGCACGCGAGGCCGCTGGCGCCGCTCGCCTCCTGCTTGTGGAACCGCACACGCGGCGCTCCTGGGGGTGGGAATAGGGAGGGAATCAGGTCCGGATGTTCTGTCACCAAAAGCGCGCGCCCTTTTCCTCGGCAGGACTCCCTTCCAACTCCTACTCTTCTCCTCATTTACTTAGGGACCAGGCTATGACCGGACAAACCGGGTCCGGGGTGCTTCCCTGCACTCCAAGTCACTATCAACCTTCTCAGACCGCACCCCAGCTTCTGCGGCGCTGCCCCCCACCCCCGGCCTGGGACAGACAGGGGATGGGTGCGCGAGAACCTCACCCTCCGCAGGCGTCTCTACGAGCCCTCCTTCTCTCCCCCCGACGTCCGGCACCCCTGGCGGCTACAGCACAAACCTAGCGATGCAGTCCGGGGTCCAGCGGGGCACGGGCGCGGGTCGAGGGCGGTGACACCCTCAAGATCTCACGAGGAACCCCGGGGGGTGGTTACCACAGACTCTTACAGGGTCCTAGGACAGATGCCTTGTTTGGACGCCTGGGCTGGACTGCGGGCGTTGATCGATCCTCTTGGTCTCAGAGCTGAGATCGGATGGCGTGGAGAGGATTTGGGGAGCGCCTCCCGGGTCCCCCACTCACCCTCCCCGTGTTCCGCCCGCTCCTCAGCCTCCGCAGACCTACAGAAGCAGACTAGTCCTTTTCGCCATCCACGTGGCCGCACTAGCCTTGCCCTCGTCACGAATGGGACATCTCCCCCACCTGAGTCGTGCGAGCCGGTGCCGTTTCACCTTGCGCGCCCGGGTCCCCTTGGAGCACTTCGGCAGGTCCAGGGTGCGCAGGCCTCTATCCCGCCCCGCCCCGCCCCGCCCCGCCGTGGAACTGGGACCCGCCGCGCGCTCTTCAGCCCCGAGCCCCAGCCTCCCCGGCGCAGAGCTGGTGAAGGAGCAGGACGAGAGCGGGCGTCGCGGGCCCAGCTGGGAGCAGGCGGCAGCTGATCCGCAGTCGGGGCTCGAGGGACGCCGCGGCCGCAGGTCAGACCGAGGAGGGCTTCGCAGGCCCGCGGGCCTGTGCGCCCCAGGGGAAGGAGCCCCATGGCTGCGGTGGAATGCGACCCAGCTCCTCCACATTTTTGAGGGAAGGGGAATCTAGCTGTAGCCCCGCTGTGCCTCCGTTCTTAGCCTGAGGCTAAAATGGGCCCTGTTCTGGCCTATCCTCCATCCCACTAGCTTTTGGGAGACTGGATTCTTTGGCAACTGGGAATGTTGGGTGACCTAGTTTGCTTGGACCTAGAGGATCTCTCTGGAGCTCCTCCGGCACCGTGCATCATGCCAGGGAGGGAACTTAGGACTTTTAGAGTCCAGGCTTTCCCCTTCCACCCTCCCTTGGGACCAAGTTGGAATCCCTATGGCCTGACTCATCATTCCCCCACCCCAGGCTCACCACTGTAGGACTTCAGGTTAGAAAAGTAGCCATGTGGGGCAACAACCAGGCAGGCCTGAGTTCTCTCCCGCTTCTGCCACTGCCTGGGGCTCCACTGCCCTGTCATGAGGTTGTTCCTTCTTTTCAAGGTTGTTGGGAAGTTACTGGAAAATGTTGCTATGTAAACTGTTGTGGTTACCCACCAGCAGGCAAGGAGTGGTTATTAAGCATGCCTACCTTCGCCTTCAGGTTGCCCCGCAACCTGTCCTGAAAGCTCACTGCATACTTTTGTGGAGTGAGTCGTATGTTGGTGTCTGGGGCCAAGGATCCTGAAGACATCCTGCTGGGAGGGAAAGGGCAGGGCATCCTAGATCAGGGAAGGATCACTGTGGCCACTCAGCATGTCCAGGCTTACGGCTTAAACCATACAGAGCCCTGCTCTTCACACACTCTCAAAGGCCGGTGTCTGGACAGTCTCTGGGCTGCAGTGGGTGGAATACTGAGCTTTCGAGGTATGACAGGGCCTAGGTTCTTCATTTGTTTAGTGGGAGACTGCAAGTGGGAATGAGGTCACCTTCCGGGTTCCCTCCTCTGTGACTAGACAACCTGTCCAGGAGCCCTGAGGGTTTGGCTAGAGGTGAGGCTTTCCCTGAGCTCCCACCTTCCTCCACTATATTGTTCCCCAGCCCTACCCCACCCCCAATTTTCACGTTGCCTTCAGGAGGTCTTCACTGGCCTCAGGTACTCCCTGTGCCACTCAGGAGTCCCAGCCTCAGTCCCCTGCTGCCTCTGTTTCCCTGTTGTCCCTGGGTGATTTGTTGGCCTGGGGAGAGAGAGCAGGAAGCCAGCACCAAACACATGTGCACCTGGCCTGCATCCCTTCAAAGTCTGCCCAGAGGAGCCAAGCTCCAGCCCACTCTTTTATATCATGTTTACATAGCATCTGTCACTTTTCTCCCTTTGAAGTCAACCTCATTCTCACATTTGATTCTGGCAACCACACTAGGAGGTAGGCAGTTCAGGCATGTTTGTTCCCATAGCTGGAAGAGGAAACCAAGCTCCAGATCAGAGAAGTGACCCGCCTAAGATCACACTTAGGCAGCAGCACAGTATCCTGGCCTCAGCCCGGTGTCCTGACCCCCAAGCAAGGCTCTGTTCAAGGCACACCCACTGCAGGAAGTGGGACCAAAGGAAGTTTTCCAATTAATCTTAGAAGGCAAAATCCAGGAAGATGGTGATTTCTGTCTGCTTTGTTCATCACTTAATCTCCAGTGCCTAGGTCAGTGCCCGCTACATAGTGGGTGCTCATCAAGTGTTTGTTGAATGAATGAAAGATTCTTGAGAAAGAGTGAGTCTCTTGCTTTTTGCTACCTACTGTGCCCTTGGTCCAGCCCCAGGCCTTGATTAACAGGGGACTGCAGAGGCCCTAGCCTGACTCTCCTGAACTGCTTGGGTCCATTCTCTCTATTCTCTGTCTTTTTCTAGGGTCTGCATTTCAGGGTGTTATAACACCTGAGCCCTGTTATCATTTTCATCATGGGCTTCTGCCTGGCTCTGGCATGGATACTCCTGGTTGGGCCATGGACGCCCACAGGTGAGTACAGATTAGAGGAGAAATGTGGCTAGGAGCAGAGGAACCCAGATCCTATGGGTTCCCCCAAGGACAGAAGCTATGTCATACTCACCTCTGTATCTCCAGGCCCTAGCTAACACAGTACCCTGCCCATGGTAGGTGCTCATTGCAAGCTTGTTGACTAGACAGATGGATAAAGGAATGAAAATTTTTCCCAAATACACAGAATTAGGGAGCCTTAACTGCTGTGTCAGCATTTCCTATTTAGTTCTTGACTGTCGGTGGGCCCTTTCTCTCTTTCTTCATAAAGTAAGGACCCTGGACCCCAAATAAGAAAAGATTGACTAGACACACAAGACAATAAAGGATCTTAGGGTCAAATTGGACCCAAAGCTGAAGGGAAGTCACCAATATTCTGAAACAATATGATAAAAAAAAGAAAACAACCAATATGAGCCATAAGAGTTTCATCTTGTTACCTTCAGCTTTGGACAGTCTCTTACTAGATTCTGAGGCCATTCTCTGTAGTCTGGGTTGCTGAGGAAGGAAGTGGGCTTAAGGTGCCACAACTTAGGTTAAAAAGAGCAAGTCCCTGATCATCAGAGGTGGAAGACGCAAGAACAGGGAGCGGAGAAACCTGTGAGATGATCGGTCCTGGCGGAGGTGACAGGATGGTGACATGGCCCTGCAGTGTCTCCCTTGCCAGAGCTGCTCACATTTCCATTCTTCCAGGCCTCTCCTTGCCTTGGCCTTGGGTTTTCCTCTTCTCCCCACCTCTTGCCTCTTATTCCCAAGAGGCATTCTCCCCCACACCCTCCCCAAGAGGCCTCCTCCTTGTTCTGCCACCAGTTCATCTTATTTTAGAGATCACATATATGTGGACACTCTAGTTCCTGCCGGAGGTCCTGGATCCTTAGTTGGGTTTGAGTGTGTGTGTGTGTGCACAGGCATGTACGCATACATACACATGGGTGTGGATCAGGAAGGTAGATCTGAGATCCCACCCTTGGTCTATGTGGAGAGGTAATCAGAGGAACGGTCTCTCTCTGGCTAAGGAGAGTCCTTTTCTTTGCTTTGTTCTCTGAGGTGAGCAGAGAGGGAGCCTTGGCCCTGTAGCCTCCTAGTTTGGGGAATGGAATCTGGCTGGTCATCTAACCTATTGGCCAGAAGGACCCCAGATCCTCTGACTGAACCCTTCCCTCTGCTCCGACTTTCTGAGCTCCTCCCTTACCAGCCCAGTGCTCCCTCCCTGACCCTAGTTTTTGGAGAGTATAATACTGTCCAGAGGAGGAATTATATGGAGACATGATGCCCGCAAAGAGGAAGGGGCAGGGTTATCCCCATGACCAGTCAGTCCCTGATTCCACCCAAGAAACTAGGAAGAAGGCCAGAGTAGCAACGGGCTGCAAAGCCACAGCCCTGTGGCCCACACCCTTGCCCTGGGCTCTTCTCAGCAGGCCAGGGCCAAGCCCCTCTCCACACTGGCCCTGCCCAGGGATGGGACAGAGAATGGCATGTCCTTTCCTGGGTAGAAGAGTGGCTGGCTCTTTGGGTGTGGCTGGCGCTTGCCCTGTTTGATGTCTTAGGGCTGGGAACGGTTTCTGTCCTGCCGTGTCCCCCAGGAAGATGAGGTGTGAGGGCAGAAGTCTCCTGCACCCCCTTCCCATCGCCACTGTTCTCCTCCAGCCTCCTCTTCCTCTCTGAGGCCATTTGTGAGCACACACTGCACCTGGCTATAGTACTTCAGTGCTCCCTGCCATGTTTCCCCCACTGAGCAGCTTCAAGATTGGGCTTGAGTTCAAACATCATCACTTTGCCCTGGGTCATCTCTCTCTGCACCCTACATCCCACACTGTACTGGGTGTCCACTTTCTGCTGCTCCAAGCGCCAGGCCCACAGGTTCCATATCCTGCAGGCCTGCCCATTCTCTCAGGCACAGACTGGCCGAGCTGCCCCTTCCCTCCATTCTCACACAGGAGCTCAGAACCCCATTTCGTGGGAGGTGCAGCGATTTGATGGGTGGTACAACAACCTCATGGAGCACAGATGGGGCAGCAAAGGTATGTGAGAGCCAAGTGGAAACAGAGCCCAAGGATCAGGGTGGTACCTACCACTAATGGGCAAGGGGTGGCACGCACCAGCAAAGGTTCATCCATTCCTAAGGTTTTGGGATCTGTGATATGGAGGGAAGCCTGGGAGAGAGGAGGTGAGGGACCGCCCTGAGGATTCATCCTTGTCCCTACCCCTCCTACCTCAGGCTCTCGGCTGCAGCGCCTCGTCCCAGCCAGCTATGCAGATGGTGTGTACCAGCCCTTGGGAGAGCCCCACCTGCCGAACCCCCGAGAACTTAGCAACACTGCCATGAGGGGCCCTGCAGGACAGGCCTCCCTGAGAAACCGCACGGTGCTGGGGGTCTTCTTCGGTGAGGGCCTCAACCTCTGGGGGAGGGAGGCCAGTGGGGTCAGCTGGACACCACTATGTTTGAGGGGAAAGTCAGAGAGTGACGAGAGAAGTGATGGAGGGACTGAGAGATGGGAGTGAGAGACGAGGTGGAGGCAATGGGACCGGGTAAGGGTAGGGGCAGAGGAAGAAAGTCTGGTGAGAGAGGCATGAGTCTGCCCCACCTTGAGCTGTTGATGGGAGGGTAGAGGCAGCAGCATGAAAATAATCTGGTAGGAACTCTCCGTGGGACCCTGTTCTCACTCTTTGCCCCTGTGGCTCCTAGGATAGGCTCAGGTCAGGGTTCTGATTCAGGCAAGAGGGCTGAGGGAGGGGTGTGTGTCTCAAAATAGGCATGCTAGGGTGACCTGACCCCAGTGACTGTGGATTGCAGGCTCCCAGCAGGAATGCCCAGCTCCTGCTGGCCTTCCAGGGTGCCCACCTTGCTTCCCAGTGTCCAACATCCCACTGAGGCTGGCAGTCCCTCTGGGCAAGCTGCTCCCAGCTGCATGTTGGAGCTG
Organism: Equus quagga; assembly: GCF_021613505.1. Lineage (NCBI taxonomy): Eukaryota > Metazoa > Chordata > Mammalia > Perissodactyla > Equidae > Equus > Equus quagga. Next base: position 41,712,962 of record NC_060268.1, read on the forward strand.
GTGCTGCCAGCCCGATTGCCTAGGCACACTAACTGGGCGCCTCCCAGTTACTAAGGAGAAGGCCAAACTGGCAATGAAAACAGTTTGGACAGGGGTGTAGCAGAGGACTGGGAACGGGTGGGGGAGGTCAAGGCTTGGACTTGCCCATAAAATGGCTGCTGAGTCTTTTGAAGCTTCAAGGAGTTGGGGCGGGGAGGACTAGATAGCTGGCACAGAAAGGAGACTGGCCCTCAGCTGGCCCTAGCATCCCCCCACCCCCAATGCCTGCAGGCTACCACTTGCTCTCCGACCTGGTGAGTGTGGAGAGACCCGGCTGCCCTGCAGAGTTCCTCAACATCCGCATTCCTCCGGGAGACCCCGTGTTCGACCCCAACCGGAGCGGGGACGTAGTGCTTCCCTTCCAGAGAAGCCGCTGGGACCCCAAAACCGGACAGAGCCCCAGCAACCCCAGGGACCTGGTGAGACGAGGCAGGTGGCGTGGCGGGGCGCTGGACCCGAGGCAGGCGGGGTCCTGGGCTCGGGGCCTGACAGGGCCGGGCGGGAGAGGCTCCCACCCTTACTCCCACGGACCCCGCCTGGGCCTGGCCCTCCCTTAGCCGCCTCGGCTGCCCGACCCCTCGCTGCCCCGCAGACCAACGAGGTGACGGGCTGGCTGGACGGCAGCGCCATCTATGGCTCCTCGCACTCCTGGAGCGACGAGCTGCGGAGCTTCTCCGGGGGGCAGCTGGCGTCCGGGCCCGACCCCGCCTTCCCCCGGGACTCGCAGGACCCCCTGCTCATGTGGACCGCGCCCGACCCCGCCACTGGACAGCGCGGGTCCCAGGGGCTGTACGGTGAGGCCGCGGGCCGGGCTCGGTGGAGGGCTGGCTGGGGTCTGCGGGGTTGGGCTCCCGTGAGTCACACCGCCACTCATCTCCTCCCCTGTGTCCCCACGTCGCCTACAGCCTTCGGGGCGGAGCGAGGCAACCGCGACCCATTCGTGCAGGCGCTGGGCCTGCTCTGGTTCCGCTACCACAACCTGTGCGCTCAGAGGCTGGCCCGCGAGCACCCGAGCTGGGGGGATGAGGAGCTGTTCCAGCACGCGCGCAAGAGGGTCATCGCCACCTATCAGGTCAGCGCCTCCCCCACGTCCTGGTCCACCGAGACTCCGCTCGCCCGCAGGGCCAGCTATCCTTGCACAACTCCCACCCAGAAACACCCTTCTCCAGGAGGACACCCCTCCCCAGAAAGCTAACGTCTAGGAATAGACCCTGAAAATGATCAGGACGCAAAGCGCTACTTAGACACGAGGTTTCGCTTGTGATTATTATTTAGCTCCCTTCCTCCCCCTCTCAAATCCCCTGTTCCTTGTGGGGGACATGCCTCCTCACCTTCCTCTTTGGCCTCCCTCGTGACTGCCCCTGCCTGGTCCTCATCTCCCACTTAAGCCTTCCTTGGGCTCAGATTCCTCCCAGCCTGGCAGCTCCAGCGCTGGCCTCCCCTTTCCCCTCTCTCTGACCCTCAGAACATCGCTGTGTACGAGTGGCTGCCCAGCTTCCTGCGGAAAATGCTCCCGGATTATGCAGGTGAAGGGATGGAGAAGGAGAATGGAGAGCTTGCAGGAGTTTTTATGGAGTAGGGGCAGGTGGCGGTCGGGGGGATGTTGAGTGATTTAAGGGCTAAATTTTACTGTCGTCTCTCTTTCCCTCTTCCCCCAGGATACCGGCCGTTTCTGGACCCCGGCATCTCCCCGGAGTTCCTGGCAGCCTCTGAGCAGTTCTTCTCCACCATGGTGCCCCCTGGCGTCTACATGAGGTAGGGGAGGAGCTCAGAAATCCGGGGGTTGGGGGAGGGCGGAGAGGGGAGCGGTGACAGTGTCAATTGAGAAAAACCTGCCCTCAGGAACTCTTAGGATAGGATTATCAGCCTAAACTGTGCCCATTCCCCCCAGGGAACAGTGAATATGGAAGGGAAGAAGAACAAATTGTTTAAAAGGATACTTCATTGTGGTTTTTAAGCACTTTTATGTCCATTTTCCTGCAGGCGGTGTAGATATTAATCCCTCAATTAAAGATGGGCTAATTGAGGCTCAGAGGGTGAGTCACAAAGCCCGTTGGTCTGAACCTCAGGTCTTGACACTACACTGGAGTCATTTTTAGCTATGAGCACAGAACCTAGCCTTTGGAGGGAATTATAATAAGAATGTGTGAGAGCTAAAGAAAAATATTGGCTCCAAAATAATGAAGAGGGAACTTTAAACTAAAAATATACATATTTAATTAAGTGTATATGAAACAAAGCATGTCAGTTTATTTTTTACAATTGCATTATAATTTAAAACAACTCACAGGTTAGATTTTCTTACTGTGGAACAATTTTTGGATATGCTTGATGATGGCCAAGAAATCATAGCAATTGAGTTATCCATAGACAAGTAATTTCAAGAGAACAATTGAAAATCCTTTTAAATCTTTTAACTTAGACATGTATATATAGTATATACACAGAGAGAGAGAGGGCACGAGCACACACGAGTGCTGTGGATGCAGTTCTAGATGTTTGGTCTGATGTGGGGAGAGGGACCTTTCAAAAAGCAGATTATTCAGGACCTACTCTAACCCCCTCCCCTCATGGGAAGCAATGGCCTGGGCCCCTGGCTACAGTCTTGGAGGCCAGAGCAGACCAGAGACTGACATTAGGACCCCGTGGCCTCAGTTACCATTCCCTTGCTCCTTGAATTTCAGAAATGCCAGCTGCCACTTCCAGGGGGTCCTCAATAGGAACTCAAGCATCTCCAGAGCTCTCCGGGTCTGCAACAGCTACTGGAGCCGAGAGGTTAGGGCTGGGGGCACAAATATGGGTGGGTATATGTGTGTGTTGTGGGTGTGTGTCTGAGGGCATGTGGTGAAGGTGGGCAGTAGGGCTAAGGCAGCCAGCTGGAATGTGCTGGGCTGGAGGAGGACCTAAGCCATTTCCCCTACCACTGTCTGAGATCACCAGGTAGTTGTACATGGTTAAAAGTCAATCCTCTATCTACCTCAGAGCTTTGTGAGAGACAGTGGGGCCTGTGCAGGTTGGCTCTTCATTCATTGCTTTCTCCTAGATTTTTCTTTTCCCTTGACAGCTATTGGTCCCATGTAGGCCTTGGAGTATCCCAGCCATCCCAGCCCCCAAAGAAACTTCCCAGTTAGATACACCCAGGACAGTGTGTGAATGTGTATGGGGGGTGGGGGGGGGGGGGGGGGGGGGGCGGTGAGGAGGAGGGAGGGCTTCTGAGAGATTACCAGGGATAGTCCATCTAAACCAGGCCAGTGTGCTTGAAGAGCACTGACCATCAACTTAAAACAAAATCAGATACTTTGTGTTGAGTATTGATAAGAGGAGAAGGGAGGTGGGAGGAAAAGAGAAGAGGATGGCATAGGATCAGAGTCACAGAGCTGAGCTGAAAGAGACCTCAGTGTCCTCCTAATCCCTTTTTATTATTTATTATATTTTATTAATCCCTAATGCTAATGCTCTTTTTTTTTTTTAAGATTTTATTTTTTCCTTTTTCTCCCCAAAGCCCCCCGGTACATAGTTGTGTATTCTTCGTTGTGGGTTCTTCTAGTTGTGGCATGTGGGACGCTGCCTCAGCGTGGTCTGATGAGCAGTGCCATGTCCGCACCCAGGATTCGAACCAACGAAACACTGGGCCGCCTGCAGCGGAGCGCGCGAACCCAACCACTCGGCCACGGGGCCAGCCCCCCAATGCTCTTTTTATTAAGGAGAGGACACTGAGTTCAGAGAGGTCCTGGGACTTGCCCACGGTCACATAGCTAGCGAGTGACAGAACAAGAACCGAGACCTAGATCTAGTGACTTTGCCAACCCTACTATCAAGTCTCCTAAAATAGAAATAAAGTTTTAGATCCCTTGTGCTTGTGGGGACCTGTCTCCCAGCAGCATGGGCTTTGGATGGGGACATCACTCACCCTGAGTGGAGCATCAACCTGAGGAGGAGGAATGGCCCACCAGTTTGGGAGCAAACAGCAGGACTGGGTGGGCCCAGGACGTGGACAACGGGGAGGAGCGAGTCTGGCTGCCCAATCTCTGGCCTCATTAGCCACACTCATCTCCTCTCCCCACCCCCAAAGCACCCAAACCTACAAAGAGCTGAAGATATGGATGCGCTGCTGCTGGGCATGGCCTCCCAGATCGCTGAGCGAGAGGACAACGTGGTGGTGGAGGACGTGCGAGGTGAGGCTGAGGCTGTCCCTGCAGCCTGTGCATTCCCAGGCCCCTGGGAGGAGGTTTAGCTGGAGCTCCAGAGTCAGGCAGGGAGGGGTGCCCAGGCCTGGAAGCCTGCACTGTCTCGCTCCTGAGAGAGCTTCTGACCTGCTGACCATAGCTCCCTCTGTATGGCTCAGGTCCCCCTGGGGCTGGGACATGGGTTAGAGGTACAGTGGTGGCCTTAGGCTCCCTTAGACTCTCTGATATCTCATCTGCAGATTTCTGGCCCGGGCCACTGAAGTTTTCCCGCACAGACCACCTGGCGAGTTGCCTGCAACGAGGCCGGGATCTGGGCCTGCCCTCTTACACTGAGGCCAGGGCAGCACTGGGCCTGCCTCCCATTACCAGATGGCAGGACATCAACCCTGCACTCTCCCGTAGTAATGGCACTGTGAGTAGGGGTGGGGACCCTGAGGGCAGAGTGGAAGGGCCCAGAGACATGGAAGATAGGCCGTGAAACACAGGACTAGAGATAAGCACCTAGAGAGAGTGGCAGGGCTCACCCAGGTTGCTTTCCCCAGCATCACACTCCAGGATGGAGGTTACTAGACCAGCAGGATTTAGCTGTGACTGTGAAGATCCAGCAAATGTTTGTTGAGCATCTGTTGCATACCAGGCACTTAATGGGCTTTATCTCATTCACTCTTCCCAACAACTCCCTGAGTAGGTATAGAAGGTCCTCAACTCAGGAACAAGCTGTCCTTTCCTGCACTGATATGCAAGCTGCCTTTGGGGAGTCAGCTGTCAGACTCTGAGCTATCACCTGGGTGCCGGGCATTGCCTGCCAGCCAGCAGACCAGTCTTGGCTGCCTTGCCATCTTGGCAGAGCAGTGTTCCTACAATTGAGGGCCTATTTTATTGCTTTTGCCCTTACCATGTTATAAATTTGTTGGAAAGTGGAGAATTGAAAGGCCAATAAAGAAGTGATATGCGCATGGGGCTCATAAACTTTATAAAATCAATATAAAGATAGGATTCACCAGGCATCCAAAAGTAGCAAATCTTTAGTTTCAACTGGGCCTTGTTGGAATTAAGCTGGTCAATTGCTTATTTATTTACATTGTGGAGAAAAGAGCTAACGTAAAGGTCAGGTAGAAAATGCTTCTCGTATATTGTTGAAGACTGTCTCTAAAAGGCAATGCATATGCAGGGATTTGAGTTTTAAAAACTTTTTTTAACTCTAAAGAATAGAAACCTTTTCTAATACATCATTCTACCATTCCACTTTTGCACTGATTTTGACCCTTCAACTTTCGTATCTTTTCAAGAGCAAGTTACGTAGGGAGCTGGCTGTCTGTTTTGTTCCCACTTTATAAAATAGGCAGCTGAATCTGTAAGAGAGTTCCCATAGAGGAGTTAACCTATGAAAGCGCTCAGAGCAGTTCCCGGGAGTTACTGTTACTTATTATTATTATCCCTGGGGCTGATCCCTGGGAACCATCTCTTTGCCCAAGGGTGGGTGCTGCCTCTTTGCACTCACTGTCCCTTCTTGGCCCCAGGTGCTGGAGGCCATAGCTGCCTTGTACAATCAGGACCTGTCCCGGCTGGAGCTGCTCCCTGGGGGGCTTCTGGAGAGCCACGGGGATCCCGGGCCCCTCTTCAGCGCCATCGTTCTTGACCAATTTGTGCGGCTGCGGGATGGTGACCGCTACTGGTTTGAGAACACCAGGAATGGGTAAGGCCTACCTGGGCCACCACCCAGACTCCGCCTCAGCCTTGGCCCCAGACCCTCCACCTGTGAACATTCCCCAGGGGCCCTTGATTCTCAGCTGGCTCCACCTCCTCCCCAGCCCTTCTGGGTCTCTTTTCTCATCTGGGTCCCTGGCCTGGGAGGCCAACATCACTTTCCCATGGCAACAGTCCCCCACCTCTCCCACCCCTAGGCTGTTCTCGGAGGAAGAGATAGTAGAGATCAGAAACACTTCACTACGGGATATTCTAGTGGCCGTCACCAACATGAACCCCAGTGCCCTGCAGCCCAACGTCTTTTTCTGGCATGCTGGTGAGTGGTCAGGAGGTGTTTGGAGGGGTTTGGCCTCATCCCTCCTCAGCTGTGGGCTTGGTTCAGTGTGGCTAGATGGTGGACTCCAAGTGGGGAGTGAGCAATGGCTGTGCCCTTGGGAACTTTGGTTCTGGGCAGCAAGGTGGCCACATACACCTGTGTAGGTTCCCCTCTGCACAGCTCCACCAGGTACCCAAGTGAGGACAGGACTGAGTGAGAGAGACCTGGTGAGGAGGCTCACATTCGGCTGGCGTGGGGCGAGTGCAGCAGTGATGGGCAAAGGGCTGTGTGTGTGTGTGTGTGTGTGTGTGTGTGTGTGTACATATGTGCATGTGAGGGAGAGACCTAGGCTGAGGATCATTTTTTACTCCACTTGTTACCCAAGTAGGCAAATGCCACATTCTTGGTACAATGGGGCAGGGGTAAGCAGCCCCCTCCCTTCTGCCAGCCGGAGCTATCCGCCCAGTGTGCCACCCTAACCTCCTCAGTGATCCTGTGCCAGAACCTGTGGCTCAGCGCCCCCCAGGATTCTAGCTTCCTCTGCCTCCCCAGGAGACCCCTGCCCGCAGCCAAGACAGCTCAGCACCGAGGGCCTGCCAGCCTGTGCTCCTCCCGTCATGCGGGACTATTTTGAAGGCAGTGGATTTGGCTTCGGGGTCACCATCGGGACCCTCTGCTGCTTCCCCCTGGGTAAAAGTGATGGGCAGAGTGGGTTGGGTGAGAGGTGTAAGCTGGGCGGGGTGGGGTTGGGGTGGTTCCATCTATGACAACCCACCATGCAGAGTACCATTCCTCTGGGCAAATGAAGAAAACGTTGGAGCAGGAGGGGACATGAGAAGTGTTTGACCTGTAGATAAGTCAGCTTCAGGGAGAATTGCCTCTCTGTTCTCCTGGGGTCCCTCCAGGGCCCACATTGGTCAGGAGCCACAGGAGTCCATGGTCCACAGCTATTTTCAGGAACTTGAGCCAGGGATACTGTCAGAGGCAAATCCCTGATTGAGAACAAGGGCTGGGATGTAGTTGCTGGGACAAAGGCTTGGGACTTAGTCTTTGGCACGGCCATGTGTGTGCCGACCAGCCACCTGGCAGAGTGGGTCCAGTCTCTGGCACAACAACTCTGGCCTTAGTCTCTGGCTGGGAAGGGACCTGAGTGGTGGAAGCACGGGAGGCTGTGCAGGCATCTTAGAGGCTATGCAAAGCTCCCCATGGGAGGCAAAGTGGTTCCCCCCTCCCCGGAACTTCACAATTTGAGATAATCGAATGGGCCAACCTAGGAGGTGGGGAAAGCAGGGGTTCTTGCCAAGGAAAGGAGTCTGGGAAAGGAGCTACTGATCTCCCCAGAACCCCCACTTTTCTCTGAGCATCCTACTACCTCTGCCCTCTCAGTGAGCCTGCTCAGTGCCTGGATTGTTGCCCAGCTCCGGAGAAGAAATTTCAAGAAACTCCAGGGCCAAGGCCGCCAGAGCATCATGTCTGAGAAGCTTGTGGAGGGAGTGGAAGGTAGGTGTGGGGCTGGCCAGGGTGGTGCTGGGGAGGACAGGACTCAGGGCTACAGCTCCACCTCCACCACAGCAGCCGAAGGAAACGACCTCCCTTTTTCAGGCCTTGAGGCAGGCCAGGACAGGTGGGCAGAGCCGCAGGGGCACTGAGGCCTCCACTCTCCATAGCTCCTCCCAGTGGTCCCAAAGGAAGGGGATGTGATAGACTCATGGGAGGAGTCACAGGACCCTACCTCATTTCCCAGGGTTACTGTGACTTGCAGATCCTGAGAACTGCTGCTTTGTGGCGTCTCACACTGGAATTTCTGGCAACAGAGAAGTAATTAATGAAGGTCTAGAGTCAGACTGGCTGAGGATTGGAATCTTGGTTCCACTACTTGGGCTCCTGGGCCTTAGGCAGATTTTTAATCTCTCTAAACTTATTTTTCTTATCTGTAAAATAGAAATAATAATAGCACTTATGTCTTAGATTTATGCAGATTAAATTAACTAATTCACACAAAGCACTGGGAACAGTGTTGGACACATAGTAAGTGCTCACGAAATGGTAGTTCTTTTTCTTCTCCGGGGCTAGAAGCCCAGCAGGACTGTTGGGGAGGGGATGACCTCAGGACCCAAGAAGGGGCAAGGAGCTGGGGAGGCCTTGATCTGTCTAACTCCAGCCTTGAGCTGGCCTTCTTCTTCCCAATGTACCTCCGTCAGGGCAGGCCCCGAAGGGCCCCCTGCTGATCCAGCCCTGTCTCTCCCCAGCATTGGAATGGCAGGGCGGCAAGGAGCCCTGCCAGCGTGTGCTCGTGCACCTGCAGCCCGGGCAGATCCGCGTGGTGGACAGCAGGCTCTCTGTGCTCCGCACCATCCAGCTTCGGCCCCCGCAGCAGGTCAACCTCATCCTGTCCAGCAACCGTGGACGCCGCGCCCTGCTGCTCAAGATCCCCAAGGAGTATGACCTGGTGCGACCCAGCTGTCCCCTGGCTCCTTGTCCACAGCCACAGCCCAGGAGGCAGCCAGGTGGAGGGGAAGGGGTACTGGGCCAGACAGGGTTTCTGGCTTCTAGTCCCTGACTGTAGTAGCTGATAGAGAGATAAACTTGAACACGTTTGTCTTGCTCTGGGCCTGCTGGATGACATGATCTCCAGAGTCCCTTCTTAGTCTTGCTGACACAGTCTGGCCCCTCCCTTTCTACGGGCACCCTGGCAGGTCCTAGCTGGGAGTCCTTGGAAGAAGCTGGGCCCTCTTTCCTGTCCCTGGATTTCAGGATCTAGTGAATTGCTAGAGATTTTGGAGGGGAGTTCAAGCAGAGGCTGGTCTGCAGCTCGGGCTCTTTCGGGCTCGCGGTCCCCTCCATCCATATGGAATAGAGAGGGAAGAAAGGCTTTGTACACGTGCCTTTGAATGCTACCTCTGTACCTGTAAGCAAGCCACTTAACCCCCCTGAGCCCAGGGGATAACAATATCTCTTTTGCAAAGGCACACTTTCCAGTGGCCCCTTGACGAAATTCATGTCAATCGCCTGGCCTCAAGAGGCCTTGATAATGGTTGCTCTCCCCACTGCCACCTCTGTAGGTGCTGCTCTTCAACCTAGAGGAAGAGCGGCAGGCGCTGGTGGAAAACCTTCGGGCAGCTCTGAAGGAGAGTGGGCTGAGCTTCCAGGAGTGGGAGCTGCGGGAGAAGGAGCTGATGAGGGCAGCTGTGACGCGGGAGCAGCGGAGCCACCTCCTGGAGACCTTTTTCAGGCACCTTTTCTCCCAGGTGTGTACATGGGATCAGATCTGTCCTTGCGTGTCTGCCTGTGGTGGTGCCCGTACCTGTGGGAGGCCCTGGGTGACTCCAGGGAAAGTCAGAAGCCCTGAGTTCTCAGCTAAGAATCAACTCTACTGTGATTTTGGCCAGGTGGCCTGACCTTTCTGTAAAGAGATGCTCCTGCCCCCATCCCTATCCTGCTGCCCCCATCCATGAGGCTCCAGGGAGGCGATCGATGCTGGGGAAGAAGTTTATCTGCATGTCGCTTATCTCTCTCCTCAGAGCTGTCCAGGCTTTCTGCCCTCACTCTTTTCATCCTGCCCAAAAGGCTGCAGAAACTTAGGGCGAGACAGGCAGTGTGGGGCAGCGAGAGCCCGTCCTTGAGGGAGTGCCACTGCCAGAGACTCCATGGGGCATTAGTGCCCACCTTGCAACTTCTGAGAGCTATTGGGAGGATGAGGGGAAGCAAGACAGAAAGAGAAATGCAAGGACTTGAGTCCATCTCTGGCACGAAAATAAAGGCAGCCTGGGAGCAGAACAGTGGAGAGAAGCTTGGGAGATAGAAGATAAATACAGCATGGGCCCCCCTGAAGGAATTTATCATCCCACCGGCAAGATGGGACATTCACAGAAAGGAAGATAACCGGCAAAGAATGGCTACTACAGAAATGATGCCGGAAATAAGTGATCTAGCAGTTCAGAGAAGGTAGCAAGGCTTCAGGCTGGAGTAAGGTCATGGCGGAGGTGAGATTTGGCAAGGACTCAAAAAAATTTGGAAAGATTTTGCCTCAGAAGAGAGGAGCAGGAAGGACTGAGCAGAGGTGCTCAGTAGAAAGGCAAAAAATTAATGTTTGAGAAGGAGCAGGGTTGGCTGGCTGGGGAGAGGATGCATGAGGGAAGCTACCATTTAATGGTCATTTACTGGCCAGGCACATGACTTATTTCACTTACTCCTCAAACAAGTTGAACTTGAGTGTCAGTAGAATGGAGGGACCCCCCGCTGGGGTGACTCACTGCCAGGGCCCGGGCAGGAACTGGACACCTCCGCTCTGTGCAGCATCCATGAGGGCTATGGGGACTCCCTGTGCTGAGGGTGAGGGTGTGCTACCAATCGTTTCTATTTGCACAGTGCTTTCAGCTTTCAAAACATTTCCACACAACCTCTCTTGCTGATTCTCACAATAACCCTGTGAGATAAGTAGGGCAGATGAGGAAATGAATGCCAGATGACTGAAGAGATTTGCCTGAGGTCACGTAGCAAGCAAGTGGCGGAGCTGGGACGTGAACCTGTGTCTCTTGCCTCCCGCCCCTGGCTTTTTCCATGGAAGCACCTTGTCTGAAGCAACAAGATTTACCTCATGAAACTGTAGCCAGGCTTGGACCAGCGGGCCCCAGTTGACAGGCAAGAAAGACAGGTGCTGTGGCCTGGGGCCTGCCTGCTTCCCTCGCTGTCTGTTCTCCTCATGCTGGCGCAACCCCTGGGTAAGCTGAAGATGGCCCATGATGAGAATTCCCCTTTCCCCAGCTGAGGCTTTTTCTCAGTCAAAACTCCTTTGGATGTAAGTAAGAGAAACCCACACGAGCTGGCATTGACAAAGGGTTAGTTGACTCTGAGGATATAGTGGTGTTTCTGGAATTCCAAAGGGAGGACTGTGACCTGGCCTGGAAGGGACCGGGAAGGGGAAAGCTGTCAGCAAACAAGGCCACTCCTCTCTTAGGCTGCCTCCGTTTTCTCTGTGCCTCTGCGTCTGAGCACTTGGAGGAACAGGGTGGGCCACAACTTCTATTTTCTTTCGCTCAGGTCAACACAGACCTAAGACGTCTCAGTCCCAATTCCAGATCTCCTGCTTGGGTCAAGTGTGCATCCCTGGTGCAATCAGCTAACGCAAAGGGCCAGGGGGCTGTAGAACAAATGGCCCCAGGGACCACCCACAAGGCTGCTAGGGTAGTGCTTAGGGGTCGGGGTACTGGGCAAACGCCTTAAAAGGAGACTCCTACGAGCCTCAACTGGCCTTCAAGTCAAGGAAGCCTTGTCCCCTTCTCGCCCTCCCTCTGCTCCTGCTCGAGTGCAGGTACTGGACATCAACCAGGCGGATGCAGGGACCCTGCCCCTGGACTCGTCACAGAAGGTGCGGGAGGCCCTGACGTGTGAGCTGAGCAGGGCCGAGTTTGCGGAGTCCCTGGGCCTCAAGCCCCAGGACATGTTTGTGGAGTCCATGTTCTCTCTGGCTGACAAAGACGGCAATGGCTACCTGTCCTTCCGGGAGTTCCTGGACATCCTGGTGGTCTTCATGAAAGGTGGGGAGGAGGGAGTGATTGTCCAGATAGGAGAAGATGGAAGGGGCTGGAGACAGAGCCTGGAGTGTAGCTGACCTGTTGGAGATAGGCAACCACAGGTGTCCAACCACGGCAGACATCTGGGAGTGCCCAGGCAGGGGTCAGGAAGCAGAGACACTCCTTGCTGTGTCCAGCAGTGGGTCACACTAGTGTGAGGCCCCTTCTGGCCAGTCTGGGGTTTGGGCAGGTGAGCTGGGGCTCTCATGGGATCGTCCTTCTCCCAGGATCCCCTGAGGAGAAGTCTCGCCTTATGTTCCGCATGTACGACTTTGATGGGAATGGTCTCATTTCCAAGGATGAGTTCATCAGGATGCTGAGGTTGGTTCTATGGGACAGCCAGGAGAATGGGCCAGAACAGGGACTGCCGGGGGAAAGAGGTGGGACATGAAGGAGGGAGCAGGAGGATAAAGAGCAGAGGCCTCTTCCTCTCACCCATACAGCTAGAGACCATTGTGACTAGGAGGGGGCTTGGGATTTGGCCAGTGGAGGCCCTCCCATGTGGGCTCTGACCACCTGGTGGGATAGCCAGTGGGCCCTTGTATCTAGGCCCCAGGCCCCTTATCAGGCCTTGATGGTTCCCCTCCCCCCGGCCCCAGGTCCTTCATTGAGATCTCCAACAACTGCCTGTCCAAGGACCAGTTGGCCGAGGTGGTGGAGTCCATGTTCCGGGAGTCCGGCTTCCAGGACAAGGAGGAGCTGACATGGGAGGACTTCCACTTCATGCTGCGGGACCACGACAGTGAGCTCCGCTTCACACAGCTCTGCGTCAAAGGTGGGGCGGCCCAGGGGGCAGGGCTGACTATCCCTTAGGCACAGCAGGTACATACCTAGGGACTGCATACTTTTAGGAGCCCACAGAAATGTTTTAATTTCTTTTAAAGTCCAAAGAAAAGAAGGAAGATAATAAATATGTAAGAACGTATTCAGCCTGGATTATATTCTTTATATCAACATAATTGTAAGATACAATTTTTTTTAATGGAAGAAGGGGCCCAAGAAGGCAACAGTGCCTGGGGCCCCCAAAAGTGCTCATGCTGCCCTTTTTGGTGGGGTGGGCAGCATCAGGAGAGGATGGGGGATGGCAGCTGGAATTCTGCTTCCTTGTCGAAGGCCTTTATGGCTGGTGCCCAGGGCAGGGGGGGAACTGCCTCCTCGTTACAGCCCTACCTGGACCACACCCACCTCAGCTGGGGTGTCCTGTCATGGGGGGTGCTCTGGTTTTGTCACTTTATGCTCTGGAGCAGAGCTCAGTAAATGTTTCCTGAGTGCGTGGAGACACACTTCTGTTGTCCCTCCCCCTACTTCCTGCCCCACCTGTGTCTGACTCAGGTGGGTGGGGGCTAGAGTCAGAGTGAGGAGGGGGCTGCTAGCAGGCAGGAGGACTGTCTGTGGCCTGCTCCGAGCTGTTATAGTGTCTTCACAGTTCTCGATTCTCACTGGGACATGTTGAGACCAAACCCAGCTCCTCCCAGGATTATGAGAATTTGGGGGAGCTGAGCAGCCCAGATGGGGCAGAGGGGCGAGTTAGACAAGACACAGCTGGGCCTCTGTGGGGCAGGAGGCGGGTGGGAGGGGGCAGGGGTGGAGGGTGGAGTTGGGAGAGTGCAGACCCAGCCCTCCTGATTCTGCAGCTTCCACCTTTCCCAGGCTGCCAGGGCAGTGGGCACCTGGGCCTGAGGGCAGAGCAGGACAGGTGCCTGGAAGGAAACCCGGGCCAGAGTCCGGGACATCCAGCCCCTGGGGGAAGGAGAGGACCAGGCTTGAGGAATGAGGATTAAGTAGACAGCATTGAATACTCTTTTGTTTTGCTTTTCATTGTTGTGCTTTGTTGTTTCCTCCAAATTTTACTCTGAAACATTTTAAACCTGCAGAAAATGTACAAAAATGATACTAGGAGTGTCCCTTTACCCTTCACCTAGATTTGCCATTGGTTACCATGTTGCCACATTTGCCGTTTGCTGAACCGTTTGAGAGGATAGACATCTATACTTTGTTTTAACACTCTGATTTCATTCAGTTCAGCTTGCTCTCTTTCTGCCACTGGGCTCTAGAACAGGGTCATCTTCGGAATTGGTTTAGCACTTGGAAGTGACCTGGAGATTCCCAGGCCTCCTTGAGAACCTGGATTTGCAGCTCAGTCCTGCCCTGCCCATCAGTGCTCAGCCCAGACAGGGAACAATGGGCGGCTCCTGGGAGGGTTCCCCCCCGACCCCGACATTTTATTGTGAACATTTCAATACAGAAAAGTGGAAAGAATTTTTTAGCGATCTCCCATATACACACCACCTAGATTCTATATTTAACCCCTGGGAGGGTTTAAGCAGGAGGGTCTTTCGCAGGATTTTTGCGGCAGAATGGTCTTGGCAGGCAGGTTGCATATAGTTCCTGCCCTCTACCTACCCCATAAACCTGATACCAGTCCCAGGAGTGGGACTGAAGGTGGACACACAACACACTCAGGGGAGCCTGGCTGGCCAACTTTGTTTCAGGCCTTCTCCCGACCCACCCGTGGCTGGGTCGAGCTCACACTGGGGACACGGGCTGAGGCTGGGGCACTCAGAGGCAGGGTACTGGCCAGGGATCCCCTACAGTGTCTGGACCTGGGGTGGGTGCTGTGCCTTTGAGCTGGCTCCTCCCAGGCTCTGGGCCATGAGCTGCTCCCTAGCCCAGCTCTGCGTTGCAGGAGTGCAGGTGCCTGAAGTCATCAAGGACTTCTGCCGGAGAGCCTCCTATATCAGCCAGGAGAAGATCTGGTGAGCCCTCAACTGGGAATGTTGGAGGGAGGGCTGGGGTTGGGGAATTGCCTTTTCTCTTCCCAGAATGAGTGGGATCAGGGTCCCCCCAGCCCATGCATTACCTTCATGCAAATTAGAAAAAGGCACTCCTTACTCTGGGCAGACAGCCCTGCACCAGGGAAAGCAGAGAGCCTGCTGGATTTCAGCACTCACCTGCTGCCTCGGCCAGATGCCCTTGGGAAGGGCACAGCTGTATGTGACGGCCTTGGCTGGGACCCCCAGGATCCCACTCATTCTCTCGCTAGGTCTCTGAGGGAATCCTGCTGTCCCCTGGCTGAGAGCTCTGACCCTTCCTCCACAGAGGGGGTCTGGAAGCAGACCAGGGGCAGCAGTGGACCACGTGGCTCAGGTGGCCAAGGTCCTGTCTCCCGCATTCCTGTTCTAGTCCCTCTCCCAGAGTGAGTGGTCGTTATCCCCGCAGCGACGTTGAGGTGGAGCTGACACCACAGAAACTGCAGTGCCCCATGGACATAGACCCGCCCCAGGAGATTCGACGGAGGTTTGGCAAGAAGTACGCCTGCTCCTCCCCTTTGGCCCGGGCAGTTGATCCATCTCCTTGGCATGCATACATTGATTCTATGGTGTAAGGCACTGTGCTAAGCACTGGGGGAGCAGGCAGGATGAATAGTTCTTGCCCAAGAATGTCACAGTCTGATGAGATAGTCTGGTACATTGATAATTACAATGTCCTACTGAGGAATGTTATAATAGTAGTAAGAGCAAGGGGCTTCAGAACTCAAGGAAGTGCTCACCTCTGCCTGGGAGGTCAGGGAGGCTTCCAGGAGGAGGTGTCCTTTGAGCCTCCAGTAAAAGGATGAGAACTGGTAGGAGCTGGGAGCTACTGATGACCACTTCGGAGGCTGTCCCTACACTAACAGCCGGCTTAAGGAATGTGGTATAACCTTTGGGGTCTGAATCCTGCTTGGTTTGAGTAACTTGACGCCCTTTTTTCCCCTCTGGGGAGCAGGGCTGCACTAGCGTTGGGTCCTTAGCCCAGAGCCAAGGCTTCCTGTCTCCCAGGGTAACGTCGTTCCAGCCCCTCCTGTTCACCGAGGCTCACCGAGAGAAGTTTCAACGCAGCCGGCGCCACCAGACGGTGCAGCAGTTCAAGCGCTTCATCGAGAACTACCGGCGCCACATCGGCTGCGTTGCCGTGTTCTACGCCATCGCGGGGGGCCTTTTCCTAGAGAGGGCCTACTGTGAGTGACAGCCGCAGGGGGGACAGGACTTACAGTAATTGATAGCCCTGGGGCTGGGGCCTGCGGTGAGTGACAGGCAGCCCCAGGGCGGGGCTGGCAATAAGCGACAGCCCTGGGGGGCGGGGCCTACGGTGAGTGTCGCATGCTGGGGGCAGGGCTTGCAATAAGCTACAACCGTAGGGGCAAGGCCTGCTCTGGATGCTTGGAGCCCACTGGAATGGAGACTGCGGGGAGGCGCGTTGTAAGTGGTGGCGAGCCAGGCCCTGCGGTTGACGTCCGTCAACAGCGCTCTGTCCTCTGCGGGGCTCCCAGCTTACCTGCCTGGGCCGCTCCGCAGACTATGCCTTTGCGGCTCACCACATGGGCATCACAGACACCACCCGTGTGGGCATCATCCTGTCGCGGGGCACGGCTGCCAGCATCTCCTTCATGTACTCCTACATCCTGCTCACCATGTGCCGCAACCTCATCACCTTCCTGCGAGAGACCTTCCTCAACCGCTACGTGCCCTTCGACGCCGCCGTGGACTTCCATCGCCTCATTGCCTCCACTGCCATCGTCCTCACAGGCAGGACCTGGGAGTCCCTGGGATTCTTCCCATGTCCTCCTGCCCCCTGCTGGCTTCCCCTCTCATGAGAGCCCCCTCCTCTCTACCTGCACTTAACTTGAGTGTAAGTCTGGGATGTCCTTCTCATAAGGATGGAGGTGGCCCCGGCAGTGGTGTGAAGTAGGCCCAGGAGCCCCTCACTGCCCCACCAGTGCCTCTTCCCACACTTTCAAGGCCACCTTGCCAGCCTCCAAATGATGAGTTACTAACACCCCAGAGTGAGTGTACGTAATGTGTGATCTCTCCCAGTTTTTACATTTTAAACCATAATTCTGTGACAGAAACCAAAGGAGTGACCTTCTAATGGTATAATTTCAGACTCATGTGGTTTGTGTTCATGGATGGTGTGTATACAGGCCATGGGGAGAACAAGAAGTCCATTAGAGATCAGAAGTCCAGACCACTAGGACCCTTCTTCAGGCCCCCAACTCTGGCTGGCTGCTGTCCTCCTCCTTGGGTTGAGTGGGTTGAGCACCCCCACCAGGCTGCCCCCAGGCTCACTCCCACCTTGTTTGGTCTTCCTTAGTCTTACACAGTGCAGGCCATGTGGTGAATGTGTACCTGTTCTCCATCAGCCCACTCAGCGTCCTCTCCTGCCTCTTCCCTGGCCTCTTCCACAACAACGGGTGAGTGTGTGTGTGTGTGGTGGGGGGAGGGGATTCTTTGCAGGTGGAAAGAGGCAGATTCGCTTGGCTCAGAAGAGAGTGTCACCTTCCAGGTGATAGGACAGACGATGACCAGCCTGAGCCCCCGGTCCCAAGTCGGCAGAAAGGGAGACTGGTGGTTGGGTTGGGTGCCTCCTCTGGACGGTCCTTTCTGGAAGTCCCAGACATCTCTCAGGATCCTTCCTTGCTTTCTCTTCCCCACAGGTCTGAGTTCCCCCAGAAGTATTACTGGTGGTTCTTCCAGACCGTGCCAGGTGAGAGCCCTCCCTGCTCCATGAATTTCTGGGCCCGGTTCTGAGCTCCAGGCTCTGGGTTCTGTCTGCCACGGGGCAGCCCAGGCGCACTCACTTGGCTCTCACGCTGAGCCGGGCTTTGCCCTGGAGCCCTGAGGACTCTCCTGGGCAGTAGGAGATGTTTTCCAGTCCTTCTCTCAGGAGCTTGGCTGGCCTCCCATCCCAACTCTGAACAAGTTCCTCCCTCTGTGGAATGGGAGTGGACTCCCTCCACCCTCCAACACACACACCTGCCATGACAGCGCCTTTGAGGGATACTGTGCCCCAGCTGCATGGGGGAGGGACCAGGCTCTTTGTCAAGCCAGGCAGAGCCCCGCCCCCCTTGTACTCTGTCTCGACAAGGGCTGTTTAGGGGCATTTTCCTAACTCCTCGTAATCACTCACTTTAGAACTATTAGCTGTGAATCTGTTCAAACACTTCTTGAACCTATTTCTATTTTCAGTTTGTTCCGTCCTTGGGGTAACACTTTTTCTACACTCGCTCCTCTCTGTGAAATACAGCATGGTTTTTCTTATTTTTTTAATCCTGAAACGATCTGCTTTGAACTTCAGAGAGTGCTTGCTAATTCCTGTGCGCTGGGATTTAGCGGATAAGGCTGTGCTGATGCGCTCTTCTCTGGTCAGGACATTACAGGCTTTGGTTAGATCCCTTCTTAACCTCTGCTTTTCCATACTGCAGGGCTCTAATCTTCCTGATTTCCGCCTGTCTCCTCCTTGATCAGCTGAGGGGCCATTCTCTGGTCCCTGCATTCCCACCCTGGCTTCAGCATTGCCCTTCTGTGTACCCCAGCCCTAGGATCCCTGGTGAGAAGAGAGGTCCCCCCACCAACTCCCGGCTGGATGCAGGGGGCTGTGGTGGTCTCACTCCCTCACTCATGGTGCCAGTGCTCATGCTGTGTGCTGGAGCAGCCAGGTGGACTGCTGTAGGGACACAGATCAAGCCTTGGCTCCATGAGGGCAGGGCCTGCAGTGTCCAGAGTCTAACCTAGAGGGGCCAGAATAGACACCCCGTACATGCGTTTATTCAGCACATGTTTATAGAAGGCCCGTGGTGTGCCAGGCCCTACACTAGGCACTAGGATTCAGTAGTGAACTAGCTTAGCCTCGTCCCTGTACTTGTGGACCTGAGAGTCAGGAAAGTGACAGACACAAAACAAATAATGACGCAGGTGCTTGAAAAACAACATCATGACAAGGTCTATGAAGGATGTGTAGGATCTGTTGAGATGAAATGTACCTGTGATCAGTCGTGTGGGGGGAGAGGAACAGAAGGCGGTTCTGGGCTTCCCCACTCCCTCATAGGACAGTGGAGTGGAAAGGGGACCCTGACCTCTGGCAGCCTCAGAATAGCCCTGCCCCTCTACCCCATGTTTATTTTGCAGGCCTAACGGGGGTCGTGCTGCTCCTGGTCCTGGCCGTCATGTACGTCTTCGCCTCCCACCACTTCCGCCGCCATAGTTTCCGGGGCTTCTGGCTGACCCACCACCTCTACGTCCTGCTCTACATCCTGGTGAGGGCTCTCAGCTCTGAGGCAGGCTAGCGGGGTCTGGGTAGGGCAATCCCAGGGGGGCAGTGAGGGCTGAGACATCAGCTCCCTGTCCCCTTAGTTATTTCAAGTATCCTCTTCACTTCTCACTTAAAAGATGGGGTTATGGAACGGGCTCTCAAGTAGACTGAGCCCAGTTTGTGACACTTGGGAGATGGACTCCCTGCCATGGGTTTTGCGGTGGTAGCCCTACCAGGCTGATCTATGTTCTTCACAGACACCCCCACATCATTTCTACCCAGCCAGTCTCTCCCCACTTTAGATGGCTGCTTTGGGCTCCTGCCTGGACTGCCTACAGTCAAGGGAGCATCACCCTTTTTGAGAGAAACCTATCTTTACTGAGTTCTGCCATTTTTGTTCTGATCCTGTTTTCTGGGGTGTTAGCCACCCCACCCAGCTAAGTGCCACCTGTAAAGTTAATGAGCTTGCTCAAAATGTCTTTACTTGGACTGTTGATGACATGGATTGTTAACATTCAACTTGTCCCCTTTCCTTGGTAACCTGGGCTCCTGCCTCCCATCCTTCCCATTCTCTCCCTTTTCCTGTCCTGCTCCCTTCACTCTTCCCTGGCTTTGACATCAGCTGCTTCAGCTGGCTAGTTCCAGAGCTGACTCCGATCTGTGCCCCTGTGTCATGGCTCTGCCTGGCCTGCCTTCCTTACGGACACAGGCAGTTCCCCAAAGTGCACCCCCAGGGCCTTGTTGAGAAGCTAAACCAAGTCTTAAGGCCCTGATGTCCCCACTGATGATAGCTTGGCTGCAAGCATTCAAGAAGTGCACAGCGCATACAGCTGCCCTCTCTGTCGCCTGGCCCCAGGCAGGTGACACAGGGGTCTCCCTTGTCCTGAGACACAGGGAGAGTGTCCACTATTGCCTGGGTCAGGCTGGCGCCTGTGGTCAGCCCTGCCTCTTCTCAGGTGTAGTTCTGTCCTCACTGACAGGTGGGGGGGTCTGTTTCCACCTTGCCTGAGACTTGGCACTTCACAGTTCTGAAAATGACTACCCAGCCTTGGCTTAGGGTATTTCCTAGAACTCTTAATGTTTGTTTCCAAAGAAATCTCTCCCTTCTTTGGAAGCCGTGGCTAATTAATCCTTCCCTCTCTATTTTCCCAATAATGGGTGGAGCCTTGGGGTTACTGTTTCTGTTAGGGGTGGAGATGATATTCTTGTTCCTGGTGAAAAAGCAGCTTCCTTGAGCTAGATGGGACACCCAGAAGAGGGGCCAGACTGGTTCCCTGTGACCAAGACCCCTTACTGATTTATTCCTGGGTTTGGGGGATAACTGGGGTTCAGAGCCACCCTTCCTGCCAGCAGGGAACTCAGCAGCTCAGAAAGGTACAGGCCCTTCTGCTGGGCAGTCCTAGCCCTGGCAGATTGGGAATGGCTCACCTGGGGGGAGATGGGGGCCAGACCACCACTTCTTTCCCATTTACACTTGACTTCAGGAAGAGAAGTTTCAAGTCAAATACCCAATGTGGAGTAGACCCTAGGGAAGGTTGTGCAGGCCCTGATCCAGGCCAGAGAGGGTGGGGCTCGCAGAAGCTGAGCTGGCAGGCTGTTCCTCCGGCTCTCCAGCTCCTCAGCCAGCCATGAGTCTGCAGCAGTTTTGTGGTTTAAAAGTAGAGCCAACACCAAATGGGGAGTATAAAACAGAGGGGTATGATGTCACCCTGACATTGCTCTCAACCTGATTGGATGTTCAGGAAGCCTTGGGGGTGGGCGTGGGCTCCACAATGAAAGAGAAACTTGGGGAACTGGGAGCCAGTTCAGAGAAGAGCCCAGAGAGGTTTAAGTGAGTCCTTTGGAGAGAGGCTCCAGAATCCAGGAACACTCGGCTGGGGGAAGGGAGAGCTGCCTGAGGAACCAGAGTTCAGTTTCACAGTTATCTCCGGAGGGTCTAGCCTGTGCTAGTTCTGTGCTTGGCCCAGCAGAGGAGGGGAAGACTCTGAGCTCTGCCCTCAGGAACTTAGGATTTGCTGCAGAGACAAGTGCCACACACGAGAACTGATCAAAATGAGCAGAGAATATAGGACTAATTGTGAGCTAAGTGTTCCAAGAGTATACTACAGGAGCTCAGGGAAAGCAGTTTCATTTGCCCCAAACTGGTTTGCAAAGACTTTGGGGAGAAGATGGGACTTGGGCCAAGCCTTCAGGAGAGAGAAGCTAAGGTGTGACAGAGGGCAGAGTGGAAAATGAAAGGCCATCCAGGTAGAAGGAAGGGCCTGAACATAGGGGCAGGGCTGGGAATGATGATGGAACATTCAGGGCACGGAGGAGACGGGCCTGGCTGCGGATGGCCACAGGACCCCCGGTGGTGGCCAGACATGGTGGACCTGTGCCGCTGCAGCTGAAGCCGAGGGACTGTGGCTCCATTGAGGCCGTGCCATGTGGGAGAGTTGGGAAAGCGTAGAAAGAGACGAGCAGAGGGTGAGGAAATGAGGCTTGGGCAACAACAGGATTGGAGGTGGGAGAAGGAACAGAGCCAGTGCAGGAGGTGGGAGTGAGCAGCCCAGACGGAAAGGGGGAGAAGCAGCAGAGCATTGTTGCAGCCATGGCAAGGAGTGGGTGGTCACTAGTGCCACAGGCTGCCAAAGGTGGGAGCGAATGTGGTCTGAAAGGAGACCTCAGGGTTTGGCCAGCTGAGAGCAGGTCCTGAGAAGAGGTGGAGGTGGGAGCCAGACTGAGCTGACTCAGGAGCAAGCGAGTGGGAAGGAAGGGGGCAAGTAGTGTCTGACCATGTGAGACCAGCCTGTCGGGGAAAGGACCAGAGCTGGACAACACCTGTCAGTTAATTTATGGAAAAGGGGGACTGGTGAGGTGTTCTTAGTCTCCAAAGGGAGAGGAAAAGTTGGAGAAACTCCTTCTTCGACTCAACAGGTATTGAGTGTCTCCCATGTACGAGGCAGAATCTGCTAGGAGCTGAGAGCATGGTGGCAAACAAGATGGACACGGTCCCCCCTTCTATAGTCCAGTGGGGCAAACAATAGCAAACATGTCAATGAACGATGAAACAAAAGTACTGTGGATGGGGGAGTGGTTAGGTTTGGGAACCTGGAAGGAGCGTGGCAGACGGTGAGGCAGGGATCAGATGTGCAGTGGGAGAAGGAGGCAGAGGTCTACAGCCCGAGCTGGCCTCGGACCCTGTTGTGGATGTGGCTGGGTCTGAGCTCCACTCTTCACTCCATCTAGCTTATCATCCACGGCAGCTTTGCTCTGATCCAGCTGCCCCGTTTCCACATCTTCTTCCTGGTCCCGGCGCTAATCTATGTTGGGGACAAGCTGGTGAGCCTGAGCCGGAAGAAGGTGGAGATCAGCGTAGTGAAGGCGGAGCTGCTGCCGTCAGGTACAGACCCAGAGGCTGTCAGGGGACCAGATAGGTGGTACTGAGGAAGCTGATAGGGCACGTGCAGAGTCTGGACCTTGCAATCTCCTGGCCTGGCCCAGTGGAGTTGGCAGGGGCCCTGGGGTGGCAGGGACAAGGGAGCTGGTAAGAGAAGCTCTTTGCCCGGGGACCTGAGCCTCTTTCACAACAGAAGGAGGAGCAGCCCAGGCCAGCCTACCCCTTGCCCTGCTGACCACCAGCCCCGGCCCCTCCTCAGGGTGGACACAGCCCCAGAGAGGTAATGACTTCTGATGGGGGGAGGCCTCCACTGTCATATTCCAGAAGTAGAGCTGCAGCTGCAGGTGAGGGAACTCTCTGGAGGCCACATTGTTACTGGGTTCAGTACAGCAGCCTCCCACCTACCTCCCCTCCTCAGGAGTGACCCACCTGCAGTTCCAGCGGCCCCAAGGCTTTGAGTACAAGTCAGGACAGTGGGTGCGGATCGCCTGCCTGGCTCTAGGGACCACTGAGTACCACCCTTTCACGCTGACTTCTGCACCCCATGAGGACACGCTCAGCCTGCACATCCGGGCAGTGGGGCCCTGGACCACTCGCCTCAGGGAGATCTACTCACCCTTGACGGGCAACGGCTGTGCCAGATACCCGAAGGTGCCCAGACGCAGGCCACATGTACCACATGTTCCCACATCCCCTATCAGGCTTTGGTCCTGCAGCATCAGACTCCCCACTGTGTTCCTTCCCTCCCCCCCTCCAAAGACTGGTTGTTCTAGATAATACCACCACCCCCTTCTTCCCCCTCACTCCATAAACCTACTGCCTTTCCCTGCCTCCCATTTGTGGCTTCAGAACTATAGTGGTGGCTGAGCTTAACTCAAACCCACTCCCCTCTCTGCAGCTGTACCTCGATGGACCATTTGGAGAGGGCCACCAGGAGTGGCATAAGTTTGAGGTGTCAGTCCTGGTGGGAGGGGGCATTGGGGTCACCCCCTTTGCCTCCATCCTCAAAGACCTGGTCTTCAAGTCATCAGTCAGCAGCCAAGTGTTCTGTAAGAAGGTGAGTACCCACTCCTCCCGCCAGCCCATGTCCCCTGCTCCCTATCACTGTGTCCACCTGTGCCTGTCTCTCCTGCCCCTGTTCTTGGCCCCCCTGATCTGGACAAGGCCACATTGGCCCGACCCCAGGGTGGTCAGAATATCTCCAGACCCTAAAGGACAGAGTTGGTTTGCTGATGCCTCCAGGCTTTTCCCCTCAGTTATGGGGCACCCTACATAGGAGTTGCTTCTCAGAGTCCTTCCCCCTTCTTACAGAGGAGGCCAGCACTGAAGCACTATTGGGCTGGGAGAGAGAGGGCACCTGTGGGGTGGGGCAGAAGCGAAACTGACTCTGCTCTCAAGGGGAAGAGGAGAAGAGGGGCGAGGCAGGGCTGGGGGCTGGGTTGGCTCCAGGAACACAGCCCAGGCCCTCAGGCCCCCTCTACAGTGGGCCCCTTTGCCCCAGCCTGGACCTGGTGGCAGGCCCCTGCCTGTTTCTCTGGGCCTGGCAGGTGAGTCAGGGGCACAGGAATGCAGCAGGCAGAGGCCTAGCCCATATGCTGTCAGCATTTGGAGGGTGACAGACAGCTCCCCTGCTCCTCTGGCAGCGCCAGCTCTGCCTCTGCTCCTTAACCCACACCGCCCCATTTCTCCCCATCAGAAGCTGGAGATGGGTCCCCCCAGGGGGGCTTCCATCCCTCTCATCTCTCTTTGAGCCCATTCTTATCTGTTCCAGGTAGTCAGCTGGGTCTTCCCTGAGGCTGTTCTGTGACACACCCTTGGTGGGACCCTCTCTTTCTGGGCTAAGTTTGGGTGGGAGCTTCGAAGCCTGAGGAGGACCCACTGGAGGGAGTGGCAGGGTAGGCTCAGAATGAAAAGCTGCTTCCCACCCCCTCAGACCTTCAGCTCGCTTGACAAGGGTCCTTTCTAATTGCCCCAAGCTATTGTTCACACCCACCTCTCCATGTCCTGGGGCAACTCCATCTCCTACCCCAGAGCCTGGCCCTGTAGCCCCACATACTCCATCTCCCCAGGCTGTCTGGGGGGAGAGAGGCACAAGTTGGCCGAGACCAGAAGAGGTCTACTGGTGTGGAGATCCCTCAGATGGAGGGAGCCTGAGATGAGCTGGGTCCTAAGCTCCAGCTATGTGTCCCCAGATCTACTTCATCTGGGTGACACGGACCCAGCGGCAGTTTGAGTGGCTGGCTGACATCATCCGGGAGGTGGAGGAGAATGACTGCCAGGACCTGGTGTCCGTGCACATTTACATCACCCAGCTGGCTGAGAAGTTCGACCTGAGGACCACCATGCTGGTACGTCAGGGCCGGCCAGGCAGGGCAGCTCAGTGGGTGTGTGGTTGGCAGGGCAAGGCAGGATGGCCAGGGTATATGGGCAGACAGCCAGGTTCAGTTGGCAGGAAGCACAGAGCTGGTGGCCTTTATCCTCAGCCTCCAGCTCCCTCCCCACCCCAGTCTCTGTCTCCTGAGCTGCAGGCTGGCTTGGGCTAGGCACTGACCCTAATTGTCCTTGACCTGACCTTCCCCTCTGCCCCCAGTACATCTGTGAGCGGCACTTCCAGAAGGTGTTGAACCGGAGTCTGTTCACGGGCCTGCGCTCCATCACCCACTTCGGTCGCCCCCCCTTCGAGCCTTTCTTCAACTCCCTGCAGGAGGTCCACCCACAGGTCAGTCCCTACCTCATATCCAGGTTCTCTTCACCTTTATCATCTTGGGTCTGAGCAAAGCTCCCAAACCTGCTCCCTCAGGGAAAGAATTGATTGCTCATGAGCACCCATCCCCTGGGAGATTGGTGGGGTAATGGAATGGACAAGGAGAAGTGGGGATCACCTTGAGCTAAAGGGGGAGGCAGGTGACAGAGAGTTGCTACTTCTGAAGCCATGATGCCTTGTCCAGAAGGAAGAGCTCAACGATTGAGCTAGTCCCCACGATAAACTCCAAGCTGCCCTTACCATTAATACTGAGCCAGTCCTCACCCTGGACCCTGAGCTCATCTTCACCATGGACATTGGGCTAGCCACTACTCTCATGAATACTGGGCTAGCCCTCATTGAGACACTAAGCTATCCCTCAACTTGAACATTGATTAACCTGGCCCCTATTAGAAACACCGATTTTGCACTTGAAGCTGGCATATGCCTTGGAGGCGGTAGAGGCTAGACCCACAGAGAGCAAATCTACCAAAATTGAGCTAGACTTAGAAACAGAGTCAACCCTCACCATGGATGGTAGGAAGCAAACCTTCCTCAGGAACACGGAATGAGCCCTCACCAAGGACTCTTGCTGGTCTTTAACACGCACACTGAGCTAGCCCTCCCTCTGAACACTGAGCTAGCCCTCTCTCTGAACACTAAGCTAGCCCTGACTTCTTCCTCCCACAACAGGTCAGGAAGATCGGGGTGTTTAGCTGCGGCCCCCCTGGCATGACCAAGAATGTGGAAAAAGCCTGTCAGCTCATCAACAGGCAGGACCGGACTCATTTCTCCCACCATTATGAGAACTTCTAGGCCTCCTGCCCAGGGGCTCCACCTACTGCCCAGCTGAGCAGAGGTTTGGGCCTGCACCTCACCTCTGTACTTCCGGTTTCTGCCTCCGTCAGCCTTCTCCCCATTCCCACCTCTCCACCTTGGTCCAGGTGGCCATGGTCAGTCACCCATGTGGGTTCAGGGACCTCCCAGGCCCAGAATGTCTCAACCTGGAGAAGTGGGAGGCACTGTCTGGAGACAAGAGGTTGGGAGGTAGGAGAGCTATTATTGCTTTGGGGCAAAGTGACAACTCTTTTTCCAAACTAAGGGAAAAACTCAAAAGATGAGCGGACAAGTAGTGTGTGTGTGTGTGTGTGTGTGTATGGGGGCTGTGAGCCTAAGGAAGTAGGGGCACAGATGCTGGCATCTTAGAAGCCCTTCCCTAAAACCTTCCCCTCCCCACAGGGTTCCCCACTGCTAAACGGCTGGCAAATGCCTTGGAGGGGGGTAGAGGCTGGACCCACAGAGAGCAACTTACAGGAACCCCCTCGGCACCCCGGTCTAACAGCACAATTGATCTTCTCTCTCCTGTTTTTAAACGTCCTATAGTCAGAACCTGGCCCAATCTCTATGTGGTGCTCCTCAGCCCTTCT
This sequence comes from Equus quagga, assembly GCF_021613505.1. Taxonomy (NCBI): domain Eukaryota; kingdom Metazoa; phylum Chordata; class Mammalia; order Perissodactyla; family Equidae; genus Equus; species Equus quagga. The sequence goes on from NC_060268.1 coordinate 41,739,401, forward strand.
CACCTATTCCTGCCCCAATAGTCTCCTTTACAAATAAACCACTTTCCTGCTCTTTGGGTTTCTTTATTCTGCCCCAGGATGGGGTGGGTACTGGCAGAGGAAGTCACTCACCCAGCCAGCTAACCTAGGCTGCTGCAGACATTCTCTCTGAACTTGCCAGTATCCACTGAATAAAGGAACCCGCACAAGGCCGTGCCCCAGCTGGAGACCCCTTTCCGGGCTCAGGTGCACCCCTCCTGACAGAGAGCCTCTCAGGGTGGCTAGTGTGGGGCTTCTGAAGCCTGATCAGGAGGGGCAGAGAGAGAAGGTGGGCTGGGACAAAGGGGAGTGGAGGTGGGGACACAGCAAGAACCTACAGGGAGCCAGAGTTTCCCCGGCTTGCCCCAGGACTGCCGCTCTCCCAGCCTTTCTCTGAGCAACGGGACAGTTGAGCACCTGTGCCTACATGGCCTTCCAGGTGGGGAGATGACAGCGAGGAGACAGATGAGCACATTACCTAACCTCTTTGGGCCTCTGTTTTCTCAGCTGCAAAATGACTGAATGCCCTCCAAGTCTACTTCAAGATAGGGCAACCCTCTATGAGGGAATTTCTTATATTTGTCAGATCACATATCCTCCATTTCGATAAAATAGCGATTGGATTAGAAAATCCAGAGTCCCATGTTTCACATTTGGGAGTTGCAGATGTAGGTTCTGGAGGCGGTCCTCAGACTGCCCCCCCCCCCCCCCCCCCCCAGGGCAGCAGTGCCCCCAGAGTGTGTGTTCAGCAGTCGGGGAGTTGCTGTTCCCCTTGCCCATGGGAGCGGGAGGGCGGGCCTGGAGTGGTTGGACAGCAGCTCCGCCTGGCAGCCCCGTGGGCATCCCGGGCGCTGGGCCCCAGGCCTCGGCTGGTTCCAGCTGTGGGCGCGGGCAGGGGCGCCGCCAGGGCAGCGGGCGGGTGTGGCCCCGCGCCTGGGCCAGCGCTTAGAGGCCCGGCCCGCAGGGGGCGCGCGCGGACGGCCCCGCCAGGTTCGGCCGCGAGCCGGAAGCTGCTGCCGGGAGGGAGGTGCGGGCCGGGGCGGTAGGCTGCAGGGCTCCGGGGCCGGACGCATCCGCCAGGGACGGAGGGAGGCGCGGCAGGCCCCCTTCCTCTGGAAGGGAAACGCGGTCGGCGCGCGGCTTCCGCGTGGCAGGGCCGCCCCGCTCCCCTGCCTGGCGTGCTGCCTCTTTGTCTCTCCGCGGCCCCCTCCTCCCCGACACATGGCTGCTGGCAGGAAATCCGAGACGCTCTGGGGCGCCGCGCTCCTCTGCGCCGCGGGGAGGGGGCGCGCGCGGCCGACCGGCTCCGGGTCCCCCAGACAGGGCGGGGGCGGCGGGGGATGTTGTGACATCTAGTCAAAGGAAGGAACTTGATGCTTCGAAAGTGCTTTTCGCAGCCGGCCTGTGCCTGCTCCCGAGCTGACTTATAAACAGAATCTGTGCTCGCTTCGCCGCTCCCTCCCCTGGCAGCCCGGGGGCGGTGCTGGAGGCGCGGACGCGGCTGTGCCTGGCAGGACGGGGTTTATTTATTGCCTCTGGCCGGGAGCCGGGGCGGCCCCGGGCCTGCACAAGTTCCCTCCGGCTCTGACCTCCCCGTCCTCTCCCCAACCCCAGTGCCGTCTCTGTCCCAGGGGTCTGCCTTCCCCAAGCACCGAACTCTGGGCGGAGCCCGCCGCGGGGATGCGGGGGTAGGTGCCGAGATGCTCAGGGAGCCCCGCGGGCCCGCGTCCGGCTCCACCCTGCACTGACCCGGGGGGAGAGGGTGATGGGAAGGGGGTCGCCACCTCTGCCCTAGGGGCGGAAAGGGGCTGCAGCTGCCGAGCTTAAACTCCTCAGGGGACCAGCGGTTCTGATGCCCCTTCCTCCAGGGGCTCTTTCTCCCCAGGGATTCCTCTATCCGCAGCTCCAGACAACCTCTTACTCCAAGGTGCCAGGAGCCCTTCCCTTTTAGAATAAATTAAGGAATCTCCAACTCCAGTCATCCCAGGGAGAGGGGACAAAACGTTTGGGAGATCATGTCCCCGGGAAGGGCCACAGTCCTCAGGCTGCGGACGGGCATAGGGCTGGGTCCTGATCTGTCACAGTGCCCGGGCCTCACATCTACAGAGTCCGGATGGCCACGGGGTAGAGCAGGGACATGTGCTCGGCCCCCTTAATGGGCAGTTTGCGGCTGGCGTAGTGGTGCACGATTTCAGGGACGCTGCTGAAGGGCGGGCTGTTCTGGCCCAGCACGTACTTGTGTTCCTTGGTCCGGGACAGCTTCATGTGCATGAAGCCCTGACTGCTCCTGGGAAGAGGAGAGGAGACCCTGGTGAGTGGTGGCCTTCTCCAGAGCCCCTCCCCTCCCTACCCCACAGCAAATGTGGTTGTTCCAAGCCAGCTGAGAGTGGAGGCAACTAGGGAAGGTGGACGTCAGTCCAGAAAGCAGGGAGCGGGCGGACAGGATTTTATGAGTAGGTAGCAGTCGGCATTGGCTTTGTGGTAAGAGCAACGGGTGTGCCAAGAATGCGTGTGCAGTGAGTATACAGGGTGTGTGCAGGTGGAGACCGGGGTGACCAGCAGCCCCCACCCCGACCCCAAACCCTGGGATCCAGGTACCCCTGCCTTCCAGCCTGTGTGGCCAGGGCCGGTTTACCCTCCCACTCCCTGAGCTATGGGGGAGGACACCTATGGTGACTCATGTGGAGACACAGACACCCTTGGCAGGACAGTGGGTGGACAGATGTGACAACCAAGTGAATCTTGGTTGGGGCTTTCTTTTGCAGAGACTGGGGAAAGAGCTGCTCTGGAAGTCCCCCCCCCCAAATCTGGGGATGCTCAGCTCCCTCATCCTGGGGACATCCTTTCACCCTCCCGCTAACTGGGCCTTGGGCCAAGCCCCCAGCACATCTATCCAGCCCTTCAGCCTGGGATGACATCATTGGTGAGGCTGCAGTTCCATTCCCTCCCTCCAAGAGGACTCGCTCCACTGCCTCTCCCATCTCCCTGCCACAATCCGGGAAATCAGCATTACTGCCTGGCCCTGCCCACAAGGCGAGGACTCCACTGCTCAGAGCTCTGGCCAGCTCCCAGATGGCTGGGCGTCCTCAGGCTTAGAGGGAGAGCACTGAGGGGGGGCTCCAGCAAGAACATTTGTCCAACTACTATAGGCCTCGTCTGCCAGGCCCAGGTCTGAAACTCACCCACAGGCAAGGAGGAAGCCATGCTTCAGGGAGCCCTGAAGCCTGGTGTTTGTCTCTGCTGGTCAAGGACAGGGCTCAGAAGCTGGTGTGGGAGGTAGGTCACGATGCGGAGGCCCCCACCCTTGAGAGGTGAGGCTGGCCAACCTCCTCACTTGCCTCGCCCTTGCCACAAAGAGGGCTCTGACTGGACCCATTTCCCTAGGCCCACAAGTGAGAAAGCAGAGAGAGTGGGGTGACTGAAGAGAGGAAAGGGATGGGAGGAAAAAGCAGGCCCTTAAATCTGTCCCCTCCCCTCCCCCCCAGCGTATGGTGCCCCAAAGCCTGCTGGGGCCCCAGGACTGGGTGTGTGTGTCAGGGTGTGGAGCCATCCTTCATCTGTAGGTCTGAGATAACGGCTGAGGCTGACAGTGACCATACAGGCCCCGGGGAAAGGAGCCAAGGACCTGGGGAAAATGGACAGCCCCTGAGGGCAGTAGAGAGGGGAAGCAGTGAGTGGTCACCCTCCCCTGTCTGCCCTAAGCCAAGGCGCAGGCCCAAGGCTATGGGTGGCAGCATGGGCCTGCCTTGCCGGCCCTCTCACACTTTAGGGACAGCCCCCTCCCCACAGGCTACTTGAGGGAATCACCTCTCCTGAAAACTGTGCATTATACTTTCTCCCTGAGGGAAAGATCTGGCCAAGAAGGGCAACAAGTGGCCAGAGAACTGAGCTGGAAGCTGAGAGCTCAGCCTCTGTCTAGATCACCCACCTCCTGGGACAAAGTCCCAAGGGTCCATTAGGACACAGCAGAGCCCTTGCTTGACCCTCAGGGAGCCGGGTGGGACTCTCTGGGCTGCAGGGCCAGAGCTGGCATGGCTTTTGGAGGAAGCTGTTTAATTACCAGTGAAAGTCCTTCCTTTACAGAAAGAAGAGAAACCATAATTGTATTTCAGAGAAGCCATTTATATGCAAATGAGGCCCTGGCAGACAGACGCTGGCGGGGCTGGATCAGCCTGGGCTGGAGCAGAGTCCAGGCCTGCCTCCCGATTCGACTCCCCAGGCTAAGGCAGGGCCCAGGAGCCCTGCTCTGCTGAGGGAGCCAGACCCCTGACGTCTGCCTTTGCCTTACACCACAGCAGGCTTGAAGAAGGGTGGAAGTACACAATAGAACAGCGTGATTCTCGGAGTCAGACTGAGCTGGGTTCAAATCCTGCTTTTGGCTCTTTATTAGCTGGTAGGCTTAAGCAAGTCATGTATCTCTTTGAATCTATTTTCTGTCTATAAAAAAAGAGATTGATCTTGCAGGATAGTAGCTCGTTTGGAGATGGTATGTATGCTGCTTGTCACATTGTAGATGCTCTATGAATCTTAACTAGAATTTTTAAAGCAACATACATTCCTGAAGTTACAGAAATCAAATTTTTGACAAATGAATTCTTCCTAAATGCTCCTTTGATTTTATGATAATTCTCAGACTCCCAGAGAGCTGGCAGAAGAGGCATCCATCAACACATGCTGCAAAGGGAGAAACTGAGGCCCAGGGAGGTTAAGTGATTTGCCTAGGGCCACATAGCTAGTTTGATTAAACCCAAGAATAAAACTCCGTTCATCTGACTAGAGTCTGGCGTTTTCCTATTAACTTTCAGTGAAGTTGAATAATTAGCCTCATATGTACCTGTTTAGTAGTCCCAAATGTCCATATATTGGATTTGAAGTAGGGGTATACCTGCACTGTAATGCCCCAGAAAATGTGGTAGGAAGTGGTACAGCTGCCCCAGGAGTGATGGGGGGATGTGAATGGACATACCACTCTGACAGGCTGCTACGTGGGGTGCAGACAGAACTCCCGGGCGCCAAGGAGAGGACTGGCCATCCTGCCAGGAGAGTGAGCAAGGCTGATGCTGCGCTATGGATATCTGCTCCCGGGGAGGACTGCTGATGGGAGGTGAGGGCCCTGCCTCCCCTTCCTCTTCCATGACCCTTTAAGCTCAGTTGTCAGCCACTAGCACCCAGACCTCCTGACCGCTTCTTCAGGATGAACAAGAATAGCTTTGTGTCCACTGCTCCACCCTCCTCCCAGGACCCAGCGTCCATCTTACCCTGTAGACTCCCTCGGGCAAAGTTCCTATCTCCTTGCCTGTGCTTCTAGAACATCTCAGACTTTCTTTAATAATAAGGATGGTGATAATTTATTGAGCACTTAGCACCATACTAGGTGCTTCCCATACATTATTTCATTTAGTCCTTCCCTATAAGGTAGATATCATTACTCCCCCATTTTGTAAGTAAGGAAACTGAGGCCCAGAGAGGTTATGGGGGCCCCAGGCCACATAGCTAGTGAGTGACAGAATCCTTCTGAGCTGGATGCTGTAGCTCGACTGTTTCTTCCAATAGACTGAGCTCCCGGAGAGCAGGCACTGAGCCTCAGACCTCTCCTGATCCCCAGGCCTGACCCAGTCGGCAAATGTTCACGGGGGTTGGGATTCTCCCCAGCTTGGCTGGACTTGGGGGGAATATTGGAGTCTCCTCCTGTCCTGCTGGTTGTCCTCCCACCAGTTCCCCTTGGTGCCATCCTGATATTCTCATCCTGCCTAAAGCCAGCAGCTGGGCCGCCCCCACTCACTTGAGGGACAAGGAGAAGTCATTTTTGCTGGTCTCACTGTTGCGCACCAGGTAGCTGGCCTCTTTGCACAGCCGGAGCAGGTTCTCGGCATCTGTTCGACTGATGGCCCCGTGGTACCAGCTGAGGACGAGAGAGAGGAAGGGGGGCATCTCTGCTGGGTCCCTTGCCATCCAGGCCCACCCATTCTGGATGTCCCCTGCAGGCAAGCCAGTGCCAGGAGGGGAAGGGAGGGGAGAGTCCCCAGCTGGACACAGACACTCACACCTGGTTTTCCAGAGGCAGTGCTGGGTCTGTCCACTCCCCCAGGGGGCTGCTGGGCTCCATGCTTAGGGGCTTGGCTGACTTGGGGTTCCCTGTAGAGAGTCGGGGAGGTATCCGCCCCTTCTCCTCCCGGCCAGGTGACAGGCAGCTCTTCTCAGATCCTTCAAACTGGGCTGTGGGGAACATACCAGTCATAGACTCTGAGGACCCTAGTGGTAGAGCCCTGTAGAATAGCCAGTGCCCCACCCCCATTTCCTATTGGAAGGGGTCGAAGAATGTTCTGGAAAGGCGGGGCATGCTATGGGCCTGACTGGCTCTGGGGACAGAATCCTGGATCCATCCCCCAGTCCAGGTGGGGGTCGGGGTAGGGTTTAGCTCTGCTGTGCCACACAAGGCCTCCCAGTCCCCACACTGTGGGAGGAGAGGGGAGAGCAGCAACGTGAGAAACCACTTAAGCTTCTCCCTCTGGAGCCACTGACTGCCTTCCTCTATTCCATCCCCCTCAGGGTGGTTTCAGTGCTGATAATATTGTTTCTTTCTCCTCCTCAGAGTTCATTACCGTTCTCCAAATCACCCTGCCAAGCCATTCTGTAGAAATGACTTATCGATCTGAGAACAATTATCCGATTCCCCTTGGTGCCATCCTGACAGGCTAATCCTGCCCAAAGCCACCAGCCGGCCCGCCCCTCCCCCACCCCAAGGTCGCTGCCCACAGGGTCCCCTCCCCCACCCACAGGAGCCCAGTCGAGGCAGCTCTGCCCTCCAAGACCAGGGCAGGCCTGACCGCTGAGCCTGCACAAGGCAGGGCTGAAGCCGGGGGCCACAGGGGCACAGGTGACAGACACCCTCCTTCATCCTGTATGTACAAAACACCCACTCACACTCAGGCACAGATGTACAAGCAGGGGCTCACACCTGTGTACACATTCACAGACCCACGCACACACCCGTGGCTGCCCATTCTGGGTAAAACTGAACATAGAGGAAGTGTTCCGTGCCTTCTTTCTCCCCGTTTGGGCTCTTTTTTCCTCCTTGTAGCACTTTCAAGCCCTTGTTGTCTTTCAGTCACCAGATGCAAGGATCGGATCCTTTCCTGTACTCTAAGGAGTTGGACACTTCCTGTGCTGGCATCGCCCCACCTCAGGAGTTATTTGCATTGATGAGGGATCTGGTCAGGCGAAGCTCTACCCAAATGAGTGAATTTAAAGTAGTGGATTTTTGTGGCATGGTGGGGACGGTCGTATTTGGAAGGGGCCTCCCTGAGGAGACACCTTCCCCACACCTTTGGGAGAGGGAGGAACGTGTGCTCTGCCCCTTCGCTCTTCCTCCAGGATGAGAGGGCTCCTTCCTGGATTCTCCAAAGCACACCCCACCTCTCAGCTCCTCCAAGCCAAGCCCACAGGGCCTGAGGGGTGAAAGGACACGTCACCCTGGCCAGAATCCCCCACAGGACCCACCGCTGCCATCCTCCAGGCTGGGCTCGGGGAGGGGTGAGGCTGGACCGGAGATGTCCCTGTCCCCGTCGGGCAGGGAGGGGCTGCTGTCCAGCTGTCCCACAGGCGGAGGCCAAGGTAGGTCTTTGATGACCTTAATGTCAACTGGAGCCAGAAGCAGCAGGGAGAAGAGAGACAGACAGGGACAGAAACAGAGACAGAGACAGAGAGAGGCAGAGGTTGAGACACCAAAACCCAGAGCCAGGACACAGGACAGCCTAGAAAGGAGGAGGGTCAGAGCAGAGGCAGGGGTGGCTTCTGAGGGAGGAACAGGACCCTCAGAGGGCTGGGTGGAGCCATACTGACCACACCAGGCCGGCCTGGTCAAAGGGTGGAGGCTCAGGTGGCAAACAGCAGGAAACAGCTCAGGCACACAGGTCTTGCTCTGCCAGCCCTGCAGGTCCCCTTCATTTGACCTCTCCCAAGCCTCCAGGACCCAAAGGGACCAGGAAAGGAGGAAAAGAGGGACAAGGAGCTGCCCACACCTCCTGGCACCACACCCAGGTTCCCACAGCCTCCTGGCACCCCTAGCCTTGCCTCCCTTCCTCCTTTTCCCTGTGAGACTGAGCCAGCTCGGCTTCAGGCTGTCAGGACTACTCAGATGTGGGGCAGATGTTTTACTGAAATTTAGCCCTCACACCCTAATCCTGAGCCTTGACAATTAGAAGAGTGATGCCACTGGCAGCTGCAGGACTGCTAACGAGGTTTCCTAATGACGAGCATAGATTTTCCCATTAAGCAAGCCAAACAGTATTGATTCTCCAAGGAGACTTCTGGAGATAAACGGCCCATCCTCAATGGTGCACGCTTTACAGGAAGCAAATTAGAAACCTGTGGTTTCCCAGTCTGGCTGCCAGAGTGGGGAGGACAGAGCAGAGAGCTGAGTCCAGCTCCAGGGTGAGCCCCTTGCCCACGGAGGGGTGAGAGGCACATGGAAGCGAGAATGACGTCTAATGGCATTTAAGTCCTTTATATTCTCACTGAATCCAGGATCCAGGAGCTAAAGCCATCTTCGTATTCCAGGCTCTTGTGCCACCCACTCAGACCACCAACACATACCCCTCCATCCCAGGCCTGGGATGGACATTGGGGTGTTTGGTACAGGAGAAACCTGATCCTCATTCAGCAAAGGAGACCTCACAGCCTCCCTCTCCCTACCGGTTCCTGCGCCTCAGAAATCCCCCTGGGGCTAGGCACGTCTGGTCTGGCACAGCACAACACTGGGAGACATAGCCCTTTAATTCAGGGCTGGTGTCTCTAAAGGTTACACACACAGTTATTTTCATTGTCGGGGGTGTTAAATGCCCCCTTTTGTTACGTGTAAGTATTTAACATATGCCACAAGTTTTATCATTTTGTTTGGAATGTCTTTATTTTTAAATGTACCCAGCCTCCCAAAAGGCCCAATCCTCTTGGCCTCATAGAGGTGGTGATGCAGGGAGATGCCTTCATCTTCTCCCATGCCCATTCCCTGATCCGCACACAGTGCTGCGTCCACACCACCCGACTCACCACTCTCCGTGGTGCAGACTCAACTCTGCTTCCCTTGAGCCCAGATCCTGGGCCTCCCTGGCCCCTGGGGTCCACTCCTTCCACTCCCCTGAGCCTGCTGCTCAGAGGCCCAGCAGACCTGCCCTTTACACCCAGGACTCACCTGCGAAGGCTTTGGAAATCCTCTCCTTCTTCCACTCCCAGGGCTGGTCATACTCCTCAGGGGGCCTCTCGTCATCCTCAGGCAGGCGGGACTCCCGGGGCCAGGGGGCCCCCTCACCCTCCGGGGTGGCCCCCTCCTCCTCTGGCTCATAGGGTGTGTCGTACAGAGGCAGGGGCTGAGCTGCTGGCTCCTTGGAGCCCCGGATCTCTGCCAGAGCAATGCAGGAGGGGGGGTGTGAGAGCAGTGCTGGCTACCTGGCTCAGCTCCTCTGGCAGTGCTCCCTAGCAGCGAGCCAAGCCTCCCTCAGGGGAGATGCTGCCGGCTCTGGGGGGAGCCCAGTGGCCACACATCTGGGGTCCCTCACCCTCAAAACACCTCTGGAGTTCCAAAAGCATGGCACCCAAAAGAAGCAGGGGCAGAGAGGCACCAGAGCAAAAGACAGAAGAAAGATCCTGCGAGGGCTGCAGAGTAGAGGCTCACATATTTGGGAAACTGAGGCAGGGGGCTCTCCTAGTCCATCTCCTCCTTGATACCCAGCTCCATTTATTTTCTTGTGTCCCAAGTGATATCATTTCACAATCAGAAAATCCTTCTTTGTTGCTCAGATTCTGCCGACCACCCCCTCTCCTTGAAACTTTCCCCTTTGACAAGTCATTTTCAGGGACTGTACTCCTCTCTGATTGCCCCATTTGGTGTCTTTCCCCACATCTTCTCTTGGTCTCTATTCCCCAGGGCCAAGTCTCACTCATTCTTCCCTGCCCTCACTCCTTGAACTACTTGCCCAGGCTCATGACAACCTTTGCATCTATACGTTTCCAATTGCCATAAAGATGTTTCACCTTGATGTTTCAAACTCACCACTTCCCCTAAAAGTTCTTCTAGTCTGTTCTGTGATTCTCTTTTTAGGATCATTGACCCCAGAGAAAATCTGATAGAAGCTACGGAGCCATTCCCCAGAAAAATGTGCAACTTTTCACGTACAATTCCAGGGCACGTGTGGACCTCCTAGGGGTCCACCCCACTCTGATCTGAATACAGTAGCCATCCTCTCACTTTCTCCATTTCTGTCCACTATACTGCTCTCCTCGGTCCTGGCCTCCGTCATTCTCTGAATCCTATCTGTTCATTGCCAATACCTGATGACTCTCACCCTCATCTCCCCACGTCTAGATTACTGCTAGGGTGAACCTCCATTTCATGGGCTCTATAGACTAACACTCCTGACCACTCTCTGCACCGCCCCCCCCCCCCAACTCTCCCAAGGAGGGAGGGCAGCTTATCTGATCAGCCAGTGGATGCTCGCTCTCTTTCTCAGATCTGCCTTCTTGCAGAGAGAGAACATTCTGGTTCTTTCTCATCCTGCCCCCATGCAGGGGCCTACAGCTGTCCTGTGTTGCCCAAGCCTGAGTGGGCAAGTTTAATTCTGTGGCAAAATATTAAGAAGCCTATTATGGTGACATAATTAAGTAATGTTCTCCAATCAACTTTATCAGTAATAAAAGTTGACATTGTTATCTCCATCTGTTTCCTTAATCTTATCTCTCAATTATTTCTAAGCTCAGGAGGGGAAGAAAGAGGTGTTAATTATTGGTTCCTTAATGCCTCAACAGTTTCCACAATAGCCTGCTAACTCATCTTTCTGATGCTCAGTTCTTCTAGTCTGTTCTGTACACCAAAGCCTCAGCAATCCTCTTGAAAAGCCATGTTCATCCTGTTCCTTTCTTGCTCAAGAATCCATAATGGCTCCCCTCCCCCTTTTGGAGCAAGTCCAAATGCCTCATTCCAGCCTTCGAGGCCCTTCACTGCCCCTCTTGGCCTCTCTCATCTTGGCTCCCCTGTATGCCCAGCACTAAGCTTATTTGTCTCTGAACGAAACTTCCTCTCATCCTGCCTTGGGGCCTTGCCTTAGACTGACTCACCCCATCCTCCTCTCTGATCACCCTGTTTGGTCTCTTTCCCTGGATCCTTTCTTGACCTCTGTTCCCAGGACTAGGTCTTATTCATTTCTCCCTGCCCTCACTCCTTAAACTACTTGCCCAATCTCATGTGTACTGCATCTGCATTTCTAGTCATGTGTTTCCAGTAACCATAAAGATGTTTCATTTTGACATCAATTATTTCAAACTCACCATCTTCCCTAAAGCTAGTGATTCTCTTTTGGTCGTCAATGACCCTCAGCCCATACCACTATCTTGCCCTTCCTGACTATCTCAATGCTTCTATCTGTCTCACCTTTGGTTGTGTGGCCTTCTCTACTGCCTTGGATCTTACTCACCACAAGTTACAGCTCCTTCTCCAAAATGACTATTTCGAAGGCAGTGGCACCCTCCCCAAAGACCCAGCAAAGGCCTTCCTCATATTTTCTAGGGACCAAAGAATCAGTCCTTAGACTTGTGAGTCTCACAGCCTGTTCTGCAGATACCCAGGCCTCAGGGATCAACCCCTCAAACCCCCCACCCCCAAATCCATCACTCACCGGCCATCATCTTTTGTGCCTCATAGGGCTCCATGTAACCATCATTTTCGGGGACCTTCTCTGGGGCTCCTGAAGCTCCTGCTGGGCCTTCACCAGTCTCCTGAACATCAAACGGGTCCGCATAGTCTTCTAGGATTGCCAACTATGGGAAGAGAGTGAGGAGAGCAGGCTTCAGACATCTGAAAGACAGCTCTGCTTTTCCCCAGATGCCCTGCCCATGGGAGCAAGAGTCCTGGGCAGGCTGCCTTAGACTGGAGCCCCAGGTACCCAAGGGCAGGCTCTGAGCTTAGATGGGGACAAACTCGGCTCTTCCTTTGCAGGTGTCCCCTACTAGGCTGCCAACAGAGGGGTAAATCTTTCTTTTCTGTTAATTTTGAGTCTCTGGGCCATTTCCTAGGCTAAATGGCCAGGATGAGGCTCTGGGCCATAAGGCCTGCCCCAGCCAGGGTGCAGGCAGGACAAGAGCCTACACCAGGTGGTTCAACAGAGGCAATTTATTCTGAGAACTGATTACAGAGGTGTTGGAAGAGTTCAAAGAGCAAGCAGGGAACAGTAGGCAACTTGGAAATTAGCTTGGTTCCTGCCTACCAGTGTGTTCACAGATGCTGAACAAATAAATATTTGCTGACCACCGACGATGGAAAGACTGAGTACTCACTTTATGCCACGGTTCTGCTGGTTTATCCTCTCAACAGCCATCACAACATCATGTGGTTATTATTATCCCCATTTTAAGGAGGTGGAGGCTGAGGACAGGTAGGGAACAACATGCCCAAGACCATTCAGCAGAAGTGGAGGAACCAGGATTGCAACCTGTGCCCTCTGTGCAAAATCATGCTGCCAACCTGCCACGAGTGGGCATCTTGGCCATCCTGGGAAACAGACCACCTTAGGACAGCCCTGAGGAAAGCCAGGATTTGGGCTCTGCTGAACTCCCCTGGGCTCCTGAAGGGCAGGAACTGGAAAGGCCTCGCCTTGGCCCTTCACATCCCACGCTGCCCTTTCTCCCACAAAGGTGGCTCATAGCCACCCCTCTGTCCCTGTTCCCAGTCAAAGCAGAGCAGACTGCAAACTGCACACCCTGCAGAGGAACTCAGGGTGCTGAGGGCAGGGCGCAGCTGAGGACAATAGAGCCTTTCTCCAAGCTGGGCACAGGCTCCTGGGGGGGTGGGGCAGGGACCAGCTGAGGCAGAGACAGGGCCCAGCCCACCCAGGGCTGCCAGCACCTCCAGGGGAGCATTGCATACTGGGTTGACAGATGTTGACAAGAGGTGGCCCCAGGGCCTGTGGTGTGGGGAGGGGCTGCTCCTGCTTCTCCCCCATTCTCAGTCTAGGCTTTGGTACTGGACCAGATCAGGACTGTGGGAGGCAGCTGGGCAGGGAGGCTCTGGGGGTGACAAACCTGTCCTGGGCTAGAGGATCTGGGACCCTTAGCAAGGCAGCGATGGAGAAAGGAACTTTCTCACCCCAGAGACCCCTTCTGCATGTTCCTTGGACCCCTGCAAGCCCCTCTAGGGGTCTCTGAAGCATGTCCCAATGGCTCCTACCACCTCATCCTTCAGTTCTTCAGCTCCCACCTTGTTCCAGGCAAGCCACCCAGCTCCTTTACCTACCTTGAATGTCTGTCTGCTTCTGAAAAGACCACGTCTCAGATCATCCCAGCCCCACCATCAGATCATCCATTAGCCTTGAGCTCTTTGCCATTTTTGTCTCTCTGGCTCCAATAAACACCCACTCACGGCAGGCACCAGAAAAAGGTTTCTTCTAGATCACTACCTATGTCCCCTTGGAGCCCTCTACCCCAAGTCCACCTTCCTCCAGGAAGCAGAGAAAAGAAATCCACTCCCACAGCAAGCTGCTTCCTCCTTCTCTGGCCAACTGGCACCCACAGGCCCACCCACTTGACCAAGGGGGCTCTGGAGCCAGCCCATTGAGTACCCAGCCCAGTGGGCATGCAGCCTCACACTCATATGTGGCAGCTACTAGACAGTAACTTAATCAACAGACAGGCTATCCTTAAACCTTGCAATGGCTTTCCAGTGCCTATAAGAAAAAGTCCAAAGTGAAAGGGATTTAAAATTCCACTTTCTTCTTTGGTTTCTCTCTACCCACCTTGAATCACTTTGTTACGTGAAAGTTCTACGCTCTCTTTCTCACCTCAAAAGCTTTCCCTCTGCCTGGATCAGATTATTTTCTTTCTTCAGAAAGCCTTTCCATTCTCCCCCTGGGTCTGGTTGGGTGCCTTTGTGCTGGACTGTCATCACTTTATGTAGTAAATACTTGTTTTATTATCTATCTTCCCTCAGACTGTAAGCTTCCTGAGAGCAGGAACCATGTTTACTGCTAAATTCCCAGTGCCTGAAAGTGCTCAGTAAATATTTGTTAAATTAGTTCACATAAAACCGGAAGAATGGACAAAGGAAGCACTTTTCCTTGTTAATTCAGAAGAGGGAGGAAGCATGAATCTGGGTGGGGTAGGGGGTCATATCGAGGGATTTAGGCCCCAGAAACTGCTCAGTGGCAGAAGTGCCTGGCCCAAGCCCTGGCCACCCCCAACCCCAGGGAGCCCCCCAGCACTTCCCTGACCATGCCTGGTCAAAGCTGCATGCAGCACCCTTCCCACTAGAGTCCTGGGCCAGTGCCCAGAGCCACGACCTCTCCCAGGCTGGCATGGGCCTCCCAGTGCCAGCCCGCGGTGCCTGTGGGCACCCAGGTGGCAGCTCTGTGGGCAGCTCAATGGCTCCTCTGTTCCATTCCTGGCTCCACACCCTGTTCCAGGAAGCCCCGGCCCCCCACCCTGGGCTGGGGCACTGAGGGGAGCCGCCCACGGGGCTGGGAGTGGGGAGCAGAAGCAGATGTCTGCTGGGAAGGCTGGCAGCATGGACACCTGCCCTAGGCACAGAGGACCCCGTCAGAGGCCAGGCCTGCTTTCCCAGTGGCTTCTAGGTCATGTGAGGAGGCCAAATTGCCCAGTGGGGAAAGCTGCCCCTGTAGGCTTCTGACACCTTTGCCCTACCGGATGTATTTTGTGTGTGGGCCCTTCACCAGACTCTGATGTGCTCACTGCTGTATACCGCATCCATCTCAGGGCCTGGCATAGAGCAGGTGCTCAACGAACATCTACTGGATGCTCAAAAGGCCTCCTTCTCCCCTAATTCCATCTTCTGGAAGGACTCAGACTCTCAGATCCCCATTCATCCTAACTCTGACTGACCAGTGGCCACTGTAGGAGCAGGCTGTCAGGAGAATCGACATTTGAATAGGGATCAAAGCCTCCAGTTCAAGGGCAGAAGGGAGAAGCTGGCAGGAAAGGCACCTAAAACCAGGGCTGATATTTAGGCAAACCCTCTGGTAGAGTCAGAACACTGCTGAAATGCTGAAGTATTTCTAGACTAGTAGGTAAGCAGCTGCTGCTCGGAGGGCCCCCTTGCCCCGACACCTCCGGTCAACCAGATGTCCCCCCTCCCGCCATCCAGCAGGGTGCCTCCAGGACCTGCTTTGGCGCTGGCTCCAGTTGGGCAGTGCCCCTCCCAGAGCAGCTGTCCTGTTCTGACTCTCCGCCTGCCCAAGCCTTTCCTGAGGCGGCTGGCAGGCCCGCCACCTGGTTCACCTTCCACTCTGCTGCTGGGCCCTGCTATGAGTTCCTGACCCTACCCACGGGGCTTGCAAGTCCAGGGGGAGTAAAGGGGGGCACATGTCACAGGATTTTGGTTCTGCAAGGTCCCCAAAGTCTACCACTGCCCTTTTCTCCATTTCTTTAGTTTACACTTAATGTCTGAAAACTTCTGGTTTTTTATCTATAGAATGGAGATGATATTAACACCTACCTCATAGGGCTGCAAAGAGGACAATGGACATAAAAGTCCTTAGCCTAGAGTCTGGCAAGGAGTCAGTGCTCAATAACTGTTAGCTCTGATGATAATCTCTTCTAGTCAGGCATTGGAGCCTCGGAATTGAGGTGCTCACCCAGGGTACACAGCCTGTCAGCAGCAGAGACAAGACTGGGGCCCAGGTCTCCTGACTCTTGGTGCCTTGCCATAGATTTTCCAGAAAAATTGGGAAATGCAGCATCTTCTCTCCTCTACTTTTGATTTAAAATACACTTTAGCATGTTAAAGGCTCTTGGAAGTCCTGTAGCAAAGAGAGCAGTCTAATTTTGTTTAATTCAGCATTTCTCCAAAGTATTTAACCTTCAAATCCCCTTTCTGCTGAAAGTCTGTCAGTTTGGGAAATGGTATGCTATTTGCCTTCCCTGAGATGGAACTTTTTGCACCTTCTGTTCCCACTTACTGGAATGCCCTTCCCAATTTTATCTGCCAGGGAAACTCCTTCACATGAAACAAATTTGTTATTTTCCTTTTCTAATTACAAAGCAATGCCATGCTTGTAAAACATTCACACATCACAGACATGCAATCCATGCCACCAATCCTTTTAAGACCCTTGTAAGGTGTGTCTATGGCCACCTCGGGATTGGGTGGCAAGTGCTGAACTTCAGCCTTCAGGAAATGGTGAATGCAGCACAGAATGCGCTCCTCATTCCTTCTCTAAGAGTCTCCTTCCCCATGTTCTTTTTTTTTCCCCCCTGCTTTATCTCCCCAAATCCCCCGGGTACATAGTTATATACGTTAGTTGCAGGTCCTTCCAGTTGTGGCACGTGGGACGCTGCCTCAACGTGGCCTGACGAGCAGTGCCCTGTCCGCGCCCAAGATCCGAACCAGCGAAACCCTGGGCCGCAGAAGGGGAGCGCGCAAACTTAACCACTTGGCCACGGGGCCGGCCCCTCCCATGTTCTTTAACAAATGCTTAGTGAACACCTCCTCTCTGCAGTGCTCCTCTGGGTAGGTGGGAGGGTCCCACGGCCTGGTGCTGACAGCCAGTCTGGAGTGAGGCTGCTTGGCTGTGACCTTGGCTCTCCGACTTACTAGCTGTGAAACCATGAAAATGTGACTTAACCTTCCTATGCGTCAGTCTCCTTATATATAACCCAGAGATAATAACAGAATTTTCCTCATAGGGTTGTTGGAAGGATCAATGGATCTAATACAGATTAGCTGCTTCAAAATGGTACCAGGCACAAGGTACGTGCTCAGTAAATTAGATTAGATTAGATTAGTAAAGACGAAAAGACCAAATTCCTAGGTCCTCCAGGAGCTCACAGCGATAGACACAAAACAAGCTCCAAAAGAGTGAAGCTCCTTGAGGGGCTGTGAAGCCCCACGGCTGGGCCCCAGGCTCACTGCATGCAGGGACTGGGCGCCCCTCTGCTCTCACGTAATATCACACTGGTTCTGTGGTGAGGGCAGCTGCAATAGGCAGCAGGGACCCCTCCAAGCCCCAGGGCCCGGCCAGCTGCTCCCATCCACGGTCCACAGGGTGGACCCCAAAGGGTGGAGCACCAGGGCTGAGGTGTCACTGAGTCACTGGCCAAGCCAACAAGCTGCTGATGTCTTCCAGAGGGAGTGAGTGCTGTGGTAGGAGGAGGCGGCACTGGGTAGAGTGGAAGGGCCTGCCACATAATCCCATGGCAGGGCAGCTGCAGGCCTCAGCTCTCCTCCAACCACCGACGGCCGCACTGATGGCAGCACAGAGCGCAAGCTCAAGGCCACAAATGTTAAGAGGTCTAACCAGTCCACAAACGTTCCTTGACCTGGGCCCCTCTCTTCCCCTCCCTCCACCTCCAGCAGAGGGCACGTGTGAGATAAACAGATTAGACCTCCAGACTCCGTGGAGGTTCTAAGAAGGAAAATTACAGCAAATAAGCAAACAAACTCAAAAAAAAAGCAAGGACTAGGTCTTCCAGGTGGTGAGTCCCTTTTGGCGCTTAGGCCAGTGTCACTTACTGATACACGCTCAATGAACACTGGCTCCAGGAGGGCCCCCACCTGCCTTCTTGACCCCTCCTCCTACCTGTCTGTCCACTTGTTTCCAAATTTGGGCTTGGAGGATCCAAGTCCTTGTGGATACCATCTATGAGGTATATCTATTTTTAAAAGTTCTTAATATTTTGGGCCCTGTGAACCCCTATGAGAATCTGAGAGCTGTGAGCCTGTTTCCAGAAAAATGCTCAAGCAGCCAAATATCTGCACACAATTTCTGGAGGTTCATGAAGCCTAGAAGCCCCTCCACGAGCTAGAAACAAGAGCCCTAGTCTCTATTCACACAGGGTGCCTGACTGTTTTATTGTTCACGTCACCACTCAATCTCTCTCTGTGTCTCTCCCTCTCTCACACACACACATACACACGCCTATCTTGGCATGATGGAGGCGAAGGACACACTGTCCAGATGGTCACAGGCAGCTCAAAGCTTCATCCAATCAGGGCCCCCTTCCTATACCCACCCCTCTTTCCTAATTAGACCAGTTTTTTCCCGTTGAAGATCTGAGGAAAGGGAGCAAAGCAAGGGAAGGCCCAGCTTGCCAGCCCCTCTGCCAGTGCGTGGCCTGGCGGCCGGACAGGGCCCAGCATGAGGGAGCTCTTCCTACGGCCAGATGGCAAGGCCCTGTCTGCCCAGTGCAGGGCGCAGCTCCTGCTGCTCCTGCACCTGCCCTCCCAGGCCTGCCCAGATGGCCACGCTCGCACCCCTGCCAACTGCAGCAGTGGGTCTCAGGGTGGGCCAGCAGCCAGAGCCCTGCCTGGGGAGAAGGCTAATGGTCCTGACCCCGCTGGACCTCTCAGGGTCCTGCCTGAGTCCCCGTTCTCTCCTGCCCCCACATTCACTGGGCTCATTTCCCCACAATCTCTCTGGCTCATCACAGAATCATTCCCATCCATTTCATCAAACCTCATGACCCAGCTCCTCAGGGGATTCTGATCCACCCAACACCAGCCACTGTACTCCAGGAGAGAAATGGGCCAGCCTGAGGCACATCCTGGTCCTCAGTTCCCATCTCACCTCAGGAACTGACCCAAAAGCAACAAGCCAAGGGGACCTTCAGGTCTGGGAGGAGGGAGAACAGGGAATAGGGAGAAAGCAGTCACACAGAACAGAAACACTGGCTCAGCAAGGCCTCGGGGCTGGAGCAGGGGCTGGGCCGGCTCACTGTCCAGGGCAATTCTGTGTGAGCTCTGCAGGTATGCGCCAACAGTTGGGTTTAGGGTAAGGGGCTCAGATACCTAGTCTGGGCTCTTCCTAAGGGAAGACTCTGGGATCCCCCAAACTCTGCTCCTAAAGGGGTGGAGCTGCTCTCTCTGAAAGGTGGGAGGCCCCAGGTCAGGGCCCACAGAGACAGCATCCCTGCCCCTGGGCCAGCTCGAATGGCATCCTGGGTCTTTCTCATCACACTCACTAAAGAAACCATAGATTGTATGGTTCCTGGGAGAGCCTGCTGGATTTCATTACTGTCCCTGTAGCTGACAAAGGAGTCAGACACCTCTGGGCCCCCAAGGTCTGAATAGCCCCGCAGATCACAGAGCCAACCCAGGGTGATGCATGGATGCCCTTGGTGAGAAGAAGTGTGGGTATCAGCATGGTTGTGTGGGCACAGCTGCTTCCCTGGGGGTCTCTGTGGGGAAATGTACAGGGGAGCTGTACTTAGGGGAGTCTCTGACCCTCAGGTCACCCCGGCAATGGACAGTCACCATTCAGGAGGTATTTATGCACCCCTCTTTATGTCAAGCCTTGTGTCAGGTACTTGGGAGACACAGACACGAGGAGGACACGGTCCTTGTCCTGGAGGAGCCTACGGCTTGGCAGGCAACCTGTTATGCCATTCCAAGACACTGCAGAGAGGAGGGCCAGGGACAGCTCAGGCTCACATGCCAACAGGTAGTGGTCAGAGAGGAAGAGACTGGTCGATAGTAAGAACAAGGCCTAACACTCCCTCTGCCTCACTGCCACCAGCACCATCACATCACCCAAAAGCAGGGGACAATTAGGAAGGAGAGGAGCCCAAGGACATAAGAAGAAAGCATAGACTCCTTCTGCAGGCTGAAGATCCTGGCCTAGCATGGGCAGCCATGCCCCATGGCAGGAACTAGAGGAAAAATAATTCACATTCCTGAGGCTTCTGCTCTGACCCTGACACATTTCTCTTACCCAGGAAATCGGGCAGAATGGTGCTACAGTGCTTTCTCGGCTGAAAGCCTCAACCTTGAAGCCAATAGATTCGGACAGCAACTTTGCTCTCCAATTACATAAAACTGCGTTCTCTACTGAGGAGAGGGGAGTAAGCCCCAGAGCTGAGCTCCCAGGCGTGAGTGGAGAGGGACAACAAAGCCACGGCGGCCTACACAGTCATAGAATTTAGGGCTAGAGGGACCTGGGGCTGGTTTTCGGCTGTCAGGGAGGGATAAGGCCCAACTGGGGTTGAGCAGGGGGTGGCTTCCCATCAGAAGCCTCTCAGGCACAGTGAACGTTTTCAGACCCAGTGACTTCCCAGCTCTCCTCTTTACCCCAAGCCTGCAGATGCAGGAAAGGCTCTAGTCTCCCTCAGAATGGGCCCGGGTGGGGGTGGGGGACAAGGGGAGAGGAGGTGTGGGCTCAGCTGTTTAGCCTCATCTGGGCAACAGGTTCTGAGCACTGACTGTCCCCATACCTGGGAGGACAAGGAAAGGAGTGCAGGAGTGGGCCTGCCTGGACCTCACTGGTCAGCATCCTTGGTGAAGAACTGCATACTGCCTGTTCTGGCTTCCTGAGGACAACAGTCCACCAGGCTCCAGTCCCACTGGGTAAGGCAAAGGTCAGCTCTTGCTGTGTCCATAGGGAGAAACTCCAGCTTTCACCTCCTTCCTAGGGCTTCAGCACCTGCAAGGATGCTTGGGGTCCCTGAGGAGGAGGAGTGAAGCTTTGTGCTGGCTCTGCCCTGGGGGGTAGGGGTCAGAGATCAAAAGGCAGTGAGCTGCTGCTCTAAAGAGGGCAGAAAGGCCATAAACTAGGGGAGGGAGGGGACTCAAATCCCGTTAGAAAAAGGCTCGCTGATTAGGCTGGGGTTGTGGGGCGGGGGTGGAGGCTGCGATGAGTGGAGCAGAGCAGGGCCCGGGAGGGGGAGGGTCACCAGTCCTGGGAGATTATAGGGGATAGAGGCAGAGTTTGGGGCGCACGTCCCAGATTAGTCGGTGGAGAATCTGAACAAAGGTGAATGAAAGCTCCGAGCCCTGGGGTCAGGGACTAAGATCGCGGCGCCAGGAACCGTGACACCGAGGCGCCTGGCACCGGCCAGGCCACCTTTGTCCCTCTTGAAAGCCCCAGACCTCCGACCATCTCTCCTCCTGGCCACCCCCGCCCGGCACTGCACTCACCCTGTCGCTGCTGGCCGGAGGTCCAGAGATCCGCTCCTCAGGAGGGGGCGCTGGGGGGCCAGGGGTCTCGACCCGAATAAGGCGGTGGGGGGGCGAGCCGTGGCGTGGGGGCGGCGTGGGACCGGGGACAGCAGGGGTAGCTAGGGCAACGGAGCCGGACGACCCCCCGGAGTAGGGGTCTTCGAAGTCGCGCTCCCTCTGCAACCGGTAGGCAGCTAGGATGTCCGGGGGTGGCGCAGGGGGCGCGGCCGGGGAGGGTGCAGGGTGGCGGTAGTCTGGCTCGGGGGGTGCCGGTTTGCCCCCACCTCCGCCGCCGCCCCCCCCCGCGGAAGCCCAGGTGCTCCCGGAGCCACTTGGCCACTCCGCCACTGCTGCCCCCTCCTGGGCCGGCTCCCGCACCCCCGGTACCCCGGCGCGATCCCCCTGGGCCGCCCCCCGCGCTCCCCTGCGCCCGCGGCCCGGGGCCGGAGCCCGCCGGAGGAGCTCCGCTCAGTAACATGGGGCCAGCCGGATTGAGCGAGCCCAGAGCTGCGCCCGGGCTGGGGGCGGGGGCGGGGGCGGGGGCGGGGGGCGGGGCTCCGCCGGGCGGGAGGGGGCGGAGCTCGTCAGTAACAAGGGAGGGGCGGGGTTCCGCTCCCTAACCCGGCCCACCTCCCCCAGCCCCAGCCGAGAAGAGTGGGCGCGGGCTTCCAGGCCGTGTGGACTCGCAAGTGAAGCGGGCAACCCCAGGGCAGAGGATGCGATTCCTGGACGGGGGATGAATCTTCCACGTGTCGTCACGCGTGCCCCTGTGGGGGTGCACCTGTCCGCATCTGGTCCCCCTCCCCAGCTCCTAGCTCGCGCGCGACGCTGAGAGCGGAGCCCTGAGACTCCCGACTTCCCGGCTCTCGGGCGCTTTCCGCCCCTCCTCTCCCCTATTCCAAGGCCTCCCAAATGGGAGATGATTTCCTGGGAGAAAAAGCTAGGGAGGGCGAAAGAAGGGGCTGTTCCGAAAGGCGTGTCTGTAACTACCCCCTCCCGGGTATTACGCTGGGAGCCCCACCTACCTCCTCCCATCCAAACGCTCGCACCGCACATACTCGAACCCACATTGCTTCCCCATCCAGGAAGACACATTTCACATCACAATCAACTCCGTAGAGGCACCCATATCTCCCGTGTCGTTTCCACTCACGCCCTCCTCACATACAAACAGCCCTTGCACAAACACCTCCCACCTACGGACGCACCTGCTCCGAACAGGCCCACCCACCTGACGGCAGCGCGCACGCACGCAGAAATCCCCTCAAGTCACATCCCGGGTTTCATTGTCAATCAGATTAGTGACAGAATAGAAACAGACAAGTCAATAAATCAAGTCTAGAAACAGTTCCAATGTTGTCTATCACAAACCCCTTACCCTCCCGAGGCTAGAATGCTCAAGCGATAGGCATTTTTGTCTTAGAAATAAAGCCAATTTCTTCCCAGAAATGTTGTAGCCGACGCCAACATTTGCTTTTGGCTCTGCTGGGAAGGTAGCAGCTTCGCCTCACGTCATCCCCGGGGCACTGCCTCACTGTCTCCCTCATCCTTAGGTTCATATCTGCCCTGTGAGGGAGCAAAGAGCCACGGGAGGCCCTAAAGGGAAAGGGGCTCAAAGTTGGGGGAGTAGAGAAGGATGTGATGGCAAAACTAAGAATCCCCTGGGATTCTCAGGGCCACAGGTCTCAAAATAGTTGTTGAGTTTCTGCTTTGTGCATATTCTAGCTGGTGTTATAGGACACGGCTTCTCAAACTTTAATGTGAACACGAATCTCCTGGGGTTTTTTTCAGAAGGGCTGTAGGACATACTGAAATATCTGAAATTGTGCCTGGTTTCATGAAGTATAATAGAGAAAACAACATGCGCACATTGTAAAAATATGCAGCTTAAAAAATTGACTAAGAATGCAAAGCTAAACATAGAGATAATAAATACCAGAAGAATGGGCCAGTGCATCCATATTGCAGCAAATCTTCAATCAGCAGGTGTCTGACTCAGGAGTCCAACAGTTGTGGGCTTTAGTCAGATCTCAGGGCAAGGTACTCAATGCCACTGACTCTCATTTTCCTTATATCTGCAAAGGGCATGATGATGGTTGTGTGAGGATTAGTGGAAATAGATGATGGATATGAACAGACTGTGAAATCTGTAAAATGCTTGCAATGGTAGGTGTCAAATGAAGTCACATGTGCTTAAGTAGTACAAAGTTAAGCTGCTGACAGCTCAGAGGAGTGGAATCAGCGAAGTCTGCACAAAAGAGGGCAGGCTTCATGGAGGAGGCAGACCTGAGCTGGGTAGGATTTGGACAGATGAAGAAAAGAAGTGTAAGGTCATTCCAAGCTAGGAGGTCAGCATGAACTGAGCAAAGGCACTGAGGTGAGACCCAACATGGCATAAAAAAATGGAGGATTCATAGTGGAGAAGAGTAGGAAATAAAGTTAGATGAGGAGGGGAGAAGATAGCATAAAGGTAGAGTTTAAATTATAATTTAAGAGTTATAACACCTTGTACTTACTCTTCTTTTAAATTATCTGTAATTATCTGCACTTTCCTCCACCACCAAAGCGTGGGCTCCCAGAAACAGGCATTGTTGAGTATCTCATGGGCCAGGCAGCTCACTAGGAACCAAGGGTACAGAGGTGAGGCCATCACAGCAAGGCTCCTCTGAGACTTGGGTGGAGTTTGTCAGATCCAAAGCCTTGCATGTTAAGCATGTTAAGCATTACACCGTAGAATTAGGATTCTGAAGGGGAACAGGATGTTCCTATCACTTAGTGCAGAGCCTGACACATGGCAGGAGTTTAACAAATGTTGAAATGAATAAAGATACTTTCTCTTGTTCCTATTTTATATAGCTATAATTGTGGTATACACAATTTTATGTCTTTTTTTACCTAATATTGCATAATTTCCCCATTTTTATGTAAGCTTTATTTTCTTCCAACTTCTTTTTCAAAAAATTCCAAACCTACAGAATACTTCAAAGAAAGTACAGCAGAAATCTGTATACCCTTCACCTAGATTCACTACTTTTAAACATCTTGCCGTATTTGCTCTATCCTTTTTTCTTTTTTTTCTTAACCATTTGATGCAAGTTGCAAATATCATGACACTTCAGCTCTAAATACTTCAGCAGCCATTTCCTAAGAATAAGGAATTCTTCTGTGGGCCGTAACACCATTACCACAATAGTATTGTCTATTAGAGCATATTAAATTTTTTCCATTTTCCCACAAAATGTCTTTTATGTATATATTTTTTGTCCTGATTCAAGATTTAATCAAAGTTCCTGCATTGCATTTAAATTTCTTCAGTCTTCTTTAATCTTGAACATTTCCCCATTTTATTGTTGCTAGTTTGTTTTTCATGACATTGAACATTTTGAAGTGTCCAGGGCTGTTGTCATGTAGCATGTCCCACATTCTGGATTTTTCCATAGTTTCCTCATGATTAGATTCAGGTTAAACATTTTTGAAAAGACCACTATGTAGGGGATGTTGTAGACTCCCCAGTGTGTCACATCAGCAGGCCAATAGTGCACATTTGTCCCTTTATTGGTGATGCTGGGCTTGATTACTTGGTTGAGTTGGAGTCCATCAGATATCTCCACTTCACAGTGTAAGGTCAGCGGTGGTGCACTATCCTAAGACCTTTTGGCTATTTGCTTCAAACAGTGTTTTACCCAGTGGTTTTAGCTTCCACGGATGATCTATGCTTGCATTTGTTATTACACTAGGGGTTGCAAAATGGTAACTTTCTAATTCTGTCATTTCTTCTTCATTTATTATCTGGCATTCTTCTGTAAAGAAGACTTCTTCCTCCTTCTTCCTCCTCCTCCCTCTATCTCTCTGTCTCTCTCTCATCCCCATGGTCTTAAAAATTCCTTTTTATTCAATGTGATATAATCCATTCCCACCATTACTCTTTTTCATGCTCAAATTGTCCCAAATTTGACCAATAGGAACCCCTCCAAGAGGCTTCTGTGTCCTTTTGACTTAGTCCCATCAATCTTTAAGCACTTACTTGCTTTCTCACACCAGATATTTCAGACTCAACTTGCACTTCCCCTCCTGCAGACCTGTAATCAGTCATTTCTTTAAGGGAATCTTATTCTTTTTAGTTGGATACAGTATTTAAAAGTTGACTTTATACTTTTTAAATGACTATTTAATATATTGTCAAATGAATATAACTTAGTTCAACACTCTATTTGTTGAGCATTTAGGCTATTTCCATTCTCCTCCCTTCTTAGTAAATCTGTAACAAACATCTCTATGCAGATAACCTTTCCAAGTTCAGTATTATTTCCTTCGGCAAGATTCCCAAAAGCGGAATTATTGGGACAAAGAGTGTTTATTTTTCCTGACTCTTGATACACATTGTCCAGTTGCTCTCGTGGAAGCTTTTAAAAGTCAACAAGGACTTCTAAGTGTCAAATCCAATGATTTTGTCTTACACCTCTTTCTCCTTTGCAGCACCTGAGTCTGCTGACCTCCTCTGTGCTTGAAACCTTTTTCTCCCGAACTTTCTTTAAGATGACACTTTCTGGTTGTCCTCTTTCTCAAGACACACCCTTTCTTCTGCACTTAACCTCCTAAATTTGTGCATGTCCCAAGGCCTAGTCCTTATCCCTTACTTTTCTTACTGGGTACTGAGTGGGGTGTCCTCACTTCTGTTTGCCCGTCTTTGGATGCCTAGTCCTGTCCTGGGCTCTGATCCCTTCTGGGTTTTGCCTTCATTTAAGTCTGGTTCTTGCCTTGGGCCCATCTCTGTCTACAACCTTGAGAGGACTAATATCCAGTATACTCACATATGCACTTTGTTCTGTGAGATTTTAGATGTAGATGGAGCTTCATTTGGGCCAAGTTTTCCGTTTCTCTGACATGAAAATAACATGGTTCTGTGTTGAAAGAATACAACTTAGGATGCAACCACAAAGCAAACTAGGCCAGGTCATTTATTTATGGACTCCATAAGAAACCTCTATTTAGATATTTATGGAGAAGCTGTATACTTGGAACACACACCTACTAAGACTCAATTCTGCCTTCAATGAGCTTGAATTTTCTAACTTTAGTGGTTTGTGACTTAAATTGGATCCTGACAATAAGATAAGGGAAGAGGAGGGTCTCCAAATGGAATACCAAGTCAAGTTCCTCTTCCAAACTCCAAACTCAGGATACTTTGCTGCCCTTCCAACCAGAAATCAAAATAGGGCTGCTTCCCAACAGAGCCCAGGCTCCCATTCAAAGGTTTTTATGGCCACGGTAAGGAAATCTTTTCTCCTATCTTACCAACCCAAACTGTTCTCCATCCTCTCCAGCCAGGAGCCAGGGCCCGGGGAGAAAAAGGACAGGATCAGGGTGGATGGAGATTCCCTCTAGGTGTGTGTACTCTTCCCTGTAAAGGCAGATTGCCTACCAGTGCAAATCTATCACCTCAAGTCTATAGGACTTCTGGGGGAGAGGAGGAGGAAGGGAAGGGTCGTTTGTATCATGCAAAAGAAAGGGGGAATATATTTGCATACCTATATACACATGTAAATGTTTGTTTATACAAGGACTGTCATGGGAAGATACGGAAACTGGCAATAATCGGTGGTTCGAGTGAAGAGTGAGAGGGAGACTTTCCACTGGACTTGTGTACGTGTATTCTCTATTTAAAAATGAACAACCCAATTTTTTAAAAAATGCATGAAAAGGAAAGGAATAAACCGCAAGGTCACAGCTGTCTTGCTGGTATAGGAGAATAATTTAGTCACCGATTTTAGATTTTGGGGGGAAAGAGGGGATTACAACTGTTTGATCTGAAGCTGTATTCAGAGCATTCAATGAGAATTACCGCGGGTGGCGATCTTAGGGGTGGCTCAATTTTCAAGGTAGAGAGATGCAGCGGCTTATTTCACGAAACTGAGTTATGATTTATACAAAATATTATCGACTTGGGGGAAAAAAAAAAGAGGAAACATAAAATCACAGACCCCTTGCCGTGCCATTGTTCCCACAATGCCGTGACTCGGATTCGAACCGAGGTTGCTGCGGCCACAACGCAGAGTACTAACCACTATACGATCACGGCGAGCTACCGGGGACCTGTGAGGATAGCTTTCTGATTGTCCTCTTCAACAGTCATAGGCCTTCCCAGTCTGCACGTCACCAAAGGGCCCACCTATGGGGCGGGGTTCCAGCCCGAGGCCGACTCTGAGAATGCGCAGGCGCATTGTGCTGTCGCCATTTGATCAGGTTCTGTTCTGTTTTGGTCCATTAACCACAGGAGGTGGTGATGATGGAATGCGGAAGGGTGGGTTCCATGTGAGGGAGGTGGGACTTTACGGGGGACCACTTGGGCAGCTAGGGACGGGACCGGACGGAGCTCAAAGTGTTCGTAAGCTGTGTAATTCCCATTGCTAGGAAGATGCTCCTCTCCTGTGCCCGGGAGACCCTTCCAGCGACCCCGGGCCTTCAGAGGGGCGCTCCTCAGGGATTCTCCTCCCTCCTGATCCCTCCAGGAGCGACCCAACGCCGCATTTGCGCAGGATGTGGACCAGAACCGGGCTGACCACGTAGAAGGGACTCAATGAACAATTCTCACACTGCCATTCCCCTCTGCCTCAACCTCCACTTCCTTGCAGCTTCTTCTACTCCCCCGACAGCCCTGACCCCTCCCTCCGCAGTGCTCCCGCTGCACCCGGTGCCCACCTCTGTTGTGCCCCTGGGCGGCAGCAGGGACTGGGTCCAGTTTTTCTTCTTATCCATCAGTGCTCCCTCCCTCACGGCGCCTAGAACCAGGCGGAGTCCACAGTAGGCCGTGGCTTTTTGCTAAACTGAAAACGTGCCACTGCTTCTAACAAGTGAATCCAGAGTGACCACCTGTCTCTACAGTGTCGTCTGCTCTAATCACCCCGCACCCCCACCCTGCAGAGGCGCCAGAGGGATCTTGCTAAACACTAATTGAATCATTTCACTCTTCCACCTCTCATTCCCATCCCGTAGACTGCAGGAAATTCGTCTGCCTTTTCCAGCTCATCTCCTGGCCCTCCTTCAGTGTCGTTTCCCATCCCCTAACTACTTGCATTCATTCACTCAACAGGTCCTTGAGAAGCGCCTGTTACCTGTCAGGCCAGGGCCTTTGGGCATCGTAGGGGTAGGGGAGAGAGAAGATTTACAAAGAGGAATTACGAGGGTTGCTTTTCAAGACCCTCTTTAAGCCTTTGCACACGAGATTATCCTGGCTGCTTCACAAACTCCCTTTCTGCCTTTAAGAGCTACTTCAAAGGTCACCTCCTCTGCCAAGCCTTCTCTTCCTATTAATGGGAGTCTGTTTCCAGCGCTGCCATGGGAATTCATACATATGTCTATTACAGCACAGCCTTGTGAGCCCTTTGTGCTTTGTCCCCAAGAAGGATAACGCGCACAGCCCCAGAGTAACCGGAAGCCTATATTCTTCGGAAGTCCAATTTATCCAGAGCTGGCATAAATGTCGTTTCCATCTGTCACAAGGGGATTGGGATCCATTCTCGAGAATGTTACAAGCTCGAGATAAAAATGGAGGAGAGTGACAAAAGTGAGACCCCCTGCCGTGTTATTGCTTTACGCAATGCCGTGACTCGGATTCGAACCGAGGTTGCTGCGGCCACAACGCAGAGTACTAACCACTATACGATCACGGCGAGCTACTGGGGACCCAGGCACAAACCTTCTCCCTTGAGCTCTTCTCTGTTGAAAGCCCCGCCCCCTTGATGTGTCACTGACTGGTTCCCACCCAGCTCCAACCTCTCCGCTCCCTGAGTGTACGCAGGCGCACTGGACTTCTTGCGTTACTGATTTCTGTCCGTGCTTGCTCATGGGGCAAATCCCTCCGCTTCACCACCGCGCGGGCTGCGCTCGCAGTCACCTCCCCCCCCCCCCCCCCCCCCCCCCCCCCCGCCCACGCCAAAGCCTCGAAGGACGTTGTGTGGGTTGGTTGGAACTGATTTTCCTTCTGGTGGAGTTTAAGAGAGCCCCATTCCCAACCAGAAGCCTTGCAAATAGCGTGAGCGTCAGGGCACGGTGGGTGTGAGAGGGACCGAGGGCCACCATTGGGGCGACTCGGGGCCTCACATCTGCGCAGGCTAAGTGAGCGCCCAGGTCGTAGTCCTGGCTTCCTAGGAGTCCTTTAGTTTGCAAAGCACTTTCCTGTGCTCTCTTAGGGCCCATGCAGACGACCAGCGGAGACTTCGGCTGGGGAGTCCACGTGTAGGTGTCAGCGCGAGGGCCAGAGGAGCCTGGTAGACAATGGGCACCTTCGGAAGGCTAGCCCAGTGGCGGTATAGACGAGAAGACCAGCGCTCGGTAGCGTGCATTCCGTGGCGTCCCGGTAGCTCGCCGTGATCGTATAGTGGTTAGTACTCTGCGTTGTGGCCGCAGCAACCTCGGTTCGAATCCGAGTCACGGCATTGTGGGAACAATGGCACGGCAAGGGCGCCTTTTTAGATTTGGGAAGTCACATTCCTCTCTGTGGTTATGCCCCGTGTTTGTTGCTGCTTGATATTAGGGCCGAAATTATAATGGGGTAAAAAGTGAACTCTGGGAATTTACTTTCTAATTCTTCATCTGCTTGTCAGTCAGCCAACCTTCATCTTCCCCGTTATGTGATTGTTCCATTTTAGGACGTTATTCTGTGTGGTACTCTTTCTCTTTCTTCATTTGGCCCCTGTCAACAGTCAAATCGTATATTGGGTTCTCTAAAAAGCCTGACACTGGCTAAAACTTCAATACTTGGGAGTGTAAAGATTATAGGAACAATGTGCAAACACTTATTACAGGTTAGAAGAGTGCAGATTAGACAATACACTGTGACGAGTGAAAAATGCGACCGTGCTGGCGGCGCTGGTTCTCATAGCCTCCATGAGGGGTGCTAACGAGCAGTTTGCGGCCTCCATCTCCACAACCTCGGAGTGAGAAGGTACTTTTCTCCTTGAGGATTTTTTTCCTAATCTACCTTAGGTTTAACACAAATTTTATTTGTTTGTTTTATGAGCACCTAAAAATTCCGAACTCAACAAATTTAGGTCTGCCATTTGGCATTAGGCAAAATGGAAGTAAGTTTTACACTTGGCTGTCTCGTGGCTGGCAGCAGCTGTATCACTGTCAAGGAGGGAATGAGATAGGACTTAGTGAGGAATGAGCTTCTCCCAGGGGACCTGAGGGGGTGGCAAAGCAAGTCAGGAAGCATTCCTGGGAGAGATGGACATTGCAGTGGGGTTGTGCCCCCCTTTACTGACAGTCTATCCACAAAGACTGACTGAACAGCGTGTAGAAGCAAGATAGTGTTGAGGGCTGTAATCTCCCCCAGTCTCCCCAAGCCCTGTTCCCTAAATTTGATGAGTTTAAAGCTACACTACAGGACAGCTCAGACCATGAGAGAATACAACGGCGGATGGTGAGCCTGAGAACTTGCCAAATTTTGGATGATTGATTTAAGAGCTATATATATAGAAAATCAACATTACCAGCAGAAAAAGAACCAGCCAACAGGAACATGACAACTTACCAAATAACTACATTGAAGGTTTTTAAATCTGCGGGCTGGAATAAGGTGTCAAGGTGGGAAGCAAGGAAAGGCTCTGGCTTTTTCCCTGATGGCCCTGCCTCCATCCCCCCACTCCTCTCCTGCAGGTGGTTTCATGCTGGGCAATGAGCTGCTCCCCAGAATCTGGGGAGAAAGTCTGGAGCAGTGACTCTCTTGGAGTATTCGAGTAAAAGCAATCAACCAAGAAAATAAAAAACCACAAACATACACCATCTGAGGTAACCCACTCAGCCATTTACATCCAACCAAGGCAGCTGAAGCGTATTCTGAGGGCAGGAATGCCCTAAAGAAAGTCAACAGAAGGTTCCTGGTTGCAGGAAGAGTAACTGAAGGGGAAGGTGCTCTCCTGCACCTCCAACTGCTGACCTTTTCGGCAGGTATACCATTATCCTGGAGATGGGTGCATCCAGCTCGTGAAATTTCATAATATCCTCTTCCAAGGTCACTCACTCAATTCCCCTTACTCTGATTTCAGGCCCACAAAACAGACTTTTGCTAATGATTTGACTGCCCGTGTAGACATTCCTGCAGGGAAGAGCATTGCTCTGAACAAGCTTCTGAGTAGTTGGCATTTGTTCTTCTTACTCTTGGTATTTTGGTTTAGACTCTTAAGAGTCTGGTTGGTATGATTCATTGCCCTTGAATCTGCTTATCTCTGGGCGCACTGGCAAAACGGAGTTTCTGGGCTGGCAAAGCTATGAGCTAGAGACCCTGGCCTGGGATGACCTCACCAGGATTGCTGCTCTGTGACACCCTCTCTGAGCAGTCAGCACCCTCCTCCTTTGACCTCTTGTTTTAAACCCACGTTTTGTAGTTTTTGATTCTGGGGATATGATCCTTCTGTTCCAGCGTGAGGTCCGAGCTCTTCTCTAGGTCTCAGCACCAGCAAAGAGGCAGGCAGAACTTCAACGGGCAAACCTTGAAGGGAACAACTGTAATTTATAAGCTTCGGAGTGTTTGCTTCAACTAACAACCCCATGGCTACCTGGTCACACCGGAGCATCTGGGAGCTGTTGCTGCTGCAGCTGCCGGTCACCACAAGGGTGCAGTACAGACTGGACCAGCATCCCGGTATCACCTGGAAGCTGGTTCAAATTCAGAATCTTGGTCCACAACACAGAACTACTGGATGAGAATCTTCACTTGAACAAGATCCTCCCCAGATGATTCATCTGCACCTTCAAGTTTGAGAAGTGCTGCTGTCATCTAGAGGAACTACCTGGCTCTAAGGGAGGTCTTCACTGTTCACCTTGTGAGTACTTGGGGTTCCTAAAAGGGACCTGCCCATGTCTACTGGGCCTCATCGATGGGGGTGACTTTGAGGTTGTGAGGAAGGAAAGAGGGAGATCTGGGAGGGAGTCACTGAGGGGCCCATGTTTGGGGGCATCTAAGGAGGAGGCAGCTTCCTGGACTTCCACTAGGAGGCGCTGCACCCCAGGAAGTGGAAGTAGAATGCTGAGGTTGGATAAGACTCAGTCTAGAGGACTCCACTTTGGACTTCACCCCTCCAACATGGATTCTCTGGATGTTCCTGACTCAAGTTCCATTCATTCATTCATTCACTCATTCACTCACCATTCAAAATAGCATCTTTTAGCTCTTAAAGTACAGTACATCATAGGGAGCTGCAAAGCTGTATACAGATACTTCTTGCCCATGTGGTTTACTTTCCAGCTGGAAGAAAATACTAGCCCACAGGTAACAATAAGAAAACAACAGAAGACATGCTGTAGATGGAAGAGGCATTTCTCACTGCGGTGGAAGGAAACTCTCCAAGGAAGAGCTGACATAAGCTTCCAGCAGAATTGTAAAATAATTGAAATTTGTTTTCAGCACTTCCAGCCCCCTCATTCTGACACCCCTCCACCTCTTTGTGTTGTCGTTATCTCATTGATTCTCATTCATTTCAATTAAAAATATTTATTGACGGCCTACTATGTGCCAGGCACTGATCTAGGCTCTGGGGCTACAGTCAGGAATAAGACATTATATACGATAAGATGTGTTGTTCTCATAGACCTATATTCTAGTGCAGGAATCAGAAAGTTAAACAAAAATAAAGAAGAGAATTTGAGCCAGTGGAAAATAATGTGACACAGTGTCCTCCTGTTCCCTGCCTATTGCCCACCCTTCTACCCACTCTGCTCCTTTGTTTGTACAAAGTACGATGACTGATAATAGTAAGTGTTGCCTTTTAATAGGGATCAAAGTTTTACACCAAAGAGATAAACTAACCTAGAGTGGCCCCTATGTGGCATAAAGAGCCTTCAGATCTGAGGCAGTCTTGTGTGGGCAGGGTGAGGAGGATTCTGTGGTGACCTACATGAACCCACAGTACAATCCAATACACCCAGGTGGATGCTGAGGGCCAGGGAGCAGTGCCAGATGACCCCACAGGGAGGTCAAGAATTTGCCAAGGAAGCCAGGAAAACAAAGTATCCACCCAAAAAAATAAGAAAAAATTTCGAAAGAATGAAAAGCACTGAAGTGATCATTTCAGGAAAACAACAACAACAACAACAACAAAACCAAAAAAACAAGCCCAGAACTTTGTTGGGAAATAGTAAACTATAAAATAAGTACTTAAAAAATTTTCGATTACATGTGAGACATCATAATCTTTTCAGTGCTTAAGACCTTTGTAGGTTTAATCCAGCACTGCTGATACACTGAATCCGGCCCCTGGATCAAAGATGCAACCCCTAGGGAAAGAAACGGGCGGACCCTGAATTGATTAAAATTGCATTTCTGTCACCCAGTAGAACATATTCAAATAGAAAATAAATGCAGTAAAAAAGAAATAAAGTTGCATTTCCTGCATTCTTGAGTTTGTCAACTGACATGTGCACCTAATACACATGCCAAGTGACTAGCACAGAGGTGCTCAATATGCATTAGTTGGTCTCTTGGTTCCAAGTACTTCTCTCCACACCCACAAGAAGAAAACATGGGGAAATCCTGAAGGACTATTTCTGTCATGAGGCCTAAAACTCCTTCTTGAGTCAGGAAGAATGCAGGAGCTGCCTCTCGGAAGCAAAGGTCTAAATCCATGGTTTCAAAACATTATTTTAGAACTGATAACCAGGAATGAATTTTTCATCATGGAATGAGAAAAGAAGGTCAGTGCAGTAAGCTTTTAAAAACCCTAAATGTATTTAATTCAAAAGACTACCCTCTCGGCTGAGATTATGTCCTTCCTACTTTTGAGGTGTTAAAGTGACTTTTCTTTTAAAAAATGATGGAGAGAGTAGGTGATAATTTTTAAAAATGTTTTTTCTTGGAAAAATTTAAAATTGGCAATCCTATGTTGATCTCCAAAATTATTTTTGGAATTTTACTGACCAGTGAAATCTAAAAGTATAAAGCTCACTATACAGCCCAGAGAGCACAGCATCAGACTGAGAAGAAATGGTCCTCAGTGAGTACGGGGTTTGCAGAGGGATGCTCCAAGGGAGAATTGTCCCTGTTCTGTCAGGATATAGTCCAGGGTGATGCTCATCCACCTACCAAACAAACAGTAGTCCCTCGTATGACCTGTGCTAGGCCTTGGAAATATAAATTCGAATAAGACCAATACTTACTCTGAGATTCTCTCAGCCCAGGGTTAATCAGATGAGTGAAGAAATAATTACAGCCAGGCTAGAAATATATACAAAGTATATTGGTGCTTAGATCATTCATTCCACCAGGATATGACATTTGAGCTGGGTTCCAAGGCATGCATAGTGATTTTCCTGGTAGAGAAGGGGAAAGGGTATTCTAAGCAGAGAAAGGCAAAAACAAAGGCAAGGAAGCATGGACATACAGACAGCATAAGAAAAGACAAGTCAGAGCCAGCCCTTGTGGCCTAGTGGTTAAAGTTTGGCACTCACTGCTTCAGCAGCCCAGGTTTGGTTTCTGGTCCCATGGAACCATACCACTCATCTGTCAGTAGCCATGCTGTGGCAGAGGCTCACACAAAAGAACTAGAAGGACATACAACTAGAACATACAATTATGCACTGGGGCTTTGGGGAGGAGAAAAAAAAAAGAGGAAGAATGGCAACAGATGTTAGCTCAGGGTGAATCTTCCCTAGACGCCCCCCCCCCCCCCCAAAAAGTGAAAAATGGATTTAAAAAAAAAGATGTCATAGCTGTGACATAAGATATGGATGGAGAGTGAAGGTGGAGCCAAATTGTGATGAATCTCTTGCCCCTTATTGAGTCAAACGTTTTGCCCCAGACTGGTGGTTCTTGACATTTTGTGGTAACTTATTGCTTTGGGAATCCATTGAAAGCTATAGGCTTGTTCTCCAAAATAATGCACTTATGACAAAATGTGGGGAATTCACAGATTTCCTGGAGGTCATCCATAGGCTTTGTTATAGGCATTAGGGGACCATTTAAGTCTCCGTTTTTAAGCAGAGGAGGGACATAATCACATCTATGTTTAAGAAAGGTGAGATGTAAATGGGTAACTATTGACAAAAGTCTTAATTCAAAGGAGAAACAGAAGAGAATTTCAGCCTGCTGGTCCGGTTGTTGAGGTTGGGCTTTGGGACTAATCTGGGGGTGGAGGAAGGACTCTTCCTTCAAATCACACCCACAGGTGTTTCTTCTTTAGCTCAGCGGTAGAGGAGATAGACATATTGGATGAAAGGAATGGATGTGAGGCTTGAGAAGAAGGTCTAATATCAAGCGGGAAATATTTTCTAGAGTCACAGTAGTCAAAATAGTATGAAAATAGATGTATCCGTGTTACCCTAATATCACTGTTAGTATTGAGAATCTGACATGATGACAGAATGTGCAAGTTTCAAATGTAATTTTAAGTTAAAAGAGAGAGAAAGACATGCAAAAATTGCAACAGACTTGACCTTTTTACCTTTCCCAACTTTCTCCTACATTTCAGAGTCAAAATACTTCCGAGTCATGACTACTCTTTGGTTCGCTGGCCCCATCCTGACTCTAAATGACTTCCTTTTTTACCATATCACGAAAGCTATAAAGAACTCCTTTCCCCCTAAACTCTCTTTAGATCAAATGCTCTGAGAGAACTCATGGTGGTTTTAAAATATGTTCACAAATTCTTTGATACGCCTCCTTTCTAGAAGTAGAGCTTAATTTCCTTCCCTGGAGTGAGGGCTGAACTGAGTGAGTTCTTCAAATGAATAGAATAAAGTAGAAATAATGGTGTGTCACTTCTGAGATGAGTAATAAAGTGCACTGTGGCTTCCTCTTTGCTGTCTCTTGGTTCACTAGCTCCGTAGGAAGCCAGCTGCCATCTCATGAGGACAGTCAGGCAACATCCTGGAGAGACACATGAAGTGAAGAACAGGTCTCCTGCCAACCAGTCATCAAGGAAATGAGATCCTTGACCAATAGGTATGTGAGTGAGCCATCTCGGAAGCAGATTCTCCAGCCTCAGTCAAATCTTCAGATGACTGCAGCCTGGCTGACGTCTTGACTGCAATTTCATGAGAAACTCTGAACCAAAACCACTCAGCTAAGTTGCTTCAAATTCCTGAATTCAGAAACTGTGAGACAATCAATGTTTGTCATTTTAAGCTGCTAAGTTTTCAAACAATTTGTTACACTGTAATAGATCATTAATAACAGATTTTGTTGCCTGAAAGTGGGACACTGCCAAAACAAAAACCTAAAATGTGAAAGTGGCTTTGGAACTGGGCAGATGCTGGAAGAACTCTGAGGGGAGTGTTAGTGAAAGTCTGAGCGGCTTTAGAGAAGCTACCTGTCTTCTGTTCTCCAAATTCCATACAAGTGCCTCTCATATGTGGAATCTAACATGGAAAATGGTTGTCAAGCGATTCTAAGAAATGTTTTCCAGACTTTCTTAACCCTTGGAGGAACACAGAAGAGGGATGCTGAGTTGCCAGTAGACAGTCTGGAGCAGCTCATTACTTCAGGTACTCAGCATACATATACACCTTTTTACCCACATTTAATTTTCAAACAATAATAGCAACAACATAATGCTTTCACCTAATGTGCAGTGACTATCTCTCACACAAACGAAGATGCCCTTACCGTTTCCCCTCAAAAGGGGAGACCCAAAGTCTTATCAGTCATTTATCTCTTTATGATGGTTATTCTTTTTCTTTTTCAGTTACAATCCCCCTGATACCCTGTAACCTAAAAACTAAATCATGAGGTTAACTACCATCAACTCACTCTGTATGAAAGAGTACAGGAAGGGGAAGGACAATAAAGAAATTAACAAATGTAAATATATATGTAATAAACCAAGGAAAAATACGCCTAGCTACTAAAATCTCTTTCCTTAATTGGTGACGAGGTGGTAGTTGGTGTTTATAATTTCCTTCTTTCCCAACCAATTCACATTTCCTGTGCCCTCAGCCAGCACTCAGGTACTCATGGTTCTTTAACTGATGATATGACTCAAACCTTCACTCTTAAGAGTGTGAACCATTAGTGGTCCTGACTGAACTGTATTGCTGTGGTCTTCCCGTAACTTTTACCATGAGACATCAAAGTACTAAGGGGCACCATATTCAGAATAAGAGTTAAGTTCATTGAGGAATTGCTGTCCCCTCCATAATGGGACAATGTAATCAACCTGCTACCAGGTGACTGGCTGGTGCCACTGAAGAATGATCCATATTACAGACTCAGCATTGGTCTCTGCTATTGACAGATTTAGCAATCACCAGTGGGAGATGCCAGATTAGCCTTGGTGAGAAGTCTCTGTTGTAGAGCCTATGCATAACTTCCATCCCTGCCACCATGGCCACTTTATTCATGAATCCAGTGAGCAAGCACTGGGGTAGCAGAGGAAATAGACTAAAAGATATACAGTCTCTTGCCAGGGGTTCCCATTGGCTAAACCCAACAAGAAACCAGAGGGCAAGGCAGCCTAGTAATGCAGCCCACACAGATCAAAGCAAGATGGAGAAAGATGGAGAGGGGATCTGGAGGAGGAAACAAAAGCTACCCAGTGTTTTCTCCATTGTGGTGCCTCAAGTAAGATCTCTGCTCACCAAACCTAGACTTTTTTCAATTAATAATTTTGTAGGCACCCATCTTAATTCTAGGGAGATCATGAACAATTAGCCAATGACAAAGATGCGTGCAGCCTAAACCATTCTGATTACCATGCATGCCCTGCATCCCATTTCCAGAACCATGACCATACTGTCCTTGGCATTTATATCCTGCCATTTAGCCCCTGCTGCTCTGAGACCCTGTTATTCCCACTCAGATCAAGGAGCGAAGGAAAATGCCTGGAACATAGGGTATATTCAGTAAATACTTGTTGACTGTGTAAAGACCTGGTGAGTTAGATATAATTATTTACTCTCTGTATATTTTTGTTGGAGTCAACTGACTTACCTTTCTGGCTATATTTTCTCTTATAAGAGAGAACTTATAAGTTCTCTCTTCCAGTTCTTAGAATGATTCCCTAATGCTTAATACCAGTCATATATATTACTTTCAAGACCAGAAAGCTTAGTTGTTGGATGGACTAAGCTTCAGGGAAGCGGCAGCATCTGTAATGTTCTTCGTTGCCTCCATCTCAGAAGTTCTATTTTCAGCAGTGAAGGGTGTGAATTTTTTCACATCTCTGGCAAGGTCAGAACTCAGAGGATGTGAAACGGTAGCAGGGAAACAAACACAAGACTGAGGAAGTCCAGAGACTTGGGTTCTAGCCTAGTTCTGCCATTTGGGGACTGTGTTAGTTTCCTAAGGCTCTTGTAACAAATTATCATAAATAGGGGGCTTAAAACAGTAGAATTTTCCTCTGTCACAGTTCTAGAGGCTAGAAGTCCAAAAGCAAGGTGTTAGCAGAATTGCACTCCCTCCAAAGGCTCTAGGCAAGAGTCTTTCCTTGCCTCTTTCAGCTTTTGGTGACTCCAGGCATTCCTTGGCCTGAGGTTTGCCTAATTCCATCTCTGCCTCTGTCGTCACATTGCTCTGTCTCTTCTGTGTCTCAAATCTCCCTCTGACTTTCTCTTACATGGACATCTGTCATTGGAGTTAGGGCCCACCCTAAGTCCAGGATGATCTTGTCTTGGATCCTTAGCTTAATTACATTTACAGAGACACTTTTTCCAAATAAGATCACATTCAAGATTCCAGGCATTAGGACTTGCACATATCTTTTTGGGGGGCCACTATTCAACCCACTATAGGCACATCAAGTCACATATTCTCTGGGACTCATTTTCCCCATCTGTAAAATGAAGAAGTTGGACTAGATGAATCTCTAAACATTTTATTATTCTCTTAATCTTTACTTCATCTAATTGAGGTTCTATAAATAATATCACCCTAAACAAAGTGGTTATAGAAGACAGCCAGTAATTGACCACTGCATAATTCCCCAAGGCACAGCTACACCACGTAGACAAAAGGCCCAGCTACTGACTTTTGTCCTGAGTTTGTAAACCTAGTTTCAGCCTGGCTTAGTCTCAGGAAACTGAAGCTGGCTCTAACTTCAATAGGTTGCTTCAACAGCTCACATCCATTCACTCAAAAAGAAGCAGGGATTTCCCATTCTTTAACAAAGGCTGATTGAGGGGAGAAGGCCCTCTATACTCAATCTTCACCTCAATGATTTAGTTAAAAGGTTGTCCAGAATAAAATTGTTTTTCTTCTTACCATTGGATTTTGCAAACCTCTGTCCTTATATATTTTGTTAGTGTTGTCCTATTATCTTTAATTTTCTTGGGTCTCAGAAAGCCACGGTGCAGATTTCATGACTCTTGAAAAGAAAAGAAAATTTGTTGGAATGCTTTATTTAAGTATAAACCATATTCATAAGTTATTCAGATATATATGAATGGCTATTTTGGCAGGGGAAACCTTAGCAATTCTTAATGGGCTCTAAAGAAAAAGTTGTTGAGTCTACGCTGAGTGATTTAAGGGCCTGCTTTCCTGGGAACCAGCAAGGCAACAAAGGCTCAGCCACTAGATAACAAAGCATCTTGAAATTCTACGAAGAGCTGGTGACCCACCCTAAAATATTTCCAAGGGGATGCAAAGGCCCAACATTTTAATGAGGCAGAAGGTTAAGATTGGACAATACGCAGAAAATAAATCTGATAACACTTCATAACAGTTTCATAGAAAAATCCCTATGTTTCCAATGGTCTCCTTCTAGCCCCCCTCTCCCAAGTAGCTGGTTGTGTATCAGTTTGGAAAGGGCAATAGTCTTTGTGATTAATGTCCAGTGCTCTGGCCACCCCAAGACATGGCAGAGATACAGCTACAGTTGTCAATCAACAGAGCTCTCCCACCTCCTGTCTCCTCCTCCACTCACTGCTGCATCCCTCTCCTTCCCCCTGCCTATTCTAACAGGGTGCTCTCCTGCCACCCTCTCTTCAGGCAACTCTCCCCACCCTGGCCCACCTCACATATAACTTTCTAATCAGGTCCCATAACCCTGGGCCTGGGACCCTGTTCTTTAATTTCCAGGGTAATCAGTTAGTCATTTAGGTTTTATCTTAAAAGCTTTATAACTGTTTATTAACCTTTGCTAAGGTTTATGCTGTGCCAGCCTCAAGTTGCTTTATTGTAGTTTTCTATCTTCTGGGAGATAGGGGAAAACCAGCAAGTCAGCAAACCTGATCTGCTGATTTTAGCTTCACACTCTTGTAGACATCAGCTCTGATTCCTAAGCTTTCCCACCCAGAGCGCTTGAACCTTCTTTCCTCTCATTAAATATATCTCTTTATCCAGTTCCCCTCAGAGGGAGCTAACTGACCTGCTAAATTGTTGAAAGGTGTTAAAATATTATCCTCCTACCCCAAAGTAACATGATCATTTTAATGGAAACATCTTAAGCCCACCTCCTTTATGCTGAGAGCTTGAGACCAAGACAGATCATGAAATAAGATTCTCTGGTACCAGCAGGGCCTCATGGTATACTCGGACTTCAAAGCATTCTCGTCCCACAGAGTCTGTCTCATTTGTGGTATAATATCTGAGATGTGGCAAAGGAGCAATGGAGTGTGAGAAAAAGTAGTGTTGTGTCCATTTGTGAGGAATAAAAGCTGTATATCAGAAAGAAATTTGGCTTGGGCAAGAGTGGGCCTAGAAGGTGTCTGCTCATTTGAACCTCTCGGAGCATAAATCCTGAATCATTATAGAGGAAGCGGCTGTGTTGGTCTGCTCAGGCTGCCATAACAAAATACCGTAGACTAGGGGCTTAAACAACCTCATTATGACCTCATTTAACCTTAATTACTTCCTTACTAAATATAGTCACATTGGGGTTTAGCGATTCAACATATGAATTTGGGGTTGGGGGCACAGTTCAGCCCATAGCAGCAGGAAGGCTTAATCCAGACCCCTTGCTCTGTGCCCAGAAAAGTAGGGGCACATCCTCCAGTGGTAGAGCCAGCATTCTACTGTTCTGGAAGCAAGGGGTGGAGGCTGGGGCGAGGCTTATAAACCACTGCTAGGAGCTGCAAGGGCATCCCAGGTACATGCAGTGATGTGGTATTTAGTGTTGGCTTCACACATTCTGCAGCCTAGGGCCCACACAGGCCTGGATCTTTCAGCACATGAAGTCTCTTTGCTCAGATGCTCTGTCTAACACCTGTGACCCACAGGTCCACAGCCTGGGGCCAACAGGTGTGCAATTTTAGGGTCTCAAGAAGGATTCCTTGGCCTCCAAAATTCACATATTCAACAAATGTTAAGGAGCCAGGCACTGATTTAGGCACTGGGGAGACAATCTTGAATAAGACAATGCCGACTTCCCTCACTTGCTCCTCAATTCTGAAAAGCCCTTTAACAGGGCACAGAAACTACATGGGTACTTCCTGATGTTGGTTCCCAGTAAGGCCGCGGATCTCAGATCCTTTCCTGAAGACAGATTTTGATCAGGCCAGAGAGTGGACCCCAGAGGATGGAGAAAAGGGAAAAGAGCGAGGGGGCTTTGGCTGCAAAGACTCTCTTTGCTGGCTTCCCATTTATCTGTGCTGTCCTTCAATGCATGTCTCAGACACAGCCCCTCCTCTCCAGGCCCCCGTCTGACCCAGGTTGGACTCCATTTCCCCTCTCCTACTCTCATGATATGGGCAGTGATTCCCTCCAAAAGGATTGGATTGGGGCTGCTTGCCGAGGTGGAGGGGAGAGTGAAGCGAGGAAACTGCAGCAACCACTCTGTTCCATCTTCCTCACAAGCGGGTTCCACTCTTTTAAGCTGCAGAGTCAGCAAACCCGCCACCTGGAAAAGGTCCTGAGAACTGGGCCTGTGGACTGACTCACAGGCGGAGTTTGCAGACTTCAAAGCTGGCGCCAGCCTGGCAGCCCTTCCCTACTGTTAGCAGTATCTAACAGTATCTAGAATTATCTTAGAATTATCTTAGTTCACTTGAGGCAGACTGCGAAGTACACTTTTATCTTCATTGCAACACTGCTTACTTACAGAGGGCCTTTTCAGGAACTGGAGCAGCTTCCTGAGAAGATGTGAACTGAGGGGCTGAATGAGCCCCCCAGCTGCAACGCCCTTATCAGTGCCCTCTGGGGCTCTAGGGAAGCCAGGGGGCAAGTTTGGAACCTACCGACCAGGAAGCAGTGACTCTATTTGAGAAAATACCCAACTGTCTGGATTCATAGCTAAGATTTCCACTTAACACCAGTTTGCAAGTTGCTTAACTTCCCTAAGCCCCAGCTTTCATAAAATAGGGGTTTAAAAAAGCAGTAACTACCTCGTGGGGGGTTGGGAGGATTCAGGGAGATAATGCATGGAAGGCCCTGGGCATAGGGCTTGGTGTTGAGCAAGCGTTCCAGAAAGGTTAACTGTTATTATGAATAATAACTGAGGTTTTTTTGGCGATCATGTTAGGACATGGTTTTTGTGAGCATTTTCTCCCTCGCCCTATAGGCATGTGTCAAGTTCCACCAAGCCCATTCAGAGCTCTGACACACAGCTTGACAGAACGTCATCAAGGTCTGGGCCCACGGTGCCTGGGTGCCAAGCTCAAGGAGGCCTCCCAAGCAGGCAGCATTCACTCACCATGGCGCGGAGTGTTTTTCTTTTACAAAAATATGACTGCTCAGGGGCCAGCCCCGTGGCCGAGTGGTTAAGTTTGAGCGCTCCACTTTGGCGGCCCAGGGTTTCACCGGTTTGGATCCTGGTCACGGACATGGCACTGCTCATCAGGCCATGCTGAGGTGGCATCCCACATGCCACAACCAGAAGGACCCACAACTGAAATATGCAACTGTGTACTGGGGGGATTTGGGGAGGAAAAAAAAGCAGAAAAAAAAAAAGACTCCTCAGAGTGCTATTCTTTGTCTAGCATTTCTTTCTCATATCCTGCAGAAAATATCCTAAAAGAAAATAATAATAATATCTAATGCTTATTAAGGGCTCTATGTACTGCAGGACTCTTTTAAGGCACAGGATATTTAGAAGATTAATTTTTTTAAAAAGCCTAGTTACCTTAAATGAGAAAATGTAGCATTTCATTTGGCTATATAATTATTAAGGAATAATTGATGTATTTTTTGGTCTGAATGTTACAGTCGTGTGACAAAAGGATTAGTTGCTTGTTTATGGTCAATAAATTTGCCTCTAGTCTTCCAATAATTTATTATGCAATAAATAACATGGTATACAATATATAATTTATTATATGCAATAAATCTGAGCAGCTTTTTCTTAGGAAATGCACCTTATTATCCTGTTCCTTTTGTTAATTACAAAGAGATCTTCTTTAGATGAAGAATTTAAATGTAGGATTTGTGACATGGGAAAAGGAGCTCCCTCTAATTTCTCTTTATAAGATAGTCAGTGCAGACATAATATTCATTTCCCTTAAGGGAACAGTGGCTTTTGACCAGAAGAAGAATGGTTTCACAAGAAATCTGTGAACTGATCAGCAAAGTATCCTTGAGCCTTGTGTCAGTCAAAAAATGAACATTGGGGTGCTGGCCCAGTGGTGTAGTGGTTAAGTTTATGTGCTCTGCTTCGGTGGCCTGGGGTTCATAGGTTTGGATCCCCGGCACAGACCTACATACCGCTCATCAAGCCATGCTGTGGTGGGGTCCCACATATAAAATAGAGGAAGATTGGCACAGATGTTAGCTCAGGGCCAATCTTCCTCACCAATCTTCCTCCTCAGACTTCCAGCCTCCAGGACTGTGAGAAATAAATTTCCGTTGTTTAAGCCACTCAGTCTATGGTATTTTGTTATGACAGCCCAAGCAGACTAAGACTCCAATAAACTTTCCAGACCATGTTTCTCCTTTTTTTGACAGATGTTTGCACTTGGACCAGTATTTGTGTTGAAACCATCTGATGATCTGGCTGCCCCTTGTTCCTGGCTCTGAGGTCACCTCTTGGACCTGAGAACAGATTTGGCTCTACCACTTTGGATGCCTGTCCTTGCACCTTAAACATGACCTGGGGCTCT
Source organism: Equus quagga (assembly GCF_021613505.1). Lineage (NCBI taxonomy): Eukaryota > Metazoa > Chordata > Mammalia > Perissodactyla > Equidae > Equus > Equus quagga. Next base: position 41,783,307 of record NC_060268.1, read on the forward strand.
TTCAACCCAAGCCCAAGCCCAGCCCAGCCCCTGATCCCACCCTGCTGGGTTACCCCCAGGTGATGGGTCAGATGATACTTATGTGTCAGGAGCCTTCAAAGGTACAATGAAAAATAAGGATAATAAGGCATGGTAGGACAAACATTGAATCTAAGTTTAGGGAGAGAGGAAGAAGAGAGAGCCACAAAAGGGAGGAGAGAAAAGAGACAGGACATTTATTGAACATCTCTGTGTGCCAGGCAATGTGTCAAAGACTCTCATTTAATTATTTCACTTAATTAAATGAATTATTTATTTTATTTGATTCCACAGCTCTGTGAAGATGCCATTGTTATCACCCTTTTAAATATCAAATAGCTTGTCTACAGGTTTTGCCCTAGATGGTAAAGGTGAGATCTGGGGGGAGATAGACAAAAGCTCTGTGGGGCTAAAGAGGACATGGATTGTTGCGTGAGTGTGGCTGTGGATGGTAAGAGAGGGAATACAGAATGGAAAGCTAGAATTCACTCTGACATCCAGGTTTGCCCTCATGCATCCAGGTTCTTTCCACATCCCCAGGCTGGCTTGGCTCATTGTTGGCTCTGTGACCCCGGGAGCAGGACATCACCTCTCTGAGGCTATATTTTCTTATCTGGAAAATGGGGAAAGTACACTTGTCATACTAATTCAGAGGGTTATTTCCAGGGTCTGGTGAGTCAACGTACAGGAGTGAAATTCATGCAGGGAAAAAAAGCCATAAAGATTCAGTTCCACACCTTGTCATAGTTCCTATCCCAAGGAGGTGACAGTGCAGCTAAGGGGGCACAACATAAACCAAGTGATAACAATATACATGTGACTGCAGCGTTAGCCATTTGAATGTTCTCAAAGTCCTCTGACCTGCTGGAAAGCCGCATTCTTTAACATTTAAATAAACTTGTCTTGAACTCCCACTTCCTGTAGAATGAGAATAATCACCATCATTCCCAATATTTCTGAGAATTCTTGGGGCCTCTCTCCTTGTTGTCTCTGACTCTGTTTGTACACTTCTGTTAAATTCTCTAACTTTGCTGGATGGGTTGTCTTTTTTTTTTCTCTATCACCTACCTGCCCTCCCACCCCCACCCCTTGGCAGCCCTGAACACCACCTGGCTGCCTGAATTCCCCAAGTACCACTGACACCAAGCTGTATGTGTAGCAGATTTTACTGAAGACTTGAGGGAACGAGGGCGAAGTTGTAGCTCAGCATAGCAAATGTTAAACATCCCTTTCTTTAATTGCCCCTTGGCCATTGCCACTTCTGAAAAGACCTCACTGGCCTGCTTTTTCCATAAAGCCCCAGCAGCCACCATATTGCTCCTTTGCTTTCTCTTTCTTCTCCTGTTCTCTTCTACCTGCTCCTCCTAAGATGCTCCAATAATTCCTGCTGTAGTACTTACGGAGGACAAGATGGCCACCACGTATTGAATGCTTACTTTGTACTAGGCACTATGCTAAGTGCTTTACATTTCTCAACTAACAGACATTCTCATTTTCCTCTGCTCCAGACAATCCAGGCACATATCCTAGGAGCTTCTATTTTCTTTCAATAAATAATTTTTACACAACGTCTATGTGGTAGGTGTTGGGGTCTCTGCTCTAATGGAGCTTCATAGCCAATCAAGATAATAACCAATCAAGAACCAATTAGGATAATTTGCTTAAAAAAAAAACCCCACAATTCTCAGTGAGGAATTCTATTGCTGCTTTTAAACAAACTTTTTTTCTCGAGGCTACGATATAAGACAATATTATCACAAACCGCAATATTAGAGAAAAATACAAAAAATGCCACATGATTGACACATGAGTAGCTCAGGCAATAAAGGAGGACAGTGAGTTCATCAGGAGCTGAAATGGAGTCCAAAGGCTTTTAGGAAAAGGGGGAGTCATCTGAGTTGGATCTTGAAGGATGGGTAGTACAAGAACAGAAAGAGGCTGGGGTGGAATGAACAGTAGAGAGTCACGGCTAAGAGCAAGGACTCTGGGCTCAAACTCTGTCATTTGCTCACTTTGGGGCTTTGGCAAATGGCTCCATTGCTCTAATCCTGAGTTTCCTCGTCTGGAAAAGTGGGATACCATATTACCTTCCTCAAAGGTGTGTGGTCAGAATTAAATGAGAAAAGGCATTAAGTGCATTTCAGGCACGGAATACTGCCTGAGATATGATAAAATGAACAATATAGCTTAAGAAAAAGAGCACAAAGAATCTACATTAGGATCTTTACACTTTAGCTATTAAAATTTTTGGAGAACCTTACCATTTATACAAATGGTTTTTTCCTTTTACTTTTCTCTAATTCAATCATTCCCAATCTTGTAGGCAGATATGCTTATCAACATTTCCAATTTGGGGAAATGGAAATTGAAGCTCAAGGCAGTTAAATACTTTCCCCAAAGTCATGTGGTCACTTTGCCCACAGAGCCCCTGACTCCAAATCTTCCAATCCTGCCTTAAAAGTAAAACACCCCAAGAGAGAGAAAGCCTGAAATGCTTAATAACTAATAGATTGGCTAAGGATTACTTCCTTATAAGTTGTTTTCTGAACCAGGGTAGACTCTCACCAATGGGATAGAGTCAGAGCAGCCAGGGGGAGGGCGTGGGAGACCAACACCAACTTTCTCAGATTTTGTCTGCCTCACTGTGCAGCCATGGAGAATAATTAGCCAACTATGAATCAGCAAGGAATACTACAGATCAGGTTTTCCAACCAGAACCCAAGCCAAAAGTCTCCCAAGGAGTTCAGCAAAGAGAAAATAGAGATTCTAATCCACAGTCCTGTAAGACTAGTTGTGGGAGGCTGTTGTTGATGCTGAATCTCTAGAACACATGAGCATGCTCACAAGCCCTCACTGAATTCTCCACAAGCCTCGTTGACTCCCACCAAGGCCAGGACTGCTCACCCACCTGCTCCCTGACACATGCGCCCTTAGCACTGCCTGCCTTGGTCAGCAGCTCTGCTCTGCAAGGACTGAGGCGGCCCCCGCAGGCATTCTGGAGGCTGTTACCCCAGAGCACTCTCTATCACGGCTTTCCCAGCAGAGCACTGCAAAGGATAAGTAGAAGGAGAGATGGGAAGTAGAGAGGAAGGGGTTTGAGGAAGAGACAGAGAAGAGACAGGGAGGGAAGTAGAGTCAGAGAAAGAGAGAGAAATTACAAACAGGACGTGAAAGCAGAGGACAGGAAAGAAGGTAGAAATCCCCCCATGCCAGGGCGGAGGGTGATAAAGCCCTAGGACTTACCATAGTCTCACTCCGCTTTCTGTGGCCAGATAACATTTAGTTGATCTTTCAGTTAGGTATTTTTAGAAATTCTTTACTGAAAAAGCAAGTTATCCAACACGTGGTCATGAATTGGCCAAGACCAGTGCTGCAGTATGGAGGGGTGTTTATCATCTCCTTCTTCTATTTCCACATCCTTCATACATTTGGTGTCTCACCACTCTGAAAGGAACCCCGCTTGCGGGACAAGGCTAGAGAGAAAAAACCTTTAAACTTCTTGCAGGCAAAATTCAAAAAGCATCAAAATTCCATGAGAAATGGCAAGGACTTCAAAAAATAAACTATAATTGGGTAAATAAGACATTATAAAAATAATGAGGTTCTTGGAAAACATTTGTCATCATCACGCTTTTCAACCTGCCATTTAACTGCCCCCAGTAATTCAAATGGCTTAGTATTCAGGGTCAACCCCATCCAAAATAGTGACATTGGAGAGATGTATCTTTAAATGCTTCCCTTTGCATTCCACTATATGTCTCTTTTTCTCCTTCACAAGCTGTTCCCTCAGGGAACTTCCGCTCTAGTGAGAGGGACAAAGCCCCTAGATCTAGCAAGAGCTCTATACCTAGTGCTAACATATGCCTAGCTCTAACACAAGGCCAACTGAGAACAAGCGCCAATGCTTGGGCGGAGGGGGGCGACAGGAGGAGAGAAGCAAGTATAAGGAATGCTTTACCTAGGACGTAATGGAAGGGAGTTGGGAGGAGGTGGTATCTGAGAAGATAACAGTAAATTCTTGTTTACGACTTACTGGTGCTGAGACATCAGCAGGAATAACCTTCAGATTTTGGGGCAAATACGAGTGTGGGGCGAGACTTCTCAAAGTCAGGATTAGAGATAAGGACTGGATGCTATCTCCATGAAGTGGGAGGTGTGTCCCTGAGGGCCTGAGTGCACAAAGAGCAGAGCACAGAGTCCTTATGCCATGCCCACCAGGCAACTACCCGAGGCTTGATGACTTGCATTACCTGCAGTCAGTGCAGTTGTAGTTGGCAGGAAGATCTTAAAGGTCCATTTTGCTCTAAAAATCTATATGACTCTACACGATAACCTGCTCCACACCCCCCAGATAACAGCTATTTTATGACGCTGGCTGGCGCCAAGGAGATGGAATTGAGCAAGAGAGGACCAGGAGGGCCTCCAAGTACTCCTCTTTGGTACTTTGATTTCTTCAATCATCTTCTTGGAAGCAGTGTAATTTCCAAATCTGTTCTCTTCTCTAGCTGATAACAAATCCACTCAATATTAGCTCAGTCAATGATTAGAAAGTTGGAACTTTCAGTTTTTTGGTTCTCTGCCCTTCCTCTAAATACAATTCCTTTACTTTAGACAAATTTTCTGCATTTTCTCCAAAGCTTACTAAATGACATTAGCACTGCATTAACACTGGCAGACCTAACCTTAACGCTCAAGAAGGGGTCACCTACATGAGAAGATTTGAGTGGTGCCAGAAATGTCCTGATGTTCAAAGCTATCTAGCTCCTTCCGTTCGAGCACGATTTCTTCTATCTTTTTCGTTATTCATTATCCAACAAGTATTTATTAAGTGCCTGTTGTGTAACAGCTCTAGCAGGCACTGTGCATTTGAGCTGTGAGTGATGAATGTTTTGGTTAGTTTGTGTGTTTGTTTTAACTATGTTACTGGGCTGGTGGAGAGGCTTTCTGTCTGTCTAACAGATGACTGAGGGCATCGCAGAGGAGACTGGAGTTTTTCTGGAGGTGAGACAGGAGTAGGAATGTCTTCATAGGTATGTGACCTGGGCAGTCGCACAGGGCTCATTCTCAGAAGGGCCCTGTGCTTAGTTTAATGCTCTGCTGTTTCTGTCTCGAAATTCTTAATCATTTTTTAATGAGGAGGCCCATGTTTTCATTTTGCAAATTACGTAGCTGGTCCTAGTTAGGAGAGATTCCTTTGGAGAGAATTCTGCACCTGGGGGTAGAAGAATATAGAAATAATAATAGAAGTTGCACAGGAGTAAAGAGAAAGGCACCAAACACCACTCTGAGATGTGGATTTGAGTCCATTAGAACTATTTTATTGAGCTGAATTGAGGTGAAGTGACAAGCAGTCCACAGTGAGCATTGAGCTAAGTAAGCACTTCACATGAATTAACTCAACTTAGGATTCTATGCAATGGACAGCATAGTTATCATTGTTAGTTCTTAAACTAATGCTATTTTGTTATGGCCAACTAGCCATTCTACTTACAAAATGGTAGGCAATAGTTTTTATATAGATGTCTGCTCTCCCCTACCCATGCCCTCAGCCCACCAGTGCAATCTGCTACTATTTGAAGTTACATCTTTAGATCTGCAAGTCCTCTACCAAGGTAGAAGTGAAAGCTTTTTTTTAAAATTTTTATTGAGTTAATGATAGGTTACAATCTTGTGAAATTTCAGTTGTACATTATTGTTTGTCAGTCGTGTTGTAAGTGCACCCCTTCACCCTTTGTGCCCAACCCCCATCCCATCTTTCCTTTGGTAGCCACTAATCTGTTCTCTGTCTGCATTTTTAAATTCCTCATATGAGTGGAGTCATACAGAGATTGTCCTTCTCTATCTGGCTTATTTCACTTAACATAATTCCCTCAAGGTCCATCCATGTTGTTGCAAATGGGACGATTTTGCTCTTTTTTTACAGCTGAGTAGTATTCCATTGTGTATATATATACCACATCTTCTTTATCCAGTCATGAGTTGATGGGCACTTAGGTTGCTTCCACATCTTGGCTATTGTAAATAATGCTGCAATGAACGTTGGGGTACATGGGACTTTTGGAATTGCTGATTTCAAGCTCTTTGGATAGATACCCAGTAGTGGGATAGCTGCATCGTATGGTAGTTCTGTTTTTAATTTTTTGAGGAATCTCCATACTGTTTTCCATAGTGGCTGTACCAGTTTGCATTCCCACCATTAGTGTATGAGGGTTCTTTTTTCTCCACAACCTCTCCAACATTTGTTACTATTTGTTTTGGTTATTTTTGTCATTCTAACGGGTGTAAGGTGATATCTTAGTGTAGTTTTGATTTGCATTTCCCTGATGATCAGCGATGATGAACATCTTTCCATGTGCCTATTGGCTATCCATATATCTTCTTTGGAGAAATGTCTGTTCATGTCCCCTGCCCATTTTTTGATTGGGTTGTTTGATTTTTTGTTGTTGAGTTGTGTGAGTTCTTTATATATTATGGATATTAACCCTTGGTCGGATGTATGACCTGATAATATTTTTTCCCAGTTAGTGGGTTGGTTTTTTGTTTCAATCCTGTCTTCCATTGCCTTGAAGAAGCTCTTTAGTCTGATAAAGTCCCATTTGTTTATTCTTTCTATTGTTTCCCTTGTCTGAGAAGACATGGTGTCTGAAAACGTCCTTTTAATACTGATGTCAAAGAGTGTACTGCCTACATTTTCTTCTAGAAGCCTTATGGTTTCAGGTCTTACATTTAGGTCTTTGATCTATTTTGAGTTTGTTTTGGTGAATGGTGAAAAAGAATGGTCAATTTTCATTCTTTTACATATGGCTTTCCAGTTTTCCCAGGACCATTTGTTGAAAAGACTTTCTTTTCTCCATTGTATGCCCTCAGCTCCTTTGTCAAATATTAGCTTCCGTAGATGTGTGGTTTTATTTCTGGGCTTTCAATTCTGTTCCATTGATCTGTGCACCTGTTTTTGTACCAGTACCATGCTGTTTTGATTACTGTAGCTTTGTAGTATGTTTTGAAGTCAGGGACTGTGATGCTTCCATCTGTGTTCTTTTTTCTCAGGATTGCTTTAGCAATTCAGGGTCTTTTGTTGCCCCATGTGAATTTTAGAATTCTTTGCTCTATTTCTGTAAAGAATGTCATTGGGATTCTTATTGGGATGGCGTTGAATCTGTAGATTGCTTTAGGTAGGATAGACATTTTAACTATGTTTATTCTTCCAATCCAAGTACAAGGACTGTCTTTCCATAGAAGTGAAAACTTTTTAATGATATCCATTCGCACTACAGGACCCAATACTTGTCTTAACAGACCTTTACTAAAATGCATCTTCCTGGAGGAGAGGACCTTTGTCTGTGTGGGTCACTACTGTATCCTCAACATCTAAGGGTGTGTCCAGCACAATAGTAGGCACTTGATATTATTTATACTCAGTTCTGGCCAAGATGGAGTAACAGGGACCAGATTTACCCTTTCACCTTCAAAAACTAAAAAATCCTAACAAAATAAATGCAACAATGATTTTCAGATATTGGACAACAGGCAGCACATGATGGTGATCCCTGAAATAAGGGAAACAAGATAAGCCCTACGATCATTTCAGCTTACTGCCTGGAGGAAGTTTCCAGGCCATAGCTCAGAGAAGCGGGAGAGAGGCCAGTAGTCTCCCAGAATTCAGAGTTTATAGAGGCCAAGGTGGCTAGAATTCGCAGGGCAGAGAACTGAGGAGAGAGCTGCACAGAGAGAAAGCTGATAGGGACATGCATGTGAGGAAACCACTGGGGCCCAGGAAAGAATTACTGGAAAAGAGCAGGCAGAAAAATCCTCAGAGCTCACATAGGGCTGGGAAACTACTAGACAAAGTGGAAAGACCTCCTAACTTTTGGGACATTGAGTAAAGTTCTCAGAATAGGATTGCCTTAATAGTAGAGACAAATTGGCCCTAGATTAAAGACTCTTTGGGACCTGTGTAACAAAGCAGGAAAGTAAGCTTTGCTAGATTCAAACTGTTTCCAAGTGATAACTTACTTACATCCCAGAATGAAGCTGACAAATATTTAAAGGAAGACAGAACAATCCAGCACCCAGCTACATAAAACTCATTAAATGTCATCTTACTTTAAAATGCCAGACACGCAATAAAGCATAAAAACAGGATCCATAACAAGGGAGAAAATCAATATAAACAAACACAGAAATGACACATGATAGAATTAGAGGACAAAATCATTAAAACAAGTATTTTAATACATCCCATATGTATTAAAATATGTTCAAGAAGGTAGAGGAAGTAATGAGCTTAATGAGGAGAGAATTAGAAGATATAAAAAGAGGTTTGAAATTGAACTTCTAAAGATGAAATGAAAAGTACTCTGGATGGGATTAATAGCAGCTTAGACATTGCAGAAGAAAAGATTAGTGAACTTGAAGACATGGCAATAGAAACTATCCAAAATGAAACACAGAGGGAAAAAAAGACTGAAAAAAAAAAGAGAGAACATTGTATTAGAGGTATGTGGGATATCATCAAGTGGCCTAATATACATATAATTGGAGTCCCAGAAAGAGAGGATTGATGGGGTAGACTGAAAAATATTTGAGGATACACTATTTAAAAAATTGGACTGTAAAATATCTTTTGTTAAACTTCATTTTTTGGTGCTTAGAAATACAGTTGATTTTTGTATTTTGTTTTTGCATACTCTTGTGGAAATCACTCCCACCAGCAGCGTCTGAGAATTCCAATGACTCTGAAAACTCATCAGTACTTGGTATTTGTTTTTCCCCTTTTTTCCTCTTCCTGCCTGCCTGCCTTCCTTCCTTCCTTCCTTCCTTCCTTCCTTCCTTCCTTCCTCCCTCCCCGCCTTCCTTCCATTTTAGTCATTCTAAGGGGTGTGTACTGATATCTCACTGTGGTTTTAATTTGTCTTTTCCTAATGACTAATGAGCCAACCCTGGTGGTCTAGCGGTTAACACTCGGTGCTCCTACTGCCATGGCCTATGGTCATTTCCCAGCCAGGGAACCACATCCCCTGTCTGTCAGTTGTCATACTATGGTGGCTGCATGTTGTTGTGACGCTAAAAGCTATGCCAACTGGTATTTCAAATACCAGCAGAGTCACCCATGGTGGACAAGTTTCACTGGAGCTTCCAGACTAAGACAGACTAGGAATAAGGACCTGGCCACCCACTTCTGAGAAAATCAGTCATGAAAACCCTATGAATAGCAGTGAGTATTGCCTTCATATGCTTTTTCTTTTTTTTTTTTTGTTTTTGCTATCTGTGTATTTTCTTTTGTGAAGGGTCTGTTTAAGTCTTTTGGCCATTTATCACCTTGTTTGGTTGTTTTTTCCTTAATATTGAGTTTTGAGAATTTGAAATTTATTCTGGATACAAGTCCATCTCAGATATATGATTTGCAAATCCTTTCTATTTGTGGTGTGCTTTTTCATTCTTTTTATGGTTTCTTTTAAAGAGCAGAAATTCTTAATTTTCATGAAATCCAATTTATTAATTTTTCTTTTATGGATTGTGCTTTTGGTATTGTATCTAGGAAATCTTTGCCTAAACCAAGATCACAAAGATTTTCTCCTATTTTTTTCTGGAAGTTTTATAGTGCCAGATTTTGGATTTAGGTCTATGATCCATTTTGAGCTATTTTTTAAATAGGGCACAAGTTATGAATTGAGGTTAATTTTTTTTCATATGGATATCTAGTTATTCCAGTGTCATTTATGGAAAACATTATCCTTTATACACTGAGTTGCCTTTTCAACTTTGTGGAAATCCATTGACCATATATGTGCGGGTCTATTTCTGAAGTCTCTATTCTGTTCTGTTAAACTATGTGTCAATCCTCTCTTTGATACCACACTGTCTTAAGTACTGTCTCTTTATAATAAGCATTTGTCTTAGTCTGCTCAGGCTGCCAAAACAAAATACCACAGATGGGTGGCTTAAACAAGAAACTTATTTTCTCACAGTTCTGGAGGCTGGAAGTCTGACATCAGGGGGCCAGCATGGTCAGGTTCTGACGAGAGCTCTCTTACTGGCCTACAATTGGCCACTTTCTTACTTCATCTTCACATGGTCTTTCCTCTGCGCTCAGCAAGAAATAGTTCCCTCTTTTCCTCTTCTTTTAAGGCCACTAATCCCATCATGAGGGCTGCACTCTCATGACCTAATCTGACTCTAAGTACATCCCCAAGGCCACATCTCCAAATATCATCACATTGGGAGTTAGGGCTTTCAACATATGAGTTCTGGAGAGACACAAACATTCAGTAGATAACAGCTTTGAAATCAGGCACTATGAGCCTTCCAACTTTGTCCTTCTTTTTCAAAATTGTGTTGACTATGCTAGTTCCTTTGACTTACCATAAAATTTTAAAAATCAGTTTGTCAATTTTCACAAAAAAATCCTGTTGGGATTTTGACTGGGGTTGATTTGAATCTATACATCAACTTGGGAAGAATTGACATTTTAACAATATTGAGTCTTCTAGTTCATGAACATGGTATAGTCTCCTTTATTTGTTTTCTTTGATTTCCTTCATCACTCTTTCCTAGTTTTCAGCATACAGATTCTACATATGCTTTGTTACATTTAAACCTAGGTATTTCATGTTTTTTGGTGCTCTTGTAAGTCGTACTAAGAATTCAGTATCCCATTGTTCATTGCTAGCATATAGAAATACAGTTGAATTTTGTTTATTGATACAATAAAATTTTCTTTACTGATCTTGTATCCTGTAACTAACTGAACTCACTTATTAGTTCTGGTAGGGTTTTTTTAGTAGATATTTTGAGATTTTCTACGTAGAAAATCATATAATTTGCGAATAGAGATAATTTTTTTTTTCTTTACAATGTCTATGTCTTGTAGGTCTTTTTTTGCCTTTTTGCACTCTCTAAGACCTCCAGTATGGTGCTGAATGGGGAGTGCTAAGAGCAGACATTCTTGTTCCTGATCTTAGGGACGAAACATTTTAGTTTTTCATGATCAAAAATGATGTTATCTGTAGGTGTTTTGTTGATACCCTTTGTCAAGTGCCCTCCTATTGGTGCCCTACTATTTCTTGTTTACTACAAGTTTTTATCATAAACAAATGTAGAACTTTGTTACTTTTTCTGCATCTATGAAGAGAATAATATAGTTTTTTGTCTTCAGTCTGTTGATGTGATACATTACCCTGATTTTCAAATGTTGAACAGGTTTTGATTCCAGGTGTAAATTCCACTTGGTTATTATATATTATTCTTTTTATCTTTTGCTGGATTTGATTTGCTAATATTTTGTTGAGGACTTTTTTTCAAGTATGTTCATGTGGGATGTTGACCTGTAGTTTTCTCTTGTATGTTACTATCTGGTTTTTGTACAAAATTAGGGTATTGCTGGCCTCCTAAATGAGTCATTGGTGTTCCCTCCTTTTCTATCTTCTGAAAGAGTTTATAAAAATTGGTATTATTTCTTCCTTATATATTTAGTAGAATTTAAATATTTGAAGACATCTGGGCCTGGAGTTTTCTTTGTTGGAAAGTGTTTAAATATAAATTCTTTAATAGACATAGAACTGTTCTGGTTATCTATTTCTTCTGAAGTGAGCTTTAGCAATTTTGTGTCTCATGGAATTTGTTTCATCTAAATTGTTGAATTTATAGGCATAGAGTTGTTTTTACTCTTCTCTTGTTATCTTTGTTTTTTTTAAAGATTGGCACCTGAGCTAACAACCATTGCCAATCGTCTTTTTTTTTCCTGCTTTTTCTCTCCGAATCCCCCCAGTACATAGTTGAATATTTTAGTTATGGGTCCTTCTAGTTGTGGCATGTGGGATGCTGCCTCAGCATGGCCTGATGAGTGGTGCCATGTCTGTGCTCAGGAACTTAACCAGCGAAACCCTGGGCTGCCAAAGCAGAGCGCACGAACTTAACCACTCGGCCACAGGGCCGGCCCCACCTTATTATCTTTTTAACGCATGTAGTAACTGTAGTGGTGTTCCCTCTTTTATTCTTGATATTTTTAAATTTATTTCTTCTCTTTTTTCCTCATCATTCTAGCTAAATGCTAATATTTAATTGATCTTTTCAAAGAATCAGCTTTTCATTTCATTGATTTTCTTTATTTTTTTTAATTGACGTCATAATAGTTTATAACATTGTGAAATTTCAGTTGTACATTATTATTTGTCAGTCACCATAAAAATGTGCCCCTTCACCAGTTGTGCCCCCTGGCAACCACTAAACTGTTCTCTTTGCCCATAAGTTTGTTTATCTTCCACAAATGAGTGAAATCATACAGTGTCTTTCTCTGTCTGGCTTATTTCACTTAACATAATACCCTCAAGGTCCATCCATGGTGTTGTGAATGGGATGATTTTGTCTTTTTTTACGGCTGAGTAGTATTCCATTGTATACATATACACCATATCTTCTTTATCCAATCATCAGTTGATGGGCACTTGGGTTGCTTCCACATCTTGGCTATTGTCAATAATGCTGCAATGAACATAGAGGTGCATAAATCTCTTTGTATTGTTGATTTCAAGTTCTTTGGATAAATACCCGGAAGTCGGATAGCTGGGTCATATGTTATTTCTATTTTTAATTTTTTGAGAAATCTCTATACTGTTTTCCATAGTTGCTGCACCAGTTTGCATTCCCACCAGCAGTGGATGAGGGTGCCCTTCTCTCCACAACCTCTCCAACATTTGTTATTTTTTGTCTTGGTGATTATAGCCATTCTACTGGGCATAAGGTGATATCTAAGTGTAGTTTTTATTTGCATTCCCCTGATTATTAGTGATGTTGAGCATCTTTTCCTGTGCCTATTGGCCATCTGTATATCTTCTTTTGAAAAATGTCTGTTCATATCCTCTGACCACTTTTTGATTGGGCTGTTGTGTTTTTTTGTAGTTCAGTTGTGTGAGTTCTTTATATATTATGGAGATTAACCCCTTGTCAGATATATGATTTGCAAATATTTTCTCCCAGTTGGTTGGTTGTTTTTTGTTTTGATCCTGGTTTCCTTTGCCTTCCAGAAGCTCTTTAGTCTGATGAAGTCCCATTTGTTTATTTTTTCTTTCTTTCCCTTGTCCAAGTGGACACGGTATTCGAAAAGATCCTTTTAAGACTGATGTCAAAGAGTGTACTGCCTATATTTTCTTCTAGAAGTTTTATGGTTTCAAGTCTTACCTTCAAGTCTTTTGTTCATTTTGAGTCTACTTTTGTGTATGGAGAAAGATAATAGTCTACTTTCATTCTTTTGTATGTGGCTGTCCAGTTTTCCCAACACCACTTATTGAAGATGTTTTGCTTTCTCCATTGTATGTTCTTGGCTCCTTTATTGAAGATTAGCTGTCCATGGATGTGTGGTTTTATTTCTGGGCTTTCAATTCTGTTCCATTTATTTGTGTGTCTGTTTTTGTACCAGTACCATGCTGTTTTGATTACTATAGCTTTGTAGTATATTTTGAAGTCAGGGATTGTGATGCCTTGAGCTTTTTTCTTGTTTCTCGGGATTGCTTTGACTATTCAGGGTCTTTTGTTGTCCCATGTGAATTTTAAGATTCTTTGTTGTATTTCCATGAAGAATGTCATTGGGATTCTGATTGGGATTGCTTTGAATCTGTAGATTGCTTTAGGTAGTATGGACATATTCTTTATCGTTTTATTCTGTTCTCACTTTCATTGCTTTCTGCTCTTAATTATTTCCTTCAGCCTGTGTTGGGTTTAATTTACTCTTCTCTTTCTAGTTTCTTAAGGTGAAAGTTTAGATAGTTGACTTTAGACTTTTTTTCTTTTCTAATATAAGTACTGGTTCAGTTGCATCTCATAGATGTTGATATATTTTAATTTCTATTCAGTTAAAACATTTTCTAATTTCCCCTGTGACTTCTTTAACTCATGGGTTATTTATAAGTATCTTGTTTAATTTCCAAATATCTGGGGACTTTCAAGATATCTTTTTGTTAATGATGCCTAGCTTAATTCCTTTATTGTCTTAGAACATATTTTGTCTGGTTTTAATTCTTTCAAATATATAAAGGTGTGGGTGTTTTTGCCCAGAAAATGGTCTACTTTGGTGAGTGTTCTGTATGCACCTAAAATCAATATATATTCTGCTCTTGTAGGGTGAAATGTTTAAAAAATATCAATTAGGTCAAGTAAAGTGATAATGTTGTTTAGGTCATCTGTTTCTTCGTGTATTTTCTGTCTACTTGTTCTATCAATTATTGAGAGAAGAGTAGTAAACTCTCCAACCATAACTGTGTATTTGTCTATTTCTTCTTTCAGTTTTATCAGTTTTTGCCTTATCCTTTGAAGCTACATTGTTTTAGTCCATAGACATTTAGGATTGCCATATATTCTTGGCAAATTGACCCCTTTCCATTAATGAAATGTTCTTCTTTATCTCTTGCAGTAGTCTTTGTTCTGAAGCCTACTTTTTCTGATATTAATATAGATACTCCAGCCTTTTTTTTTTTTGGTGTTATCATGATATGTCTTTTTCTATCCTTTTACTTTCATTATGTTTTTATATTTAAAATGAGTTCCTTATAGACAGCATATAATTACATCTATTTTTTAAAATACAATCTGGCAATCTCTGCATTTTGTGTGTGTGTGTGTAGACTATATTTAATGTAATTATTAACATGGTTTGATTAAAATCTACCATCTTGCTGGTGTTTCCTGTTTGTTCCCTTTGTTTTTTGTTTATTTTTTTCTGCCTTCTTTTGGATTAATTGAGTATTGTTTAATGATTTCATTTAATCTCCACTATTGGCTTATTATTTATGCTTCTGAAAAGAAACTTTAGTGGTTGCCCTAGGGCTTGCAATATATATCATTAATTGATCAGACTCTATGTTCAAATGGTATCATACAGCTTCACGTATAGTATAAAGACCTTACAATAGTATACTCTCAATTCTTTCCTCCCATTCTTTGTGCTATACATTTTATTTTTCATATGCTATAAACATACAACACATAAATAATATTTTTGCTTTAGGCAGTCATCTTTGAAAGCAGTTAAAATTTTTTTTAATGAATTTTATGTTTACCTTCATTTATGCCATTTCCAGCACTCTTCATTTCTTTGTGTAGATACAAGTTTCTTTCTGGTATCATCTTCTCTCTGCTTGAAAAACTTCCTTTAATATTTCTTCTTGTGCAGGTTTACTGGCAATAAATCCTCTCAGTTTTTGTTTGTCTAAAAAGTCTTATTTTTTTCTTCATCTTTGAAAGATATCTTTGATGGGTAAAGAATGATGAAGTGACAGATGTTTTTTTCTTTCTTGTCTTCTGGTTTGCATAGTTTCTTCAAGAAGTCTGCTGTAATTCTCATTTTCTCTCTGTACGTAATGTGTCTTTTCTCTGTAGTTGCCTTCAAGATTTACTCTCTATCTTTGGTTTTCAGCAGTTTGAATATTGTGTGTATGTGTGTGTGTTCTAATATTTATTTTGCTTAGTGTTCTCTGAGCATCTTCGATCTTTGGCTTGTCATCTTTCATCAATTTTGGAAAATTCTCAGTCATTGTCTCTTCAAATATTTCTTCTCCTTCCTTTCTCTCTTTCTACCACCCCCCTCAACCTTTACCTGAGATTCCGATTACATGTATGTTAGATCACTTAATATTGTCCTGTAACTCCTGGATACTCCATTCTGTTTTCCCCCTACTCTTTTTTCTTTGCGTTTCATTTTGTATAATTTCTGTTGACTTATCTTCAAGTTAACTCATTCTTTGCTTGGTTGAAATGAGTCTACTAATGAGACTGTCAAGAGACATTCTTCATGTCTATTACCATGTTTTTCATTTTTAGCACTTCCATTTGATTATTTCTTATATTTTTCTTCTCACTGCTAACAGTCCTCATGTCTTTACACATGTTGTTGCCCTTTTCCATTAGAGTCTTTAACATATTAACCTTAATTATTTTAAATTCCCCATATAATAGTTGCAACATCTGGATTATATCTGATTTTGGTGCTCTTCTTACATTGTCTCTTAGCAGTGTGTTTTTCTTGGTTCTTTGTCATAAATTTTTTGGTTGAAAGCTAACAATCTTGTGTAGAACAGTAGAAACTGAGACAAAGGATATTAACATCCAGAAGTGCGCATGTGTCTTTAGTAAACCTTTAGTGTTTGGGGTTGAGTCGATTTAGTCAGGACTTGGGCTGGATTTATGGAGTTGGGTTAGTGGTTTGTTTGTCTGAGGATTTTTCTTAGCTACTATTGGACTGTCAGTTTTAAGTCTTCCCTTTGCACCTGTGCCTTAGAGATGGTCTCTCTCCATACGTTTTCCTTCCTCTCTCAGAAATAGATATAGTACTTTTTACTTGCTGCTTGCTATCCTGTTGTGGAAAAGGAGAGTGTTTTCTGTTTTTCAGGTTCACCCTCAGTCTTACACAGGTAATGCATTGCTGAGTGTTGGGGTCGGACATTATCAGTTATCCTCCCCCCTCCAGTAATAGGAGATCTCTAACGGCCTGGCCCAGGATATTTTTCTGCCTCTCCCTCAGAGGTGTGGGTTTGTTTTTTTCTGTTCATTTCCTCCAGCAGCAGTGAGTCTTCACTTGTGGCTCAGGGGTGTGGCAGGCTTTTCTTCCTCTCCCTCAGTGACTCAAGGCTTTTGTTCTATAGGCGAGATAGGTGAGAAGGATCCAGCTGGAGCTTTGTATCTTTCCTCCAGTGGCAGCTGTTCACGTTTCCCAGGCCTGTACCATTAGAGAGACTTTCTCAAGTTTCCTATCTTACCCACAGTTTTTCTTGTGAGCACTTGGTGAAGTTTGTGAAGAAGAGTCTGCAAGTGGATAAGAATTTCCCTGTGTTGTAGCTCCCAGGCTTCTTATATTCTCTCACTATCCTACCTTTGGCTTTTAGCAATTTGTTAAAATTTTAAATGAATTACCTTTCTGGCTTGATTAGGATCTGGTTCTTCCTCAGTTAAGCAAATGCTGGGTTGGGATGGGTTCAGAAAAGGTGGTAAGTTTTCAGATTATCTAGACATTAAAAATTGTTGTTGTAAAGATGAGAGCAATGCTTTTCCAGCTTTCTACATCCTAATTGGAAGCTAGAAGTCTTATTCTACTTTTTTCCCCCAATTTTTTTTCTCTGTCCTATTTAGATATTTTTTATTGACCACTCCTTGAGTTCACTAACTCTGTCTTCTGCTTTATCCAGTTTGTTAAACCCTTTTAGTTAGTTCTTACTTTTAATTGCTATAATGTGCATTTATTTTTTAAAGCTTCTAATTTTCTTCAAAAATTTCTCTTTTCACCTATTTTCTTCACCTTTCCTCTTATTTTCCTGAAAAGGTTAATCATAGTTATTTTAAAGTCCCTGTCTGATATCTCCAATATCTAAGTCGTACATTCATTGGTTTCTATTATCTGTTTTTTCCTCTTGGTTTTTGGTCATGGTTTTTTTTTAATGACTTGTAATTTTAAATTAGATGCCATACATTGTAACTGAAAATTTTTAGGGGCTCTGGATGTTATATATACTTGAAGAGGGTTAGCGTTTCTTTCGTCAGGCATATAGGATAGAAAAGGATTGACTTGATCCTGTTGAGCTTTGTTTTATGCTTGTTATTTCAGCTTTGCCTCTATGCTAGGGCATAGCTTTTATTCCTAAGGTATGTTTCTTATTCCTAGGTTATGGCCCTTTTAAGGTCTCAGTAGAAAGCCTGTGGTGTTTATTAAGGTCCACATCCTCAGTGGGGCTTGAAACTAACATTTCTGTCTCCAGCACCACACAGCTGCTGAAATCTCTGCTCAGGTCTTTAGCACTCCACCTACCGTTTTTTTGCTTAGTTTCTTGGTGTCTTGTTTTGAATACATACAACTTATGAGTTAGCCAATAACTTGGAAATTTGGTTGCAGGTTTTGGGGCTCCTTCATGGTTCTCCTCTTTTTATGATTTTTTTTCCCTCAAATTGCAGCCATTTTACCTGCCCCAAACTCCAACCTCCATCTCTTCAACCTCATAAGACTACTTGAGTATTATTTCTCTGCATCATGATTTGAAAAATAAAATGCCCTCAGAAAAAGAGCTCGGATGAATGTAGAATTCAACTCTTGTGCTTCTCCTCTCTCAAGGATCATCGACTTTCACATCCTGCTTCCATTGGTTGCTCTGAAATGCTTTCAAAGGATTGTTGTATAATATTGCCTAGCCTTTTTAATTGTTTTCAGCAGGAGGGTTATTAAATACAAGCTACTCCATTAAGACCAAAATTGGAAGTCCCTGTATTCTCTCTAGTTCTGCCTGCTTCTACTAGTAATCAAAGGAGAGGTAAAAGCAGGAAGGATTAAAATCATATATTATTTATATCCTACTTATTTCCTAGATAGGTTTGAAGCAGGTCACTTAGTTTTCCTGGAGTAACTCCTAGGCTTTAGGACAATTATAAGGCCCAGTTTCCAGGGAAATGACAAGAGCTAGCCTTTAATCCTGGCTCTGCCCTAATTAGCTGTATGACTTTAGACAAATTGCTCATCTTCTTTGAGTCTATTGTCTTTATACCTAAAATAGGATTAGTAGCTGACTTGTTCACAAGAATTTTATGAGGATAAACAGTGAAAGCATACGAAAATCTTTTGAAAGACTATAAAGGCTACAGAAACAGAAGTATCTCTTACCGTTCACCCCATAGTCTAGAAATAGCCCAGAACCGGGAGTGGGGACCACAGGGTTTGCCTTCGGCTTAGCCACTAACTAACTGTTGACTCTGGGTCAATCACTTTGTTCTTCCTGATCTGCAGTTTGAGAGAGTTTATCAAACTATAAATGATAAGACAAAAAAAAAAAAAAACCACTTAAACAATGAAGCCCAAGTCTGTTTGTGAGGCAACAGTTAATTGAGGGGAGGTACCAGCCAGATTAATTCTCTTCCTCTTGGCAGTTGGGTTATGTTAATAATAGCTGCATTTAAAGGAAACTTGCATTTCTTGGAAAAGTGAGATGAGTGCTGTAGCCTCATCCTAGAAGATGAACACAGATTTTGACACCTTCTACAGGAAAAGAAAGAGGGAAGAAGGAGGATGAGAGAAGAGAGAGAGATGATCACTGGCATCATTTCACTTTGAACACTAGGATCCCTGCCTATCATTATGCTTGGACCTGGCCCCAGAACTGGCAATCGTCTAAGGTAAAAATGAGAAACAGAGATAAAGTGTGAGCCAGGATGAGCAAGAGAGACTTTACAGTCATATTAAGATGATGGTGAAGCTGATATTTTGACATCGGCTTCAAAATATCTATAATTTTCTGTAATTACCACAAGAATTTACAATAGTAGCCTGCAACTATAAGGTCATCTACTGTTTTCCAAATTATTTTTCTATATTAAATTACTTAATTTTCATAATAATCTTATGAAATAGCATTAGGCAATTAGGAAGGGGCAGAATATCAGAAGGGGCCCAGAGAGGCAGAATGAGTTGCTCTAGGTTGCACAGTATATTTACTCTGCTAGGGCTTTTATGGATGTGTGAGTGTGTGTGCGTGTGCACATGTGTGTGCACACATGGAGCTAGAGAAATAGAACTATGTGTCCCTATTTTTGGTAAATGTTATTATTATCTACATACCCAATAACCTAAGCCAGAATCCTGTGTTTGGTTTTTTTCCCCACTTATTTTACAAATATTTATTGATTACCTAATATCGTGGCAGACCTTGAGCCTGGGGATACAGTGGTAAACAAGACAGAGAGCCTAAGCTTGAGGAGATCGTAGTCTAGTGAGAGACAAGTAAACATTTAGGGTACTGTTTGTTCTGTAGAGTTCTGCAAGAGCATGTTGCAGTAGGAGCACAGGGGAAGGAGTCCCAAGTCTTGTCTGGAAGGAGTTCTAGAAAGCTTCATTGGAGAGGGTGGCCCTGCAACAGAGACTTGAAGGAGGTGTAGGAATCTGCTAGGTGGATAAACTGGGGCAGAGTATTAGAGGCAGAAGGAACAGCATCCACCAAGTTTCACAGGCACAAGGAAACGTGTGTTTAGGGAACAACATGCAGCTAAGTATTACTGGAGGTTAGGAGGAGGAAAAACTAGGTCATTTTGAAGAATTATCTTCCCCCTTTCGTTTATTCCCCCCCTGCTCGATCAATCACCAAGTCCTATAAATTTGTTTACTTCTATTCATCCTCTTCTACTGCTTTGGTTAGAGCCTCATCATGTCTGATTTGGACTATTTTGTCTTCTGACTGCTCCTCTCTCTGTCCCCAATGTGCATACTTCCAATCCATCCTCCTCCTGCCTCCCCATTTGGTTCAGAAGAAGCCCAAATTTTTAGCCTGGCATACAGAGCCCACCTCCATCTGGTACTTGACTGCATCTCCAGACTTATTTCTTGATAGACCACCTCTACCCTACTCACATTTTGCCCCTCCATTACTTAACTAATTTCTTACTTTATTTTGACCTTCTTTAGTTAATTTCTCAAAAATTTCCCTTCATTGTTAAGCTAATTTTTGCAGCCTCCTTAGCACATCGGGAAAGGTCTTGCCTCTGTGCATTTGTTTGAGTTTCTCCCTCTGCTGGTAATCTTTTCCTTTCTCCATCCGTGATCCCTTACTTACCTTTCAAGACTTTCCAGACTCAGGGCAAATATTGCCAATTCTGTGAAGCCTGTCTTTTTTTTCCCTTCAATTATTTTATTGAGGTCATAATGGTTTATAACATTTATAATTCCAGGTGTACATTATTGTTTATCAGTGTCTGTATAGACTGCATTGTGCTCACCACCAGCAGCCTAGTTTTTATCCATCACCAGACATATGTGCCCCTTTACCCCTTTTGTCCACCCCCCAACCTCCTTTCCATCTGGTAACCACTAATCTGTTCTCTTTGTCCATGTGTTTGTTTAATCTTCCACATATCAGTGAAATCACGTGGTCTTGTAGTTTGTCTTTCTCTGTCTGGCTTATTTTGCTTAACATTATATCTTCAAGGTCCATCCATGTTGTTGCAAATGCGACGATTTTATTTTTTTTATGGATGAGTAGTATTCCATTGCATATATATATAGCTCATCTTTTCTTTTGAGGAAGATTAGCCCTGAGCTAATATCTGCTGCCAATCCTTCTTTTTTTGTTGGGGAAGATTTGGTCCTGAGCTAACATCCACGCCCATCTTCCTCTACTTTATGTGGGACGCCTGCCAAGGCATGGCTTGATAGGCAGTGCATAGGTCTGTGCCTGGGATCTGAACCAGCAAACCCCAGGCCACTGAAGCGGAGCACACAAACTGGGGCTATGCCACTGGGCCGGCCCCTATACCGCATCTTCTTTATCCATTCACCAGTTGATGGGCACTTGGGTTGCTTGTGAAGCCTTTCTTGACACATCTGTCTTTCCTCACTGATTTGTAAGTTTCTTCATGACAGAGACAATATCTCATTCATCTTTGTGTCCTCAGCACCCAAAACAGTGCCTGGGTGATAGTGAGTACTCCATAAGCATTTGTTGAATGAATTAGTAAAAGTCTTCCCAGTGGTCATTTGGAATCGGATCATGTATAGTCCTGCATTCTGTTGTTTTCCAGGAACTGTCTTTCTGGCACAAAATGGTAAGTTTTCTGAGAGCAGAGTCATTTCTCTTACTTTCTTTTACATGCTCCCCAGTACCTAGTTCAGTGCTGGGCAATGCTTCTGATGATGTGCCTATTAGAAATTCCTGAAGAACTCTTAGACCTGATCCTGCAAAATTGTCTTTAAAACATGAATATTGGGGCTGACCCAGTGGAGTAGTGGTTAAGTTCATGTGCTCCACCTCGGCGGCCTGAGGTTTGCAGGTTCGGATCTCAGGTACAGACCTACACACAGTTCACAACACTTCGGCATCCTGCACCAAACAAATATCTAACTTGAGAATTGCACTCCTCTACAGGGAAGAAGGGCTGAACACATGAGCCAATCAGGAAAGCCCCCTCCCTCATCTCCAGCCCATCCCTTCAGAGTCAGGGTCTGTTGGAGCTAAGTTTTCCTTTCTATCCTTCACTGAGGAGCCAGAAGGAATCGTTCACACTGGAGTAAGCAGGGGTGTTGGGGGAGGGCAGGAACTGGATTTGCCAAATTTCTTAACTCATTGTAGTTAGACCAAATTCAAGCAGTTCCATGCCTATACAGGAAGGCCCTAATTTATACAACAAAAGTTGTCTGTTGATGTGTGTTTAATGAAATTATGCTTTAAATGTTTGAAGAGACCGCATTAAAAAAAAAAACAATTCCATGGGGAAGAAAAATTTTTGCAAAGGAAAGAAACATCTGAGAATGAACTTGGTATTAAAATTTGAATGTTTGTCTCTTAGGGTTGCTTATGGTGATGCTCAAATATTTGTTTTAGTGTCTTGATTCTCTCATTTCGTTTCAAAGGTTTCTTTATTTGGGATAATTAATATTCATACTGATTATTCTAAATGTAGGTTTCTTTTATTTAACTAAGGAGGAACTGTTAGATTCTCCAAAAAGAATTTTTGTACTACATTATAGTCAGGAACTTGAAAGCCTTTAATCTTTGTTTTCTCAGCAATATATTGGGGTCTGGGCTCATCCTAGCCCTCTGCCTCCCTTTCTATTTTTTTTCCTTACTCAGCACAGCTCAGGGGGACCTCCCGAAGCCAACAGGAGAAGTTGCCCTCTGACCCTTCATTTAAGGGACAGAACAATTTCCTTTTTAGTCCAGGTCCAGGGCGGCTGGGTAAATCACTGCTTCAGTTCAATTCCTCCTGCCTTTCCTCTCTCTTCTCCTATCTTACTGCCCCTTCTCTAGCTATTCACAATAGGAAATATGTCTATATTTCATTGTTTATTATATTGAAATTATGCTTCCAATCTTCCCAATCCTCTTAAAGAAATCAACTAAACCTCTAAAGATTTTTAGTTTTGTTTTTCCTATGGGTAGCAGGCCCTAAAAATTCTCCCCAGCCCCACATTATAGAATGACCAATCTTTCAGCTTTGGCCATGAATTTGTTTTTCAGTTGAGAACAGGAGATGGAGAAAACAAATGGAGGAGAGGCCATTACTCTGTCCACAGAGGAGACGGGCAGAGAGAACCTGGGGCTGGAGCTCACGGTAATTCACCAGTTTAGATTCTGCACAACATTGTTTGTTGTTGCATGCTCATGTAGGGTTTTTGGCTGCTCTCAATCCCCACTACCCTCAGCAGGGCCCTATGACTGACCCAAACTCTACCTGTGCTTACAGGAAGAAGGAATAAATCCTGAGGGAACCAGGAGGACTGAAGACCAAGGACACAGCCTTGAGGATGGGCTTGGGCCTTCCACTCGCCAGAGGTACAAGTGTTCTGGAATAGGTTCAGTTAGAAAGGGCCTAGGGTGGGATAAGTGTGGTCAGTGTACTCAGAAGAAGTCAAGCTTGCCGCATTCTCAGGGAGCTTGTGGTCTTATTGTGGAGATAAGACTCATGGCCACCTGACGTTAGCATATGCACACACATGGTTTTATATAATTAATTTTTTATATTAACCTGTGCCATAAATAATGGAAATTCAGCAATAGCAGCATTGGTTGGACTGACAACAAAAATAACAGCAACAATGAGCATAATAATGGCTAACATTTATTGAGTACTTACTATTGTGTAGAATGCTTTATGTAATTATTTTTTTTAATGTTCACAGCAACAAGTGGGTAGTAATTTTAATCCCTTTTTTCAATTAGTAAATTGAGGCTTAGAAATTAACTTACTCATATTTTTTTAAAAAAAGCTCTTCTGGAATACTCAAATTTGGGGATGGGGAGAAAGAGAAATCAGGAAACACGACAAAGAAGGACCCATGAGGGATAATAGAGAAAGTAAAAAAAGAACAGTCTTTGAAGTCAAAAGAGAAGGAAGTATCAAGAATGGAGGTACTGTCCTGAATGTTAAGTGTAACCAGAGTCAAAAAGGAGTGAGAAAAATCTCTGAATTTGATCATGGGTATGGTTCCAGAAATAATGTCTAAGAAAGCTGTTTAGGTAAAATAGGTCAGATGAAAGCCATGTTCCATGGTGTGGAAAAGGTCTGGGTTTTTATTTAAAGAGTGCAGAAGTCATACAACAAGAAGCTTAGAGGAAGATATCTAGCAGTTTCTAAAGGCAACATATGGATATGATCCAGAACAGCTCCCAAACAAAAGGTTACTTTTGTTTGTTTTCTTCTCTTTATTTTTACGTGTTATGCCTTCTTGGTGGAGTGATCCTTTTATCATTATATACTGCCCCTCTTTGTCTCTCTTTACCTGTTTTATCTTGAAGTTACTTTGTCTGATATAAGTAGGGCAACACCTGCTTTCTTTTGTTTGCCATTAGCTTGGAGTATTGTCTTCCATCCTTTCCCTCTGAGCCTGCGTTTGTCTTTGGAGCTGAGATGTGTTTCCTGGAGGCAGCATATTGTTGGATCTTCTTTTTTAATCCAGCCCACCATTCTGTGTCTTTTGATTGGAGAATTCAATCAATTTACATTCACAGTGATTATTGATATATAAAGGCTTAAAGCTGCCATCTTATCACTCATTTTCCAGCTCTTCTGCATTTCCTTTGTTTCTCATCCCATGTATTTGGGACTACCAATTCAGTTAGGTAGTTTTCTCCTTATCTATCATTTGTGTCTCATTCTAATTATTTGTTTAGTGATTACCAATAGGTTTGTATAAAAAAATCTCATAGATGAGATAGCTCATTTTTTGATAGCCTCTTATTTCCTTAGACTAAGCTGATTCCATCCCTTTCCTCTTCCCCTTCTAAGTTATTATTGTTCTATCTTATTCCATCTTGTGTTGTAAGTTTGTGGTTAGAATGACAAGATTATATTTATTTTGGTGTTTTCCTTCCCTTTATTTTTAATGTTATAATTAAGTGTTTACTAACCTGTTCTGATAGAGAGCTGCAGTTTTCTGAGTTTTGCCTACCTATTTATCTCCTCGCTCAGGGTTTTGTAGCCCCTTTCCTATTTTTTTTTCAGTTATTAGGGCCTTCTTGATCAATCCTTCCATGTTGGGGGGTGTCTTGTGGCAATGAACTCCCTGAGCTTTTGTTTATCTGGGAAAGTTTTTATTTCTCCATCATCTGAAGGATATTTTTGTTGGATAGAGTATTCTTGGCTGAAAGTTTTTGACTTTCAGGATTTTGAATGTATCATTTCACTCTCTCCTAGACTGTAAAGTTTCTGCTGAAAAATCCACTGAAAGCCTGATAGATGTTCCCTCATAAGTTATTTTCTTCCACCTTACTGCCCTTAATATTTTTTCTTTGTCATTGACTTTTGCCAGCTTTACCACTAGATGCCTTGGAGAAGGTCTTTTTACATTGATATAGTTAGGAGATCTATTGGCTTCTTTCACTTGTATTTTCAGCACCTTCCCCAGGTTTGGGAAGTTCTCGGCTATTATTTCTTTGAACAAGCTTTCAGCTCCATTCTCCCTCTCTTTTCCCTCTGGAATACCTATAATCCTTATGTTGCATTTCCAATTGAGTCAGATATTCTGAAAGAATTTCTTCATTTGTTTTTAGTCTTAGTGCTCTCTCCTCCTCCACTGGAAGCATCTCTATATTTCTGTCCTCTAAATTGCAAATTTGGTCCTCCATCATATCAGCTCTATTGTTCGGGGAGTCCACATTTTTCTTTATCTCATCCATTGTGTTTTTCATCACCAACATTTCTTATTGTTTCTTCCTTATAGTTTCAATGTCTTTTGTGAAGAAGTTCTTGATTTCATTGAACTGTCTTTCTGTATTTTCTTGTAACTCATTTTTTTTTTTTATGGCAGCTATTTTGAATTCTCTGTTATTTAGATTATAAGTTTCTGTGCCTTCAGGATTGACTTCTGTGTATGTGTCATTTTCCTTCTGGTCTGGGGATTTAATATATTTTTTCATACTGCTTTACAGCATGGATTTGTGCCTCTGCATAGTTATAGTATCTGGTTGCGGCTTCCACTTGCCACCACTGGGTGGAGGTCAGGAGCTGTGTATTCAGAACCTGCCATGATCTGTGGCTCCCTTGCTCCAGGTGCTGACTGTTCTTCTGTGTGTGCAGTGCTCTGGGTGACTGCTGAACTGGAGTGCCAGGCAGGGGGAGGGGCACTTTCTTTCACCTGTGCGATCTCCTCAGTGCTGACTGCTTTTCTGTCTGTGAGGCACTCTGGCCAACCACTGAGCTGGAGTGCAGGGCAGCGGGAGGGGGCACTTTCTTTCACCTGCATGATCCCCAGGGTGTTCTCACTGGGCCCTTGCTATCTGCTGTCCTGGGGTGCTAGCTTGATTAAGCCACCCCCACAATAGCTTAGTTACCTCTGTGTGGGGCTTTCCCACAGGCTGTGAGGGAACTCAGAGACTGATGGTGTTCCTGCAGAGGGCCACCCTACCCCCTTTCCTCTCAGAGCTGTGCACAGTCCCATGGTTGCTGCTGTTTGGGAGGAAGAGAAGATCCTCTTTACCTCCTTCCAGTTCCCCCACGGGGTCCAGAACCTCCACCTTCAGACATATGGCTGTGTGGGTCTCTCAGACATCTTTTGTGTGGTGACAATGTCCTCTGCTGGTGTATAAATGTCCTTTTCTTTGTATCTTAGAGGGGAAAATTTAAGAGGAGAGCTCACTCCGCCATGATGCTGATGTCACTCCTCTTGCCTTTATTTTTAAGAATGAACCCAGTGACTTCATAGAGAAAATAAGCTGAAAAACTTAAATTCTATTTCCTTCTCCAGAAATTCACTTCTATATACAGGCATACCTTGGAGATATCGTGGGTTTGGTTCCAGACCACTGCAATAAAGCGAGTCACACAAAGTTTTTGGTTCCCCAGTGCATATAAAAGTTATGTTTATACTATATTATAGTCTATTAAGTGTGCAACAGCATTATGTCTTTAAAAAACAATGTACATACCTTAATTAAGAAATACCTCATTGCTAAAAAATGCTAACCATCATCTGAGCCTTCAGTGAGCCAAAATCATTTTGCTGGTGGAGGGTCTTATAAAAAAATGCAATATCTGTGAAGTGCAATAAAGCAAAGTACAATAAAATGAGACATGTCTGTAAAAATTGATATATATCATTTGATATCTATCAATGTGGGCATTACTACCTTGTATTTTTGTTTTCCACTTATTTTATATATCACATTTCTGTGAATTGACAGTAAACTTTTTGTAAAATTTTCATGCTTACATAATATTTCATACTTTGTTTAGCAGTATAGTGATCAACATGAATTCTAGAGTCAGGCTGCTCAGGTCTATATCTGAACTCTACCCAGTGGTGTGCTGGTAAATGTTTAAGAATTGACTCTCCAACAGTAGTTTTGCCATGAATATTGGTTTGTATTTTTTCACTTTAATGAGTAAGACCCTGGGTTGGCAAACTTTTTCTTTAAAGGACATGAGTGTAAATATTTCAGGTTTATGGGCCATATGGCCTCTGCCACAACTACTCAACTCTATCATTTTAGCAGGAAAGCAGCCACAGATGATACTAAACAAATAGGCATGCCTGAGTTCTAATAAATCTTTATTTATAAAAACAAAGTGGGATAGACTGGCCCACAGACCATAGTTTGCTGATTCTTGATCTAGACAAAATAATAAATCAAGCCTTATTTGTAGCATTTGAGTGCAAATACTCTCAACATGGCTGATTTCAAGCTACCAATGGGATGTCATTGAACAAGGAGTTGGAGAGAAATGCATAATAGCATATCATTATAAGATCTCCACCATACACATACAAGAGACATAACTTCAAGAGCTTAGATAATAGTAAAATGTAGCAAAATAATTAGGAAGTGATGAGTTTGGAGTATAGTCATGCACCACATATGACATTTCATTCAACAATGGACCACATACACGATGGTGATCCCATAAGATTAGTACCAATAGTCTAGGTTTGTAGTAGGCTATACCATTTGGTTTGTGTAAGTACACTCTATGATGTTAGCATATGAATGAAATAGCCTAATGACACATTTCTTACAACGTAACCCTGTCATTAAGTAATGCATGACTGTATTTACTACCCTTGGTTTTGTTTTTTTTTGTGAAGAATATTGGCCCTGAGCTAACATCTGTTGCCAATCTTCCTCTTTTTGCTTGACGAAGATTGTCGCTGAACTAACATCTGTGCCGATCTTCCTCTATTTTGTATGTGGGATACTGCCACAGCATGGCTTGATGAGCAGTGTGTAGGTCCATGTCCAGGATCCAAACCTGTGAACCCTAGGCCACTGGAGCGGAACACATGAACTTAACCACTATGCCACTGGGCCAGCCCCCGTTACCCTTGTTTTTAATGTAATTTATTTAATTTTAAATTTGTATAATTTAATTTTTAATAGTGGCTTGAACAATTCCTGCAAATTTAACAATCAGCTCTCCCCAGCCAGTATAAGTAGCCTTCCTTGCACTATAGACTCTACTAGTTACCAGACATTGGGCAAATTACTTATCTTCCCTAAGCCTCAGTTTTCATCCTGTAAAACAAGGATAATGTTAGTACTTAGCTGAAAGGCCCTTGATATAGTTTGTTAGATTGTTGTTGGCACCTTAAACTGCTCTGCATAATTGTGTATAATTGATGTATAATTGAGTTCATCACCTCAAATTTGTCAACTTTGTGTTTTCTCATATGAAAAATTTTAACAGTTACATAGATATAAAATTATGCTTTAAAGTTATAATTTAGGAGTGATGTCACCAAGATGGTGCCATAGGTCATTCCTCACTTTGCACCCCCTCACAAGAACAACTAATATCTATTCAAGAACAAGACACCACTGAGAGAATCCTAGAACACAGTGGTGAGGCTGAAGCACCCTCTGCACCTCAGAGACCAAGATAGACTGCATTAGAAGGATAAGAGAAGTGACTACATGTTGACTGCATTGTCCCTCTCCCAAGACAGTGCAGCACCATGTGAAGAGGTCTCCCCTGAGCCTCCAGTTCCTCCAGCAGGAAAAGAGAACCCAGGAGAAACAACAAGCCTTCTCAGCACTGGGGTCACTTTGTGGGAGCCCCTCCTTTGATCTCATACAATGGAGATTTCAGGGGAATCTGTAGGGCTCCACCACTGAGAATCTGACTGTGACAGAGAAGGAGGGAGGGGCTTGCAATGACCAGCACATGAATTGTGGCAGATTGAGTTCATACCTGCAGTGCCTAAGTGGTAATCCCAACCAGTGGCTTTGCTCATCTGCAGAACCAAGTCAGGGGCCACTTTGACAAGGGAACTCAGCAGGGTGAAGATCTGCCTGATTTGGATCCTCAAAAGAGGAGTTTTGCAGGTCCTAGAGCCTGGTTTGGTCACACCCAGGCAAGGGGCTGAGTCACAGCCTCACTCATTTTGGAGAGTACCTTCCCACTCCATCTGACCAGTAGGGCTGGTGACATCTCCTAGAAGCTGTGTGGCCCAGTGGCACTCAAGCTGAGAAGTGGGCAGGCAGAGCTGATCATCCCCACAGCAAAGCCAGTACCGGGCATGGAGGCTTCTCATGCTACACACAAGCAGGAGGATTAACTCATAGAAAAGGCTGAGGGTAGCTCCCTACCCTTCCCAGCTGGAAAGCCTATTTGGAAAATTTAGGGTAGCCTAGAGCCAACCCTCCCATTACTGCCCAGGTAAGGGGGCTGAGACATAGCCCCACCCACCATAGAGCATGTCTTCTGGTCCCATCAGACCAGAAGGGCTGGTGAAAACACCTGAAAGCTATGCAGCCCAGCTGTGCTTGTGCTGAGAAAGGGCAGACAGAGCTGATAGTTTGCAGAGCAAAGCCAGTGACCCTATTCAGCCAGGGAACTCGGGGTGCAAGTCAGCTTGAGTTAGACAACAAACAAAGAGCTTTACTGGTTTTAGACCTGCTAAATTTGCCAGAGAGGGAGTCCAACTCGTAGCCCTACACATTGCTGAATACAGCCTTCAGCCTGTGTGACCAAGGAACCTCTAGAGCACACAGGAAGCTGTATAGCCCATTCAACAGCCCTGCGTAGAGTGGCACTTGAACAGAGAGCACAGGATGCATCTTCCCCCATTTTCAGAGCAAAACTTGTGGCCTCACCTGACCAGGGATTTCAGGCCTGATTTTGGCCCCCAAACAATGAGCTGTACAGGCCCTGGGCCCTGGTGAGCTGCCCTGCCAGGGCAGTGAAGCTAATTCATAGCCTCATCCACTACTGAATATAATACCTAGTCCTGACCATCTAGTAAGCCTGACCAGAGACTTCAGGCAACCACAGAGCCCATCTTACAGCCTCACTTGTGTGGGGAACCAAGCCAGCAGTCCTATCCAACTGTTCTTGGTCAGTGGCATACCTGCCCTTCCCCATCCTCAGAGCTTGAACAGTTGCCTCACCCAAAAGTAGACCATAATAGCAAGCCCCACCCAAAGATAGTGCATACACTATTCTAGTGCATACACACCTAGAAGCCCAAACTGAGCTGTCTGGTGAAGAAGTGTATCTGCCAAAGCAAATCTGTAAAGTCTGGAAGAGAAGACTGCTTATTCAAATGTACAGATACCAACGTAAGGAATCAAGGATCACAGTCTGGTAAATATGACACCATCAAAGGAAACTAATAAAACTCCAATAACTGATCCTAAAGAAATGGAGATCTATGAACTGTCAGACAAAGAATTCAGAATAACTCTCTTAAGGAAGTTTAGTGAACTACAAGAAAACAGAGAGGCAACCAAATGAAATTAGGCAAAAAATACACAAACAAAACAAGAAGTTTCACAAGGAAAAGGTAACCATCAAAAAAACCCAAAAAACAAAACAAAACAAAAAACAAATGGAAATCCTAGAGTTGAAAAACACAATAACTGAGCTGAAGAATTCAACGGAGAGTTTCCAAAGTAGACTCAACCATGTGAAAGAAAGAATCAGTGACCTGGAGGATAGGACATTGGAAATTACCTAGTGAAAGAACAAAAATTCAAAAGAATGAAAAAGAGTGAAGAAAGCCTATGGGAATTATAGGACACAATGAAAAGAAACAATATTTGCCTTATGGGAATTCTAGAATGAGAAGAGAAAGAGAATGGAACAGAAAGCATATTTAAAGCAATAGTGGCTGAAAACTTCCCAAACCTGGAGAGAGAAATGGACATCCAGATCCATAAGGGCCAAAGGATCCCAAATAGGTTGAACTTGAATAGGGCTAGACTAAGGCACATTATAATTAAATTGTCAAAAGTCAAAGACAAAGAAAGAATTTTAGGAGCAGCAAGAGAAAATAGAGAGGCAACATGCAAGGGAATCCTCATAAGACTATCAGTGGATTTCTCAACAGAAACTTTTCAGGCCAGGAGAGAATGGAATGACATATTCAAAATATTGAAAGAAAACAATTGTCAACCAAGAATCCTATACCTGGTAAAGTTGTCCTTCAGAAACAAAGGGGATAAAGACTTTCCCAAACAAACAAAAGCTGAGAGAGTTCATAACCATCAGACCTGCCCTACAAGAAATGCTAAAGGGAGTTCTTTGAGTGGAAGTAAAAAGATGCTAATTAACATCATAAAAACAAAAAAAGTAGTTTAAATTTCAGTGTTAATTGTAAATATATAGGCCTAGTTAGATTCTGCAATATGATAATAGTGATACATAACTCACTTAAAACTCTAGTCTAAAAGTAAAAAAAAAGTAGCAAAAATAACCACAAATATAATCATGTATTAGTTACACAATGTTAAAAACATGTAAATTGTAATAGCAATAACCTAAAATGTGAGAAAGAGAAGAAGAAAAGTGTAAGGTATACAAATTCTATTGAAGTTAAGTTGTTATCAATTTAAAATATGGTGTTATAAGTTTAAGATATTTTATGTAAGCCACGTGGTAACCACAAAGGAAAACCTTGTCATAATTACACAAAAGAACACAATAAAGAAATCAAAGCACACTGATATCAAAAGACATCAAAACATAAAAAAGACAGTAGGATGAGAAACAAGGAACGATGGATCTACAGAACAACCAAAAAACAATTAACAAAATGGCAATAGTAAGTCCTTTACCTGTCAATAATTACTTTAAACATAAACAGATTAAATTCTCCAATCAAAAGTCATAGAATGGCTGAATGAATAAAAAAATAAGATACAACAATATACTGCCTAAGAGACTTACTTTAACCTTAAAGACACACATAGACCGAGAGTGAAGGGATGGAAAAAGACACTTCCAGCAAATGTTGACAAAAAAAAAAAAAAAAAGCAGGAGTAGCTATACTTATAACAGACAAAACAGACTTTAAACTAAAAATGTCAAAAAGAGATAAAGAAGGTCTCTTTTTATCACACAATGATAAAGGGGTCAATACATCAAGAAGATATAACAATTGTAAATATTTATGCACCCAACATCAGAGCACCTAAATACATAAAGCAAAAACTAGCAGAGCTAAAAGGAGAAATACATAGTAATACAATAATAGTTGGGGACCTTAATACCCCACTCTCAACAATGGATAGATCATCTGAACAGAGAATCAACAAGGAAACAGCAGATTTGAATAACACTATAGACCAAATGGACCGAATAGACATACACAGAACATTCTATCAACAACGGCAGAATACACATTCTTCTCAAGTGCACATGAAACATTTTCTAGGATAGGACATATGTTAGGCCACAAAACAAGCACTATTCAACATAGTACTGGAAGTCCTAGCTAGAGTGATCAGGCAAGAAAAAGAAATAAAAGGTATCAGAATTGGAAAGGGAGAAGTAAAACTGTCTCTACCTGCAGATGATATGATTTTATATATAGAAAATCTTAAAGACTCAGCCAAAAAAAAACCTGTTAGATCTAATCAATGAATTCAGTAAAGTTGCAAGATGCAAAATTAGCATACAAAATCAGCAGTGTTTCTAGCTACTAACAACAAAATTTCTGAAAAAGAAATAAATAAAGGGATCCCATTTACAATAGCATCAAAAACAACAAAATACTTAGGAATAAGTTTAACTAAGGAGGGGAAAGATCTTTAGGCTGAAAACTAGAAGACACTGATGAAGGAAATCAAAGAAGACACAAATAAATGGAAAAGTATCCCATCTTCACAGGTTGGAAGAATTAATATTGTCAAAATGTCAATACTACCGAAAGCCATCTATAGACTCAATGCAATCCCTATCAAGACTTCAATGACATTTTTTACAGAAGTGGAAAAAACACTCCTAAAATTTATATGGAACCACAGAAGACCACAAATAGCCAAAGAAATCCAGGGAAAGAAGAACAAAGCAGGAGGTATCACACTTCCTGATTTCAAGCTATATATACTATAAAGCTGTCGTCATCAGACAGTATGGTTATGGCATAAAAACAGATAAATAGACAATGGAACAGAATTGAGAGCCCAAAAATAAACCCTCAGCATATATGGTCAACTAATACTTGACAAGGGAGCCAAGAATATTCAATGGAGAAAAGACAGTTTCTTCAATAAATGTGCTGGAATAACTGGATATTCACATATAGAAGAAAGAAATTGGACCCTTATATTACACCACTCATAAAAGTTAACTGGAAATGGACTAAAGACTTAAATGTAAGACATGAAACTCCTAGAAGAAAACATGGGAACAAAGCTCCTTGACATGGCTCTTGGCAATGCTTTTTTGGATATGACACCTGAAGCACAAACAACAAAATAAAAAACAAACAGGTGGGATTACATCAAACTAAAAAGCTTCTGTACAGCAAAAGAAACCATCAACAAAGTGAACAGACAACCTATGGAAGGGGAAAAAAGTATTTTCAAACCATATACCTGATAAGTGGTTAACATCCAAAACAGATAAAGAATGCATACAACTCAATAACAAAAAAACATAACCCAATTAAAAAATGGGCAAAGGACCTGATTAGACATTTCCCCAAAGAAGATATACAAAAGGCCAACAAGTACATGAAAAGATGCTCAACATCATTAGTCATTTGGGAAATGTACATTAAAGTCATAGTGAACTATTACCTCACACTTAGAATGGCCATCATCAAAAAGACAAGAGATAACAAATGCTGGTGTGGATGTGGAGAAAAGGGAATGCTTGTGCATTGTTGGTGGGATTGTAAATTGGTACAGCCACCATGGAAAACAGTATGAAGGATCCTCAAAACATTAAATACAAAACCACCATATTATCTTGCAATTCCACTTCTGGGAATATATCCAAAGGTAATGAAAACACTAACTCAAAAAGATATCTGCACGCTCATGTTCATAGCAGCATTATTTACAATACCCAAGACATGGAAACAATCTAAGTGCCTATCAACGGATGAATGGATAAAGAAGTTGTTCTATGTATATATACAATGGAACATTATTAAGCCATAAAAAACGAAGAAATCCTACCATTTGAAACAACATGAATGAAACTTGAAGGCATTATGCTAAGTGAAATAAGTCAAACAGAGAAAGACAAACAATGAATGATCTCACTTACATATGGAATCTACAATAAATAAACTCATAGGAAAAGAGATCATACTTGTGCTTACCAGAGGCGGGAGGTATGGGAGGGGGAACTGGAAGAAGGTGGTCAAAAAAGGTACACACTTCCAGTTATAAGACAAATAAGTAGTAGGGATGTAATGTACAGTACGATGATTATAGCTACCACTGCTGTATAATATATAGGAAAATTGTTAAGAGAGTAAATCCTAGTGTTCTTATCCCAAGGAGAAATTTTTTTTTCCTTTATTCTTTTTATTGTATCTATATGAGAAGATGGATGTTAGCTGAACCTATTGTAATCATTTCACAATGTATGTAAATCAAACCATCATGCTGTATGCCTTAAACTTATACAGTGATAATACATGTCAATTATTCCTCAATAAAACTGGGAGTGGTGGGGGAGAAAGATTTTTTAGCGGCAAAAAAGTTGGTTTACAGATTGTTGATGACCTTCACATTTTAGGCTCTGTTAGCCTGTGTTATAAACCATTCTACCACCGGAGGGAATTCTAATTATTTTCTCTGATGAATCCTGTATTCCAATCAAACTGCATTTTTATGTACAATTTAATTTGCAATTAATCAAAGACATATAAAACTGACCATTAGAGCTTGTCATTAATAAAAATTAACTAGTCTTACCAAAAAAACTATAACTTGCATTTTTCTAAATTCTAGTAAAGCTACACACTTTCCTCATTTGTGTTACTTTCTGTGTTTCTGTGTGTGATTTGCTTTTCTTTATCAGCTACAGTAGAATCTGGATTTTGAACTTCATTTCCTTTCTGCTGAAGTATTCAAATAGCACCCATACAGATTTCTTGTTTCCAATTCTCCCCACTAATCGCCAACCTATTCTACCCAAACTGCCCAAAGCATGCCTCTGAATTCCCTTGTTTAGAAA
The DNA here is from genome assembly GCF_021613505.1 of Equus quagga. Taxonomy (NCBI): domain Eukaryota; kingdom Metazoa; phylum Chordata; class Mammalia; order Perissodactyla; family Equidae; genus Equus; species Equus quagga. The sequence goes on from NC_060268.1 coordinate 41,818,689, forward strand.
CCTCTATGGCTCCCCATTGGTTCCTGAACTGAACCCAACTCCACAGCCTGGCATTTCCCCCAATCTTCCCTCCTCCAACCATGGTTTGTACCTAACTTGACTTTCCAACGTTAACTCTTACAATTGCCTTTCTAATGCTCCCCTATGCTCTGGTCAGAGTCAATCATCAGTTGTTCCTTACGTATAACTTCATTTCTTGCCTCTGTGTCATGCTTTCCATCATTCCTTCTGAGTGAAATGTCTTTTCATTTTACACCTTTCTGCCTAAATACAACATATCCTTTAAGGCCCAACTCAAGAGCAATCATGTCCACGATAACACCACAAATGGTCCTCCTTGGCCCCTTCTTCCTCCAAACTCCCGTAACATTCTATTTGATCCTCTCTAATAGCACTTAAAACTTTTGACATTGTATTACAGACTTACATCTACATTGTATCCCCTGTACTAAACTGTGAGTACATTAAGGGCAAGATTCATGTCTATTTCATCCTTTTATCTCCTGTAGCACCTGATACAATGCTTTACCCATAGTATATACTCAAAAACTCCACAATATTAAAAATTCAATAGATATATGTTAGGCTAATAAATTCTTCATAGAGACAATAGACTTTATCAGTTATTTTTTAATGTATATGTTTTTTTCAATTCTTCTTTGTTTCTGTATTGCTTTTTAAATATGCTGTTTATTTCTCTTCTTGTTCGTTTGATTAACACTGATGATCTGGGATTCTTTGTAGGATACAATATGAAGTGTGGCTGTAAGCTGATGCTTTACCATACTGATATTCAATTTCCCAACAATTGTTTTTAAATGTGAGCCCTTTCTCCATTCTGATATTGTTTCAAGTTTGGCATTCATTAAGTTAATGTGATAGTTTGAATCTATTATTTCACTGTGACGGTTCTGTGTATTTAATATATCATAATTATTTATAATTTATTTTAAAATTTGGTGGGCCAAGTATTTGCATTAGTTTTCCCTTTAAATAATATTTGTCAGCATTCTTGTTGGTTTATTCTTCAAATAAGTTGTCTTATAAAATTCTAAAAACATTCATGTGGGGAGTGAAATTGTTATTGCATTAAGAGTCCATATTAATTTGCAGAGCATTGCTGCCTTTCATCTTTTTGGTTTACCCAAGCAGGACAATGGTGTAACTCCTTGTTTATTCATATCCTCTTTATATCTGCCACTAGAGTCATACAATTTTAGAAAGTAAATTTCTTTGTCCTGACTAGTACCATATTTCATCGGTTCTAAGAAGCAATTTCTTCACATTTCACATTTTCACAATTTTTTCACATGTCAGTAACTGGGATATGTCATAATTGATTGTATGTCATAGTTTAATGGTCACCATTCTTTGCCTTTTTAATGAAGCATAGCGTACATACAGAAAACTAAACATATCTTAAGTGTGCCCCTCAATGAATTTTCATAAAGTGAATTCTCATATGACCATCACCCAGATTAAGAACCATAATGCTACCAGTATCCCAGAACCATTTCTTCCCCCTTTTGAGTCACAACGTCCCTGATGGTGATCGCTATCCTGATTTTTAGTATCATAGGTTCATTTTTGCCTGTTTTTGGACTTCATATGGAAAACCCAATTTACACTTTTAATGAAAATAAAGTCCATTTGTATTTTTAATGGAAATATACCATACATACTCTTTTGTGTCCGGCTTCTTTCGCTCAACATCATGTTTGGGAGATTCTTCCAGATGGTTGCACGTATTATAGACTGTATATTCTTAATTGGTGGATAGCATTTCACTGTGCAAATAGACCACTACTTCCTTGTCTATTTTATTGTGGTTGAGAATTTGAGTAGTTTCTACTTTTTTCTATTATAAATAGTACTGCTATGAACATTCTTGTACATGTCTTGTAGTAAACATATGTACACCTTCCTACTGGGTATATATCTTGGAGTAGAATTGCTGTGCCACAGGGTAAGCTTAGGTTTAATAGGTTTAATAGATGCTAAACATGGTTGTACAATTTTCACTCTGTAGCAGTGTCATGAAAATCTGTCTTTTTTCATTTTCTCCACTCTAAGTGTGTAGTATTATCACACTGTAGTTTTGCTTTGCATTTTCCTAATGACTAATAAAAATTGAGCACCTTTTCCAATTTTTCTGGCCACTGAATAGTCTCTTTTGCAAAGTTCCCATTCAAATCTTTAACTAGTAGCATTTTTCTTGCTTAGCATATAAAAAATATTACATTTTACAGTTGATGAAATACAAAATTAATACCTTATATGTTATTGTTACCACTGTAAGTGATATTTTTCTCTATACTTTCTAGCCATCTGCCACGAGTATACAGGCAATTAATTTTTGTGGCTTTATTACATCTATCCATCTACCCATTCCTTCATTAGCAAGCACTTATTCAACATCTATTATGGGTCAAACACTTATTAGCAACCTGAAACAATAATAATAAATGCTAGGTCCTCAGGCCTCAAGAATACAACGATGAAAACAGAAATGTACCTTTCCCTGATATGCTCACAACCTGAGGAAATCAGGGAAACAGAAAAATGACAGTATCCTACTAAAGCGCAAGTGCTAGAATAGAGACATAAAATGCCACAAGATCACAGGAAAATGAACAACTGATTCTGACTTGGAGTGAAGGAAGGCCTCACCTAGGAGGTGACATTTAGTTGGATCTTGAAGGATGAATAGGAGTTTTTCAGATGGAGAATGATAATAGAGCATACCAAGCATGTGGCTGTGAGAGGTTCTTGTGTGTCCTGCGAAGGTAAGATATTCAGTGTGGCAGAATGCTGAGTTGTATGGTGGGAAAGAGGCAAGCAGTGAGGTTGTGAGACTGGAAATGTCCATTAGGGACATGTTATAAAGCCCTAAGGGGTCTGGTTTTATACTAGGGAGTAAAGGGGTTTTTAAGCAGGAGAAGAAAAGGAATGACTTTGTAACTGACAGCAACGTGGAAGGGGAATTGGGGTGGGGAGAGACTATTGGCAGGAAGCCAGTTAAAAGGCTCTTGCAGTTGTCCAAGCAAGAGATGAAGAGGGTCTGGGCTAAGGCAGGGGTGAGTGGAAGAGATTAGAAAAGTTAAATCTCAGAGACACTTTTGGAGCAGAACTGACAAGATTTATTGATTGAGTAAAGGCCAGCTACTCTCAAGACACACACTCAGACCCCTGTCTTGATCCTCTCTTACTCCTCCTGTTCTTGGTTCCTCAGGACATCCTTAATCTGATCCTTCAATTCAAACTGATAATAGCTTCTCTTTCTTTTAATTACTCTTTCTGAACTTAGCCGTTTCTCTAAAGCAATTTAGCAAAACATTTTAAGGAGAGTCCTTTCTGTTGTTAGAATTCAAAAAAGTGTGCTGGTAGTGAGGGGTGTTTGTTTTTAAGAAGTTGTGAACTTGAGAACATTTGATGGTTGAAAGAAGGAGGAAGGAAAGTCAGAGAAAGAGAAGGAATGGATGATGGAAGGGGATGAAGATAGTGAAACAAACAATTGTCAGAATGAGTCCCTTAGGAGTTGTTAGGAGGTGGAACTGAGATTAAGAGTTGGAGGATTTGCCTTGGTAAGTGGGAAGGCCAGTTTTTCCTAAAATGTTAGGAGCCTGAGAAGCTATCGGATCAGAGATGTGCTAAAGGGTCTAAGGCCAGAGAGGCTGAATTTCTGTAAAGTAGAGGGTGTATCTGCTGAGAGCAAAGGCAACTAGGCTACTTGAGAGTGTCCCTCTCCTCTCAGCCCCACTGCGGACCCTCAGCTCTATACCCCCTATGCTGAGTGGTAGAGCTGAGTGATGCTAGGGTCCTGGGGCTGGCTTGGCAGGGAAGCATCCTGTCCTAAGTTCAGGTCTGGCTGGGGAAGGGGCAGTAGACTTGAAAGAGGCTCTTCTGCCCTGGAGGAAAACAGTCATGCATGTTTTCCCTAGTTTGTCTTCTAACTACCACCTCTTCTGGTTCTTGACTCCAGAAATGAAGAGTTGGGTGTTACTAAAATTTTTGTTTACATGGATGGTTTTTCATTCAAGCTAATTACCAGGAAAGGAGATAATGATCATATACCAGATCAATGTTGCTTTAAACCTAGTTGAACTTCAGCTTTAAATTCTGATCAGATGCACCTGGTCTTCATGTGAGCCCAGTTAAGTCATCACAACTTACAATTAAGTGGAATTTTGGCCCCAAATTAGACTGCCTGAGCCTTCTTCACTGGTTGGCACTTCAGTCCATCATGTGTGGACTCACCTGCTTATTTCTCTTTAGCAGTTGTTTTAAAACTTCCATTCTTTCAAAATTCTCAACCCCACTTACTCTACCCATCTCTATTTCCACTGCTAACTGGTATATAATCGAATATCATTCCTTTCTAAGAAGATTATTCTTTGTTACTAACTCCCTCATTCATCATGGCAATATCACTTACAACATTGCCTTATAATTTGCTTTGTCTTGTCTTCTTTTTTTCCCCCTTGCTCTCAGAAAAAGAGCAGTCTCCCTCTTGGTTTCTTGGCCAACCTGCCTTTTAATTGGGGTGTTTAGGTCATTTACATTTAATTATTTAAATCCACCATCTTGCTATTTACTTGTTTCTATTTGTCTCAACTGTTCTTTTCTTTTTTCTCAACATAACTAATTTATTTCTCCCACTGTTTATTTATTTTTTCCAGTTATCCAATAAGAATAGGTTGTCTTTTGAGTGATTACTCTATTACATTCCTTCCATCAATTACAATCACCTCATTCCTCTGATTTTATGGAAATTTTCTTAACAATAAAATTTAGGATTTGAGGAACATTTATTATTTCATCTGTCACTCTTGGCTCCACAAAGCAAAACCAGACAAAAGAAAAAGTAAAGGCCCAATTCACAATCAATGAGGATTTAGCTCAAATGTTTACCTAGATCCTTCCTCTAATTTCTGGATTGCACGTAAACACAATTTTTTAAATTGGAATATATTTGACATATAACATTGTGCAAATATGAGTTGTACAACATATTAATTTGATACATTTATATATTGTAATGTGATTGCCATTGTAGTGATGATTAGCACCTCTATCACATTACATAATGATCCTTTCTTTTTAGTGGTTGGAATCATTAAGTCCTAGTTCTTAGCAAGTTTGATGATTATAATACAATATCGTTGTCTGTATTCAGTACTGTCTATCAGATCTCTAGGGCTTGTTTACTATTCGTTGCAAGTAATATACAATATTCCATATATATACACCACATCTTTATATACATATATATACATATATACCACATCTTCTTTATCCATTCATCCACCGGTGGGCACTTAGATTGTTTCCATTTCTTGGCTATTGTGAATAATGTTGCAATAAACATGGGAGTGCATACATCTCTTCGATATCTGGTTTTCATTGCCTTATGTATATAACCAGAAGTGGAACTGCTGCATTGTATGGTAGATCTATTTTTAATTTTTGAGGACCTCCATAATGTTTTCCATAGTGGTTGAACCAATTTACATGCCCACTAACAGTGTACAAGTGTTTTCTTTTCTCCACATCCTCACCAACACTTGTTATTTCTTGTCTTCTTGATGATGGCCATTCTAACAGATGTGAGGTGCTATCTAATTGTGGTTCTAATTTGTATTTCCCTGATGATTAGTGATGTTGAGCGTGTTTTCATGTACCTGTTGGCCATTTGGATGTCTTCTTTGGAAAAATGTCTATGCAGTTCCTTTGCCCATTTTTTAATTGGATTATTTGTTTTTTTTGTTATTGAGTTGTATGAGTTCTTTATATATTTTAGACATTAACCCTTTATCTGATATATGGTTTGCAAAAAGTTTCTCCCATTCTGTAGGTTGCCTTTCCATTTTGTTAATTGCTTCTTTTGTTGTAGAGATTTGTGGTTCCATACAAATGTTAGGATTGTTTTTTCTATTTCTGTGAAGAATGCCATTGGTATTTTGATGGAGATTGCATTGAATTTATAGATGGCTTTGGGTAGTATGGACATTTTAGCAATATTAATTCTTCTGACCCATGAACACATGATCTTTCCATTGTTCTTTTTAAATGCCTTTCCTCCTCTTATGCCCATTCCTCTTTTTATGCCTTCTTTCAGATTAATTGAATATTTTTAAATGATCCCATTTTATCTTTGTTGGCTTATTAGCTACAACTCTTTGCTTTGATATATTTGTGGTTGCTTTAGGGTTTACAGTACACATCTTCAATTTATCAAGTCTACCTTCAAGTAATATTGTACCCTTTCACATATAATAGTATACTTACAATGGCATACTTCTGTAGCTCCCCTCCGTATCTAGCCTTTATACTACTGTTGCTTATGTTTATGCATTTTACTTCTCCATATGTTAGAAACCCAATACTACACCACTATTATTTTTGTTTAAATAGTAAATTATCTTCCCATATGCTCCAATTTTATGTACCCGCACCTGCATGAATCCTTGTCTTTTCTCCTTGCTTATCAGAAAGCCTGTTCTCCCTGAGTCTGACACCAACCTGTTTACCCATCTTCATAATCCCATCGTTCTCCATCACCTTCTACAGGGCCCTCTTTCCCCTAAATATTCAATTACACCTTCTCCATTAGACCTTTCCCCAATCTATATGTGTACTCAAGTTTCTTTCTTCTTAAAATAAACAAACAAATCAACCTTACCTCAACCTTGAAATGTCTTTTTCCTTCATAGCCAAGTTTCTTGGAAAAGTGGGTTTTACTTGCTGTTTCCATTTTCTCAGCTCCCCATTCACTTCTCAGCCCAGTGCAATCTACTTTCCACCACCACGGCTCAGCTGAAATTGTCTTAGCCAGGTGAGCAGTGAAAGCCGACGTATTAAGTCCAATGTACACACATTCACACATTTTCATTGGGCATCTCTATAGCATAACCCTTCTGACCCTTTCTTTCTTCGAACTCACTTATTGATTTTAATGACATACACCCTCCTCATTCTCCTATCTCTCTGGATGTTCTTTCTTCTCTGCTGTTTCCTAGGGTCTGTCATTTGTCTTCTCTTCTCACTTCTACTTAATGTCTTCATTCGTAAAACCACATCTGAAGCCTGCACCTTTGTTCTAATCTTCAGACCAATATATCTAACCATTTACCAAACATCTACACCTAAATGTCACATATATATTTCAAATTAAATGTTGAATGCAAACTTTCATCAGCACGGGTTGGATGCTTTCCTACTATGTCAGGCCCTGGGCTGGGCTCTAGGCACACAAAGATGAATAAATTCACATTTCCTCCTCGCATCTGTTCCTCCTCTCGTATTCTCTATTTTGATGAATGTTATCACTCTGACCGAGTCACCCATGGCAAGAACCTCATTGTCATCCCAGTTTCCCTCCAATTGATGTTGATCCTCTCTCCTAAACACCTATGCCATTCACCCCTCTTATCAATCCTCCCCGTACCCTCAGTGGCTTCCTAAATGGCCCCCAGCTCATCTCCCACCCACTGCCACCAGACTGATCTTTCTAAAACACATATCTGCTCATAGTATTATCTTGCTTAAATTCTTCAGTGGCTCTCCACTTCCTACAAGATGATATCCAAATTCCTAAGCATGGCATATAATTTACATGACCTGGCTTCTGTCCTTCTTTATTAGCTTTCTTCCCACCATCCATCCACATGCTCCCTGCTTCCTAGCAACAGCAAATCATACTGTTCTTTCAAAATACTAGGCTCACTCAAGTATGGTTTTCCTCTTCTAGAGATACCCCAACCCTCTCATGTAACTCCCTGCAGCATATCCACTTAGCAAACTTCTCCTTTACCTTTTAGATCAGTTGATCTGTCTTCTCTTTTGTGAAAGCTTCTTCGACACTCACAGGCATAGTTCCCCACTTCTTCTTCTCTACTCTGTTAGCAATCATACTTTGGAATTCTGGAAGGGCCCCTCTGGAATTCTTGTCTTACATTTCTAATTAGAAGCCACGTGGAGTAATGGAAAGATCTGGGTTTCAAATCCTAACTCTGCCACCTGCTGGCAGGCTCAGTTTCCTTGCTTATAAACTTGTAATAATATTAAGCTTGCAGTTTTGGGGGAGGATGATTGATGAGCTCTTGCAGTACCTGGTAAAATGTGCTCAATAGACAGTGTCTGGTTTCTCTTTTCTTCACAGGCAAACTATTTGAAAAAGTAGTCCTTATATGCTCACACTCACTCAATGCCCTGCAATTCCACTTTCACCCAGTCACTCTCCTGTAAATGGCTCTCTCACAGGGAACCAGTCACCTCTCAACAGTCAAACCTAGCATCTTCTTCTCATTTGCCATGCTACCTGATTTTATACATCATTGGATATCATTGACTTCTCCTCCTTCTTAAAGATTATTCCTCTTTTTGCTTTTCCTCCTAGCTCTCCAACTCCTCCTACTAAGTCTGCTGTCTCTTCTGGCTGCCCCATCAGAGCAACTGTTCTTACTTCCTGGGAGGATGGTGGTAAGCCTGGCAGGGATGGGTGGGAATGGCAAGATAGGTAAGTGGATATGAGTTGTACAAGTTATCAGGAAGAGGTCTGAAAGGGCATCTTGGGCCTGACTATGTTGCTTGTCAATGCAAGTCCCAAGTGAAGAATTTTAGGCAGCTTATCCTTGCTGGGAACCCTTTCTCCCTCTTCATTTGGGCCTGAACCAGCTCTCAGAAGTAAAGGACCTAGAACTCCCTTGTCCTCAAATTCCTATTGAAATCATAAAAGAATGTGTAATAGGGGCAAATTGTATCAGCACAGGAAGTCCATGATGGGCATTAACCATATACTAGAAACTGGCAGAAACTTTTGCTAACAATAGAACTCAAGGGCTGGCCCCAAAAGGCCATTGGAGGTAGAGTCATGACTCTCCCTAATGAGAGAGAGCATCTTATCTGGGAAGATTCTGCTGTCTGTCAGAACCACTGCTACTTCTAACTTGGAGAGATAAGAGTTCTGGAAGGAAGAAGTTGAGGATGGGTTGAAAGGCCAGTTGGAAATCCCACCACATAGGTCCTTCTTGACTTTGTGGACCTTGGACATTGGGTCTCCATGTTAGTGTGAAGAAGATCTGACATTTTCTGCTGTCTGAAATGGGTACCTCAAGCAGAGATTTGGTTACTATGTGGAGGAAGAGTTCTTCTCCAAGGAGATACACCCATCATCACTCAGCAATTAAGCACCTGGCTATGTTCTGGTTTAGGCTCCCTTCCCACTCTACCTGGGCTGATGGCTCTCAGAACTGGTCATCCCCAGGTGCATAGAGTCTCTGCCTCCGAAGTAAATTTGCAAGCTTCCATCTGATAGACCTTTCTTTTGCCTTCCCTGATTTTCCAACTCCTATTTGGCTTTCCACTTTGACTTATTGAAAATCTTTTGCTTCTCAGATTTCATCACCATTCTCCCTTGGATACTTTTGGTAATGTTTCTTGAGTCCCTATACAACACCATCCAGCTCTCCTTACCCATACAGTTTGAAACCAGTTGTGTACATAACTTTGAATCTGGCAAAGTGGTACCCAGTACAGTACCCACTGACCAGTTCTTTTTATGCCATCATCAAAGTAAAACCTTTGACCCCTTGAAAAGATTCTAGTCACTTCTGTCTGGAGGCCCTTGCCCTTTACTCAGACCATCATTTGGTTCTGGTTGACTCATTACCTTTCTTTTAGTTCTTACTTCAAGCTAGAGCAGCAAAGATTCACCCAGGGCCACAACATCAACAGTTATTGGAGATGGATTTTCTGAAGGCTGTCCTAAGCTTTCCACTCTAACCACTAAATGATGGTACCCCAGACCCTGGAAGTTTCCATAGCTCTGTATCCCTTAGTTGGCAGAGTTTACACATTTTGTGGATAGGGTCACTGAGAAAAATGCACAAACACCCTTGCTGCGAGGCACCTGTAGTGCCCATTAACATTATGTTCAGCTAGCACTACCTACCACCTTTACTCTACTCTTTCTCGCCCTGTCATGTGAGGCTGTGGGCAGTAAGCATGTAAGTGAGAGGGTTATTGTTAGTCCATGTCTGGAAAGCCTCCCATACATACACCTAGAGAAATTATCAGGGGGCACATACTTCGCAGCAAGTTATGGCTAAGGTATCAAGTGTCACCATCTATCAGATAGATTTCTTCTAAATTCAGCTTCCAGATGAAACACAGTTACTAATCTTCAAACTGTACCATTATGTAAAGTAAAGAGATTGGTAGTATTAGCAAGATCCTGGGCCAAGTAGGATACCAGACCACAAACACGTGCTCACCTGCCCCTATGCACTGCTTCTCAATTGGCTTAAAAGAATGTGAGAGCTTGTTTTCTCTTTTTCTTTGGAATGCTCCTTATGGCTTTCTTTTTTTTAATTTTAATTTTTTAAAACAGAGGTCCAGTTTCAACTTGATATTCTAGGATCATGTTGTTAATGCGTTTTGTAGGAATGAGTGTTCTTAATTGATTTCTGGTAGTACCCACTGAACTTTAGTTTCCAGAAAATGGTCGAATGTGGTTACAAGGTGATGGCAGAAGTCTTTTCTAGGCATGTGGTTTATATTTATTCTTGAAGTAGTACGTGCCCCCTCTAATTTTGCAGTGGCCTTGCTCAACTAGCATTTGACTGGGTATAATTTTAAATCAGCTTCACCTAGTGTATCGGTTTATGTCTCAACAGGAAACAGATGGTATACTTAAATTAGGATAATTAGAGAAGGGTTTATTTACAAAGAGACCATCACAAAGATGTATGCAAGATGTTGTGGAACCACAAGAAAGGATAGTGCAAAAACCTGAGGCTAGAAGCAGTGAACCATTACTATTCCTAGGCCCAAAGGGACAAGATGTAAGAGACCCCAGAAGGAAAGTCAGATAATGAAGACCTCCTTAATACACTGACCTCAGTCTTTTCAAACACTCTGCTCTCCTTCTGGGACCCCCTGGTAGAACCCAACTAGATAAGCCAGAGGGCATGGGAGCTCATTGATGTAGTCCACAGGGTTAGACTCCCAGGGCACAGAGCAAGGCAGACAGTAGACCCAAAGATATCTGGCACACACAGGAAGTCTAGGATTAAAATTAAATTAGTTCCTTTATATGCTTTGCAAACGATATTCCAAAAATGATGACATCCTCCAGGTACACTGACACCTCTAAGCAACCTTTTTTACTCATTATTTTCTCTATTAAGCATGGAAAGGTAGCAGCGTCTTGTGACCCTAAGGTATCCTCTTGAATTGATTCAGTTAGGTGTTGATAAAAATTGTTTCTTCCTTTGTCCGATTACCTATATCTGATAATACACACTCTACTCAGCTAACACAGGGTGGGGCCTCCTACAGAAAGTGAAATAAGGAGGAGAAGGAGGGAGGAGTGGAAAAGAAGGCTATATATAAGGAAGAGGGAGTATGTTAGATGGGAGAGGCAGCAGTGGAGAAAGACCCATGGAAATTAAGCCAAGACCTCAGGGCATTTGGAGTTAGCAACTAGTCCTAGCCCTGGCTAAGCTATCCTGCCTCAGTGTTATGGCCAACTGGGAGCTTCTTGCTGGGCTCACCTTCTTTGGAGATTCCAAGAGTTTGGAAATTAGAGCGTTTTGCTCACATGACTGCAGTGTGCTGAGGATACTTAGGATTGGCAGAGACAGGTGGACCTGGGGTCTAGGTAACATGAAGCATAGGATGATGGTTAAGAGCTCAGATTCTGAAGCCAGACTGCCTGAGTTTACATTCTGTCTATGCTCCTTACAGCTTCCACGACCTTGGAAAAGTTATACAACTTCTCTGTTTTCCAGTTTCCACATCTGTAAAATGGGAATGATAATAGCAACCACTTCAAAAGTTCTTAGGAGAAGTCAATGAGTTACTATTCATAAAGTTTGTAGAAAGAGCCCAGGACATAGAAAGCACTGCATAAATGTTTTTAAAGTCAAACTTGAATAGCCCTCCTTGCTGGGAATCTTCTCTCAGGCCCTGTCCACCCAAGGATTCTTGAGGGTAGTGGTGCTTTCCTTCTGGTCTGTCAATGCACATCTGATTGACTGTTCAGGATTATGAGTTTGTGATGTTTTTAGAGAAAATTGGTCAAAGCTGCCTCCCAGAAGAATAGGTCCTTTTCTGAATCTGGAAGCTGAGCAATCCTTTGTCCCTGGGGAACAGGGAAGGAGTAGGTCCCAAAAGTCTCTCCCTGATGTAACCAGTGTCTACTTCTGTGGGAGGAGATTACCAAGGATATTGCTAGTCCAGCTAGGGTAGGGTTGTTCTCACCTGCTGCCCATTGGCAAGGTTTGATCCGGCCCTTCTGGCATTGCTGGAACACTACTGGATATCTCCCTGGCTAAATAATTTCCTCATTGATTAAGAGAAAATTTTTCCTCAGGCTAGGTAATCTAAGTTCTTGGAATTGATACAAATTGGATGGAGTAATTTTTGTATCTTAATTTTTGGGTTCTTATCAGGAGGATCCTACAACCTTACACCAGGGCAAGAAGTTTCTGCAAAACACATGCCGGCTTGTTCAAGAAGATCCTGCTGAGCCTGTTGTGTTTGGGTGAGGCGTTGAGAATTCACAGAAGTGAGAGACACAGTTGTTTTAGGAATGTGACCTTGTCTCAAGACGATTACTAGATGGAAGGCAACTTTATTCACAAACTGATCTAAAGGGCTACTTGATATACAGATCTTAACTACCTAAAGGTGAATCATAATTATTGAGTTGCACTTCCAGGAATGATAAAAATCTGAGAATAAACTATTTTTCACAACTGTACTATTTGATAGACTTAAATATTTCAGAAAATTTCAGTTTGTCTCTTTTTTGGTATCTTGATTTGATGCAGGGCATGGTTCTTTGTCGCCGTTACAAGAGAAGTCTGTAGAATACATTACCTATTTGCTGGTTTACTAGTAAGATCAATGATATAAAATATTTTTAAAAGACAGGAAACCTATAGTTAAAATATACTATCAGTGATATATGGGACTTTGATGTCAATTTTAGAGGCAGCTGGGATGGTGAGAACAAAAATTATATTTTGGGGTGAGTCAGGGAACCAAGGAGTGAGGACCATATGGTTGTACTTCCTAGTAGTAGCCTTGTTTATACGGTTTTGCTCAAGAGGAAAAGTTAAAATGACAGGGGTTATAAAAGTTTGAAAAAAGATGACTTTTGAAGAGTCTAGTGGTGGATGCTCATCCAATCTATTCCAAGGAACAGAAAGAGGATATCAGATAAAATAGAAGGGAGTGAGATTTCATTAGAGACAAGGGATGATACGCAGGATTCAGACTAAGTTGGACTCTCCTTGGGAATCCTCAAGCAGAGAACAGTTAGCCATCTACCCTGGCCTTGAGAATTGCAGCTCCGTCTGACAGGGCTGGGAGGCAAGGTTGCTGGAGGGTTTTCTTGCTTTAAGTCCCAGACATTCATGACTAGAGCTTCATTTGCCTCTGGGGAGCTCTGCCTTGCTGCTCCTTACTCTGTAACTTCTCTTTTTAGCTTATGCTGCCTACTTCCTGGCAGCTTGCATCTTGGATTTCCAGAGGGCACTGGCCTTGTTCGTCCTCACCTGTTTGGTGCTCTTCGTCCTGGTTTGCCACATTCTGAAAAAGTTCTTTGGTGAAAAATTAACAGCATGTCTGAAGCCCTTTAAAAGCTCCTGCCTGAAGCTTTGGATGAAATGGTGAGTAAGATAAGAATCTCAGTATCCCTGGTCCCACAACTTGTCCCAAATCCCAATGCACTTTGCTTTTTCTCTTTTGACAGTTCCTGAGCTGTCTCTCAGACCCTCACCTATACTTTACAAAACCAAGACTCAGAGAGCAAATAGCAACAGGCCTCAGAGCACCAGACTTCAGTTTCTAGTAGCCTCGTGTCTCAACATTGCCAGGGGGCAAGAGGAGTTAAGTTTCAGAGAAGACTTGCAATCTCTTTATTGTCAGGCTCATGTCAGAAATAAGAAAAAACCATACTCTTCTTCAATGAAGTAATCAGAACAAAGAGGCTTGCAGCTGCGTTAACCTAGCAAATTGATTTGGTGGTCATATATGTCTCCCTTAGTTCCCTGATAATTTTTATGCCTTTTTCCCCTCTAGCCTTCCAGACTTCCTACACCCACTGCTGTCTTTTACATTTCACACTTACCATTCAGTGTATACTGAACTGGATTCTGCAGCAGCCACAGCTCATCTAATTAACTACGGCATGCACGTGTCCTTTGATCATGGGCCTGGGGTGAGAGGCTAACTTTCAAACTCTCCATATAGTTCCTTTTTTCTGCCTATTCTCCAGAAACACCAGAAATTAGGTGTTAAGAATGTTTGCAACAGTGATAATTTGGAGAAACACATGGGACTACAACTTAAATTTTGGATCATTGATTTATTTGATACTGAGGAGGTGGGGGTAAAAGGACTTTATTCATTAGCAGGATGGGTTCTGGAAGCCAGATTTTATTCACTTTAAGTGAGATGAGTTCACAATGAGGACAGCTCTGAAGTTCAACTCTGAACTGTAATGCCTTTTGTTGTCGTTGTTGTGGTGGTTCCTGAGGCCTTTCAATAGACAACGTGCTCTTTTTGTTTTCTTTTCATATGCGATCTCTCTTCTAATTCTTTTCCCTTGAACTGAAATGACTCCAATACTCAGACATGAGGAAACCAGTCTGTGTATTGATCAAGCTTGTTTGGTACATGAAGGGACCACAAGACCATAAGTAGTAGATTTGTGGCTTAGCCTTTACTCTTGCCCTTGAAGTGGTTGGAAATTGGGTGGAGATCCATGGGAGACCATGCATAGTTTTCCTCTTTCTTTTTTTAATATTTTGGTTATTCATTAGAACAATCTTAAAGAATGAGTCTTTATATCACATCTTACTGATATGAAAACTTGAGAAAAAAGATGTCATGTGATTTGTGTCCTCAGATTGGACTCTTTCAACTTGATTCTGTGAGTCAAAGAGTTGGGGGAGAGAGGTGGTAGCTAGGAAACGACCAGATGGATGATTCTCAAGATACGTCTCTGTGTCTAATTTATTATTTCACTTATCCTTGGGTGAACTAATTTTTAGAGGTAAAGTTAATTACTTTTTATTCATTCACTGAGTCAGTGACATGGTCTTGGCGTTCCTTCTTCAGGGTGTTTGCAGGAGTCTCCTTGGTCGGCCTTATCCTGTGGCTGGCTCTAGACACAGCCCAAAGGCCAGAGCAGCTGATCTCCTTCGCAGGAATCTGCATGTTTGTCCTCATCCTCTTTGCCTGCTCCAAACACCACAGTGCAGTGAGTTTTGGATACGACGGTGGGCACAGTAACCCATAGCCAAGGGCCACGTGTTACTAATTACAAAGTGCATGTGTCAAGTATTGATTACAAAGGCACAGAACTAAGTTCTTAACCATCTCTGGAATTTGCCCCTTTGACAATTTTGCTCCTAAGAGAAGTTTTAAAGTTCTTAGAGGACCTAGACCACTTATTTTCAAACTTTAGGTTGTCATCCATTAGTGTGCCTTGATATCAATTCTGTGGATCTAGTTCAGTGTTAAAGAAAGAACAAAAGAAAAAAATAAAGAAGGAAAGAAAGAAAACAGAATACAATAGAGAATTGGCTTGCATTGCACATAGTAATATTAAAGTATTGGTTTATGACACTTTTATATATATGGATGTGTGCGTGTGTTATCTAACCAGTAGACACATATGGACCATATGGACATATGTGGCTCTTTGCATATCACAGCCCTGTTTCCCTGTGTTCCCTACTCCATCTTACCTCAGATTTACTGTTAACATCTTAGGTTGGTTCCACCCAGAGCACGTGTACCAATGTTTAAAACTCTAGTCAGGTAGGGACAAATATGGTTTAGAACTCATATTGGAATTATGTTCTTATCCATCCCAGGTGTCCTGGAGGACAGTGCTTTGGGGTCTGGGTCTTCAGTTTGTCTTTGGGATCTTGGTCATCAGAACTGATCCTGGATTTAATGCATTTCAATGGCTGGGAGACCAGATTCAGGTATGAGAAACTGAATGTGATGGCTTTGCTCTTTTAGAACCCTATAGAAAAGAGATTTGGGGGAAGCAGGAGGAGAATGGGCTGTGTCTTGTTAATGATGGTGGTAGGAGATCTGGTGGGAAAGGAGAGAGTCCACTGGGATACAACTAAACATATGAATAAAGAGAACTGAACTGCTGAGTCCTCTGTCATTCAGTGAGCAGCTCATGAAGACACAGCTTGCCCCCATGCTGTCAAAGGGAGGCCAAAGTAGCAGCAGTAGGTACTAATCACGCATGAGGCTGATCCCACCTTCCCTTGTGTCCTTCCTGGTTTTGCTCTTGTTCACCCTATCTTTTTTTCTTTCAGATTTTCCTGAACTACACTGTGGCTGGCTCCAGTTTTGTCTTTGGGGATACGCTGATCAAGAATGTCTTTGCTTTTCAGGTTATATCTGTTTTATGGGCCAGAACAAGGGTCAGTGTGGAGGGAGGTGTAAAGCACAGGATGAAAATGTATGTCCTAGAGATCAACCAGTCTATATACCAATTTGACCGTGAGAAGAGGACTTGATCCCATCAATAGAGGAAACAGCATCAATCTCCTGCCCTTTGGTCATTACTATACTGAAATTGGAATGAAATAGGGGTTGGGGAGGAAGGCTCAGAAAACATCACCTTGTGGATTAGTACTGATGGGATAATAGATTTGCAGTACATTTAAAATTTATTTCTAAACTAGCTTTTGTTTTGGTGGTCTTGTGGTTAAGATTCCGTGCTCTCACTGCCATGGACCAGGTTTATTTACTGGTGTGGGAACCACACCATCTGTCTGTTGCTGTGATGCTGAAAGCTATGCCATTGGTGTTTCAAATACCAGCAGGGTAACCCATGGTGGACAGGTTTCAGCAGAGCTTCTAGACTAAGACAGACTAGGAAGAAGGACTTGGCCACTCAGGAAAAAAAATTGGCCATGAAAACCCTATGACTAGCAATGGAGCATTGTCTGATATAGCACTGGAAGGTGAGAGCATGGTGCAAAAAGATTGGACAGGGGTCCACTCTGTTGTACACAGGGTTTCTAGGAGTCAGAATTGACTGATGGCACTAATAACAAAGCTTGTGTTTAAACATCCACTGAGTATCTACACTGTATCAGCTACTCTTGGGATGCTGAAAATTTACCTTCAAGGCCTGAAACATAGTCCACTTATGGCATACACGAGCACAGTCAATGTACTATCTCACCAGTGGCCGCATCATTCTCATTACAGTCCTTACCGATCATCCTTTTCTTTGGATGCATGATGTCCATTCTCTACTACCTGGGCCTTGTGCAGTGGATAGTTCAGAAGGTGAGTCATTCTCCTATACCAGTCAGGAGGTGGGCCTTCATCTTGTGATCTGTCAAGAAGCATGAAGATTACATTTATTTTGGAAAAATGCTCATATGTAGGATCTAGAGCATTAGAACCAGTGTGAAAAGGCAGTTCTTTCAAGCATGCCTGATATTAGATGGCCAGGACCAGGCTCTAGTGGGGTGAGGGGCAGAGCTGGGAGAGAAAATGAGCCAGACTACCATTTCACACCAAGTTTTAGTCTACTTGTTCTGGAAGCCTAGAATCCTGAGTTCTGGTCCAGGCTCTATTTGTAACTTGCTTTGTGGCCTCAGGCATGCCACTCTACTTCTCTAGGCCTCAGTTTCCTTACCACTAAAATAGAGAAGGAGGGTTTTTACTGGATACTCTCCAAGATTCCTGCTAATGTTAATGGTGTAGATGTTTGTATCCCTTTAGATCGCCTGGTTTTTGCAAGTCACCATGGGCACCACCCCCACAGAGACCCTGGCTGTGGCAGGAAACATCTTTGTGGGTATGGTAAGTACTCTGAGGCCTTCTGATCTTCTTTTCTCTGGGGAACAGAGAGTGTGGCAGAAAACAGGTTGAGAAAAGTACGCTTTCCTTCTGAAAAGTCAAATAAATGAAGATTGTATGGGCAGCCAATCACTGATGAAAGAAAATTTGGAAGCTCAAAGGGGACTCAGCTCTTTGCTTTCACTCTTCATGCCTAATAATACTTACCTTGGCAGACTTAATTTGGACATCCTTAATCACCCATCCAACTTCTTACATAGGAATTCAGGGAAACATCCTGGTCTAAATCTTCTCCCTGTTCAGGGACTATGCAGGATGTTTGCTCTATATTCTGGTTTCTCCCTGTGACCCTTGTTTTCCAGGGTCTCTAAGAATGTAATAGCTTACCTTGCTCAAGGCTAACACCAAGGCTCTTCCCCATAATACTTGTTTGATCCATATGTCTATATGGAGTAAGTAATCCATATATGCTACTACCTGAGCAGCTCCATGTTAGGGACAATGGCTTGTCAAATTAAAAAGGAATTAGTATTGAGGTCTTTCTCTTGCAAAGCCCTAGGCTGATTAACTGTTTCTGAAACGTTCTCAGAGTACTTCTGCATACTTCAATCACAGCACTTCACATTTTGCTGAAATTATCCATAATCAGCTTAGTTTCTTCTGCCTGACTACAAGCTCCTAAGAGTAGGAATTTTGCCTTATTCATATTAAAGACCCTAGCATCTGGTACAGCAGTAGGCACATAGTTGTCACTCATTACATGATAGATAATATTATCTTAGGTCGATGCTAGATACAGTTTACATGGTTGTGTCTTCTTAATTTCATAACATTTCCACAAACATTATTTCTTTTGATTCTTTCATCAACTTTGGGCTTCAGTTATCTATTTGCAATTTTTTAATGAATACTTTTTAAGTAACTAATATGTACTCAGTAAGTGCACTGTACTCCATAAGGTCATTCATTAAGTATGTGGTTTTAGACATTGAGAACATACAAAAGAAGTATACCATTTCTCTTCTATAGCATTTTAAAATGTAAATAAATGAGACAAACACATATGAAAACAGATGAGAACAATACCAGCCAGGATATGATTAGGTGCCAGAAGGAGTGAGGCAGATGCTGGGAGGGCCTGAGAACAAAGCTCAGTGCTCGAAGGGCACTCATACTGGAGGGGAGTGTCCCAGGGGCCAGGGTGGGCACTCTGGGGTGGGGAGTCACACCCTCTTGAATCTGACTCGTTTCTCCTTGTTTATAGACAGAGGCACCTCTGCTCATTCGACCATACCTTGCAGATATGACGCTCTCCGAAATCCATGCTGTGATGACTGGAGGGTTTGCCACCATTTCGGGCACTGTGTTGGGAAGCTTCATATCCTTCGGGGTAGGCATAGTTTGTTTGATCACACTTGGGTGAGCCCAAGTCTGGGTTCTACAGATGCTGATTTCTAGGTCTGGCCTTACAGATTGACGTGTCATCCTTGATTTCTGCCTCTGTGATGGCTGCCCCTTCTGCTCTTGCCTTGTCAAAGCTCGTGTATCCAGAAGTGGAGGAGTCCAAGTTCAAGAATGAGGAGGGGGTAAAATTGCCCCGTGGGTGAGTCCAATGAGGCATATAATTGGGAGATGGTGATGTCAGGTGCAGAGTCAAGAGTGGTGGTGCTGTGGTGGCAGAGGCTTCAAGTCTCTTGGAGAAGGAATAATACGATTCCATATCCCCTCTTGTCTACCTCAGCCTCTAGCTAATCATGTGGATTTTCTCCTCTTGTTTAACCCTCCCACCTGCCTCTGTCTTCTGCATACCCATATCCTCTGTCCTTGGTGTCAGTGTTATTCCATGGCAGTTAAATCTGATACTGCTTCAGTATAATTCCACCAGAAGGGTCACTAAAGAACCCCCATCACCTCTTGAGCTGGTCTTGCACTCTTCCTCTGTACTCTTGCATAGTGGTATTTCTCTTCTCTGAGGGTCTGAGACTACTCTAGACACCGTATTCTTCCCCTATGCCCAATAACCACAGGAAAGAGAAGAATATCTTGGAAGCTGCCAGCAGTGGAGCCACAGATGCCATAGGCCTTGCTGCTAATGTAGCAGCCAATCTGATTGCCTTTTTGGCTGTGTTGGCCTTCATCAATGCTGCTCTCTCCTGGCTAGGGGAACTGGTAGACATACAGGGACTCACTTTCCAGGTAAAGGATTACATTTGTTGGGCTGTCCTCTAGGGTGTGGTTAAGTAGTCCTTGAACTGTGCCTGTCCTCCTGACCCACAGTGAGCTAAGAGAGATCATGGATAGAAGGGTGGAGGAGACTGAGGCAAGGCTCCAGAGAAAGTCCTTGGCTCCTGACCTGTGCTATTTGTTCTTCCTTTTCCTGAGATATCTCTTTCTTTCACCCAGGTCATCTGCTCCTATATCCTAAGGCCCATGGTTTTCATGATGGGTGTAGAGTGGGCAGATTGCCCAATAGTGGCTGAGATGGTGGGGATCAAGTTCTTCACAAATGAGTTTGTGGCCTATCAGCAACTGTCTCAATACAAGAACAAACGTCTCTCTGGAGTAGAAGAATGGATTGGGGGCGAGAAACAGTGGATTTCTGTAAGTGACGATTCAGAAGAGCATAAATAGTCTGTAGGCAGACAGAAAGTGTTACACAGAAGTTGGTTCACACCCACAGATCCCTTCCCAGTGTCCTAGGCCTAACTACGAACAAGCTTAGCTCCAGTGCCCACGCTGCCCTGAGGTCTGTGTGCCAGTCCTTCCTCATACTCTACTTCTCTCTATAAAGTACTTGTTGGGTCTTTACAGTTGGGGTAGTCCAGGATGCACACTGCTTTTTTTTTTCTAAGGTATGCTTTTTGGTGAGGAAGATTGGCCCTGAGCTAACATCTGTTGCCAATCTTCCTCTTTTTAAAAAATTTTTCTTCCCAAAGCCCTAGTACATAGTTGTATATTCTAGTTGTAAGTCATTCTAGTTCTTCTATGTGGGAATGCCACCACAGCATGGCTTGATGAGTGGTGTTTAGGTCTGCACCCAGGATCCGAACCTGTGAAACCTAGGCCACCGAAGCAGAGTGCGCAAACTTAACCACTCGGCCATGGCATGGCCCCATGCACACTATTTTATTTTTTTTATTTATTTTTGAGGAAGATTAGCTCTGAGCTAACATCTGCCACAAATCCTCCTCTTTTAGCTGAGGAAGATTGGCCCTGAGCTAACATCTGTGCCCATCTTCCTCTATTTTATATGTGGGACACCTGCCACAGCATGGCTTGACAAGTGGTGCATAGGTCTGTGCCCAGGATCCGAACTGGCGAATCCTGGGCTGCTGATGTGGAGGACATGAACTTAACCTCTACCTGACAGGGCTGGCCCCATGCACACAATTTTTGAAGGTCTAAGACCCCTTTATTCATTTCTAAGTTTAAATTGCTATAAATTGATCTCCTTTTCACTCTTCCTCTGTCTTTTCCCTCTCAATCATTCTCACTCCTAGGTCTTCTTCTTATTCATAGGCTTCAACAAGAAGAGTGTTGGGCAGAGAGGCCCATGGTGCTTTCCATATCATTATTCCTGTGATAACTCAGGGAGCAATTATTTTCTGAGCATCCTTTCCACATTCCTTAGGGTAGTGTGGACAACATTGGGGGTTCCAAGTACTCTGGAACTTCTATCATGATTACATGACTGCACACGTGAGACTGAGTTTATTTACTTATTTATTCTTGTTTTCCCTAGGTGAGAGCCGAAATCATTACAACATTTTCACTCTGTGGATTTGCCAATCTTAGTTCCATAGGAATCACACTGGGAGGCTTGAGTGAGTTCATTCATTTTCTTAGATACCCAATAAGCCAGCCAGATCCCAGCTTCTGCAGTGGGCAGTCCTGGTGCTTCAGTACAACTTGAGCCCAGATTGAGAAGCTGATGTGAAATGGACCCTCTCAGGCGGCAGTTGCTTGGGAGTTAAGGCAACCACGCTACCTGGCTGTGCAAGGAGCCCAGGCTGGGTTTATAATCTCAACTTCTGTTACATTTTTTCCTTTTGACTGCGGCCCCAAAATACCAATTTTATTTTTATTTCCCCTATGAAGAAGATTATAATGATTTTATTTTGCTGTTAAATGGGCATAGTACATACATAAGTAAAGCTATTTTGTTTTCTATTCGGTAGTGAAGGTACTTTATGAAATTAGGCTGCTCACCAGTTGTTGTCACAGAAGTACGAGTTGCACAAGGAATCCAAAGATTAAAAAACAACAGCAGACATATAGGTCAGAGAGAGAGTAACAGCGAGTGGGTGAACTGCTGCATTAAAAGATACAAGTCACTAGGTGTGGGCGGAGTGAGTATCTGAAGCAGACACAGATACATTTAGACAGCTGAAGACATTGCTGAATGTGGGTGATGCCTCGCGGAAGTAATATGAGGAAAGTGGAACTGTCCTTGAGGCCAGGGGCAGGGAGAATGACTAGCAGATTCCAAGAGTTTAGAAGCTTCAAGTCAGAAATGGAAAATAAGAAGAAATACAGCTCGGTGTGTCCCTTTTTTGTGGCACTCATATTCTGGGGTAAAATCATTAAGTTGATTTATTTGGTAGCTGATTGAACAATTTAAAGGTGAAACCATTTCCTTTCAGTTTATCTTTTTCTGTTCCGTTAAACACATGTCTGTATTATTCTAATTCTGATGCCTGACTACTGTCTGATTGTGAGATTGCCCTCTAGTAGCGGGATATGCATCATGTAGCTAAGGCTTAGGTGAATTTTGCCCTCCGTATCCCTCTGGCTCAAAATAGTCCCTCGAATTCTGGCCCCAGCTTGAGAGTGCAGATCCCAACTAATGAACATCTGTCCAGAACAGCCCAGAGCTTTGCTTGATCCAGATACACCTTGGGAGTGTTTACAGAACCACTGAAGTCCGGGTCAGACACACTTTGACCTGGGGAATGTCTGTGTTAGTGACCTCTCAGGACTAATGTATATAGACACTTCTTAGGGTACCATTGGCCAGCCTCTCGTGGTTGGTGGTAAGGATGCTATTCACCTGCTGTGTTTTGTTCCTCTGCATTCTTCTAAATGGGGGCTCATGGGATATACTGATTGCCTGGTGGGGAGGAGATCATGTTATTTTGTTGTTGTTGTCTGCAGCATCAATTGTACCCAACCGGAAGAGTGACTTGTCCAAGGTTGTGATCAGCGCCCTCCTCACAGGGGCCTGTGTATCCCTTATCAGTGCCTGTGTGGCAGGTAGGTGCCTTAGCTTAGTCTCTTGGCAGAATCGCTCACCTAGATCCTGACAAGATCTCTCTCAGAATATTGATTTAACCATCCATCTCACAGATGCATAGAAAAGGCAACTAATCTACAATGTTCTCAGTTCACACCCAAAGAATTAGGAACCTTAAGGAACATGTGTAAAATCTTCCCCTTAGTATCTCTGTCTCCTTTATCCAGGAATCCTCTACGTCCCCAGGGGAGCTGAAACTGACTGTGTCTCCTTCCTAAACACAGTTTTCACCAATAGAACCTATGAGACCTATGTGTGCTGCAGAGAGCTCTTTCAGAGGTGAGTGAGCGCCAAAATCCCTGCTCTCTCCTCTTATACACTATCCTCCACTCAGGAATCTCCTGGGAGTGGAGAGAAATAAAGTCCTGAGGGTAATCATGTGGATGCTGAATAGAGCATATAAGAAGGGACATGGGTATGTGTGCTGGGCTAGATCTGTGTTCTTTTCTCTTATCAGATGCATCCTCAGTATTCCTCTAGTATGGACAAATGACAGATTTTATCTGTATTGGTGGGATACTGAGAAGTGGAGGGGCAGGTGAAGAAGTAAGGAATGGTGGTTTCCCTGATAAGAAGTTACCATATTTATCATGATTGAGATACAGTTAGGTTGTAGGTGAAGACTTGGCAATGGTTCCAAGTGGCTAAAAAATTATGGGCTCCTTCAGACAGAAATGACGAAGACAGAGAGAAGATAAAGTTGAATTGATAAAATCACGATGCATTCAGACAGTGTAAAAATGAACTTATTTATCATTTTCTGGGATATTATTAGAATAGTTTTCTGGCTCAACACATGAGGAGCTTGGAAGGTACCACTCTATCCTAACAAGTAAAAATTTGAACAGTCCGAAAAATAAATAACTCTCTTGGATCCATAAGAGAGGTGATGACACAGGGAAAACTGCTGGTCCCCAGGACTAGAGAGACAGACAGGTGCATACAGGGACACATGGCTTCCTGGAGCAGCGATTCATGAGTGAAAACTGCCACAGAAATCTGTGTAGGAAAATCTGAAACTGCAATTGCCAGAGGCTCAGTGAGGGCAAGTCTGACTGTTAAAAACTCTGAGGGGACCCAGTCGTAGAGGCACCCCCCAACACTTTTTGTGAGTTTTACTTCCAGGAGCTGGAACTGGTTCTCACAGTAAATATCAAACAAAAATCCTTTGTGCTTCCGGCAGTGGGAAGAGAAAAGGAACCATTTTGAAATGCACCACTCTTCTTCTCAAGGAGTTGATCAGAGCCTAACCTGCTGGGGTATTATCAGAACCTAACTAACCTGGGGAAGGGAAATACCCAATTCCAGCCCTTTCTAGCTATCCTGTCCCACCTGAGGGGGAGAAAAAACTGAGAAACACTTGTGAAGTTCACAGTCCAGAGGCATAGGCTCACTAAAAGACTGAGACCTAATCACAGGATCCTTCCCCTCCCCCGACACCTACAACCACATTACAAAAATCCTATTTACAGCAGTTCCTTTTACGGGTACATATCATGTCTGGCTATCAAGAAGAGATTACAAGGCACACTAAAAGGCAAAAAAAACCCCACAATTTTAAGAGACAGAGCAAGTAGCAGAACCAGACATGGCAGGGATGTTGGAATTATCAGACTGGGAATTTTAAACAACTATGATAAATATGCTAAGGGCTGTAATGAATAAAACTAGAGAGTACACAAGAACAGATGGGCAATGTAAGCAGAGTTGTAGGAATCCTAAGAAAGAACCAAAAAGAAATGCTTCAGATAAAAAAACACTATAACAGAAATGAAGAATGCCCTTGATCAGCTTATTAGTCTGGACACAACTGAGGAAAGAATCTCAGAGCCTGAAGATATATCAAGAGGAAGCTTCCAAACTGAAAAGCAAAGAGAACAAAGACTGAAAAAAAAAAAAAAACAGAATAAAATATCCAAGGACTGTGGGACAACTACAAAAGGTGTAACATACACATGATGGGAATACCAGAAGGAGAGGAGAGGAATAGAAGAAATATCTGAACAATAATCTCACCAAATTAATGTCAGACATCAAACCACAGATCCAGGAAGCTCAGAGAACACCAAGCAGGATAAATGCCAAAAACACACTACACTTAGGTGTATCATTTTCAAACTAGAGAAAATCAAAGATAAAGAAAAAATACTGAAAGAAGTTAGTGGGGGAAAAAAAGAATATATAAAAGAACTAGTTATAGGATAAACAAAAGGAAAGATTTGAGGAAGTAGAATATTTGGTCCTGCCAAAGCATAAGATGTGTATATTAATAGTGATATATGGGTGAATGAAGAGAGTTCTGGGTGATGAGGCTGAAAGATCTTAAAAGGCCTTGTATTAAATGATAAGGTATTTAGATTTTGACTTAGAGAATTATAAACACTGGCATGATAAGATGTTTTTTCAAAAGATCATTCTGGTAGCCATTTGAATGTCAGGGAGACCAATAAACACACTGCTATAGTAGATGATGAGACACTGATACCAAGTGATTGTGAGGATGGAGATGCACTAGACCAAGGGGGACCAGTAGGCCTGGTCATCGCTAGAAAGGAGGGAAAGGTGGGATGAGGAAGGGAAAGGAGGCTCAAATGAGAGTCTCCTTCCTGGCTTACGCAAGTGGGTCTAAGCAGTGCCATTCA
Source organism: Equus quagga (assembly GCF_021613505.1). Taxonomy (NCBI): domain Eukaryota; kingdom Metazoa; phylum Chordata; class Mammalia; order Perissodactyla; family Equidae; genus Equus; species Equus quagga. Next base: position 41,844,483 of record NC_060268.1, read on the forward strand.
TTCATTGAGAGGAAGATAGTTCCAGGAATGAGAGTAAAGGGGAGAGATTATGGCTTAATTCAGCTGGATATGTTGATTTGGAAGTACCTATGGGACTACCACGTGAAGCTACTCACAAGCCAACTGAGCCCTGGAGTTCAGGAGAGAAATCAGAACTGGAGATAGATTTGGTAAGTATCATTAAGCAAGTGATCTGTTCACTATATAGATAGATGATGGGGGTGCTAGCTGCTTTACAGGTTACTATTGTCGATGTAAATAATCCATAACCAATCTATAAATAAAAATTGGGGTGAGTTTATTATGAGCCAGATCTGAGGGCTAGCCCAGGGCCTTCCTTCCCCAAGGAAGGAAGGGCATCAAAGAAGTGGGGTGTACAAAGTAGTTATATACTGTCCTGGAACAAAGAGCATACATCACATATGATAGGAATGTCCCTTTTACAACAGACATGAGATTGCCTAGCTGGCACAGCAGAGCTATTCACACAGCAGGTAGCAGGTCTGTTGTCTTGAGGGGGGTGGTCACAGGGTGGGTGTAGCAATCAATTCCTAGCTTAGGGAGAGATGCTTATCTTTAAGGAAATGCCAATGTGGGGGAATTTGTATCTTTATCTTAAGGGCATTGTTCTTGTCTTCGGGACATAGCAAATTCTTAAAGCAGATATACAATGCATGCTCAACAGCCACACCAGGCCCTTTTGGAAAAACAAGGTCAGGCCAAATTAGTTTTACACCCAATGGCTGCCTCATATATTCTAATATATCTTATTGCTTGCCATTTGTTTATCACTATGCCAAGTTAACAGATGTTACCCTCCTGTGTTTGGAGGTTATCATCAGAGAAGCAACCAATATCCTCTGAAAAAATAATCCTTTTGATGTACTACTGAAGATGAATTATAAACTAGATAGATTGTTGGTCTGACATAGTTATGATTCCTATGTGCTTGTGGCAGTTCAGTGGATGTCACTGTAAGCATAATCTAAAGTAAATGAATAAAGTAAAAATTGCTGATTTCACATTTTGTTGAACAGTGAATTGTCTTTACATCACTAAAAACTTCACTAAAAAATCCACAGAATATCCTTTCCTGCTGATTTCTGCCTTCAAAGCTATGACTAACTTTTTGCCCAAAGTCATTTACTAAGTGTCATTAGTATCCAGAATCTAAAGCAGATAATGTTTTCACCCAATTTATTTATACTAAATAAGCCTAGAGTGACTCCAGACCAGGATGGCGACACAGGAGGCTCCTGAATTTCCCTTCTTCCATGGATGCACCAATCTACAGCTACACGTGGAGTAATTCCCTCTCAAGGAAATCCGGAAACTAGCTGAGTGACTCCTACACATCAGGCAACTGAGAAAATTCTCAGATCGAATTGGGTAGGAAAGGCAGAGACACACTCTCACCATAAACCCCACCCCTGGCACAGCATCATACCATTGACGGGAACTCCCAACTCCCAGCTTCTCCCTGAGGAGAGAACAGTTTGGACTGCACACTTTAAAAGTGCCCCAACTTTTAAGGCTCCTACCCGAGGGATGGGCTCCCAAAACACCTAGCTCTGAAAGCCTATGGGGCTTGGGTTCCCACAAGCCACAGAACTAAAGCAAACAAAGAAGCAGCTCTTAACAGGCACAAGAGCGCTCACTGCGGCTATTCCCCCAAGGATCAGTACAGAAAGAGCAGGCAAAAATGCCCATCTCCCAGTCTTTCTTTGGAAGGAATTTGACTGCATACTTTACAAGCTGGTGCCTGAGGATCTGACTTCTAATTAGCATGCATTTAAGAGCTGACTGGAACCTTGCCTGGAGCCCCACCTTCTCCCTTAGGCTTGCTCCAGTGATAAAACCGGGTTATCAGCATCTCTCTGGAAGGAGTTTGTACACATGTCTGGGCCATAGCTTTTGTGCTGGCTGCCACTGGCAGGACAAGCCACCAGATCCCTGGCCCTGATAGCCAACAGGGGCTTGTATTCATGAATCCCACTGGATTGTAGTAGACAAAGAAGCTGTTGTTAATGGTTGTGTGCATGAGCACTCACTGTGGCTTTCCCCCCAGGGCTCAGCGCAGAGGGAGTAGGCAAAAACACCCATTTCCCAGTCTTTCCCTGGAAGAGGTTCCACTGCATACTTAACAAGCCACTGCCTGAGGATCAGGCTTCTAATTAGCATGCATCTAGGGGATGACTGTGATTCTCCCTGGAGCCTACCTTCTCACTCCAACAACAAAACCAAGTTGCCTGTATCTTCCTGGAAGGAGCTTGTACACACATCTAGCGCCCCAACCTTTATGGCTGCCTTCCAAGGGATGGGCCCTCAAATCACCCAGTTCTAATTGTAAATGGGGCTTGCATTCACAACTCCAACAGGACTATAACAAACAAAGACTCAGTTTTTAAACAGGCACAGGATCATCCCCTCAACAGCTAAACACCCAGGCTCAGCACTCAGGGAGCAGACAAATATACCCATCTCCCAGTTTCTCCCTGGAAGGGGTTTGACAGCATACTTTCTCAGCTGCTGCCTGAGGGTCCAGCTTCTAATCAGCCTGCATCTAGGCTGACTGCATGCCTCCTCTTTGGGACACTAAAGAGATGCACACTGAGATACATTGTAATTAAACTGTCAAAAGTTAAAGACAAAGACAAAATCTTAAAAGCAGCAAAAGAAAAGCAACTTGTTACTTGTCAAGGGAACCTCCGTAAGACTATCGGCAGATTTTTTAGCAGAAACTTGGCAGGCCAGAACAGAGTAGGATGACATACTCAAAAGAAAAAACCACCAACTAAGAATACTTTACAGGACAAAGTTGTCCTTCAGAATTGTAGGAGGGATAAAGAGTTTTCCAGACAAGCGAAAGCTGAAGGAGTTCATTATCACTAGACCAGTCTTACAAGAAATGTTAAAGGAAGTTCTTCAAGCTGAAACAAAAGGACACTAATTAGTAACATGAAAACACAAGAAAAAATCCACTGGTAAAGGTAAATATATAGTTAAATTCAGACTACTCTAATAATGGTGACAGGTAAATCACTTATAATTCTAGTATAAAGGTTAAAAGACAAAAGTATTAAAAATAAATAACTACAATAATTTATTGAGGGATACACAATATAAAAAGATGCAAATTGTGATAGCAAAAACATAAAATGTTGAGGTGGGGGAAAGTATATATGTAGAGCTTTTGTATGCATTCAAAGTTAAGTTGTTATCAGCTTAAAATAGACTATTATAACTATACGATGTCTTGTGTAAGCCTTATGGAAACCACAAAAGAAAAACCTATAGTAGATACACAAATGATAAAGAGAAAGGAATCAAAGCATACCACTACAGAAAACCATCAAATCAGGAACAAAGGAACTACAAAACAGCCAGAAAACAATTAACAAAATTGCAATAGTAAGTCTATACCTACCAATAATTACTTTAAATGTAAATAGACTAAATTCTCCACTCAAAAGGCAGAAAGTGGCTGAATGGATTAAAAAAAAAGGCCCAATTATATGCTGCCTACCAGAGACTCATTTCAGCTTTAAGGACACACATAGATTGAAAGTGAAAGGATGGGAAAAGATATTCCATGGAAATAGAGACCAAAAGAAAGCAGAGTAGCTGCACCTATATCAGAAAAAAATAGACTTAAGCCAAAAACAGTAACAAGAAACAAAGAAGGTCATTACATAATGATAAAGGGGTCAATTTATCAACAGGATATAATAACTGTAAGTATTTCTGCACCCAACATAGAGCACCTAAAAATATAAAGCAAATATTAATAGATCTGAAGGGAGAAATAGACAGCAATACAATAATAGCAGGGGACTTCAATGCTCCATTTTCAACAATGAATAGATCATCCAGATTTAAAATCCACAAAGAAACATTTGACTTAAACTACATGTTAGACCAGATGGGGCCTACAGACATTTACAGAACAGCCTATCCAACAGCAGCAGAATACACATTCTTCTCAAGTATACATGGAAAGTATCTGATAGATCATACGTTTGGCCACAAAACAAATCTTAATAAATTTTAAAATACTGAAAGTAGATCAAGCTTCTTTTCCAATCACAATGGTATGAAACTAGAAATCAATCACAAGAAAAAAACTAGTAAATTCACAAATATGTGGAGATTAAACAACATGCTCCTGAGCAACGGGTCAAAAAAGAAATCAAAAGAGAAACTAAAAACATACATTGACTCATCACAAGGAAAATAAAATTATAACTAAGTGAGGTGATGGACTTTAACAAAACTCGTGATAATTGCTTCACAATACTTACATATATCAAATCATTATGTTGCACACCTTATACAATGTTATATGTCAATTATACCTCAATAAAACTGGAAAAAACTTGAAAAAATATCTTGAGACAAATGAAAATGGAAACATAACATATCAAAACTTATGAGATGCAGCAAAAGCAGTTCTAAGAAGGAGGTTTATGGTGATGAACACCTACGTTAAGAAAAAAGAAAGCTCTCAAATAAACAAGCTAATTTAACACCTCAAGGAACTAGGGAAAGAAGAACAAACTAAGCCCAAAGTTAGCAGAAGGAAGGAAATAACAAAGATCAGAGCAGAAATTAATGAAATAGAGACAAAAAAGACAATAGAAAAGATCAATGAAAGTAAGAGCTGTTTTCTTGAAAAGATAAGCAAAATAGACAAACCTTTAGCTAAGCTAAGAAAAAGAAAGAGAAGACTCAAATAAATAAGGAGCAGATATTACAACTGAACATAGAAATGCTAAGGATCATAAGAAACTACCATGAACAACTATACCCCTACAAATTAGATAACCTAGAAGAAACAGCAAATTCCTAGAAACGTACAACCTACCAAGACTGAATCATGAAGAAACAGAAAATCTGAACAGACCAATTGTTAGTAAGGAGATTGAATGAGTAATCAAAAACCTCTCAACAAAGAAAAGCCCAGGACAAGATGGCTTCACTGGTGTTCTACCAAACAGTTAAAGAACAATTAATACCAATCTTCTCAAACTCTTCCAAAAAGCACAAGAGGAGTAAACACTTCTGAACTCATTTTATGAGGCCAGCACTACTCTGATACCAGAGACAAAGAGGAACACTACAAGAAAAGAAAATTACAAGCCAATATTCCTAATGAATACAGATGCAAAAATCCTCAACAAAATATTAGCAAACCAAACTCAACAGTACATTAAAAGGATCATACACTATGATCAGGTGGGATTTATTCTTGGGAAGCAAGGATTGTTTGACATACACAAAGCAATAAATGTGACCTACCACTTTAACAAAATGAAGGATAAAAATCATATGATCATCTCAATAGATGCAGAAAAAGCACTTGACAAAATTCAACATCCTTTCATGATAAAAACTCTCCACAAACTGGGTATGGAAGAAATGTACCTCAAAATAATAAAGGCCATATATGACAAGCCCAAAGCTAACATTATACTCAATGGTGAAAACCTCAACACTTTTCCTCTAAGATCATGGATAAGAAAATGATGCCCACTCTCACCACTTTTATTCAACACAGTACTGGAAGTCATAGCCAGAGCAATTAGGCAAGAAAGAGAAATAAAGGCCACCCAAATCAGAAAAGAAGTAAAATTGTCTGTGTTTGCAGATGACATGATCTTATCTACAGAAAACCCTAAAGACTCCACCAAAATACTGTTAGAACTAATAAGTGAATTCAGTAAGTTGCAGGATACAAAATCAACATACAAAAATCAGTTGCTTTTCTGTACACTAACAATGAACTATTAGAAAGAAAAATTAAGGAAACAATCCCATTTACAATAGCATCAAAAAGAATAAAATACTTAGGAAAAAACATAACCAAGGAGATGAAGGATCTGTACATTGAAAATTATAAAAAAATGATGAAACAAAATGTAGAAAACACAAATAAATGGAAAGATACTCTGTGTTCATGGATTAGAAGAATTAATACTGTTAAAATGTCCATACTAATGAATGCAATCTACAGGAGTGGATAATTTTCTCAATAAGTGGTTTTGGGAAAGCTGCATATCCACATGAAAAAGAATAAAACTGGACCCCTATCTTACACCATACACAAAAATCAACCTGAAATGGATTATAGACTTGAACAAAAGACCTGAAACCTTAAAACTCCTAGAAGAAAACACAGGGAGTAAGCTCCTTGACATTGGTCTCGAAAATGATTTTTTGAATTTTTGTTGCAAAGGCAACAACAGCAAAAATAAACAAGTGGGACTTCATCAAACTAAAAAGTTTCTGCACAGCAAAGGAAACCATCAACAGAATGAAAAGTCAACCTACAGAATAGGAGAAAATATTCACAAACCACATATCCAGTAAGAGATTAACACCCAAGATATACAAGGAAATTATACAACTCAATAGCAAAAAAACAAATAATCTGATTTAAAAATGAGTAGAGGAACTAAATAGACATTTTTCCAAAGAAGACATCCAAATGGCCAACAGGTACATGAAAATGTGTTCAACATCACTAATTAGCAGGGAAATGCAAATCAAAAACACAATGAGATAGGGGCCGGCCCCGTAGTGTAGTGGTTAAGTTCACACACTCCGCTTTGGCGGCCGGAGGTTTGCAGGTTCTGATCCCAAGTGCAGACCTGCACATTGCTCATCAAGCTATGCTGTGGTGCCATCCCACCTACAAAATGGAGGAAGAGTGGCACAGATGTTAGCTCAGTGACTCAGGGCCAATCTTCCTCACACACAAAAAAATCACAACAAGATATCACTTTGCACCTGTTAGGACTGCTATTATTAAAAAGACAAGTGATCAAAAAATGCTGGCAAGGATGTGGAGAAAAGGAAACCCTTATACACTGTTGGTGGAAATATAAAATGGTATAGCCATTATGGAAAAGAGTATGGAGGTTCCTGAAGAAATTAAAAATAGAACTACCATACAATCCAGCAATCCCACTTCTGGGTATATATTCAAAGGAACCAAAATCAGTATGTGCGTTCCCATGTTTATTGCAGCATTATTCCCAGTCGCCACGGTATGGAAACAACCTACATGTTCACTGATGAATGAATGGGTAAAGAAAATATGGTATATCTATATATACAGTGGAATATTATTCATCCTTATAAAAGAAGGAAATCCTGGTATTTGCAACAACATGGACGAGCAATTATGCTTAGTGAAATAAGCCAGACAAAGGCAAATACTGCATGGTTTGACTTAAAAAAAAAAAGTCAAACTCAAGGAAATTGAGAGTAGAGGTGGTTGCCTGGAACTGGGACGTGGGAGAAATAGGGAGAGGCTGGTATAAAGGTACAAAGTTTCAGATATAAGATGAACGAGGTCTGAGGATCCAATGTATAACAAGGTGACTATAGTTGATAATACTGTATAATTGAAATTTGCTGAGAGAGTAGAACTTGTGTTCTCACCAAAAAAATTAATAAATAAAAGGTAAACATGCTAGGTGATGGATGTGTTAACTCAATGTTGGGAATCCTTTCACGATGTATACGTATGTCAAATCATCATGTTGTACACCTTAAATATATTACAATTTTATTTGTCAACTACACCGCAATAAAGCTGAAACAATAAATAAGCCTGAGCTGTTCTTTCTCAAGAGGAAAGTGGCTTTGGAATACCAGCTCACTTTTTAGAATAAATTCAACTCTGACTCACATTACAAGGTGTAAATTTTGCCTCAGTGATGTTTGGAAAGGAAATTCCCAAAAGGACTATGGTTAGGAATTGGGCACAGAAGCAGACACATTGTATAGGGTTTCTTGCTAGCATTATCTTGGGGATGAACGAGAAAATACATTTAATTCTGTCCTATTTATTTGGTCATTGTGATCGGATTCGTTCATAGGTTTTTGTTTTTGTCTTTTCAGCTGCTTGGTAGAACTTAGTGCATTGTTTTTATCTGACCCACTCTGTATCTCTCTGGCTTTTCATTTCAGTACTTCTCTGAATGGCACCGACTCTCCTTCTTTTTCCAGTCCCTGGGAAGATAAAGAGTTCAGCGCTCTGGCCCTTGCTAACTGCTGTGAACTCTACACCAATGCCGTCTGTGCCTAAGGCTGGTCTGTTTCCATAACAGTCCCAATCTTGATGGCTTTTATAGGGCAAAGGTGTGTGTGTACTCAGAGTTCCCACTCTACAACTAACTCACTGTGATCTTTAACAGCGAATGTAAATATTTCATTTGGTTCACTGTATGCTGATAATGAAAAGTAGCATTTGTCTTTCCATTATTTGGCTGAACCATATAGGAAATTCTTTATGGGATCTGTCTGAGCTTAGACTTGAAATAATAATCACTACAATATAAAAAAAAATCTTGCAAATCTTGCTTCTAGTTGCCATCTTAAAAATTATGTGATGCAGTGTGCTATAAATGTGATTTGGTATGTAATGTGTACTGCGGTGAAAAGCTGTATTTCTTGGAGTTCTGTGGTTTAGCTGGGTTTATGGTACTAAAGGTATATATGAAAGTTATATGAATATTTAACAAGACTTTTCTGGTTGTCACACACTTGTAAACCTGCAAACTCCTTAACATCATTACACAGCAAACAAAAAATACTTCTGGTATGCAAATTTGTAAGGAATATCTGTTTCTTAAAGGCCCTTACTTTTTGTATTCTTCTTTAGTGCCATATTTCCTTCAAGTTTACAGGAAATCCTTTAAAACAGCAGTTTTCAGTGGGAAGGGAAAGCAGTTTTGCCTCCCAGAGCACATTTGGTAACGTCTTGAGACATTATTAGTTGTCACAACTGGGGGGATGCTACTGACATTGCTGGGGAGAGGCCAGGATTCCTGCTAAACATCCTACAGTGCTCAGGTCAGCTCCCTCCAACAAAGAATTCTCAGGGCCCCAAATGTCAAAAGTGCTAAGGTTGAGACATTCTGATTTTAAGTGTTTAATATATTTCTTATATCTAACATTACTTATAATATTATAGCCTTAGGGAAGACTTTCAAAGGATGTAGGGGTTCTTCAAAAAGTTAAACAAAGAATCACCACATGGCCTCACAATTCACTCCTAGGTATACACCCCAAAGATCTGAAAACAGGTATTCAAACAAATACGTGTACATGCATATTCATGGAAGCAGTAGTCACAATAGTGAAAAGGTGGAAAGAGTTCAAACGTCCATCAATGAAGGAATGGATAAACAAATCATGTTATGTACATACAATGGAATTTTACGCAGCCATAAAAATCATAAAGTACCAATATATGCTATGCAGAGGAACCTAGAAAACATTATGCTAATTCAAAGAAGCCAGACACAAAGGCTTATTATTGTATGCTTCTATTTTGTATGATTCCATTTATATGAAATATTCAGAATAAATCCATAAAGACAGAATACAGGCTGGTGGTTGCCAAGGGCCTGGGGGGTGGAGAGGAGGATAGGGAATGACCCCTTAATGACTATGTGGTTTTACTTTGAAGTGATGGAAATGTTTTGGAACTAGATAGAGGTGGTGATTGCACAACATTGTGAATGTTCTGTCACTGATTTGTTCACTTTAAAATGGTTAAGTTTATATTACGTGATTTTCACCTCAATAAATTATATGTATATTTTAAAACATGGATGTAATTACTTGTATGTCCCCTTAGCTAAGCTACCTTCTTCCACTTCACAATTATCTGAGTTCAGAACCTCTTAGTCTTCTTTCCAGTCTTCATTCCTATCACTTCTCCCACGTTTTCCAAACTTGACATAAAAGAAAACGAAGCCTCAATAAACTGCCTCTTGACCTGAACACTGATTTCGCCCCTAGCCTGGTTCTTTAGGAGAGATAGCAGAATGCAGTGGTTAATGGAACTGGACACTAGACCAGATTACTTGGGTTTTGATTCCGGCTTCACCCCTTATCCCAGGGTGATCTTGGGCAAGCTCCTTAACTTCTCTGGGCCTTGACATCCTCACCTCTCAAATGGGGATAATGGGACCTATCTTATAGGTAAAGGATGAGAAGTTGTAAAGGGATCAAAAGAGTGAGCTGTAAGCCCAACCTAAGGGTTAGCTACTGTTATTACTATTTAAGGAAATGAGTTCACAATTATCAATTTATTGAGTTATGTGTGAAATTTAGTTCACAAAAGGAAGCATGTGAGAAGCATCTCCTTTCTGGTGGAAGGGCCCACTTCCTAATTCCCAATTTCCTATTTAAAACAAATCTGGTGTAAACTCTTGCACTTAGAGGGCCGAGCTGTAACAGCAGGAAGCATGACAGTCTTAACACCATCACCTGCAGAACAGTCTCAAACGCAGGAGGAGCGAACAGGAAAAGCCGGGACTGAAGGCGACACAGCAAACACAACGCCGACTCGTTGGGCTAAGGGGCGCCCGCAGGGGAACACTCAAGGGACCCACGCGGAAGTGGGCTGGGCGGCCCGGGCTGGGCGCGTAGCTCCGGTCAATCCTGGGAGGCGCGCAAGGGGGACCAATCGCTCTCGGGCTCTGTCCTGGAGGCGGGGCAAACAGGTTGACTCCGCGTTATGGGAAGCGCCACGGCGCATGCGCTTGGCTCCCGCAAATAAATCTCCCCCCATCCCTGGGAGAGGAGGCCCAGGCAGAGGGAAGAGAGGAGGCTGAGAAGAGAGTAGTTCAGAGAACTACTGGGAAAGATTCACCCTGAGCTAACATCTGTTGCCAATCTTTCTTTTTTTCTTTTTTATTCCTCAACAAAGCCTCAGTACCTAGTTATATATTCTAGTTGTAAGTCCGTCTAGTTCTTTGATGTGAGCCACCGCCACAGCATAGCTACTGACAGACAAGTGGTGTGGTTCCACACCCGGGAACCAAATCTGGGCCACCAAAGCCTAGTGTGCCAAACTTTAACCAATAGGCCATCAGGGCCGGCTCCAAAGGCCTTGGTCTTAATCACTATGTCTATTCTCATAACATCCCAGCCTTCTCTGCCTGCCTTCCACTTGCTCCAATCCAGTGCCTCAAGGCCCACTGGTTCAACTCAAGTGATCTCATCAGCTTCTAAAGTATTTATACTTTCTGAACTACTTGTGTGCCAGTCAATCCTGCTGCGTGGCATCTTCTGTATTTTTGCCTTATTTTGCTATTGTCTTATTATCTTGTGTTGCAGCAAGTAGAAAAATGGCTGCTATAAAAGCTGATAATTCCCTCAAAGACAGAATTGTCTTTATTTAACAAGTTACTTTTACCAGCTCTTTGAATATGGAGCTCCATGAAGGCAGAGACCAAGTCTGTTTTATTTGTTACCAACGCCCTAGGAGCTAGCACTATGCCTCGCAAAAAAAAAAAAAAAAAAAAAATCCAAAAGAGATGTCTGATATTTGTTGAGGAGTAAAAACGATGAAGCTCCAATACCTGGGCCTGAATACCTGGGGCAAAACAGAAGGAGAGAACATGTCTGCTAAATAAAGAACATATAAAGCACTTATACTTCCTGGTACAAAGTAAGCTTTTAATCAGTGTTAGTTATTATTGCTACTTGAGGAATGGTGGGGAGTGAGAGCTTATGGGTAGCAGGTAGAAAATGGGAAGGCAAAAGAAAGAAAAAATGGATAAAAATGATGCTGGGCTAGGGTTGTTGGTGAAGAGATGGCCAGAGAGGACTTCTCAGAGGCAGAAATGGGCAAAAGAGCATTTAAGACCAGGGATACCTAATATTTACCCTGTTGTAACCCCACCAGCTTTGGCCTCAAATCTTCAGTAAAATTTTGCTCTACATATGGTCTAGTACCAGTGGTATTTTGAAGAATTCAAGAATCCAGGTGGTGTCGGATGTAGATGGTGTGGTGTAGGCAGTCCAGGCAAAGCAGTCAACGGAAGGAGTAAAACAGAACCACAGATTATAAGGAGAGAAGTAGGGTGTCCAAGAAACCTCAGAAATATTGGGAACAATGCTGGTTTTTCTCATTTTATATAGAACGAGGGTTCAAGAACATTTCCATTAAACCTTAAAGGATGGAGGATTCTCCAGTAGGCTGGAGGATTGGGGGACATCAAGACAACTAAACCTTGAGTTACACTTCTGTGGTTATTCTATGTAAGTTATGTTTATGTCATGTCCTTCCAGCTGGATTGTAAATTTTTGCAACTAGAAACGATGAGAAAAGTTGAATTTGTATGGAATTTTTCCATGTATGAATTTCTTTTCTTTACATTAACTCATTGGAAATAACAAAACCTTCTGTAGTAGGTATGACGACCTCACATTTCTCCCCTCTATTTCAAAGACAAGGAAATTCAGGCAGAGAGAGGTTAAGTACACTTGCCTTTGTTTACAGAGCTAACAAAGACCTAAGCCAGCCTAGTATAGTGAAAAGGACATGGTTTAATAAGGCTTTTCACTGTCTGGGCAAAATCTAGCTTTCTAATCTCTTTCTTAATACTGTTTCATACCACCCATCCATGTACACAATCACTAAACAGAACTACCAACTTTCCCTAAGAAATCTACACCTAAGTGACTTGGAAAAATTACCTAATCTCTTGGAGCCTCTGTTCTCACAGTTATATAAATGAAGCTGATAATGGCTTCATTAACGGGTTGCCGTGAAGATTAAATGTCTTAACTTTAAAGCACTTGGAACATACAGATGCTTAAGGAATATGCTCTTCTCTCCTTGGTTCCCTGGCTTTCTTTCTTTCACATCTCCCATCTTAAAGTTCAGTACTTTCTGAATAACTCTACCATGTATTTCTTATATTTCTCTGCAACCTAAATGGCAGCTGGCTCCATGTCCTGTGCATGTCCAGCTCCTCTCCTGGGGCCAACGACAGTCTCAGAGATGTGGGGCTGGGGGCTGGGCTAGGTCTAGCTGGTAGTTGCTGAGGGTGGCCTGAGGCATCCAGACAGGAGCCACATGCCATGTTTAAGGTACAAGGCCAAAGATCAGAACTGATGGAGCCAAATCTGTTCTCAGGTAATGGGGTTGGTGATGCAGATCTGGGAACAGGGACAACTAGGTCATCAAGTTGTTTTAAGACAAATACCAGACACTCATGATAAACATTTGTCATCAACAAGTAAAACATGATTTAGGAAATTTATTAGAAACCACCCATGTTACAGGTTTTATTTTTCATTAGACTGAATAACTTCTACCAGGTTTTATTTTAAAAACTCAACTCTTGCTTCCAGAAAAGCAAAAGGCATATTTTTCAAAAGCCCCAAATTCACCTCTTCTCAAAGCTCATATCTATCACATTCATCAGTACGTTGATTCACCTTGACTATAAAAATCCTCTCCATATATTTTAAGCAGGAATCAAAACAGAATATTGAAGCAGTTTTTAACATATAGAACAGCAAGTTCTTTGCTGAAATCATATTTCCACTTGTCAAGAGCTGTTGATCCCTCAAGGGGAGTAAACATTATGTCTGTGGCACTGAGTGCCTCATAAAGAAAAATTGAAGGAGACAGCCCTCTTTCCCATGGTGACAAGACTACGATTTGAATTATTCATTAAATGAGGGATATTTATTTATGATTAACCAAACTCAGAGGGCGATGTAGCAGATTTCCCCAAGAAAATATTATCCTTCAGATATTTGACATGTGAGGGCTCCTGTATTCTTGGTTTCAGAAGCAAATCTGTGACTCTGTGGATGGGAAAATTATCCTTCAGCTACACGGCTCTAATTTATAGAACAAAAAACAATACCAATTTATTTCCTTAGTGGATTTCAGAGACAAGTTAAATGTTTAAAAGAATGTTTTAAGGTGGCTAGACAATGGAAGGCATTCTCACTAGTCATATTTTTATAAAGACAAAATACTCAGCTCCTTTGCATAGCTGTATGCTGCCTGGCTGGTGGCCACCACTATTGTGAATTTGTTGCAAATCCATTTGGCTGCCTGGCTGTCTCCCGCTGCTGTGGACCACAGCCCAGGGCATTGTTGAAGCACTCAGATGCGTCTGGCTCTATATCAGAGTGCTGAATGGGTCCAGTGGTGCTTAACAAAGGCTTAGAAGGGGTAGGGAAAATGCTCATACCAGTCATGTCACATAACACACACACAAATTGCACTTAATTACTATTAATAATAATTGCTAACATTTGGTGAGTACTTACTAAATGCTAGGCACCAGGTACTACTTGACTGAGACCTCACAAAAACCCTCTGAGGTATCCCCAGTCATAAGCTACAGCCACAGCCCCTGTTGCCATCTGGCCCCCACGAACTGAGGTACGGACTAGTAGTACCCCACATGTAGGAGCCACCAGGAGGAAGGACTGAAGCAGCTGAAAATTGGCCAGAATGGACTGCAGAGGTTCTGGCTTCCCAAGACGCTACCTGGAGGTGCTGGGTAATACAGTCCAGAAGTGGTGGGGAGTTAATGTTTGGGGGTGGAGTAAACCTTAACCAATGAGAGAGACGAGACAGAAAGAAGCCAGCATTGCCTACTCTTCCTCTAGTGTAATGGACTGTTCTAAGAAGCAGTAGCTTCATATGAACTCTCTGGAGGAGATACCCTGGAAGATCAAGCAACCAGCTTTGTTTGCCATGAAGCTATGGCCATCTTTTTTTTTTTTTCCCCCAAAATTGGCCCTGAGCTAACATCTGTTGCTAATCTTTTTTTTTCTTTTTCTCCTTCTCCCCAAAGCCCCCCAGTACATAGTTTAGTTGTATATTCTAGTCATAGGTCCTTCTTGTTCTGCTATGTGGGATGCTACCTCAGCATGGCTTGATGAGCAGTGCTAGGTCCATGCCCAGGATCTGAACAGGCAAACCCCTGGACCACTGAAGGGGAGTGCACAAACTTAACCACTCAAGCACAGGGCCAGCCTCCAGCTATGGCCATCTTGATAACACATCTCTTATGTTTGTTTTCACTTTTCCCCTATCTTACTTCCTTTTTCACTAACACTTTCTTCCCTGGAATTTCACTCTCAATAAATCATTAGTACATAATCTTTTGCTTCAAGTTTTGTTTTCTTAGGCCCCTTGGTTTAAAAATGCTGCTACCAGGAGGGGTCTTTAAGAGAAGACCCTGAAAATGGGATTTTGGAGTTGAAACACCCGCTATGTGAAGGCAATAGGAAATAGATTCATTACAAGATGATTCTTGTTTTCCTCAAAACATGCCTTCATCACCCTTTTTTGCCTCCAGTCTGATAATGAGTGTCAGAGCTCTGCACAGCCTGAGCAGGGAAGTGCAGGTCCTACTCCAGAAGGAATCTGCCTCCATTCCAAAAGAACTGTAGGACCTGAAAATATGTAAGGATAAGAATATAGGAAGGAGCTTAGCAAAAGTCAAGCTGAACCAAATCTGAAGAGACTTTGGTTCTACGTAGGATAAAAGATTGAGATAATCTCTGATGTCATGTTCTCTTGAATAATGTAGGTTGTAGGAAAAGAACCTAGGAGGGAATCTTCCACCTAAGCTGTGTTTAAATCTGTAATATTTCATTAATTCAATCATTCTATAGAAGGGTGTCTTAACTGACCTCCAAATGTATTCAGAAATTGGCAGTTTAGAGAACCAGTGGGAACAGGACCACTTTGGTAAGCCACGTGCATCAATTAATATGCACGATGACTTCCATTGTTTTGGTAGGAATTTGGCGCAGGTGTGCCAGGGATGGAGTGTAAGAGAAAAAGGAAATAACAATGGGGATAGAATGGGGCTCACCCATCAGCTAGAACTAATGGTGGTTTTGAACTTCTTTGGAAAGAATGTTTAGTTTTAGAAAGAGAAAAAGCTCTATATTCATGAAAAACTTTGGGACTATTCCCAAAGTTTGGGACTGAGACCCTGAGATTATTCAGTATATTCCAAAACTCAGGGGAAAAACTGTAGCCATAGAGCTGAGGAACAAGCCACTTTTTCTCTCCCTTTCCCTTCTGCCTCTGTGTAGCCTTTGGACCCTAAAGGCTCCAGAAGACCACCATCCGAAGTCTAATTGATTACCATCAATGGCTATGGTATCTAGAGGAAGGACATTCTCAGAGGGTACTGGTAGTAGAAGTGATAGCCAAGCCTCTCAATAAGGTAGCTGGAGCAAGAGAACTTAAGACCCTTGGGAACACCCACCAAAAACTGGATGAGACTTTGATATTAGTAGCTGAGGTCCTAAGGTGTGATAAACTGAATAATGGTCCTCCAAAGATGCTTATGTTCTAATCCTTGGATCTGTGAATATGTTACCCTACATGGTAGAAGGGACTTTGCACATGTGATTAAGGTTGAGGACCTTGGGATGGGGAGATTATCCTGGATTATCCCAGTGGGCTCAGTGTAATCACAGGAGTCCTTAAAAGTGGACCTTTCCTGGATGTGGTCAGAAAGAAAGAGGTGTAACAACAGAAGAAGGGTCAAAGAGAGTCTACATTGCTGGTTTTGAAGATGGAGGAAGAGGGCATGAACCAAGGAATTGGGTGGCATCTAGGAGCTGGAAAAGGTAAGGAAAGGGATTCTCTTAGAGCCACCAGAAAGGAACACAGCCCTGCTGACACCTTGATTTTAGTCCATTCAGACCTGTATTGCACTTCTGACCTACAGAATTGTAAGATAATCAGTTGGTGTTGTTTTAAGCCACTAAATTTGTGGTAATTTATTATGGCAGCAATAGAAAACTAATACACAATTCATGTAGTCGATAAAAGGTCTCATAATTTGGGATTAATGCCAATGTGATGAAAGGCATGAATCCTTAGGTCCTGAGCAGGATAACTCAAAATAAATGTATAGCCTGACACATTGTAGTGAAAATTCAGATCTCCAAATACAAAGAACAAAGTTTCAATGGAAGAGACAAAAGACAAATTAACTAAGAGACACAACAGTTACACTGATGATAAACTTCTCAACAGTATAATTAAAGACCAAAATATAATGGAGTAAGTTCTTCAAAGTATTGAGGGGAAAAAATGGTCAATCTAGAATTCTATCCCTAGCTAAGCCAAAGGAGAACTAAAGTTATTTTCAAACAAAAACTGAGAATTTTCCATTAATTTACCCCTGAAAGAGTAAATAGTACACCTCAAGAAGTTGATGATCCTACATCACTTACCTGTGAGTGGAGTGTCACATGGGAGACCTCAAAAGAAAGGCTGAGGGGTCAGTTGACAGATGGCTTATAAGCATAAAGAAAGAGGCATTCAATTCTATAATAGAAAATAAGCTTCTTTTACATTCATTATATACTGTTGAAAATATTCTTAAAATACTAGTTAGAAGGATGCCAAATTGCTAGTCAGTCCAGGCAAGTGCTGTCAGGACTCTGTTCATGAGGATGCAGAATGTGGATGTTACCTACTAGAGATTATAAAATTGATTTTTCTGGAATCCTCAGGGAGATATTGAAAAAGCAAGGATCTTGAAGGTAATTTTTTTTTTTTTGGCTGACTTCCCTCTCCATTTTATGTTACTTTTATTTTCAAAACAATTAAAAAATTTTTTAAACGCACAGAAGAGACTCCTACTTCTGCCCATGAAGGATTAACAGTAAACAGTTAGTAAACTGGACAAAATATATGAAATGACTGTTTTCAGATATTAGACAATAGTGAAGAACTGTGACCCCTGAGAGAATGGAAGTGAGCAATGTGGGCCCTAAATCAATCCTCCCTTAATGTCATGCTACCTAGGAAAGATCCTTGTCCTTTGTGGCCAAGCTTCTTGCAGAGGTAGGGCTCACTTGCTGTTTCTACTTCCTCGCCTTCTATTCACTCCTTAGCCAAGTGCAATTTAATTGTCATCACAACTACTTTACTAAATGCTCTCCCTAAAGTGAGCAATGAAAACCTAATTGTTATGTACAATGTACACACACTTACCAGTCCTTACTTCATCTGTCATCTCTGCAGCAAGACCCTTTAAACAACCGCTTCCTTCTTTTTTTTCTATTTTCTCCCCAAAGCCCCCCAGTACACAGTTGTATATTCCTCATTGTGGGTCCTTCTAGTTGTGGAATGTGGGACGCTGCCTCAGCATGGCTTGATGAGCAGTGCCATGTCTGTGCCCAGGATTCAAACCAACGAAACACTGGGCTGCCTGCAGCAGAGCATGCAAACTTAACCACTCGGCCACGGGGCCAGCCCCCCTTCCTTCTTTTTTTAAAAAAATCATCGTAACTATTTTTAAGTGTACAGTACAGTAGTGTTAACTATATGCACATTGTTAAAAAGTTCTCTAGAACTTTTTCATATTGCAAAACTGAAACTCTATACCCATTGAATAACAACTTTTCCCCCTCCCCCAGCCGCTGGCAACCACTATTCTACTTTGTTTCTATGACTTTGACTATTTTAGATACCTCATATAAGTAGAATCATGCAGTATTTGTCCTTCTGTGAATGCCTTATTTCTCTCGGCATAATGTCCTCAAGGTTCTCCAAATTGTAGCATATAACAGGATTTCCTTCTTTTAAGGTTGAATAATATTCCCTTGTGTGTATTTACACTTTCTTAATCAATTCATCTGTCAATGGACATTCAGGTTGCCTCCACCCAGCCACTGTGAGTAATGCTGCAATGAACATGGATGTGCAAACTCCTTCCTTCTTGAAATTCATCTCTTTGCTTCCATTACACCAAACTTTCTTGTTCTCCTGCCTCTCTGTCTGCCCATTCTCTGCTTGTCTCATTAGCTTTTCTTTTTCCACTAGTTCTTTATATGCAGAGTGTTTTCAAGGATTTTGTCCATGGGCTTTTCTCAGTTCTCTACTTACATCTTGATTAACAAAGCTAACTCGTCAGCTTACATTGTTCTTCTAAGCTCCTAGATGCATATTTCTAACAGGTTACAAAATATTTCCACCTGCATGTTCCAGCGATATCTCAAACTGAATATGTCCAAAATCAAACTCAAATCAATACGCATTTAGTGCTTGTCTACTGTCAGCTCTAGTTATGTTGTAGCTACACAAAGATGAATAACTTCACACTTCCTTTCCAAATATGCTCCTCCTTCTGCATTCTGTGTCCCAGTCACACTGGAAAAGTCCTCTTTGTCATCCACATCTCTTTTCTCTCTACATCCTACGTATTCTCCCAAACATCTATTTTCTCTGCCAACTCTTCTTATTCTTTCTCCCCTGGATCATCACAGCTGCTTCCTAACTGGACATCAGTCCATCTCTCCCACCTCTGCCACCAGCATGACCCTTCTGAAACACAAATCTGGTTATGTTGATGCCTTGCTTAAAACTCTCAATGACTCTTCATTGCCTATAGGATAATTCTAATCTCCTCGGCATGGCATATAAGGCTCCTTATGACATGGCATCACATGTCATATGCTAGGCTCATTCAAGCTTCATAGACATTTCCCGTGCTGTTTTCTCTACCAGAGATGCTCCAAAGCTCTCCCTGATCCTCCTCTTACATGTTCTCTTAGCAAACTTTTCCTCCTTTTCAGCTCCTTCTTCTTAACTCTCAGCAGCCACAGCTTCAGCCACAATTTCTCTGGAATTCTGTTTCTATTTTCCTAACCGGAGGCAGGTGGAATACTGGAAATAAGCCCACACTTTAGTCAGGTGGCCTGAGACTTTAACTCCTGACTCTGCCACCTACTGGTGGCGTTGATTTGTCCATTAGAAAACTGCAGTAGTAACACCCACCTAGCAGGGTGGCTGTGAAGATGAGGAGTAACATCCCATCTCTGCAGTACTAGGAGAAGATGCTGAAGAAAAGAGAACTTATTTTTCCTGTTGTGAAATCACCTAGATATACAAGCATCATCTCAAAGTCTATTTTTCTTTCTTTCCAAAGCAATTCCTCCTCCAGACATGTCAGTTCCCATCAGTAGCTCTGTCATTCTTTCAGCCATCCAGGCTGAAAACTTGTCATATTGCATTTCTCCTTTTTCTTTATCTGCCCATATTCAACCAGCTACTGGACCCTGCCCTTTTTCTTTCCTTCTTCCGCCACCCTAGTCTTATATTTCAGAATTTCATACCTGGACAGTTGCCATTGTCTTCTGGCTCGTCTGAAACACTTTTTTTTCTTTTCTTTATCAATGTCACTCCTTTGTGCCAAAATCTTCCATGAGTCCTTATTAGCTATGGAGTAAAGTCTAAATTCCTTAGTATATATTAAAACCTGCCACAATATGGCCATATGGTTGCCAGATCTAACAAATAAAAATACAAGGTGCCCAGTTAATTTTGAATTTTAGATAAATAACAATTTTCTTTGTATAAGTATGTCATATACAGTATTTGTGATGTACTTATACTAATAAATTATTTGCTGTTTATCTGAAATTCAAATTTAACTGAGAATCCTGTATTTTATCTGGAAAATCCATCTGCCCTAACTTCTCTCTCTTTGGCCCCATAACTCAATATTCTCCATGAATCAAGGCTATTCATGGTCTGTCCTCAGGTCTGATGTTGCTCATGACTTGTATTTTGGCCTCAGGTGCCCAAGGAGAAAAAGCATAGCCTTTGAAATCAGAAAGGCTGGAGTGGAGGTCAGGGGTGTTCTCTCCTGGGTGCACTTGCCTTCCCAGGTCACACTCTACACGTGGCAGTAGGAATGCAGCAGGCTGTGCAGCAGGGAGATCTGGAGACAGGGAGCCTAGGGTCTTGTCAACACAGGGAGCCACTCCTGCCTCCACCGGCCCCAAATTCCTCTACCATACAAAACCTTCTCTCTTCACCTTACTCCCTCTCAACCTATCTCCCATCCCTCTCCTTTTCTGTTTATTGCTAAATTTCTTTAAAAAGCAGTCACACTGGCTGTTTCCATTTCTACATGTGAAGTTCAGTTTATACCCTAGTAACTCTTTTGAAACAGAGCTTTCAACCCTCTTCAGTCACCTCCTGATTGCCAGATTCAGTCTATTCTTTATTGATGTATTTGAAACTGCTGGTCACTCATCTTCATGTAGACCTCCTGGCATTGGCCTCTTCTGGTCCTCCTCTAACTTCTGACTGCCCCGTCTAAGTCTCTTCTGTCTGCTACTTATTTTGACTCTTCTGAGCAGGATGGTGGTACAGTATTCAGTAGTTATTCCTACTGAAAATTAAGGTAGGGATCATCTATAACAACCTGGAGGAATTTCTTCTAGCAATAATGATGGGCTTGGATTGAAAAGAGTCAATGAGAGCTGAGTTGAGGGAGGACAACTTAGCTAGAAGGTAAGTGGCAAAACTCCTGGCTGACTCCACCACCACTCCCTAACTTGGAAGGACTAGGGCAGTGCTGTTCAGGCGGAGAGGAGGTGAGGCAGGTTGAGGGGCTTGCTGAGAGGCCCACCACCAGAAGTACCTTCTGGCCTTTGTGGACCTCTGACACTGTACCCGACTGCTAGCTTGCAAGGACTGAAGTTTGCTACAGTCTGAAACAGGCAGTAAGCAGAGAGCTGAGTGCTGTGTGTGTAAGGCCTGGGGGGCCTTTTCCAGAGCATCACAGCTGCGCACAAAGCTACCAGCTGCAGCTTATGTTTCCTCCTCACTCACAGCCCGGACCAGTGATCTCAGTACTCATCACCTCCAGGTGTGCCCAGCCTCGACTCCAGATTTAATCTGCTTTTGCCCACGCCCACCAACGACTCCTCTCCCCTGCCTTCCCTGGTTTTCCAATTCCCATGTGGCCCTTTGACCAACCCAGTCCTCTCCGTCAGGGATGTCACTTCAGCTCAGATAAACACTTAGAAACATTTATGTCTAAAGAGGCAGGACTTGGGGCTTATTCTTAAATTCCCACCTCCTTTATACTTTTCTAGGGAGGTAGTCCACTAAACTCTGATACAATCTGGGTTCAAAAGAAAATCCCTCAGAGGAATCTGACGCCACAGCAAAGTAATTTCGACAATTTGCTCACTTCAAGCTATCTCCCCAAGGGCCATCCCAGCTCATCAGGACATAATTTGGCTAGTAGTTTGATAAGGATAGATAGTGCTTTCTGAGGTGAGGAAGTGAACTACAGCCAGCACCAGAGTAAAGAAATTCACAGTTTGAATTTCAAACAGTTTGTGAAAATCCAACAGGTCTCTCTGGGGGAATAGCCAAATATAAAATAAATAAATCTTTCCTTCCCAGGGACTTAAAATCTATTGTTGGTGTTTTACACACTGTGGAAGGAAGGTGTCAATAAAGACACCCTTCTTCCCTGCCCAAGTGCAGGATCAATTGAAAGATAAAGGAGTTGATTAGACAGATATTTTTTAAATGAGAGAAAATCTGCCATCTTCTTTTAATTTTCCCTTTTCCCCCATCTCTCTTCACTTCCACTCTCTTTCCTCCCTGGCATAGAGGCAGGGAGAGGTGAGCTGCATGGAGGTGATTTGGTAGCAAGCCCATCTACGCCAAGGACACAGAACACTAAAGTGGAGAGGAAGGAGCTGCGCAGATGCACACTGCTGTTGTGCCCACTGGTGCCCGAGAACGAAGAGATGGTGTCCACAGGTGTCCGACAGAGGAGACAACCAATATGGCTGGGAGATTGTTTACACTGAGCAAATAAGAAAATGGATTGAGCAAATCACTAAATAAATTTAGGATAAGAGAGCCAGGTCTCTCACCATTGGAGAAGGTGAAACATGGAAAGAGGCAAAGTTCAAAAGAACCCCAAGATATTGTATTGGTATTAGAGACAATGGTATAAATTCATAGATATGTATACGTATACATACATACATACATACACTTCCTAGCTCTGTCCACTGAAAAAGTCTAGAAGCAATGACACTCTAGTAGCAATGAGCACATCTAGTTGCCAGATCTTGGTTTCTAAATACCATTCTTTAAAATACCAAGACTCCTGGCTGACTCCAGGGCTGGGGCAGGAATATACAAGGTGATCCTGGCATATCTTGTTCCAGAAAGCAAGAAAGTATTCACAGAATAATGGGGACATGTCAAAAGATCATAGGAGCCCCTTGATGGAACTCCCATTGGCCAAGTTTGGGTCAATTTAAGCATGAAAATAATGATAGTAACTTATTACAACCAATGAGTAAAATAGGAATCCATGAGTCCATACTAACGTAAATGAGTAAATAAAAAAATAAACAGGCAGAAGGCAAGTTCTTCTTTACAGTAGAATACCAACTAATAAATGTAGCAGGAATGCTGGAAATAGAAAATCACCATTTGGTTAACCTTCATAGTAGTGGTTCATTCAGCTGCCAGTGAAAGGTAGGGCTGTAACTGGAGGTTTGAGGACAAAATTTTGGAACACATCCCTACAAAGTACTAATCAACTACAAAGATAAATGGTGACTTTACAGTAGAGAAAACTGCAGATGCCAACATGACGGGGTGATTAAAGTTAACGTCACCAGTGGTGGGATGGATCGACATTGCATGCCCTTTCTCAGGCCCAAGAAGTGCACAGGATCATTTCTGAAGAATTTCTCCCAAGAAAGCACAACCCAAGCGTGGTCATGAGGAAACATCAAACTGACTATCGTTAAGGATCATTTCTCCAGGGTATAAGGCCTATATTCCTTAAAACTGTCACAGACATAACTGGTAAAACTGTTGAAGACATAAAAGGCAGGAAATGGGAAAACTGTTTCAGACTGGAAGAAATTGCAGAGGCGTGACAAGGGCAGTGTGTGTTCCTGGAAGGGGTACTGTGCCAGAAAGAAAAAGAGACATCATTGGGGAAGTTGGTGAAACTTGAGTTGGGGCAGATGGGGGTGCAAGAGTCTGTGGATTGAATGATGGTGTCGTATCAATGTTGATTTCCTAACTTGGAGAGTTATATGGTAGTTACACAGCAAAGTGTCCTTGATCTGGGAAGTACACCCTTAAGTATTTAGGGGTGATGGTGCATCATGGATGCAACTTGTTCTCAAAAGGCTCAGAAAACAACAAATTTATATATATTACATATTATGTGTATATATATATATATATATACACATATATAGTGTGTATATACATATGTATACAAACACACATATAGAGATGAAGCAACTGTGATAAAATTTTAACAATTGGGAATCTGAGTGAGGGGAACATGGAAGTTCTTTGTAGCATACTTGCAATTTTTCTGAAAGTTTGAAAATAAATTCAAATATAAATAAATTCAAATATAAATATAAATAAAATAGTAATTTATTAATTTCAAAAAAATTACTTTAAAAATTAATTAAAAGAAAATGTCAGCTTTCTTCTTTTTTTTTAATTGATGAAAGCTAAGTTGAAGAATGTATAGCACTTTTCCATCCAGGACAGACAGCTGAGGACAATCTCAGGCCTCCCACTGCAGCAACAAGTCTCTTTAGTATTTAAACTAAAATATTTGCATCCTGAGATTAGCCTTGTCCCAAAAAGAAGGAGGTTAGAGGTGGAGCCTTATATGCCCTGTTCCTTCTCCCAAACTCACCACCCACAGGAGTCTCCTCCCAGCACCTCCCAAATACAAATACCCAAGGAGGAGGGAGGGAGGGAACCTCTCTGTAGCTCTCTACTTGGAAACACAAAGATGGGACATAAGTTGTATCCCTCAACAGCCTTATTTTGAGGAGCCTTGTGTTTTTCAGGTGTTGGTGGGTTGCCCCAGGGGCTCCTCAATTATCCTGGAGGGCACTGAGCCAGGTAGTTGCCTGGAAATTCCTCTGCTCCAGTTCCCCACCCACTGAGACCAAATGTGTTGTTCTCACCATGGTGTGAATGCTCTTGCAGTTGATGTTGCTCCTCTACTACCTTCAGATGCTAGCAACTCTCAGGCTAGCACCTCCGTGCCAAGAAGAGAGTCAGAACCACTCGGTCATCTCCCCCAACCCAATTCCCATCATGGGAAGGCCTACTTCTTAGCTCACATGGGAAAGTCCTCCCAGGAAGATAATCTGTTTGGACAATAGCTGAGCCTTTAGTCCACTGCAGCTCCTGAGTCATCTTTGGATGTTTCAGTCTAACCAGGGAGTCAGTTCCATCTTCCTTCTTCCACCTGCCCATGCTGGGCCCACCAACAGCTAGGAGGGGAGTCCTGCCAGACCCCAGTCAGCTCTTCCCCTTCCTTGGAACACGTCTTCTTTCTTTTCCCTTCTGCCAGCCATCTCCCCACTAGCGTTCAGTCAACACATTTTAATTAGGTGTCATTTTTTGCTTTTTAAAGTCTCATAGCAATCTCATTTTACAAATGAGGAAAGTGATGCTTAGAGAGGTTAAGACGCTCACCTAAGATCACCCAGCTAGGACAAAGTAGAACTAGGACTTACATACTCTCTGACTCCACAGCTTGTGCCCTACATTTCAGTCAGTGAAGCATTGAAGGCTCCATACGCACTAGTTTCCAGTCTCTTCTCCCACCACATCCCTCCGTCCCCCTGAGTCGGCTAGTTAGTGCTCTGACTCACTAGTGTTTTCATTTTTCCACCCTTGTCCATGTTTTTTCCTAAGTCTGGAAGAACTCTTTCTCATTCCTCATCTATAGAAATCTTATTCAGCTTTCAAAGCTTACTCAGCTCAAATATAAACTATTACATTAGTCAGAACTGCAGAAGATACAGGAGGAATAATATTGAAGTTAATAAAATCCTGAGTGAATATGGACCTGTTTACCAAATTCTACAATAGAAGGGGATACGTCATGGAGCTTCAGGAAGAAAGTTTTGGGGCATGTAAGGAAGGATCACATGAAACAGTGGGTGGTAAACTGCCAGAACTTGTTATTTAAGGGGTGATAAAGCTGGAAGACTAACAACCAACATTTACCGAGCACTGACTGCCAGCCAGTCCCAGGGGAGAAAATGAGGAGCTTACAGTCTAACTGAAGAGACATGAGCTTAAGCATGCAATTACAACACAATGTGACATATGCTGTAATTTGTTACTATGAGAACATTTGAGGTGGGTCCAGTTAAAGAAATCAGGGAAGGCTTCTAGGTGATGGTGCACTTAACTATTGAAGGATGAAAAGGAATTTCTCAGGAGGGGGAGTGAGAAAGATATTCTAGGCAAATCAAGCAGCAGTGTAAAAGCATGGAAATAGAGGCAGTATGAAGTATCTGAGTTTGATATTGCTAGAGCAAAGGTGAGTATGTGCATGTGCACAAGTCATGCGTGTGTGTGTGTGTGTGTGTGTGTGAGAGAGAGAGAGAGAGAGAGAGAGATAGTCATGAAGTGAAAGTGGATGAAGAGAGTTCTAGAAAATAAGGCTAGGAAGATGGTGTGAGGTCTTATCATGAAGGGTTGATGTAAAATGTTAAGGAGTTTAGCTTTTTCTCTATAATTTTAAATAGCTGCATGGTCAGATTTTCTCTTTGCAAAGATCATCTTGGTTGCAATGTGGGGGCTGAATTAGGGATGGCTGAGTCTAGAGGTAGAGAGTCCAACAAGAAGGCTACTGCAGCAGTTCAAGTGAGAGATGATGAGGGCTGGTGTGGTAGCCACTGTGGTGCCCTGCCAGAGCTCCCTTCCCCAGGCTGGAGCCCCCATTCCCAGCAGTGACTGTGGATGCTAATGGCTCACAGCTACCCCTTTTTCCAGGGAATTACCCACCAGTGACTGCAGCCACCTCCCCCAGGAAGTTGTGATGCCCCGTTCCCTCACAACCACTGCCCTCACTCAGTAAGTGTTGGGCGGGGGGGTGTACAAGAGATTGGCCCCTTTGCATCAAGAGGGGATAATTCTACTGTATGGTTAATGCTTCAGATCCCTTACCTGTGCATCAGGCTAGGCTAGACTTTACCTGAGACCAGCTCCTTGCTAGGCTCTTTTCCTTTCCCTAGCCTGCTTCTCTCCCCACCTTGTAGGTTTTTCTTGAAACTCCCTCAATAGATCGTGTGCATCCCAAATCCTCTTTTGGACTCTGCTTCTGGGAACCTGACCTAAGACAATGAGTAGTAACTGTTTATGAGGATGGAAACGTCTGATACAATGAACCAAGTAGAATCAGTACGACTGACCACTAATTAGATGAGTGAGAAGGGAGGGTGAGGTGAGGAAGGGATCTGGAATGTTCTCTGATTCTGGCTTGAGTCTAAGGAGGTACTATTCATTTACCGAAATATGGAGGAATAGTTCTGGAGGCGAGAGAGGAGATAAGTTAATTCAGTTTTGGACACGCTGGGTTGGAGATGCCCG
The DNA here is from genome assembly GCF_021613505.1 of Equus quagga. Lineage (NCBI taxonomy): Eukaryota > Metazoa > Chordata > Mammalia > Perissodactyla > Equidae > Equus > Equus quagga. The sequence continues at coordinate 41,871,502 of NC_060268.1, forward strand.
TGGGACACTCAGGACATCCAAGTAAAGATGAAGAAGGCAGTTGGAGTTTAGAGTTTGGGACAGGAAATCAGAGATGGAGATCTACATCTGGGAGTCAACAGCAAATAAAGGACAGTCACAATAGAAGTGTCATGTTCACAATCCTGGCTCCATACAGGGAAAGTTACAGGATGCTGTCCTGTTGAATTTGCAGGTTAGAATCAGGGAAGGTAATCTAGTTCTCCAATTTAGATCTTTTGTTAGAATTCTGATCTGGATAATCTTGACTTGGCCTTTGTTTAGTTTTAATTCTTTTGTTCCTATTGTGGGTCTATGTCATCATTAGGGCCAAATGTAGTAAAAGAATAATATAAAAATAACCAACTTTTGTTCACAACAAATTGTAGTCACATTACTGATGTTTATAATGCCAAAATGAACAAAAGACAAGAGTGTTTCCTACTCACTTCTTTCAGAGCCAGAATTAACTGTTTGCCTAAGGCTCCATCATGAAGGCCATTAGCATCCAGAATCTGAAGGAAAGACGATTTTTACCCAATCAATACCAGATATTAAGTCTGAGTCTCTATCCTCTCTCTCTCAAAAGTGAGGAGACCTGTGGAAACCTAACTTAACTTTTAGGATGGAGGCCCACCAAAGAAATTACTGGGCAAAGCAGGCACTGAAGTGGAACAAAGCCTGAGGAGTCAATTTCCCAACAGGGGCCAAGTTAAGCATGAAGGAAGGGAGAAGAAAGGAAGGAACTAGTCCTCCTAACACATCTTACAGAGTTCCTTACTGGTGTAACTGAGGGATGATAGGGAAAATACATTTTTTTATTCACTTAGTCATTACTGGAGGCTTCACCTCCAGCTACGTAGCCTAACACATTGATATAATCTTGTTGCTCTGTATTAATCTGAGCCACTATGTATTCCTTCCCCTTTCATTTCAGCACTTCTCTAAAGGGCACCATCATTTCCCAGTCCCTAAGTGGAAAAGAGTTCAGTGTTTAAGTAGACCACTGTGCATAAGATTGGTTCCTTTCCTTACCATTCCTTATTCAGACTACCTTTTTGTTGGCAAAGCTAGTTGAGTTCCTGCTCTATAATCAACTCACCAAGATCTTTAATAGGAAGTGTCAAGTTTAGTCTCTTTCACTGTATCTTAACAAGGAAAACTTACTGAAGAAATAATGCAGGCTTGGCAAGCCAAAGAATCAAAAGAAAGATTTCTTAGACTCTCAAGGTCTGGTAGCAGTGTTCCTTTATTCAGAGAATAGCATGGGGACAGGACCCATGGGCAGTGAAGAGCTGCAATGTGTTCAAGGTTAGGGCTAAATTTATAAGGCATGGGTACGTGACTTATTTTTACCAGACAAAGGAAAGATGATGTAAAAAGTCATTAAATGGTTTCAGTGCAGCTGGGGTCTGGTTATCGTTTGGTTGTATAACTTTAGATATGAATCGGGTCATATAGATTCAGCATGTAGGCCAGGATACCTTGGGTTTCTCTCCCTGGGGCAGCCTTGATCCACATCAAACAATACTGGAAATTGGCCATGGGCCTTACCTGAACTTAGATTTGAAATAATATCACCATATGAAATAAATTTTTAACATTTTTGTTCCTGGTAGTCATTCTATAAATTATATGACGGAATGTGGTATACATGTAGAATGATGAATGATGGTACTTGTGGACAAAAGCTCTGTTTTTGGAAATTCGGAAGGTGAGTTGAGATTTATGTGACTACTCAATCATTTGAAAGGTGCATATCAACTTAATGAGGAACGTTTTCCCTTCCCCACATATATTTGCATAGGTGCTACACATCCCTTTAAATGTTAATACAGAAACAAAATACTTTCTCCTTACAAACTCCTAAGGGATATCCTGCTTCTTAAAGGTCTTCAGTATTAAAAAGCATGTTTTTTCTGATTTAATAGAAATAGTAATGGTTTTTTCCCCCTTAATATTTTAGAAAGTTAGCTTTAAAGAATTATTTCAAAAGGATATCCACGTACTGTATATACACTTAATGAACCCACCTCATCCTCCAACTCACCAAGCTCACAGAACGCACGGCCAAAGCAAAGAATCTCTTGGTCTTCTTCCCCATCCTCACCCTTCCTTCTCCATGTCTTCTAAGCCTGACTCAGAGGAAGAGTGACCCCTCAATAGTCTGCTTCTTGAATTTCAGCCGGATTTATCCTGGGCTCTCAGAGGCAGTGGTTATCGTGGGTTTGGGGTATGGCTCAGTGGAGTCCGACTACCTGGGTTCTAATCCAAAGTGCTTCTTAATGGCTGTATTAATAGCTGATCATGAGCAAGATACCCTCTCTGTAACTTAAGTTTCCTCATCTGTAAAACGCGGATCCTATACATCTACCTTATAGAGAAATGAGCTAATTCTTATAAAGCGTCTATAATAGTGGCTGTCGCACAGTAAGTTTCGAGGGTTAGATAGTATTATTATCACAGAGCTCAGTCCACGGCTACGAATCACTTTGTTGGACTTCTCTTAAAAGTTGGGCGAACACACGTGAACAAGGGAATTTGGAGAGGAAGGGCCGACTTTCTAATCCTGACTCACCCTTATTTAAGGCAAATCTGCGCGCAGCTGTCCTAGCAAGGAAACAGAAGAATCCTAAAACCACCGCCTGCAGAACAAACTGAAAGGCTGGAGAATGTACAAAGGGCCGGGACAGGACCGCGGCAGGCACAAGACAGCCACTCGTCTGGGGTCCTTCCCAGCGAGGGCTGAAGTGGGCTGAACACGTTCGGATTGGGCGGAAAGAGCTGCCAGTCATGGCAGGCGCACCATGGAGACCAATCGCCCTCGGGCTCCGCCTTCAGAGGGCGGGAGAATCGGGACGTCCACGCGCCTTGGGCGGGGATCTGCGCCGCTTACCCCTCAGCTGTCAATCCTGCTTCGGTTGGTTAGCTGCGCTCTGCTCCAGCAGGGTGAGCGCGGGAAAGGTACCTGAAAGGGGCCAGGGAAAGGGGTGAAAAGGGAAAGAGAGGACATATGACCGTCGGAGCTGAGAAATAGGAAGCGATGGAGAAGAAAGTTAGAGAGGGTGGGAGCGTGGGAGGATCCGGAGTAGTGGGGAGAGGGAGGAAGGGAGGGTTGTGGGAGGAGCGGCGTGGTGAAGAGGTGTAGGGGACAAGGAAGGGAGAGTGCCGGCGGGGTATTGAATGGGTAAGGGAAAGAGTAGGATAACTCACCCGAGTATGGGATGCCCTAGGGGTTCATCCCGAGTGGGACAGTAAAGCAAATCCTGGGAGAGTGTTAAGAGTCAGAGCTGTTGCCCGGGCCTGTCTGGTCACCTATAGCCACCCCTTTTACCTCAGATGGCGTGCACATTAACCTGATGAGTGCAGAGGTGGTGTCTGGCCTTGTAAGACAAGACTGCTGCTGGGAGTTTTCCTTGGTCCCTCTGAGTGGGACTGTCATTCTCCTCAAAGGACTGGCCCTAGACAGCCAGAACAGCAGATTCAACCTCTAAGTTACTGCAAGATCACCGGTCACGTCCTCCAGTTTTGAGAAAGGAGCATCTCTCTTCTAATGTCTGCCTTTACAGGACCTGACACTTTGACTCCCGCAATGCATTCTCTGACATAAACTCCCTGAAGACAGTCGCTACTGGTTTATCTGCCATCTTTCTGATGAATTTTCTTTCACTGACTTTCATGTTAGACTATTTTCTGTTGTAGTTCACCCTCCCATCCCACCTCCACCTAAGAAACCTGTTCTTGATCTGTAGACTTATAGACTGGTGAAGCAGGAATGGGGCTTTTGAGATAATCTAGGAGGGACCCCTCATTGTTAGGTGAGAAAACTGAGACTCAGAAAGGTAAGTGACATGTAAGGAGACCTTAGGAAGCACCAGGTGCTATGCATATCTTATATGTGTTCTTCAAAAACCTAGGCTGTAGGTACTATTGTCGCCTTTTTACAGATGAGAAGACAGGCTAAGAGGGATTAATTTGCTAATACGTGGTGGAGCTGGAATTTGGTCCCAGGAGAGCTGACTCAAACCCCCCTGCTTAACCAATTGAGTAAAAAGAATTACTAGATGGTGGCGGGGCTGTGACTCCAAGTCAAGTAGCACACCTTTTTTTTTTTTAACCACACCGTGGTTTCTATTTCTTAAGTCCAAGGCTCTTTATATTTTTTGCAGGTTCGGTTACCTAATAGTGTATATGCATGGCACATAAATCTACTTCTGCTGTGCTGCCTCAAACTCGTTCCTTCAGTTTAGTCCTATAAAACACTTAGTTTCAAGAAAAATTTACATTTTGGGCTTCCCTGATAAATTAGGAGTTAGAGAATGCTGACTTTACAGTTCTTACTGTAGCGGTACATTTTGTTATGGCTACTATGGAATAGGCAGTTAGGCAGGGGTGGCAGAAAGTTGAGAAATAAAGCTGGTAATTATTGGAATGACAATTGCTGGCACTTCAGAGTTTAATCTATTGGATTCCCTTCTACCCAAGGCTGCCAAGTTTTAGGAGTGGCTTAGGCAAACTCTAAATCTATAAATAATTGTCTTATACTGTAGGTGCCAACTTCTACTTACATTGCTTATCATGAAGCTAGAGTTGGCCATCTTCCTATTACCATTTTTCCTGCATGTGAAACTCTTGGTACAATGAGCAGCACCATAATTTCTGGCATGTCCTGAAATCATGCAATAATCTCAAGTCCTTATCACATAGAATTTGTCCTTTTCAAACTGTTCATTGCCTTTTTATAATTTATCCTTTTTTCTAATTATAACTAGATAGTTTATCTTCCCAAGAGCAACCCTCAGTGATGAAGCAGTCATCTCATATTTTAATTTCCAGAAAATGGCATGGTATATATATATATATATATATGTAGTTTTAAATTATATAATACCTGAATTAATGTGTAAAAAATTAAAACGAGAAGAATATAGAGTAAATGAGAAGATCCTATTTTACCTTATCCTTGTAATCTCACTCCTTTTCCTGAAATAATCACTGATAATAATTTGGTGTATTCCATATTGTCCATACATTTACATAGAGGTGTGTATGGCGTGTGGATGTGTGTGTACACACACACACAGTTTTTGGAAAACGTAAATGAGATACTGTATCAGCTAAGGTCTCAGTCAGGAGACAAGCTACACATTAAATAGGAAAAGTTTAATACAAAGGATTATTAACTAGTAGCAAGTCACAAGTAATTACTACTAAGGGGTAAAGAGAACTCTAAAAGAATACAATAGCAGATACAGGTAACAGTCACCAATAGGGTTGCAGCAAGGTGCTCAAGGGAGAAACAAATATGGAAGAGGTCCTCTTTCCTCCAAGACTGATAATTAGACTTTATGGGAGATTGTGTGATGGATGGCATCACTGGATGACGAAATTTGCTTCGTTGCTGCTGATTGGGGCTGGCATGCAGGAAACCACAGGCTGAAGGTATGAGTTGGAGTGCTGACGAAACTCCCTAGGTTGTCACTGAGACTCTGGGAAGCTGTTCACAAAGATGCTGTCGGAATAAAATGGGAAGACACCCACAGGATACTGTTGAAAGTCACTGGGAAGCCTCCCGGTGGGGTGCTGTTGAAACTTGACTGTAGGCAAGCACCACTGGGTATTCCCCAATACAAAGAAAAAAAATGAAGGCGTCCAAGAGCTAGGAAGAAAATCTTTCTTCCTCCTGCAGTGTCCCTTCAGCGCCCTCTACTGGTAGAGCTTAAAATTCTATCCTCTGGCAAAGGAAAAATGTTTACAATATCCAATATCACAAAAGTGCGTACTGAAGGATGGATTTGGAGCTGAGGAGTGATAAATTGATAACTGGCACAGATACACAACTTACTTTTTTCATTTAACATCTTAGAGAATTCTCCATGTTGATACGTAAAGATCTATCTTATTCTTTTTGATGATTTCAAAATATTTCTTCTGCTTTAACTTCTTTCGTTGATAGACATTTGAGTATTTCCAGTTTTTCACTGCCGTGGTGAACATCCCTATACATATCACTTTGTGTACATGGCAGCTATTTCTTTAGAATTGATTTCTAGAAGTGGAATTCCTGGATGGAGGGATATAGATGTTTTAAACCTTGGTAGATATAATACAAATTGATTTTTCCACTGGTTGTGTATGATAATGCTAGTTTAGTCAAATTTTCACCAAAATGGATAATTTAAATCTTTTCTTTTTTTGCCGTCCGATGGGCAGAAAATGATATTATTTTAGTTATGTTTTCTTGATTCTTAGTGAGCATCTTTTCATATGTTTTTGGCCATTTTTTCTCATTCTGTGAACATTATTTTTTTAATTGTAAAAGTGATTTTTGTAATAATTCAGTGTCAAAGTATATAAGGTAGAAATGATAATGGTTAGCATGTAATGAGCATTAACTATGTGTCAGGCACTATTCTTTACATATATTAACTTAAGTACAGTCTCTCAACCATTGCTCTCTGAGGTAACTGCCACTAACAGTTGGGTATGTAGTCCTCTAGACTTTTTTCTAGGCTAACACAAGCAGATATACATTTACAAAATGATGTTTCTTGGAACTTTTTGTTTGATTTTACAAAAATGGAAACTACTATGTATGTATCTACTATGTACATATTGCTCTCCATTGTGCTTTTTTCCCTACTTAATTACATTTTGGGCCTCTTTATAAGCCAATATGTAAAAATCTGCCTCACTCTTTTTGTTTATTTATTTTTCATTTTATTTTATTTTATTTTTTGAGGAAGATTATCCCTGAGCTAACATCCACCACCAATCCTCTTCTTTTTGCTGAGGAACATTGGCCCTGAGCTAACATCCCTGCCCATCTTCCTCTACTTTTTATATGTGGGACACCTGCCACAGCATGGCTTGACAAGTGGTACATAGGTCCACACCCGGGATCTGAACCGGCCAACACCTGGCCGCCGAAGCAGAGTGCACAAACTCAATTGCTACACCACAGGGCTGGCCCCTACCTCGCTCTTTTTAATAACTTCATAACATTTCATTGTATGGAGTTACCATAAATTATCTGTTTCCATACTGGTGGATATTTACTTTGATTCACTTTTTTTCTTTTGCTAAGAGAATCAATGGTGCAATGAGCATTTGTATGCATACAGTGTATACTTGTTAGGCTAACCTTTCAACATTATTTTCTAAGAATTAAAATGTTAGATTACTGCTTCATTAATCTTCAGATTTTCCTATCTGTCCACTGTAGTTCAATTCATAGAGCTCAAATGTGCATGTGTATGTATATACTATACAGTATCCACACAATGTATAGTTGTAATCCAATCCAGGTTTCCTCTCAAATTGCTTAGATTGGTTTAGGATTTAAAGCTTTAATAGTCTCTGTTAGGGGCTGGCCCGGTGGTGCAGCAGTTAAGTGCACATGTTCTGCTTCTTGGCAGCCTGGGGTTCGCCAGTTCAGATCCTGGGTGCAGCCATGGCACCGCTTGGCAAGCCATGCTGTGGTAGGCGTCCCACGTATAAAGCAGAGGAAGATGGGCACGGATGTGAGCTCAGGGCCAGTCTTCCTCAGCAAAAAGAGGAGGGTTGGCAGCAGTTAACTCAGGGCTAATCTTCCTCAAAAAAAAAAAAAATCAGTTGGCCATAGGTTATGGGTTTATTTCTGGACTCTGATTTCTATTCCATTGGTCTATATGTCTGTCTTTATGCCAGCATCACACTGTTTTTAGATCACTGGGACCATGTAGTAAGTTTTGAAATCAGAAAGTGATCCTCCAACTTTTCTTCTTTCTCAGTATCGTTTTGGCTAATCAACATCCCTTACAATTCCATGTGAAATTTTAGAGGATTGGCTTTTCCATTTCTGCCAAAAGGTCTGTTGTTTTTAGTATTGTCTCCTCGTCCCTCAATTACTCCTTCAGCTGATACCAAAATTTCCTACATTGTAACTCACTATGCTATTAGGGGAGGAAGCCAGAGCAAGCCAATTCTCAGAAGGCCCAGGAAAGTTTAGGCATTGGAGGTACTAGATATCTGAAAGGGGGAGTGTGAGTGAGACAAAAAAAAATATGAGGCATAACTGAGGACAGGGAAACTGTACTGAAAATGGGAATTAAGTGAAAGTCAATATTAGATGGTGACATCTCAGTCCCCTTCTCCAACTCATCTCTGAGAATGCTAGCAACCACTTACTCCATTCCGTCCTCAGCCTACAGGTGATTGGATAATTCCTCACCGGGAAAACTTTCCAGCCCAAGAGGGGCCAAAACTCTGCCATGATAATAAGATCAGCCTACACTGACCAGCCCAACCTGCTACCTTGCCTCACCCCTGCCATTGGTCTCTTTGCTCTTAAATGGACAATCAGACAATCAAGGAAAGCTTGCAGCGTGAAAGACCAACATGAACAAAAAGAAACTCAGAGGAAATAGAGGCAACGAAATTGGCAGGAAAACTTGTTTTAAAAAACTCTATTGTCTATCCTTGTAGACATCCTCTGCCTCCCAAAAGAAAGGCTTTAAAAAGGAACATTGAGAAGAAAAAAGACTAATATAAATTGGAAATAGTAGAGTAGAAATGAAAAATTCAACAGAAAGGAAGGAGAATAAGGTGAGGAGCCCTGAGAACTGAAACCATGTATGCCCACACAGCTTACTGTTGGCATTCGCAAGACTTACTCTTTCACTCATGTCACCAATTTAACTTTATACAGGCAGTAAAAGATGTAAATAACTTCGTTTATTCTGGGAATTTCCTCCCCCAAAAACCCATTTAAATGAACGTTAAACTGTTCAGCTTACCAATAGATAGCACCAAACCACAGTTTACTCCTCAAGACTCTTTGAACCTCTCATCTTAGAATCCTTGCTTGCTGAGTCCACCAAACCTAAACTCTTACCCTTGTCCAATGCTAATCAAGCCCTAGCATTGAAAGACCTGCCTTCAACCAAATTTCAAAACCTGACAAATATCTCAACTCTGCCCTTCCTCTTCTGAGAGGCTGCTAAAACTGTCAAGTCAGTGCTCTCCCTTACTTCACTAAGAGTAGGCTCAGCGTCGTTTTATCAACAGGTTGTTTTGGTGATATTTTGGTGGAGCCACACCATCACCTCTGAAAAAGTAGTAAAAAAACAAAAAGACAGAGAAGGGGGAAATGGGAGAAAAAGGATAACAAAAAAGATCAATTCAGGAGATCTAACATCCAAATTATAGGAATTCCAAAAAAAAACCAGAAAAAATGGTGGGGAGAAAAATATCAAAAAAATAATTCATGAAAATGCCCTAGAACTGAAGGACATACATTTCCAGAATAGAAGGCATGATGGATCACAGGAGACTCATACCAAGGTTAAAGTCGTAAAATTTCAGGAAAAAGGAGACAATAGAAAGCAGAGGGAAAAGTTCTTGGTTGCCTGTGAATTAAGATTATTGCCACCAGGTGGCAGTACTGCCTCAAAGGCCCTATTTCTAAGATTGCATTTTGTTTTTATTTCATAAAATGTCTTCATTTCTTTCCAAAGCATTAGAAAGAGGTAACTCAGTTTGGATTCTTCTAGTCCTGCTCTATCAGAGCTCTCACTCAGATTTCTTCCTAAAAGGCTCTGCTAAAAGGTCACCATACAGTCAGTATGAAGGAAGAAATAAGACTCAATCCTCTTAGAGGAATGGCTCATGTAGCTCTGAGGGGAAAAAAGTCTTTTTAGGGAGTGTATTCTAATCTATCCTTGTCTGTTGTGAACAGGAGGACATCTATCATGCAGCTATTCTACAAAGCATTCATTCATTCTCTCACCAAGTTTTATTGGTGCCTGCTCTAGCCAGGTACTGTGCTAGGCACCAGGAACACCCCAGTAAAAAAAAAAAAAATCAGACATGGTCTTTGTCTTCTCAGAGCTTACGTTCTGAGAGGAGAAATATCCAATAAACAATTACGTCTATATCTGAGGAGTCTGATAGAGACGGAAGTAAGCAGACTGGTTAGGAAGCTATTGCAGTTGTCCAGGTGGGAGATATAGATGACTTGGACTGAGTAATGCTGGGGGAAAGGAAAGTAAAGGAATTCAAGATATAGTGGAGGTAAAGTTGACAGGACTTGGTAATTGTATGGATCTGAGAGTTCAGAGAGCAGGTGCATTAGCATCCCCAGATTGAGCAAGTGGCTGGGTGGATGGGGTGCTGTTTTCTCCGGTGGAGAGAAAGAGGTGTTGGAGGAGGGGATGGTGGTTAGAATCAGGAGTTCAGTGAGGAATGTTAATTAAATTGGGCTTTCTCCCCAGGCCTTTGGGTTCTGGAGGATGTCGCTGATCCTGGCTAGGATGAGGTTTGCTCTGATTACTGCTCAGTAGGATGGCTTGGTCAGGCATATTTAGTTTAAATTGGCTCACCGTTGGTGTTCACTAAGTTAAAAATCGCTGTTAATTCAGTCCCCTACAGAGCAATAGCAAAGTCAGCTTAAATTTGCAGTGTTTTTTCTGAGGTGGGCAGTTGAGAGTTAAAGAGAACACATTTTAATTTTTGTACTCTGTTCAGAAAGCGCATGCATTCTCAAAGACAAGAATCTTCTAGCAAATGCAAAACTAGTTGTTTTGGTGGATAGTAACCTTTCAAGTTACTATGTATAGGTAAGATCCTGAGTGTGATTCTGAGATAGATGAAAACTTCTTCCCTTGACTCTGATTGTCTTATTTTATCCCCAACATAGTGGCTGATACATATTTACTCAATAAATTATTTGTTGAATTGAAGCCGCTCCATCTGGATTTGTTTCCCAGCCTCCAGGTCTGAGTTGAACTCTCCGTAGGACTTGAAATACCTCGTCTTACATATTTCCAAAAAAATTGTTACACAGTAAGCCGTAGGCTGGGAGGAGGTGCCTCTCCAGACTCATTATGGCTTAGGACCACCTCACCAGATGTGTTAGAAAAAGACGTGTTTCCTCCCTTTATCCTATACCCCGCTCCAGGGGAATACTTTGCCATCATCAACAGTGTTAGGGCAAAGTTTAAAATTAGCTCGGCTTGGGGCCAGCCCCGTGGCCCAGTGGTTAAGTTCACACGCTCCCCTTCAATGGTCCAGCGTTTCAACGATCCAGTACGGATCCTGAGTGCAGACCTAGCACCACTCACCAAGCCACGCTGAGACAGCGTCCCACATAGCACAACTAGAGGGACCTGCAACTAATATATACAACTATGTACTGGGGGGCTTTGGGGAGAAGAAGGGAAAAAAAAGGAAGATTGGCAACAGATGTTAGCTCAGGGCCAATTAAAAAAAAAAAATCAACTCAGCCCTCAACCTCAATGTTCTCATTTGTAACCCAGAGTTTGGGTATTCTGTACTGTGCCCATAGTCAACACTTAACTCCATCTCCTTTTGTGATTCACTGTTTGCATTCTTTTTGTACCTATTTGTTTGCACCTATGGACTACGCTTTTTTGAGGGTAACAATTGTATATATTTAAACTTTATATTTTCGTATAATTTAGAACAGTGCTTTATAGCATTAGCGACACAAAGGAATGACCTAGGAGAACTTTAGCTCCCCCCATCAATGTTCATAAACCCCACAACCCCCTCCAGAATCATAATTAATATATAAAAAGAAAAAGCTTGTAAATTATAAAGAAAAGCATCTTTAGAAAACACATTATTATTTTTTTTCAAAGATTGGCCCTGAGCTAACATCTGTTGCCAGTCTTCCTTTTTTTCTTCTTCTTCTCCTCAAAGTGCCCCCAATACATAGTTGTATATTCTAGTTGTAGGTCCTTCTAGTTCTGCTATGTGGGACGCCACCTCAGCGTGGCCTGATGAGCCGTGCTAGGTCCACGTCCAGCATCCGAACCCGTGAAACCCTGGGCCACCGAAGCAGAGTACGAACTTAACCACTCAGCCACGGGCCTGGCCCCAAAACATATGTTATTTTTATCGTTGTGTAACATGCAAGCTAAGTAAAAACAACGTGCTTACGATGCAGAAGCAGCACTAAATTAAGACAAGTCCTCCAGCTTCCCCTTGCCTCCAGATTGCTACCCCTAAGCGTTTCCCAAGTGAAAAATCTGACACTCCCACTGCTCAAGAGATTGTTAACAACTGTTGCTAAAAAAGGGGAGCCAATGCCTGGCAAAGGAGGTAGCATTGCCCTGAAGGCTGGCTCTCTCACTGCTTGGCTTTCCTTCTGTTCCCGTTAGGTTATGTTGTTTTTTGCTGTGGCCTGTATTCTGGATTTTCAGAGGACTCTGTCCTTATTTATCTTTACATGTGTGATTCTTGTTTTCCTAATCCAGAGTTTATTTTGTAATAAACTCTTTGGGGAAATGATATGTCTAAAGTCCTGTGCAAAGTCCCCCTTGAATATTTGCCTAAAATGGTAAGTAAGGAAAAAGTCAGGCTGCCACCTGGAAGCCAAACTCTGTTGTAAGTTCTTTCAAGGCAATGCAGATATGAGATACTTAAGCTAAAATTCTGGGGAGCTTTTTATTTAGCGAGTTTTGGTTCAAAGCATTTCGGAAGGATAGTTTGGAAACATCACGCTACATGTATACCTCAATCTAAATAATAACATTTGTAAAATAGTTTTCCTATATATTATTTTCCCCCAATTCAGAAGATGTTTCCTAGTCCCAAGTTTTTCTAATAAAAATAACTGCTTGATAGACAGTGTCATCAGTCAAAAGAACAAAATAAGGGGTTTAAATCTTGAAAAGGAGGTGGAAAAATTATTATTTGCTGATGACCTTGTGATATACCTGGAAAACCTTAGGGAATCAACTTAAAAAGTTTTTAGAAATAATGGGAGCATTCAGTAAGGCAGCCATTACAAAAGAAATGTATAAAAACCAATAGTATTCTTGTATTTCAACCAAAACCAGTTCATCAATATCAGAGGTAAAATTATTACAACCACAAATTAAAACAACAATAGCAGCAAATCCTAACAGGAAGTATGCAGGATAGGTGAAGAAAAGTTTAAAACTTATTAGAGGATGTAAAAAGGCTTGATCAGAAGACTCCAAACTATAAATGTATCCATTTCTCTTACGTTAATCTATGGATTCAATGAAATCCCAGCAAAAACTATAACTGGATTTTTTTTTGGTAACATTACTTGATTTTCAGCCAAACAGGAAGAGTAATTATGTGAAATTGATCAACAAAATAAATAAACGATTATGAGGGAAGACTTAGCCCTGGTAGCCAACCTCCAAGACAGACCCCAGTGATCTCTTGTGTGCCTTCTGGTTTTCACACCATTGTGTATCCCCTCCCAGATTGTACCAGCGTAGGGTTACCAGATAAAATATAGAATGCCCAGTTAAATTTGAATTTCAGACAAACAACGTGTAATATTTTACTGTAAGTATGTCTCAAATATTGCATGGGACCTACTTATACTAAACATTTTTGTTATTTTTCTGAAAATCAAATTAAACTGGGAATAGCGTATTTTTATTTGTTAAATCTGGAGCCCTATTAAACCAGGGTTGGTCTATGTGACCAGGAGCGTATGACAGAAGTAATGGTATGTCACTTTCAAGGTTCAGTTATAAAAGACTGTGGCTTCTGTTTGGACATCCTCCCACTCCCTGGTCTCTCATCCTGGAGGAAGCAAGTTGCCATGTTGTGAGCAGCCCTCTGGAGAGACCTACATGGCAAGGAATGAAAACCTCTGGCCAACATCAAGTGAGGAAGTAATGCCTGTAGGCACATCACAACTGAGCTTAGAAGTGGATCCTTCAGTGTCAGTCAAGCCTTGAGATGACTGCAGCTACAGCCAGCACCTCCATAGCAACCTTGTGAGAGACTGAGCTAGAACCCCTCAGCTAAACTGCTCCCAGATTCCTGGCCCTTAGAAATTGTGTGAGATAATAAAAGTTTTAAGGTGCTAAATTTTGGGGTAATTTGTTATACAGCAATAGATAACTAATACACTGACCCAGTTACAATGATAAAAACAGTTTGGTATGTTATGCAGAAATCTACTTCAATGGAATAGTATTGAGAGTCTAAAAATTGAGTATGTGTATGGGAATTTCATGTATGATACAGACATGATTTCCAATCAATATGGAAAGATTAACTAGTAAATAAATGACATTGGGATAATTGCCTAGCTATTTAGAACCTTGCCAATGATAAAGATGACCTGCTGTCTCTAGACTAGGCTTTTGGATGAAATGAAATGGAAATTTTAGGATATAAAAAAGCAAATAAAGTTCAAAAGATTTTTTATTGTTCCTTTATTCTCTAAGACAATGGTAAGCAATATTTATGTATTATTTGCACTACTTTTTTAGTCCTCTGCCAGAGGTGAGAATATCCCAAGTGTGTGCAGTCCAGGACCCCCAGGCTGATAGTTTTCGGTTCACAGTAAAATTGAGAAGAAAATACAGAGATGTCCCATATTCTTCCTTCCCCCTCACTCACAGCCTCCTCCACTATCAACATCTCCTACCAGAGCGGTACATTCGTTACAATCATTGAATCTACACTGACACATCATTATCACCCAAAGTTCATAGCTTACATTAGGCTTCCCTTTTAGTGTTGTGCATTCTATAGGTTTGATAAATATATAATGACATGTATTCACCATTGTAGTATCATCCAGAGTATTTTCACTGCCCTAAAAATCTTCTATGCTCCACCTATTCATCAACCCTTCTGTTCTGCTCTAAGCCCTGGCAATCACTGATATTTTTACTGTCTCCATAATTTTGCCTTTTCCAGAATGTTGTATTGTTAGAATCATACAGTATGTTTCATATTGGCTTCTTTCACTTTAGTAATATGCATTTCAGTTTCCTCCATGTCTTTTCATGTCTTGATAGCTCATTCCTTTTCAGCACTGAATAATATTCTGTTGTGTGGATGTACCACAGTTTATTTACTGATTTACCTACTGAAGGACATTTTGTTGCTTCCAGGTTTTGGCAATTATGAATAAAACTGCTATAAACATCCATGTTCAGGTTTTTGTGTGGACATAAGTTTTCAACTCCTTTGGGTAAATACCAAGGAGTGCAATTGCTGGGTTGTATGGTAAGAAGATGTGTTACTTAACTGGATGGGGGAGTCTTTTCACAATGTATATGTATATCAAATCACCACAAGGTACGCTTTAAATACCTTACAATTTTATATGTCAATTATATCTCAATAAAGCTGAATTTTTTTTTTTTAAAAAAAGAGTATGTTTAGTTTTGTAAGTAACTGTCAAACTGTCTTCCAAAGTGACTATACCATTTTGCAGTGTATGAGTTCCTGTCACTCTACATCATTGTCAGCATTTGGTGTTGGCGGTGTTCTGGATTTTGGCCATTCTAATAGCTGTGTACTGACATCTCCTTTTTGTTTTAATTTGCATTTGCCTGATGACATATGATGTGAAGGATCTTTTCATATCCTTATTTGTCACTTGTCTATCTTCTTTGGTGAGATGTTTGTTAAGGTCTTTTGGCCCATTTTTTAATCAGGTTATTTCTTTTCTTATTGTTGAGTTTTAAGAGTTCTTTGTATATTTTGGATAACAGCCCTTTATCAGGTGTGTCTTTTGCAAATATTTCTTACTGGTCCTTGGTTTGTCTTCTCATTCTCTTGACATTGCCTTTCACAGAGCAGGAAGTCCAGTTTATCACTTATTTCTTTCATGGATCATGACTTTGGTGTATCTAAAAAGTCATCACCAAACCTAAAGTTGTCTAGGTTTTCTCCTATATTATCTTCTAGGAGTTTTATATTTTTGCATTTACCTTTAGGTCTGTGATCCATTTTGAGTTAGCTGTAAGGTCTGTGTCTAGATTTTTTTTTGCATATCTATATCTAGTTGTTCCAGCACCGTTTGTTAAGAAGACTGTCTTTGCTCTATTGTATTACCTTTGTTCCTTCGTCAAAGATCAGTTGCCTATATTTATGTGAGTCTATTTCTGGGCTCTGTATTCTGTTCCCCCAACCTATTTGCCTATGCTTTTATTAATACCACACTGTCTTGACTATGTAGCTTTATAGTAAGTCTCTAAGTCAGGTAGTGTCAGTCTTCCCA
The DNA here is from genome assembly GCF_021613505.1 of Equus quagga. Lineage (NCBI taxonomy): Eukaryota > Metazoa > Chordata > Mammalia > Perissodactyla > Equidae > Equus > Equus quagga. The sequence goes on from NC_060268.1 coordinate 41,887,514, forward strand.
ACTTTGTTCTTTTTCTTCAATATTGTGTTGGCTATTCTGGGTCTTCAGCCTCTTTATATAAACTTTAGAATCAGTTTATTGACATCCACAAAATTATTTGCTGAGATTTTTATTGTGATTGTGTTGAATCTATAGAGCAAGTTAGGAAGAACCGATATCTTGACAATATTGAATCTTCTTATCCATGAACATGGAATATCTCCATTTATTTAGCTCTTCTTTGATTTCATTCAATAGAGTTTTGTAGTTTTCCTCATCTAGATCTTGTACGTATTTTGTTAGATTTATACTTCAGTATTACCTTTTTTGAGTGCTAATGTAAATAATGTGTTTTTAATTTCAAATTCCACTTCTTTATTGCTGGTATATAGGAAAGCAATTGGTTTTTGTATGTTAACCTTGTATCCGGCAACCTTGCTATACTTGCTTATTAGTTCCAGGAGGTTTTTTGTTGATTATTTCAGATTTTCTACATAGAAAATTACCTCATCTGTGAACACAGACACTTTTTATTTCTTCCTTCCCAATTTGCACACATTTTATTTCTTTTTTATCTTATTGCATTAGCAATGACTTCAACATGATGTTGAAAAGTAGTGGTGAGAGGGGACATTCTTGCCTTGTTCCTGGTCTTAGTGGGAAAGCTTCTAGTTTCTCACCATTAAATATATGTTAGCTGTCGGTTTCTGTAGATGTTCTGTATGAAGTTGAGGAAGATTCCCTCTATTCCTAGTTTTCTGATAGATTTTATAGGAATGGGTGTTGGATTTTGTCAAATGCTTCTTCTGCATCTATTGACATGATCATGTGATTTTCTTTAGCCTGTTGATGTGATGGGTTACATTAATTGATTTTCAAATGTTGAGCCAAGCTTGCATAACTGGGATAAATCCCACTTGGTCATGGTGTAAAATTCTTTTTATACGTTATTGGATTTGGTTTGGTAATATTTTGTTAAATATGTTTGCATCTATATTCATGAGAGATATCAGTCTGTGGTTTCCTTTTCTTGTAATGTCTTTGTCTGGTTTTGATATTGGGGTAATTCTGGCCTCATAAAATCAGTTAGGAAGTAATTCCTCTGCTTCTATCTTCTGGAAGAGATTATAGAGAATTGGTATAATTTCTTTCCTAAATGCTTGGTTGAATTCACCAGTGAACCCATCTGGGCATAATGTTTTTAAAACAAAATTTTAAAACAAATTTAAACAACCCTAAATCTACATTTTATTTATATTGAAATAAGCTTATTTCACTGAAATAAAAATTTACTTAGATTGAAATAAAATTTATTTTTCTCACTAAAAATAATAGTCATATTTTCTGTATTGTTCCTAAATAAACCACAAAACATTTATGTTTTGCAAGTTTTCCAGATCAAGAGGAAGAAGTAAATATAGTCATAGAAAGAAAGAAAGAAGAAAACAGATGAATCAGTTGTCAGTATCCATGTCCTCTGATTCTGGGTTGAGCATGATACGGAAGTATTTATCATATACCTGATAAAAAGCTTATGATACAGGCAGGTGTAGGCTCAAGAAAGTAATCTAAATAGCAACAACCAGATGTGAAACAACGATAGGCTCTTCTATTCGAACTTCAATTGTAACTTGTTCCTTTGGGTTCACTTGATAAAGACAAAACCTACACTGACACCGTTGTCTAAGGAGCTCACAGTTTTTCTCTCTTCCCTTACAGATTTTTTTTTTTTTAAAGATTGGCACCTGAGCTAACAACTGTTGCCAATCTTTTTTTTTTTTTCTTTTTTCGTTCTGCTTTTTCTCCCCCAAATCCCCCCAGTACATAGTTGTATATTTTTTAGCTGTAGGTCCTTCTAGTTGTGGGACGTGGGACGTGGGACACCTCCTCAGTGTGGCCTGATGAGTGGTGCCATGTCCGCGCCCAGAATCCGAACCAGTGAAACCCTGGGCCACCGCAGCAGAGCAGGCGAACTTAACCACTCGCCATGGGGCCGGCCCCCTCCTCACAGATTTTTAACATATACTTAAAACTTCAACTAGTCAAAGGTCGATTGTGAGAGACATTGTAACATTTTATAAAATGTATTCCTTCCTCCTACACCTCCTCCAAATCTATTCCTTCAAAGAACTGATAACTCAATACAGTTGGATCCATAGTGATGATAAATGCTGTGTTTAAAATGACTTTAGACAATTCCAGAGTGCCAGTATCAGAGATCATGCAGAAATGAAATTTGGCACTTTCAGTACTATCTCCTGAAAGAATAGCTAAGTCTTCAAAGTGTGAGCATTAAAACAGTGGTTGTTTAAACAGATAGATTATCAATAGCTAATTTATTCAATTGGAGCCCTATAGGCAAAGAAATTTGGTAACTGGCCTATGTATACTTTACAGCTTTCCCCCTAAATATTAAACATAGGAGAAAACCTATTTTTAAACATTCCCTTAGGTATTTTTGAGAGTTTATGAATTATCCATAGGAAGCACCGACTTAGATGTATAGATTTTGATATATATGTCTACAATAAATCCAGATCATGTTTTATATAAAAATTTTTGTTAAGCAAAACTAAGTTACTTGACCTTCAATCTGTCAAAGTGTTCCTCAGGTAAGCTTTGAGACTCATCCATTTTCATGGCACTTATTCTCAGCTTTCATCACAGGAATAGACAGGACCTTCAGCAATGCATAAACGTTAGGAAAAAACTAGAGGTCCGGCAGATGGAGGGCTTCATACGTGGTGGATGGAAGCTCTCTCTCTTTCCTTCTGTTTCTACTTGATTCTCCAACAGTGACACTGTGCTGGGAGTGTGTCAGGATTGGCTAAGTCACTTCTGTACAAGTCAGCCTGGTGTCCTTCTGATGTGTTGAATTTGAGCTGTTCCATGACAGACGGTACCAGAGATAAGTGTTTACGAGCTTTGGGGTGTTGTTCTGAGAATATATCGTTAAGTTCCTGAGTAATGTGCTCCACTGTTGGAACACTTAGGGACTCTTTACAGTCATTTTCAGAGGTTGGTTGAGATTCCAGGTTTCCTTGCTGAGCTCTGTGGAGTTTCCCAGGGAGTTTCATTTGAATATCAAATTTGGTTATCAAATTTATAGCTGCCTCAAATGAAATACATGGTAAGTTTTGATATTTTCCAGCACCTCATTAGTGAATGCAACACTGCAGTGAAGCTGCTGACTGCAAAGAAAACATCAAAGATTCGCCCCCCGGAGATTTTTTCCAAAGGCTCTTATAAAAGATAGGACAATTTCTTTAAGGTTAAGATAGGACATTCTCAAGTACAAAAATGAGATAAAAATTTGTTGATACACTGCAGAGGACACATGCTCTGCCAGCTATACAGTTATTCCATCTAATATTCGTGTCACTTATTTATACCTGAACATGAAACGAGTGCTTGCAGGAGAGCTATTAAAATTTCAAAAGCACCATGCCTGTCTGTCCATTGAGAATGACAAATTTCCTTCAGGTCATTACCCTTCATTATTCAGAGAAAAGAGTAATTACATTGTCAAGTTATAAAAGTGTTGTGGTAATTGAGGGATAAAAGAACAAACTTCTTCAGTTATTTCCAATGCAACAGATACTCCCACAACAGGCACTGGTTTTGCCAGTCACATATTTAAAGCACAGGAAGATCTGAGTATGGAGGCAGCTCAGGGATATTTCTCCAAAAGTCGAATCAGCAACTGTTTTTCTTTTTTTTTTTGAGGAATATTGGCCCTGAGCTAACATCCATGCCCATCTTCCTCTGCTCAATATGTGGGACGCCAGCCACAGCATGGCTTGACAAGTGGTGCATAGGTCCCCACCTGGGATCCAAACCCCAGGCCGCAGAGGCAGAATGTGCAAACTTAACTGCTGCGCCACCGGGCCAGCCCCACACCTTTCATTTTCGAAGAAAACCTACTGGACGCAATATATGCCACGTTTGGTTACACGTTAGTGTACTCCACGTTTAGTTCCCACTTCTCAGTTATCATACAGTGAAATTGCACAACCAAAATTTCTGCATCAGCTTCATGAGGCAGGAAGCCCACAAATTCTTCTCTTGATCATCAACAAACCTCACCAGCATGGGCTGGTGTTCTTCCCCTGCTGTGTCCACACATCGTTAGTGATCATGGAAGTGAAGTGTCTCTCACTTCCCGGAGAGTTTCTTCCCAAAGGCAGCTCTCACAGATCTCTAGAGTCTGATTCTGCTATTTTCCAATGGAACATGTTAATTTGTGTTGTCTCCAAGTGCTTTCTCAGGACCTTTTCACCAGAACTTATCCCACACTTCAGCAGTGCTTGAAAGCTATCAGGAGTAAAGAGAACTTAAGGGATTTCATCATTCTCATGTCCATTCAGAGGTAGGTTTTGTTTACTTAAGAATTGAAATTTCAAATAATGATTTTAGGTGTTGTTTTCCTTCTCCTCGAGAGATGCACATAAAAGGTCTTCATCCAGTTCTTCACCTCCTTCTGCACTGGGGTTCTAAGCATCATTGTTATTTGTGTCCTTATATTTTTGTTCCTGTGCAGAAGTTCTGTCAGTTTTTTTTCTGTTTGTTTTTATGTTTCAGTGTCCTCATTGCATCTTCACTCAATTTTTAATTCATTTTCTGTGTCTATTATGCAGACTGTTCAGATGACTGATAAGGTAAATAACTGTCCTGTAAGGACTAGTTCTATAGATCATGTAACTGAGCAAAAAGGGGCTCGTTCTGCTCACTGCAACCTGGTGCCAATCAATTACAAACAAGCCGGTGGTTGAGAAAGGAAAATTTATACGATTAGTTAGCATAATCGGAAGATGGTCGACTAGTTTCCTAAAGAACCATCTTCAAATCATACGGAATCTTGAGACAGTGATATAGGGGAAATGGGCAGGGAAGGAGGGGGGTTAGGGATGTCGACCATCCAGTGTGATGAACTTCAAGGTACCACATAATCTCTTTCTTCTGTCATTCGTGATGGGTACCCACACAGAATTTTTCTTTCTGGAGGTTGTCATGTTCCTGGAAAACTCAGAGAACAAAGTTGTTTTATCACAGCTGGGAGATATACGTAAGCAGAGTCATAGAACTAGCAGATCATGAATTCTGTAAAAGGGAGAGGTGCTTAATCATCTAGGCTACATGCAGGCTAGAATGTATTCACAGAGACTAGTGAGTCAGGGTCAGAATTACTATATTGCTTCCTTTCCCTAAGATGTTAACTTAATGTTTCCCTCATGTTAACTTAAGATCCAGCTGTTACAATCATTGTGGGATCAAAGTGTTTGGCACATAACCAATAATGTTTTATCTTCTAAGTTTTATCTTTTAAGTCTGCTCTTCTGCAATTCTTCACCTACTTCTGCATCTGGTCAGTGGGCCTGGGGAACCTAAAGACCAGGCATGGCTCTTCCTCAAGCCGTTGGGGGCTGTGAAGGTGTTAGGTGTCCTCACCCCGCAGGTCCAGGTCTCCCTTTCCTGTCTTCTCAGGGTAGCCCACCCTCAGGTAGGGTTGGGGAGGAGAGCCAGGCCAGCACCGTCAACCTAGAATTCTGTAACAAACTGTGGATTAAATGTGAGAGTAGAAAAGACCTTTTCAGGCATGCAAACATTTAAAAAAAAAAATTGCCTCTCTGTAATTTTTTCTCTGTTTCCTGGGGTAGGCAGGCTTCTAAGCTGACCACTAATGATCCTGCCTTTAAGGCTGGGCTGGACCTAGTGGCTTGCTTCTGATAAATAGAATAAGGCAAAAGTCATGGATATGACTTCTGAGATTAGGTTACAAAAAACTGACATGGTCTTGCTTGCATTCTCTCTCTCTCTCTCTCTCTCTCTCTCCCTCCCTCCCTCCCTCCCTCCCTCCCTCTCTCCCTCTCTCCCTCTCTCCCTCTCTCCCTCTCTCCCTCTCTCCCTCTCTCTCTCTCTCTCTCTCTCTCTCTCTCTCTCGCTCTCTCGCTCTCTCGCTCTCTCTCTCTCTCGCTCTCTCTCTCTCGCTCTCTCTCTCTCGCTCTCTCGCTTGTTCTGATGCAATGAGCTGTCATGTTATGGGCCACCTCAGGGAAAGGTCAATGTGGCAAGGAACTGAAAGAGGCCACTAGTCATTTAGTCCTGAGGAACTGAGGAGGTCAGTTCAGCAGGAAACACTGTATTACCAACAAGAATAGCCACTACCTCCCCCAGTAGTAATTCCCTAGTATGTCTTCTAAGAGAGGAAGAAGAAAGAACATCATGTAGACAGTTCTATTTCTAATCCAGTGGTTCTCAACTGGGGGCTATTTTGCCCTCCCCCCCCTCCCCCCCGCAAGACATTTGACAATGTCTGGAGACATTTTTGATTGCCATGACTTGTGGGGTTGGGGGCACTACTAGCATCTAGTGAGGAGAGGCCAGGGATGCTACTAAACATCCTACCATGCACAGGACAGCCCCACAACAAAGAATTATCTTATCCAAAATATCAATAGGGCCAAAGCTGTGAGAAATCTTGTTCTAACCTGATAGTATGGTTCTTCAACTTGATGTCCCACCTGTAGGTAGTTTGCCATGCACTTTTTGTTTGTTAAGGCTGGCAAAGTGTAGAATATTGCTGGATGGCAACTAGTTGCAAGAATTTAACCATGGGAGGCTAATAGGGGTACTGGCAGTGAGACCTGTCAGCTATGACAGGTGAGTGCAAGAATGGAGCCATAATTTCAGGAAGGAATACCATTTCTTAATGGCTTCCTTCCTGTGATATTGTGAATTATAATAAGAAATATATATTTGGTCTTTGTCCTCATTTCTAGCACAGAGCTTCTAAAACACTTGGAATTTCCTTAGTGGTAAGAGAGATCTTGGTACCTTTTGTTATGTTAATAAGGTAACTTTTGGAATGCCCCTAGGTCACCTAAGGATGGGGTCTGGTTGCCAGGGGAACCAACCTTATGACTGGAGGGCTGGAACTTTCAATCCTACCCCCAGACCTCCGAGGGGAGCCGGAGGTTGAATTGACTATGAATGGTGAATGATTTAGTCAATCATGCCTATGTAACGAAGTCTCCATAAAAACCCAAAAGGACAGCATTGGGAGAGCTGGGTTGGTGAACACATGGAGCTGCTGGAAGAGTGGTGTGCCCAGATAGGGCCTCCGCATGTCCTCCCACATACCTTGCCCTCTACATCTCTTCCATCTGGATGTTCATCTGTATCTTTTATCATAACCTTTTATAATAAATTGGTAAACATAAGTAAATGTTTCCCTGAGTTCTGTGAACCGCTCTAGCTAATAAGTCAAATCCAAAGGGATGAGAAGTCATGGGAACCACTGACTTATAGCCAGTCAGTCAGAAGTACAGGTAACAAGCTGGACTTGCGACTGGTATCTGAAGTCCAAGGAAGGGGGTCTTTGGAACCTCCAATCTATAGCTGATTGGTCAGAAGCACAGGAAACAACCTGGGCTTGCGATTGGCTTCTGAAGCCAAGGGCAGTCTCATAGGACTGAGCCCTTTACCTTTGGGATCTGGTGCTATCTGCAGGGAGCTAGGGTCAGAATTGAGTTGAATTGTAGGACACCCAGGGGTGTCCCGAGTGTTGCATGGTGGTGTAGGGGGAAACACACACACAGACACACACACACAGCCACGTCAGAACTGATCTTAAAACCATGCTCCTTCCCTGGAGAAGTCCCTGCAGCTATGCTCCAGTAACTCTTGCAGTATTTCTGATGAATTTTTAGTCTTTCTTTTAAATGCTTGTTCTATGTTGGCGGCTTAAGATTATACCCTTATCCCATGCCTGCTTTTTGTCTCTGCTGTGCCAGACTTGATTTTATTTGTGTCTCAGAGTAATGCTTTCAGATTTGCTTGAATCTAAACTCTGTACTTCTTAGGACAATCCCAATACGTCCCATATCTGACACAGCCTCCCAGAACCCCAGCACAAAGATGACACTACAGGGCTTTGCTCGTTCAGGAGGGGAGTTTAAACACTTATAACAAATTGTTACCAATTTGTTAATCCATGTATTCATGAAGTTCAGCATTAGCGAATAGTAGGTTAGATTTTACAATAATTTACGTGCAATTAATAGCATAGATCACACTACTTAAAGTTAGAAAGATTTTCTAGTAAACATTAGCTTAATAAATTTTTAGTACTACCTACGAGGTGTCTAAAAGCATAGCATAGAGGAGCATTCAATATTCTACAATACGTAGAAACTGGTTTGGCCCATTGAACTAAATTAGCTGATCCTAATTGCTCACTATTTTCAATCAAATAAATATTTAATGACTAGTTGGTAACTAGTCCCAGATTTGTTATATCAAACAGCCATAAAGCCATTGTTGTAGAATAATCCCAAATTGATGGGCAACTATATGTTTCATGTAGTACTCTAGAATTTATATTATTTATATGAACAGGATATTATAAGTTCCTTTAAATTTATTACTTACAAGCATAAATTGTTTTTGGAAAAAAAGAGCATATTTTCCATTGAATTCTCCAACTCCTGTTTTCTTTTCTAAAATTTTTAGCCTTCCACATGTGCTCTTAGAGTTTTCTTAGTTAGCCTCTGCTCCAGCCATCTCTTGCTACATAGCAAACCACCTCTAAACCTAGCAGCACGAAAACAACAGCAGTTTTATATCCTCACAGAATTCAGATAGGGTGTGGTAGGGATGTGTTGTCTCTGCTCTGCTGTGTTCAGGGCCTCTGCCAGGAAGACTCAATGCTGAGGGGTGACTTGAAAGACTGGAAACTGGAATCATCTGGAGGCCTCTTCACTCACATGCCAGGACCTGGGCTGGGATGACATGAAGGCTGGGCTCAGCCAAGGCTGTTGACCAGACCACCTACATGGGGTCTCTCTCACTGGCTTGGGCTTCTCCCAGGATGGTCCCTAGGTCCCGAGAGGGAGCTTCCTAAGAGTGAGTGTTCCAGCAGACACACGCAGAAGCTGCAGGGCCTTTTATGACCTAGCCTCAGAAGTCATATTGTGTCATTTCTTCCATACTCTATTGCAAGGATTGTAAACTATGGTCTCATGCCAAATCCAGTCGGCCACCTGTCTTTGTAAAGAAAGTGTTGCTGGAACACAGCCATGTCTGCTTGTTTACATACCGTCTATGGCTGCTTTGCAGTCAAGTAGTTGCAACAGAGACCGTGTGGTCTGCAAAGCCTAAAATATTTACTGTCTGGCTCTTTATAGAAAAGATTGGCCAGGGCCAGCCTTGAGGGATAGTGATTAAGTTTGCATGCTCTGCTTCGGTGGCCTGAGGTTCATGGGTTTAGTTCCCAGGCACGGATCCACACGCTGCTTGCTCATCAGGCCATGCTGTGGCAGCATCCCACATACAAAATAGAGGAAGGTTGGCACAGATGTTAGCTCAGGGCCAATCTTCCTCACAAAAAAAAGAAAAAAAAATTTAAGAAAAAATTTTTTAAAAAAAGAAAGAAAATACTTGCCGAGCCTTGCTCTGTTGGTTAAAGCAATCACAAGCCTGCTCAGTGTCAAGGGAGGGACTAGACCCCGCTCTTAGTGGGAGGTGTGTCAAAGAAGATGCAGCCATTAAAAAATCTCCTTAGCACCTGTTTGCCTCTCAGATTTTAATCCTTCTTTGGTTTTTAATTTTGTAAGCTATGTAAACTAGCTTTCTAACTATTTGAATGTATGCTAAAGTTTGTTAGAAAAAGTTAGTGGGATTCAACCACGTTATTTCAAGTTTTATTCCTTTGCAATTTGCCTCTGTCAGCTCCTGTGGGTAAATATTTGGCTGGTAATTCTTTCAGAGAAAGGTTAGAAAGGTTAACCCGTGTTTACAGAGTTAATACCAGTGATAAAAAAAGACCTTTAGCTCCAGAAAAAAAAAAACAAAAAAAAGGTAAACAATTGTCCAAACAGTTAAGCTTCACTTGGTCAACAAGTTTCAGGTTTTAGAAGTCATTACTTACTTATTTATGAAAAAATTTGTACTTAAATATGCTATATTGGTCCCGTTTTCATTAAACCCCAAATCTGCTCATCTATAGAATGAGGGTTTGGGTAGGCAGTGGTTCTTAGCCCTGGCTATGTATTCAAATCATGGGGAGCCCAAGTCCCTAGCCTAGATATTTAAATCAGAATGTCTGGAGGTGAGGCCCCCAAGGGTTTTGAAAGTTCCTCAGATCATTATTATATATATATATATATTTCTTTTTGGTAAGGAAGATTGGCCCCAAGCTAACATCTGTTGCTAATCCTCAGATGGTTTTAATATACAGCCAGGGCAGAGAAATGTGTGGTTAGGTGATTGCAGGCTCCTTTATAGACGGTAAAATTCTCTTGTTCTGTGATTGTAAAGGAGATACAAAACGGAAAATTTTCCCATGTTTTTTGCTTATGCTGCTGAGAAAATTATTTGGAATGAAAGTTGTATTTGTCTTAATATGATAACCAGCATGATTTCAATATCTCACAGTTATTTGGACTATCTGATTTAGTATAAACCTAAGTCAAATATTTTGATTATCAGATATTTTGTGCCCTGCTGATTCTGTCATTTCACATTATTCATTTGCTGAAGCAGACCTAAAATTTGTTTGTTAATGAACATGCTAGTATGACCCCCCTTTCAGAATGATATTGACAAACATCTGCTAATATGTATTAACACAGTATTTCTCAAACTTAAGTGTGCACATGAATAACTTGGGGAATCTTGTTAAAATGTAGATTCTGATTCAATAAGTCTGGGGGGTAAGAATCCGGCCTAAGAATCTGCATTTCTAACAAGTTCCCAAATGGTACCTATGCTTTCCATCCTTCATCCACACACTACACTTTGAGTAGCAAGATATTAACAAAGCCGGCCAGACTGGCTAGTGTAACTTAGAATTGCAAGTTTAGGTCAGAATTGATTGAGAAAAAGAATGGAGCCACAGGAAAAAAGAGGAGTGTTAGAGGCATTTTAAAATTTATTATACTGTGCACGATGGCACTTTTTTTACTTTTTAAAGAAATAACCCTCTGAGAAAACTATGGAACTCTGTTGCTGGTTCTTCCCACAGGTTTTACCAGTAATTATTTTCTTCAGCTGTGTGATAATCTGTCCTCTACAATGTAGGCCTCACGCAGTGGCTAATCAGCGGCTGAGAGCTCACTTCTCAGAGACAGGATGGTATAGTGGCATATGCATTAGACTGGAGCTTACAGGACCTGGGTTCTTGCCTTTATCACTTTTTGACTGTGTGACCTTGAGCAGGTCAGTTAATCTCGTTGAGCCTCAGGTTTGTCTTTAAATCTAGGCTAATAATCCCTGTCTACCATACAGGGTATTAAAAAGAGCAAATAAGAACATTGTGAAAGTGCTTTGTAAATTGCAAAGTGACTTATACATGTAAGTTATTGTTATTATTGTTCACAGGGTATTCTTGACTCTAGACCCACATCCAAAAACACATTGGCTTTTAAGACTATTGACCTTCAACTATCTTTACTAGTAGAAGGAGCGTTAACAAGAATTAGATGATAAACAATTTTTCTCGTTTTGGAATGGCCTGGGTTCAAAGAATAAAAAGATGGAGTTTTAAGAGAGTCAGGAAAGAAAGTCTGCAGAAAGAATCCTAGGGGGAAATGGTGGTAAATTCAGGCTCTGTTACTCATCCTCCTAGGTACTTGACTGTGTCTAGCATTGGGAGCATCAGTGATGTTGATGGGAAGGCCTATAAAACTGATTGTGATTAAAAGCCAATTTTGAATTAAAAAAATGAAAGGAAATGGGTTTCTCTGATTCTTTCAAGGAACTCAGTTTAGGGAAATGGTTAACACCATGTCTTTCCTTCACTCTCTAGAGTGTTTGCTGCAGACTGATGATTTACTATCATAGAGCAAAGAGGCTTGGCTTTCATTACAATATGGGAATAAAAATATTAATTTAGAAAAAAACGAATTCAGCTTCTGTGGTTGGATAAAAAGTCTATCTGATGAGATAGTTAAGTTCATAAATGACCTCAGGGTGATAATCTGCAAGTGGAAGATTGAATTAACTCCATGTGTTAATGGCAATGACGCATTTTCCCCTGAGCTGGTTCAAGTAGCCATCTGTGCACTGGGGAACCTTAGGAAAGACCTGAGAAGGAGCCCCATAAAAAGTAAATTCCAGGGAGACTGACTAAAGCAAAACTAGTGACCCAATCAGTAGACTGACCCATAGCGTACCAGTATGTAGTTCTAGGAAATAATTTAAGTAGGAAGGAAAAGACATTTTTATTGTGTTTATTTTGCTGTCTTGCTTGCAGACTACCCAGTTAATGTAGGTTACTTTGGGCACAGTAGCCACAGAAACTCTGTGTGGCAGGAAACATTTTTTGTGAGTATATTAGTGGCATATATCTTTTTCATTATGTGACCTCAGATATTTTCATAAACATGTCTTAGAGTCCTCAAAGCTCTGATGGGTGTAGAAGGTTTCTCAACAACTTTCTTGTAACTTTCCACAATGATAGAAATTCATCCTTGCTTTTCAGTTCACTTGGGGCCTTCCTGATGGTTGACTACCTAATTCTCCAAACTCAAGTTCCCACGTTAAAATAACTTGCTCCTTCTACTTCTGGGGTTGTTTCATGAGCAGTGTAGCCAGTGTTCTTTAATTTGCTTCTGCCCACACCCTGATCCCGATTATCTTTCTTGTTTGCAGATGGAGGCACTTCTAACTCATCCATACATGGCAGACTGTTGCTCTCTGAAATCCATGCCTTTGTGACTGGGGACTTTGCTTCCACTGCAAGAAGTGTGCTGGATGTCTACATGCCTGTTGTTAAGGCTTTGGCAAAAGCCAGAGCACCAGACAATGATCCACTGAGGAAATGTAAGCTTTCAATATAGCATATTAGACATGTAATACGGTTATTTGCCTGTCCCTTCCAGAGTATTGAATCTGGAAGATGATCTTGGCATTTTCTTACTGGTTTTAATAAGCACTTTGGTCCTTTAGGGAAGACCAAGGTAAAAGAATGAGAACTCCAGGGGAATTTCCCATTGAATTCCTAGAACACAAGTACCCTAAATATGGTATTCTTTTGATCCAGCCTAATTTATCCCTGGGAACATTATCTGAATATGAATAACTATTTTCAAGGTAGTCTAACTTTCCAGTACAGTATGTTCCGGAAGCCACCATTATAAGGATGTTAAGGAATCCTTTCAGTGTACTTGTCCTGCCATCCTGTCCTAATCTTGGGGGGAGGTTGGGGAGTGCTAGTCTGTCCACAAACTTTAGGGTGTCTAAGGGATCTCTTATGCCTTCAGGATAGACCCAGAAAATAAGCCTTTGGGTGAGATGTTCGCTTTAGTCTTGTGTTAGCTACTAAGGAGAATTCCAGTGGCAGAGTTTTGCTCTAGCCATCTGAGCATTTCTTTTTCCTGTAAAGAATTCCAGGGCATTCCAGTTTAGCTCAGAATATGTGGAGCTTAACTGAAGTAAAAGCAGACCTTTCTTGGAGTAGCTGGGCTAGAATAATTCCAGCTCATCCCTACCTCTGTCATCCTGCATCTTCCAAAGTTTCCCTGAGGTTCAAATGTGGGTTACTCAGGGACCTACATACTCCCCAGGGATGCCAAAAGATTCAGATGCCATTGTAGCAGTGCTTATCTGATACAAGTAATATTTCTTTAATTCCACCAGTTAAATTTTACCAGAATTAAGAGAATAAACAAGCATCACTATGTACCGTAATGGGGACTAATATTCCTACTGTCTAAAATGAAGTTTAGTTCTTGCTTGATATGCCAACACTAGGAATGATACAACAAGACTCCAATGTGGTCATAGGAAATACGTCAAGAAAATACATTGGGATAATATCTTTTAAAGTTTATGAGTTTCTTTCTCCTCTAATATTTACTGAACTCAATGCCAATTTGTACTCAGGAGTCATCCTAGACATAGTAGTGGGAGACAGAGCATTCTCATCAACCAGGAAAGTTAGCGTAATAAAGAAATCCCTGTTACGCTGACTTTGCCAATTGGCTCCTCATCTTTGCTTGCTTCCTCTAGAATGGCTGCACCTTGAGCCTTTGCCTATCGAAACTGATCTACCCAGAACTGGAAGAGTCCAATTTTTGGAAGGATAAAAAGTAGACAAATGGTAAAGGAATAAAATAAATTAGCTTCCACATTCCATTTCACATTGCTATCGCATTATAATAAAAACGTTTTTTCTTGACACATCCCCTCTGACATTTTACTATATTCATCTTTGGGTGGAGTTTTTTCTTTCTCATTCTTTCTGGAATAATCTTCTTTCTTGTCAGACACAATGGACAGACACTTGGCCGTGAAGTCTACTGCTATTTTTCCCCCCCAAATTTCCCTGTGTAGGGTATTGCAGGTTTCTCCAGCGGAGTTGTTTATAGGCCCATAAAACTTTAACAGTTTCCAAAAATGTGTCATAAAAATAATTTCTAGGGGCCAGCCTAGTGGTTAAGTTTGGCATACTCTGCTTCGGTGGCCCAGGTTCAGTTCTGGGGCACAGACATGTGCCACTCATTGGCAGCCATACTGTGGTGGCGACCCACATACAAAATAGAGGAAGATTGATAACAGATGTTAGCTCAGGGAAAATCTTCCTCAGGAGAAAAAAGAAAAATTCTAACAGTGAAAACAAGGAGGCCCAGAACTTCATGGAAACTGCTACCAATGGAGCATCAGCCCCATTCTATGTAGCTGAGATGGTAGGAATGAAATGTCTCTGGATGTTTGTGACCTATCAGCAGCTGTCCCAGTGTAGGAATAAATATCTCTCTGGAATAGAAGAATGGGCAAGAAAACAATAACAGTACATTTCTTTAAATAGCCTACCCACAGAAGCATACAAAGTTACGTCCATACCAGTCTGTTCACAGTGAAATATGGAAGAGAACAATACAATCCCCTCAGTGTTTTGCGGAAACCAAGACAAGGTTGATGCAGAGAAATGAAGACAGAGCTATGGCTTCCTGCTGCCCTGATATTTCTGAAGGCTGTGTTGTTAAAATTACCATTTTGAGTTTCTTTATTGCTATCACTTTCTTATTGAAGAAGCTTTTTTAAAAGAAGAGTCTTGGATAGTCCACGAGAAAGTCCAAAACTGCTTTGGCACACATAAATATAGAAGTTAGAATAAAATCTAGAAAACTACCTGGTGTGTTCTAATTCCTTAAACAGCAAGTATTTATACCGAACAGAAGATTTATGGGATTCAGGAAGATGGATTCTCACAAATGCCAAACCAACCGTTTGATTTCATGCACAAGATTGTTGGCAATTGATAAGTTTTAATTATAGCCAATAATTTTATTCTTTCTTATTTTAGCAAAGCTTCTATTAAAAGGACGAATTTTAATTCTTTAATTTGAATTTTAATTCTTACCCTGTTTCAGCCCCTGCTGAAGGTGCTAATGAGCACCAAAATTTCTCTAAGTAAGTGGAGGGCAAAGAGAAAGAGAGAAAAAAGGAAGAGCCAGACTTGATAGCTGGCCCTTTAGAACTGACCATTCATTCCTTTCCTAGTTAATCCATCTCACTCCCAGAAAATTACGGATACTATTGGCCCCCAAAATATCATAAAATAATTTTCAAATCCAAAGCATAAAGAAAGCCAGGTTCCCTAGCCTGCCAATAAAGCATAGTTATTTCTATCTCTGACAGTTTCCCTTCCCTTACTCTGTGTTTTTCTTAAGTTTTTCCCATATAATTGGGATGATGGGAACATCTTTGGTAGGAAAAACAAACTTCTCATATATATTTTCTCTTTCTCAGGTAAGAGCAGAAGCTGTCATGTTTGTCCTTTGTGGGTTTTCCAGTCTGGGCCTCCCTGGGATCACGTCAGGAGACCTGTGAGCACAGCAGACACTCTCAACTTCTTTTCCTCCTATTAAACCTCTGTGGGGCTACAGATAACTTTAGAAATGGGTATATAGATAGTTAGGGCAAAAGTGAAGGCCCTGGGGAAAGCTTTGGTTCTATGAAATGAGAAGTATGAATACTAAATTTATTTAAACGATCAAGACACAGGAGAATAGAAATAGAAATGGTGTCAATTCCCTGTATACTTGCTCAGTAGACGAACACAGGATTAATAATGGATGGCAGAACGAAAGAATGTTTCTTAAGAATACATGTTGTTATTCACTGAAATTTTAAAAGTTATAAAAGATTGGCAATCAGAAAAGAAATAAGTGATGAAGAGATAGGAATTAGATGTTTAGAAGGAATATTTTAAAAGAACACTTTGGACTTTTGCTATCTCATGATAGATTTTGGCTTAGATTTGCAGAGCTGGCATTCTAGAAGTTGTTTCATTTCTTCCTGGGTATTAATTAAGCTACCACTGGACATCATTCTCACAAACAGTGGTTAACCGGGTCAAAGATTGGCATGCTTTTAATTTTTTAAAAGAAAAATAAAGGAGCTAGACATGAATAATTCCTAGAATTATCCTCAAGTTTAAAGAATTATACACAGTTAGAAGCAGTTTCAAGGAATACCTAGGTATAATTAATTATATCCCATACTTACTTTGAAATATTATCAATCATTGCTTATTCTAGTGTTATTTGCTTACCTCATTTTATCCAAACCTTAAAAAGGAAAAAATTTTTAAACTCACCCTGAACTCTTCTTGAATTTGGTCTTCTGAGGGCCCTGGTCACAGTTCTGGGACCTTCAGCAGCTTTGTCAAGTATCAAATGCTCTTGCTTCTTCTCCCAAGGTTTTAACAGCGTTAGGCTGGTGTCTGCTAATCTGGAATAAACTTAAGTAACCTTTCTCAGTGTACTTGATCATGTCCCTAGTATTCAGAGTTGTTTTCCTTCCTCAGCTAAGAAGAAATAGAGGAAGAACATTCTTTGTTGATTCCTTTGCAATGGTGAATTCTGTGTGTCAGCTTGGCTAGGCCAAGTTGTTGGTTAAACATCAGCCTAGGTGTTGCTGTAAAGGTATGTTTTTTGGAGGGGATTCACATTTAAATTAGTAGACTTTGAGTAAAGCAGATTACCTTCCCTAATGTGGGTGGGCCTCATCCAATCACTTGAAGGCCTTAACAACAAAGACAGAGGTTGCCTTAAGGAGAAGGAATTATCCTCAAGACTGCAACATAGAAACTGTGCCTGAGTTTCCAGCCTGCCGACCTGCCCTACAGATTTCAGACTTGCCAGCCCCACAAGTGCATGACCCAGTTCCTTAAAATAAATCTCCCTCTCTCTCTGTATATACATGTATATATCCTATTGGTTCTGTAGCTCTGGAGAACCCTAATACCACCTTTCTAATAAGAAAATTATCCCTAGTGAAATAAGTCAGACAAAAACAAATGCTGTATGATCTTACTTACATGTGGAATCTAAGAAAACTGAACTCATAGAAATAGAAAACAGGTTGGTGGTTGCAGGGATGAGGGGATGGTGGGGAAAAATGGGTGAAGGTGGTCAGAAGGTACAAACTTCCTGTTTATATAAATAAGTTGTAGGGATGTACAATATGGTGACTATAGTTAACAATACTATATTGTATATTTGAAAGTTGCTAAGAAAGTAGATCTTTTTTGGTTTTTTTTGAGATTTTATTTTTCCTTTTTCTCCCCAAAGCCCCCCCAGTACATAGTTGTGTATTTTTAGTTGTGGGTCCTTCTAGTTGTGGCATGTGGGATGCCGCCTCAGCATGGCCTGATGAGCGGTGCCATGTCCACGCCCGGGATCCAAACCGGCAAAACCCTGGGCCGCCGAAGCAGAGCACATGAACTCAAACACTCAGCCACGGGGCGGCCCCAGAAAGTAGATCTTAAAAGTTCTAATTATAAAAAAATATTTTTTAGATATGTGAGGTGATGGATGTTAACTAAACTTATTGTGGTAATCATCTCCCTGTATACACATATATCAAATCATTATGTTGCACACCTTAAATTAATACAATGTTAGATGTCAATTACATCTCACTAAACCTGGGAGGGAAAAAGGGTTATTCTTCTATCTTTACTTTAAGCATGTTCTTTTGAAACTAGAATTGCACTTCTAATTTGCATCAATTAGTAGTATTTATTTGCAAGCGTTTCTTCATGGGTTCATGGATTTCCTCAGTAATAGCTCTAACAAATTTCTACTGTGCAGCTTCTTTTTTTTTTTAAGGAAACATCATTTATTTGTCTTTTCTAGAAAAGAACATTTCAAAATTACATTTAATAGAAAATAAAGTAAAAACATAAACCCAAAGTGCTTCTTCATACTTCTTTGTCACAGTTTTTTCAGATGCTCTTAAAAATATTTTAAGTCTTTGAGGAAATCTATCCGATAATGTTCATTTCCTTTTTTACAGAATATAATTAATTATATTTGGTGGATTATGGATGGAGGCGAAGAAGCGTATTTGAATGAATTTATGACATAAAAGACTGCAAGATTGATAGTAAGAAAGACGACAGAGTACAAATGCCAATTTGCAAGGGAGAAGGTAGAGCTGTCAATAGTGATAAATTAAGAATCTTTAGAATTTCTCCTAATAAGCTGGTAGCACATAGAACATGGCTACCTTCAGTTCCTTTCTCCTAACCTCCCCTGTTACCTGAACCTCAACTGTGTCCCACTGGAAGAGTGACTTTCCAAGACTGTCATGAGTGCCTTCTTTTTTTTTGCTTTTTTTTGGGGGGGGGGAAGTTTAGCCCTGAGCTAACTACTGCCAGTCCTCCTCTTCTTTGCAGAGGAAGCCTGGCCCTGAGCTAACATCCATGCCCATCTTCCTCTACTTTATATGTGGGACGCCTACCACAACATGGCGTGCCAAGCAGTGCCATGTCCGCACCAGGGATCCGGGCCGGCGAACCCCGGGCCGCTGAGAAGCGGAACATGCGAACTTAACCGCTGCACCACTGGGCGGGCCCCATGAGTGCCTTCTACACCGGGACTTGTGTGCCAAGTAGGTACTTTGAGTCTTGGTGATAGAAACACATAGAAATATGGTTTAGTCCTTAAAGATTAAAAAAGAACCCACCCAGTTCCCAAGTGGGAGAAAAAATTCAGAACAATCAGCAAAATTTCTTTCAAGTACCCGTCTATGCAAAGCACCTTACTCAGGTACTTTGGAGTGGTTAAAAAGCAATGTAGAAAACACTTCTCCTATCTTCCAAGAAATTACAGAGGGGCTGATTTTGTGAGAGCAGAAGACATCTTACCATTTAAAAACTCCCAGAGGGCCTTAGATTCTACATCCCACGTGTGGCAGCTCTTTTCCCCATTACCATCATTTCTTAGGATCCTCTATGTCCCAGCAGAGGGAAAGCCAACTCTGTTTCTTTCTTCAATACAATCATCCAGCAGCAACTGTGACAAGTATGTGTGCTGCAAAGAACTTTTCCAGAGTTAGGTGTCTCCAGGGCCACAGAGATCCCCCTCAGCACTTTGTGGGGAAGTTGACCATTTGAGAGTAGAGGATAAGAGAACCCTGTGTGAAAGCATTTGGATGCGTATAAGTAGTGTGTGTAAAGGGAATGTAATGTCCAGACTTGTGTTTTTCTTTTCTTCTTCCTGCTGGAACGAGTCTGAATATTTGTTGCCCAGTTAGTAGGAGAGATTACGGGTCTGAATAGAAGTTTCCTCGTCGGTCCAAAGGGTGATTATAGCTGATGGTTGGAAGTTTGGCATTTCCAGAAAGGAAGAGATGGCAGCACCCTTTTACAACTTTTGGACAGTGGTGAGAATTCTGGCCCTTTGTCTTTAAGCATTATATTAAAAGCAGACTTTGACTTTTTCTTTCAACATTTTATTCAAGAGAAAGGAGTCAAGGATGGGTCCAAAATATGTAGCCTGAGCCATTGGAAGGATGGAATTACCTTAACTAAATAAACTGAAGCAGACTCAGGGAGAAGCAGGTTCTGGGGGAAAGATGAGGAGTTCGGTTTGGAACATGTGAAGACTGAGATGCCTACTAGACATCCAAGTAGAGATGTTGAGCAGGCAGTCGAATACAAGAGAGCAGACCAGTCAGGACTGGCAATATGAATTTGGATGTCATCTGTGCACGTGACAGTGAATGAGATCCCCAAGGGAGAAAACGTAGAGAGGTGAAGACAAAGAGCCAAGACTGAGCCCTGGACCACTCCTGTGTTTAAAAGTCAGAGAGACAGGAGGAACCATGGAAGAAGACTGAGGAGTAGCAGCCGCTGAGAACGGAGGAGAGCCGGGAGGGGGGCGTCCAGAAAGCTAGAGGAAGAAAATGTTTCAAGGAAGAAAAAAGTGATCAAGTGTTGAGAACACTGCTGATGGGTCCAGTGAGGATAAAGAAGGAGATTTTCCTAGGGTTTTGTAATGTGGGAGACATCAGTAACTGCAACAAGAGCAATTTATGTGGGGAGGTGGGGGTAGATGCCTGAGTGAGGGGGTTCAGGAGAAAATGGGAGAGGAATTGCAAGACAAGGAGGAATAGATGATTGTTTTGAGGAATTTTTCTGCAGAGAGAACAGAAACAGAGCAGGAAGCTAGAGGGGTAAGTGAGGTCAAGAGTGGTGGTTGTTTTTGTTCTTTTTAAGTGGAAGAAATAGTACCATAATTGTATTCTGATGGAAATGTCTGGTAAAGAGAAAAAAAAGTGTTGACGTATCCAAAAGAGGGGAGAATCGCTGGAGCAGCTTGGAGAGTGTCTCGCAGAACTGAAGACAGTCTAACCTTGCGCCAAAGTTTGTTCTCATTCTCTGCACAACAAATACCAGCAATTCTCATTATGGAAATACTTTTCGTAGGGACAGAATGGAAAGAGTTTGCAAGGCTCGTTTGCAAGCCACAATCTCTGTTCCTGGAGCCCAAGGAAAGGGCGTGTGGATAAAAATGCTGACCTCAGTGTCTCAGCTTTGGCGGAGGGTACATTTTTCTGGGCGTCCACACAAATACCACCCAGGCATCCTTTCTGTGGGTCTTTCAATGTACTAACACAGATTTTACCATTGTGATCATTTGAAGCAACAAAATCAAAGTTTCTTCTTTTATTTCAGAGAGAGTTGTTTTCATAGGAAATTAAGTCTGTTTACATAATTATACGGGAAATTCTGATTAGTTGTTTTTTTTCTTTTGAGGAAGATTAGCCCTGAGCTAACATCTGCCGCTAATCCTCCTCTTTTTGCTGAGGAAGACTGGCCCTGAGCTAACATCCGTGCCCATCTTCCTCTACTTTATATGTGGGATGCCTGCCATTGCGTGGGCCAGCCGACAAGTGGTGTGTAAATCTGCACCCGGGATCTGAACTGGCAAACCCTGGGGCACTGAAACAGAATGTGAGAACTTAACTGCTGTGCCACTGGGCTGGCCCCTCTACTTAGTTTTTAAAAAGGTTTCAGGCATTATCTTTGATGTATATGCAAACAATAAATTTCAATTTAAGTAGTGAGTTGGGTTAAGCTCAGGCTTGCTTACATCAAATCAGTTCTTTTTTTCTCCCTTCCACAGAGGTTCTCTATTAGGCAATGCTTTCCTAGCCGACTCTGAATTACTGCACTATAGTAAGAGAAAATAATAAAACCACTATTTGTGTAAAATGCTGCTATTGTGTACAAATGTTTTATTAGTCTGATTTTTAAATAACTGAGAAAAATTTCCCCCATGGGTATGGTTTAGAGGAGTTTTAAATAATTCATACCTTCCTAAGCTTTCCGTAAAAAAAGAAAACCAATTCAATCAGGACTTTTCAATATTTTCCACCAATTACCCCTACTAGCAGCGGAGAGCAAATACATAATCTGAAGAGTACAGGGGCAGGGCGAGTGAAATCATAAAATTTCTTTGAAGAAATGTTGGTGTTTTGTGTGGATCACAAGCGCAGCATTCCTTAATTATTTCTGTTATTTGTCACAATTGTTATTTAAAGAACCACGTATGTATTACATGAAAACGTTATGACTTTTCTCTTAGTTTAAATAAACTCCAAGGTAACTGAGCTTCTAAAGTACCTTTCTGTTTGCCTGATATCTACTTTAGCAATAATTTTTTTTTATGACCCTCTGACTCAACAAAGTAAATAAAAGTATATTTTATCACAATTAAAAAAAAATTTCTGGGGCCAGCCTGGTGGTGTAGTGGTTGAGTTTGTGAGCTCTGCTTCCTCAGTCCCAGGGTTTGTAGGTTCAGATCCCAGGTATAGACCTAGCACCGCTTGTCAAGCCACACTGTGGTGGTGTCCCGCATAAAATGGAGGAAGATTGTCACAGATGTTAGCTCAGGGCCAATCTTCTTCACACACACAAATTATTTCAAGTCTCCTTTTTAAGTATTAAAATCCACATTAATTCTTCATTTTATACCATAATCATACCATTTAAAAATGTATTAAATTATATTTAATATTTAAATAAATTAAATATTGTATTTAATAAATTATAATTAATGTTTTAAGTTATCATTTGGAGGAAAAAAGTGTCCTACTTATCTCGTTGGTTGAATGAAGAAGCTGCTTTTCATGGATTCTGTCCATGTCAGAAAACTGGGCTGACAGTCCACTTCCCCTATCCAATATTATTTTGAACCAAATCTTAAATATCATATTATTTTATCCATAAATATTTCAATATACCAAAACATTTGATTAAGAGCAATTATGTTAAGAAGTTGAATTGATTTGTAGGAGTCAATGGCTTTGTGTATAATCCAGGTATAATCACGTGATTTATAAGGTGACAGACTATTCTCAGGTAGATACAAATATCTATCGTACAATAGATATTTCAGCCTTCTTGGACTCACTGAGAAGTCACATGTTCCAGTTTGTCTACTCTGGTCAAAGCGCAAACCATGTGGACCACAGATCTGCACCAAATTTGTTCTTGCCTCATAGAGCATCTTGCATTCACTTAAAGAGACTCCAGAGCTAACATCAACGGGTTCCCCAATTACACCAAAAAATGTCAGAGTTTTCAACCACTCTCTATACATAAACATTTTCTACTCTAAAGTATGCATTCAAGAAAAACACAAGTTCAACATGGAAAAGCAGAATTTTGCTTATTTTATTTGCACGTGTCACGAAACCCTTTTAAGGTGGAAAAAATTTGAAACAATTTTCTTCCAAATCCTTGAATAATACTGACACTCTCTGAAAATGTGCCATAGTTATCCTAGAGCTTTGAGAACCCAGTTATAAAGCTGCAGTCATAGTATATATAAATATAATATATACAACCCCAGTTACAATACTCCAAGAAGAAGTATGCCCCTGCTTGAGACCAGACGGAAGCTTGAAGCCTGGCTTGTGCATGTGTGTACTGACGAGAGAAGGGAAGGCGAGGAACGCTGCGGGGGGTGAATGTGTAGGGCCTCCTGTTGATCTCTCTCCATGTTAGCACGCATTAGGGCATGAGTTTCTTGGCTTGGAGAAGAGTGCAATAGAGAATTATTTTGGTTTCCCTCCCTCTTCTCTCTCCATTTTGTTTTTCATTCTTTGACCCACCCACTGGATCCATCACTCTTTTCTTATCTTTCCTCCCAACTTTGGACACTGGAATGGGGGAAAAGAGAGGTTTGTGAAGAAAGCAGCCCTTCCAGGAGTTTTTTTCCTAGAGTCTCTCTGCCTCTGCTTTTGAGTAATTATTGATAATTTCATTCATTTTGTAGGTGCTGATCAAAGTGTAATTATGGGGAAAATAAGTATACCACACCCACCTCATGAAACTCTACTGCTGGCAATGCTATTTATCAGGATAAAACTGTCGTGACATTAATCTGTATTCATTCATTTAATAACTCTTGTATGCCTATGGAGTACCTACTAAGAGTGAGGAAGCAAGGAGGAATCAGAAATTAATTTTTTAAAATGGTCCCTGACCACAATAAGTTTACAAAGGAGATAAAACCTGTACATAAAAATTATAACACAAGTTGGCATGTGGTATGTTCCATGTCAGTATTTCTTTTAAAATGGTCTGAGCCTCTTACTCAGTCAGAATCTCCAGTTGTAGGACTACATTTTAGCCAGACTTCCAGGTGGTTCTCATTCACATTAAAGTGTTTTATTATGTTTAAACATTTTTCTGGGAGAATATAAGAAGAAAGAGATAATTCCAGCATAAAGAGAATCAGGAAAAAAAATAGAGAAGAAAATCAGGAAAATTTTGTTACTTTCTCCAGTAGTGATTAAATGACTAGGGAGAGAGAAAGTAGTATTAGACTCTTCTCTGGATGGTTGACTTCTTACACGTCATCACATTGCAGATTCATCACTGTGAATTGAAGATTAGGTAGAAATTCCTAAATTGCGGTTAAATGGATTTTAAAATATGGAAATTTCCTTTGTACTTGCATGAAGCTTTGAAAAACACTGCTGGAACTGTAGTTCAAGCTCAGAAAATACATCTTTGTATAAAGCAACTTGATATGACTTGTGGTTGAAAGAGCATTAGTTGTCATTGAAAAGACTTTACCACACTATGTTTTGCACGTAAGCACTGTTTTGCCTTGTAATTTTAGGTTGAATTTATTAAGAAACACCATCAAGTCTGCTGCAAAAGCTAATTTTCAAAGCTATTTAGTGTTCAATAATTTTAGTTGAAGGCAGTTCTCTTTCAGAAAAATTTCAATCTCAGCTTGAGCTCAAACAATTGCAATAAAGATTTTACCATTGCTAAGCCACTGGCCTACTCTGTGGGAGGTTAAGTCAGGATAGTCGTACAATTCTTCAGTCATGTTAAATTCGGCATTGATTCCTTGAATAATCAACAACTGAACAGTATTGGTAACATCCACTGACCCATCAAGAGCCAAGAAAAACCGCTCAAAATCATTTGCTTTCTTGTTTAACTGACTATTGATGTTGCTTCTAATGTCCTCAACTCTCAGAGCGACTCTTCACATCAAATGGCTCATACCTGGTTTTAAACTAGTTTGTTTTTTCTGGACCCTTTTCTTCAGCTGCTGTAATCAAACACGATTTAATTAACTCACCATCAGTCAATGGCTTTCCTGGCTTGGCTACCAAATGAGCCAGTAGGAAATGTACTTTTGCTGCAGCCTTATTTTCACTTTTTTATTTTTGTGAAGAAATTTTGCTGTGATGAGATATTCCATTTTAAATTTTCTAATTTTTCTGACTATTGTTCTCCTGTGAGTTGGGAAATATTATTATCAGTTCTTAGTTTAGTAATGTCAACATATATTCTTTTAGCACAGCTATAAGTCACTGTAGAATAAATACAATGCTTTGCCATCTAATTTGATCAAAATAATCCATATTCCCCGTGCCTTAAAAGCATGACATTTGAAGTCCACTTTTTTGTTTTGACATGATGTGTAGGCACTGAATATTTTTTACGAAATAAAAAATAAAATATCACAGATACAGTGATACATAATGCACTTGAAACCCTGTCTAGTTGTAACTGTGTCAGTATGATCTGTCAAGTTATAACTGTCAATGTGATTCACTGTATGCCAGCAGCAGTGTGAAGCAATGATAGAACCACATAAGGTCTCTGTCCAAACTACTCAACTCTGCCATTGTAGCCCAAAAGCAACCATAGACGATACGTAAATGAATAAATGTGTCTATGTCTCAGTAAAGCATTATTATTATTATTATTATTATTATTATTATTTGCTTGAGGAAGATTTGCCCTGACCTAACATCTGCACCAATCTTCCTCTATTTTGTATGTGAGTTGCCACCACAGCATGGCTTGAAGAGTGGCGTAGGTCCGTAACCAAGATCCAAACCCGTGAACCCAGGCCACCAAAGTGGAGGGTGTCAGACTTAACCACTATGCCATGGGGCTGGTCCCCACATACAGCATTAGTTTTGGACACTGAAATGTGAATTTCATGTAATCTTCACATGTCATGAAATATTCTTTTGATTTTCTTTCAACTATTAAAGAATGCAAAAACCATTTTTAGCTCACAGGATGTTAAAAACAAGTGGCAGTCCAGGGCTGGCCCCGTGGCCGAGTGGTTAAGTTTGCATGCTCCGCTGCAGGCGGCCCAGTGTTTCGTTGGTTCGAATCCTGGGCGCGGACATGGCACTGCTCATCAGACCATGCTGAGGCAGCGTCCCACATGCCACAACTAGAAGAACCCACAACGAAGAATACACAACTATGTACCGGGGGGCGTTGGGGAGAAAAAGGAAAAAAAAAAATAAAATCTTTAAAAAAAAAAAACAAGTGGCAGTCCACATTTGGTCTGCAGGCTATAATTTGCTGAACCCTGCTATAGAGGATGAACCAAGGGAAGAGTGTTTCAAGAGAAAGCCTAGAAAAGGGCCACTAGAACTCTCAGTTCTTTAATGAACTCAGAGGAAGTGAGACCAGAGAGCCAGGCAAAGAAAGGGTTACTGAAGATCTGATCAAAAACTAACATGGTCTGTCAGATGTTTTCCAGACAGGAAGAAACTATGGGTTCTGTTTTGCAGAAATTGATGTCCCCATTTTGCAGATCTTGCTATCTTACACAGAAACTCAAATGTTTGCAGCAAGACTTCTGCAAAATGTTCCAGCTTCAAGCCTTCTAAAGTTACCTTAAGCTCGTTAGCATCTTACATCCTCCTCCTCTGGGAAGGTCCAAGTAGCCATTTTCAGATCACGCAATGTATGTAGAAGCATGTTTACCTGCTACGCATGCACCCTGAATGAGCACAGTTATTACAAATAAACCTGTTATCCTCTGCTCTCTTGTGTATAAAGTCTCCACCCGCACTGAGCTCGGAGAGACACTGCTTTTGGGAGGTATTCCTGGTGTTTTCCGCTGGTGCAAGCAATAAGCCTTTTTTCACCAATGCTGCCTTGGTTATGCTTTTCAGCTCTGCATTCACCAAGAGACGAAACCACTGAATTCGCTTACAGATGCAGTTTCTGACAACGTCGTGGGGCAAATTTCAGATGTAAGTGGATTGAAGTGAATGGTAAGAAAATGGATATGGGAAACATAAGCAATCGTTTCATGAAATTTTGCTCTGAAAAGGGAGAAAGAAATGAGAGCTAGCTGGGTAATGATGTGATTTAAAAGAGAATTTTTTATTAAAATAGGAGAGATTTGAACATGAGCACTTAACCTTTATTTTCTCTTTCTTTTTTAATAAGGACAATAATACCCTTGACGTTTATTAAAAAGGTCAGATGAGGTCAAGTTTGTTTTGTACCCAGGATGATGCCTAGCTCATGATAGGTTCTCAATAATAGGTGTTAATATTTATATATGCTCAGTATTTTTTTTTGTAAAAAACCACTGAGTTCACGTTCCTCATGTTACTTTATTAGGTTCTTAGACTATCTTATTTAAAATCAAGATTGTACTCTTATTGAGGTGTTTTGAAAAATCGTTAAATAAATCGGAAGTTAACCAATTGGTCACGATTTTGTAACTTCAGTCATTTTGTTTTTGTGACTTCCTCAGTTTTCCTCCTTCTAGACTGAGTTCTAATCTATTTAGTCTATCTTCACATGGGAGTCACTTTTTCCCTTAGATCATTTTCATTGTATTTTTTTGACCATAATACAATCATACAAATAATTGTACACATGAATCATACAAATCATGCTCTGATTTGGTACATTAGTGGGTTTATTTTTATTTTTATTAATTTTTTAATGTAACTTTTTTTTTCTGTAAGTCATACATGGAATTACCATATGACCCAGCAATTCCATTCTATACCCAAGAGAAAGGAAAGCATACGTCCATGCAAAAACTTGTACATGAACATTCATAGTAGCATTATTCATAATTGCCCCAAAGTAGAAATAACCTACATAATCCATAAAATGTGGAACATCCATACAAGGGAATATTATTCAGCCATAAAAAGGAATCAAGTACTGATATGAGCTACAAAATGGATAAGCCTTGAAAACATTTTACCAAATGAAAGAACCCCATCGCAAAAGACCACATATTGTATGATTTCATTTATGTGAAATGCCCAGAACAGATAAATCTATAGAGCCAGAAAGTAGACTAGTAATGGCCTAGGGCTTGGAAGAGAAATGGGGAGTGCCTGCTAACGGGTTTGGGGTTTCTTTGCAGGAGGATACTTTAGAGGCTATGTCTGATAATCTGCTATGTGGACTCCCTGTGGATATGTTCCTGTTGATGTCGTTTTGCTGAAAGGGTCTTTTCTCCTCCTGCATCCATCTATCTTTGGTTGTGTATGGGACTCTGTATATGTAATTCTATTTTTAGAGATAATTTGAAGACTAGATGGATATTATATTTCTTCAAAGAAGAATGTTGATTGCTTTTTTCGGGCACCTGGGAGTGTCGGCAATCAGGTAGCATCTTAATCCAATTCCAGGCTGGAGATTTTCTGAGCTACCCAGATGATTGGAAGCTGGGGGGGAGACAGTGCAAAGGCTGGTTTACCTCCACTTCCCCTTAATTCCTAGTGTGCAGCTGGTGTCATGCTGCGCCACATTGAAGCCTGAGGCAAAAGAAACATCAGTAACACTGATGCTCTTTATTTAAAAATTTGATATTTTGTTCATCATGGATTGATTTTATTAATTAATGTTAATAATATTGCATTAAAGTATTATTTATCTGGATTACTAAGTTTTCTGGTCCCCCTAAATTGTGTGCCCAAGGATTCCTTCACTTACTTCACTCTACTCCCAGCCTTGAGATGTTTACATCCTGAGAGCTTGAAGCGAGAAAATTGTGGGTCTCCCTAACTTCCTATAAAGTCTCATAAAGATTTGGGAGCACTCCCTCAATTTCCTCCTTTATCATGCTCTGTAGACTTAACTGTCTAAAGACTTCCACACAATAAGGGACTGAAGCGGATGACACACAAATATTTATCTTCACTTTCCCCAGAACCAGCCCTAAAATGATAGCAGCAGGATAACAGAATGAAAACCCTTAGGGACTAAGAGCAGGGAAAAGAGGGAACAGTAAATGAGAGCTGCCCAGAAAGTTTCGGAAGACAAGACAGCTGATGGAGGAGTGATGACTGATCTAGACAGCAGGGTGCAGGAAGCAGAGACCAGTGTCTACAGAGATAGATAAGAAGAAGTCAGTCACTTCACCCCACAAAATCCCACAGAAAATGTGTTGTTCTCAGCATCAGTCGCCAGGGAGAGGCAACAGCAATTTGCATTCACGTGTTATGGTCTGTAATATGCATTTACTGCACCACCTCAGGATATTTGAACTCTCCCACGTATTGTCACAGTCTGCAGGTGGGACCTAGACCTAACACAACTGGATGTGTTCTAATACACTACATTGATGATATTATGCTTGTCTCAAAAACTGAGGGTTGAGCTAAAAGAGACGATACTAAGGTCATAAATGATATGACTGATTGGGGATGATGGATTAACTCCAAAAAAACTCAGGGCCCCACGCAGACTGTGAAATTTGGGGGGATTTCATGAGCTGGAGCAAGCTGTGGCATACTGCAGACAACTAGGAACAAATTGTTGTTGCTTCCCACCTCTCCGACTAAACTAGGGACTCAATATCTAGTGGGCCTATTTGGCTTTTGGGAAAATCATACCCCTCACTTACGGATACCGTTAGTTTCAATCCATAAAGTTACCCAGAAAAAGGTTATATTTGATTAAGGCTTAAACAGCAACAAGGCTTCTTGGAACCGCAGACGGGTGTAGCCCAAATTATCCCGTTAGGACCATATGATCCTAATGACGAAATATAATTACAAATATTGGCTGCCTGCACTCATGCCAACCAAAGTCTCTGGCAAAAACCCATAGCCACTGCTCAATGGTGACCTTTAGGCTTTTGAACTAGAAAAGTACCAAATGCTCCTCTCTAGTATACTCCTTTGAAAGACTGTTACAGGCTTATTATTGATCATTTATGAAACAACCCCAATAACTGAAGGATATAGGATTGTATTAAGGTCAGAAATACCAGGCATGTGAGGGGTGATGTTAGAAAAGTATTCCAACAAGGAGGACGATGCCCAAAGAAGTGCCATCCTAAAGTGGAAATGGAAAATACAGCACACTACTGGGAGTCTCCCAGGAGGAACTCATTGTATTCACAAGCCAGTAATCAATCTCTTTTCCCCTAGGACTGACTATGGAGCCTCCTGAGCAGGATTTGTCAGCTGTTATTTGGCCCCTTGATGCTCAAACTCATAATAAAAATTGCCCTATTTGCCAAGAGGAAAGGCAGGATTTTCAGTTCTTTTGGAGAAGTATTTCCAGGAGGAAAGGTCCATCATATAGCTGGCAGGTAGCTTACACTGTCCCTTTACCTGTCATTTTGACTTAAATATTGGCAGGACTTGATACATATTCTAGGTTTGGCTTCCCACACCAATGGCTAAAGCCAATGCTGCTAACACCATCAAAGGACAACAACAACTATATACATACACCCATCCGGTCTGGCTTTCCTGGTTCCATTTCATCAGATCAGATCAAGACACTCACTTCACTGCCTATATCCCATGAAACAATGGGCAAAGAAAGATCATGTTCAAGTATCATATTGTCCCCCTCAAAGTCATGGGTTAATAGAAAACTAGAATGGACAATTAAAACATCTGCTTTTAAAAATGAGGGGTAGTGATTGAAGGGCTGGTCCACAAATTACAGCATTGTGTCTTGCAACG
The DNA here is from genome assembly GCF_021613505.1 of Equus quagga. Lineage (NCBI taxonomy): Eukaryota > Metazoa > Chordata > Mammalia > Perissodactyla > Equidae > Equus > Equus quagga. The sequence continues at coordinate 41,918,030 of NC_060268.1, forward strand.
TATCATGAGGGGTATTAAAGGTAGATCTCCACTAGATAATTAGGTAAAATTAATATTGTAGAAGCTAATAAAACTTACTGATTTTGATGATCAAATGTGCTGCGAGATTGAATTAAAACACCCTTAGGATATTATTCCTGGGGAGAATTGGTCTGAAGAAAATTTTCACCAGAGCAATGATAGGTCCATTACAGTTCCCTAATCCCTCAACAGACACACACCATAAAATACTGACGGCTGTAGAACAGGCAGACAAACAAATTGTAAAGTTAGTTCAGAAATACAAGAAAGTTCACCCTGGAATTTTTGGATGGTTCAGCTGTTTAAATCCATCCCAACCCCTCACAGGTCATTACAAATGTGTGGGATATGCATGTAGATTTCAACTGTCTGTTTGATTATATGATATTGTCAGACAAGTAATGGCTCTCAAACTGAGAGGGATCATTCTGTCATAAAAAGGCCTTGACGGTGGATCAGGGGGATGGACTGTGCTGTGAGAGTTAATTCCTGCAGGCCTGAAATTGGCCTGAGCTGTTTTACTAAAATAAGAAATGTAGTCACATGACATTGACCTCTGGTCCAGGTACAAAGTCTACTGATTATTAGAGCGGCTTTGTAACCATGGGTAGGAGGAGTTTCAGAGCAAGCTGTTTGCATCATTTATTGATAACAGTGAAATTAATGATTTGCACCTGGTCTGAGATGCCCAGAGGATTCTGTCATTGGAGCTAGTACAAAGCAAGTAAACGCCCACATGACCAACAGGGGATGAGAAATCCTGATCGAGACTCCATCTTGGGCTCCCTGGTTCTGAGATGGTGCATGCCCACATTGGTAGTTCCTGATCTGAGAAAGTGTGTATAGAGGGCCCTTACAGGAGGATAACAAATGGAGCTCGAGCTTGGCTGCCCTGGACCTTCTGCTGTGAAGCAGCCTTTGGCTGAGATACATATCCTTACTTTAGTGCTGATGCTATACTGTGTTACACTTTTTTTTTTTTTTGAGGAAGATTAGCCCTGAGCTAACTGCTGCCAATCCTCCTCTTTTTGCTGAGGAAGACTGGCCCTGAGCTAACATCCATGCCCATCTTCCTCTACTTTATATGTGGGATGCCTACCACAGCATGGCTTGCCAAGCAGTGCCACGTCCACACCTGGGATCCGAACCGGTGAACCCCAGGCCTCCAAAGCAGAACGTGAGCACTTTAACCACTGCGCCACCAGGCCAGCCCCTACCGTGTTATACTGTATCCTTCTCCCGCAATAAACTGTAGATTTATAAGCACTGTCATTTTGAGTCCTGCGAGTCTTTAGCAACCAAACCTCATTTAACTGTCACTGTAGGTGCACTAAGTGATGGGAATCTGAGTATTTTTTATATTATTCTAATTTCTCAAAAGAAAAAAAAAAAGATTCTATGCATCCAAAAGTTGACCAAAAAAATCTGAGGTGGTGTATTTTTACATTCTCCTGAACTATTGGGTGATATTCCTATGTAGTTACAAGTTAACACACAATAGCGGTCAGATGCATAAGCTTCATTTTAGAAAGGCTATTCCTGAAAGGAATATCATGCTTTTTACTAGGAACTAGACCTGCCCTACGATGTCAATTTTAGATATTTTTATTTGAAATTAAGTTTATTTTTTATAACAATGGGTTTGTCCTAATGTGCATAGCTGTTTCCTTTCAACAGTGAATTACAAAGGGGCTTGGTGTTCACTAGGAAGAGTGGCAATCCGAAGATGTTGGCATGTGATCTGGAAACCTGATATCCATAGCAGCAGATGGTGAGCCTTCTGCCTGCTACAGATCACAGAGAAGCCACTGGGTTGCAGGAGTGGTGAATGACAGAAGAAACCTGATGGCAACTGTGTGTTGGAGACTAGGCTGCTTGTTTTCCTCCACAACCTTGACAAGACAGCAAACCCACAAGCAGTGTCAGAGGATCTAAAAATAGAGACTTTATTAAATCATTCAATTGAGCTTTGTTGAAATAATTATTTAATCACAATGCGAAGGGTCAATGGAAAGAACAAGATGAGATGGGGAAGAGTGAAGAGTCCAGGATGGCTTGGCCAAGTGAGTCAACTGTGATATTGTGTTGAGCCTGTGATGCCTTTCCACAACCAGATAATGTCCACAGGGAGCAAGACCTGGAGCTCAGGATAAGGTCTAGACGAGAAGGACTAGGCATAGGGCCTCCCCTCCCACATAACGCCTGGGACTTATTAGTGGATATGAGGGAGGGGAAGACCTGTGCACAGATGAGATCAGCCAGGAGGATCTAGGTGAGGAGAAAAGGCACAAGGACAGGACCTTGTGAACATCCACCTCTTAAGGGTAGGAAGAAGGCAATCCAGTGAAGGAGCTGGAAAATCAGTAAGAGATGGGAGAAAGTGTATCACAGAAACCCAAAAGAGGAGAGACATTCAAAGAAATGGTCAGTAAGGCCTGAATAGTCTCCACTGGAAATGACACTTAGAGGTCAGGTCAGGGCTATCATTAGTACTTTGCAGTAATAAGGCAGAAATCATATAGCAGGAGATTGACGATTAAATAAAAGTGAAAATGTGGAATGGTATATGTATTCTTTCCGGAAGCTTAGCTCTAAGGGAAAATGCAGTTGTCAGAGGAATAGTTTTTGTTTTGAACATGATTTTGAACATGACTATGTGCTGAGAGAAAACACACACAGTGGCTGGAGTTTTACAAGAAAGACGATAAGTGATGCAGCGAGTTCCTGAAAGAGGAAAGCAAGGTTAGACTCAAAGGACAGTTGTGGCTTTGCCCGGGTAAGAAGGCTCACCTCTCCTCCTGCAGCAGTGAGAGAAGTGGCTCTTGGTAGAGGTTGAGAAGTAAAGGCAAGTGATGAGATGAAGGCCTGACTTTTCTCCTTAGACTTAGCTAGTAAAGCCAAGGAGAGAAAGAATGTTAACCAGAGAATGCAAATGCAGAGAAATCTACAGGGGATCGGAGCAGAAAAGCTGAAGGAAGTGACACCTGACTTCTATTTTCTCTGTGAAAAATGAAAAAATATGATCAGATAAGAGAACACAGTGAAGGGTTGGAATAGCCACTGGGGAAAACGTGGAGGGGATGTGATAGAATTGCTGAGCAGTAGGTAGGCCTGGGAATATATACCCTAAGCGTGCACCAATTCACACGATTGTATAGATCTCTTAAGTAGGATTCAGTACAAGTGTAGCAGTGGTTTCTGTGGTGGACAGAAAAGGACACCAGGATACAAAGGAGTTAAAGGTGTTGGAAATGGCGTGGTCAAAACCTATTACTCTCTTGAAAGCACACCTCCCCCACCCCCCTGAGTTTTCATGAGTCAACACATTGAGCACCTTGAGAACGGAGACTTCTTTTTTGGGGGTGCCTAGGATTAGTCCCTCATATTTGGAAGACATTCAGATATTTCTGATTGAGTGAATAAATAAATAAATTCTGACTCTGCTAAACATTTCTGAGTACAAGTACTAGCTTTAAATTTTTATCTCCTAGGGATGAATATAGTGATTATTTCCGAACATTAGAATTCTGTCCCAAGAGCTACATTCCTATAATTTACTTATGATTAAAATAATTAGACTGATGCCAGACTCTGATAAAAGCCATTCTGTAACACAAAAGTTTATTAGAGTAAAAATCCATGTGCAATATCCAACATTAAAATTATTTCACATCGCATGTAGGTTTTACCTCCATTAGTTTTTTTAATGTTTTTAAAGTCTGCATTTTAAATAATTTGCACATCTGTAAACAAATCTTAGTTTACCAAAGATACAACGTACCCATTAGATATTGAACATCAAAATTTAAGGATAGGAACTGATAGTTATATCCTATTGCACTAAATATTTCTGTAAAGTTTTGGACAGAGAAGAAAAAGATATTCAAATAAATCACTTGAAATGAGGTAAGTTGTATGAAAAGGTTTTAGTAGCAAATATCACCAATGCTGAGATGAGAATATTAAAAACATTTATGGAAAATTCACTTAAATGTTTGCATAGTCTGTTATTTTTTTAAAAACAAAAAATTAAAAGTTATCAAAATCCTAGTAGAAAAAGAGAGAATTATCTAGTTCTACTTAAGATCTGTGTACATTCTTTCTCTCATTTAGAGAAAAGAAGTGATACAAACATTCAAAAGTCTAGCAAAAAGGAAAAAAATAATGAAGATTAGGACCAACATTTCAAGCTGCCTTTTGGAAAGAAAATTAAAAACAGAGGTAGATGGTTAAATATTAGTGGCCAAGTTACTCAAATGACTAATTTTTGTCTTGGAACACATTCACCAAATTTTTACGCTTCAAGCCAAATAGTAAATTTAGGAGTGGAGAGCAAGACCTAGCACGAGTTATTTTCCTTATATCGAAGAAAAGTAATAAAAATAAACCAGGCTTAAGACCCCTGTTAAGGATATGATTGTTTAAAGCACTACAGTTCATGCAGTTTTTAAAGCGAGAGAGTGAACCTTATCCCTAAGCTTCCTAGGTTTATTTGAGGCCAAGCCACAAGCCCCACCAGGCCTGATCAGTCAAAGTAGGACTGCAGGGTGCCTCGGCGCCGGACATCGCAAGTCCAGCAGTGGAAGCCTCCTCCCAGGGAATTGGCGTTCCGAATGTTAACCTTAATGGTACTGATACCTGCATTGAAAGAGAGAGACATGGTCAGTTAGACGGACTCACCTGGAGATGCCCTTATCGAAAGGAAAGCCTAACGATGGGTAGGAATCTTGAGGTTCTAACCCTTAAGTCTACCCCAACTCAGGATAGTCTTTCAATTTTATTTTCACCAATTATATTTCATCTAATCTATTCTACTGCTAATATAAAACCTTCACCAGAAAGTCAGCGGACTCTGAAGTCTATTTTGTTCTATTGACAATTCGCAAGTCAACAGGTTGGATGAGCAGATGTATTTGTCAAATGTTCAAAAATGATCGAGCACTAAAATTTCAAGCCCTTTTAGAATTACGCTTTAACTATTTTGTCAGACTGTTTCTAATTTTATTATGCCAATTTAGTAGGAAAAGTATAATTTAGCCAACCTGAAAAGTTGACTTTACCTACTCACATATGAGCAGAGTTTACCTAACACAATTAACTTTACCAGGCCACCTTAAGGAAACGATGGACTAGAGCTCGTATGTTAATATCTGGGTTGTGTGGTCATACAGGTACCAAAGCTATTCAGACAGTAAATCTGGCACCATTTGTACTGTCATGGCTATGATGCGCATGGCCCAATCAACCAATGGTATTTAGGAAGAATCTGTTGTGTTTGGTAAAATGGGGTTTTAAAAAGAAAATCTATTCTCTTCAAGGAACTTAATATTTTGAGGGAAAGATGAGCTACAGAGCCACTGATGTGTCCACTGGTATAGTCAGGGAGGGGAAGGCAGCAGGAGCCATCAGGAAAGACTTTCTTGAGAAAGTGAAACTATCAGGGGTGTGAAGACTAAGAATAGGGTTTGGCCAGGGGCAAGGAATGGGCTTGGGAGAAGGGGCAGGCTTTTAAACATGAGCATGTTTTCTATAGATAGACATAGCTATCTTATTCAGATGGCTAAAGCTATATTAATACTGAATTGGAGAGAATTAAGTTGCGTGCTAAACTCTGCTTAACAAATTCCCTGTGTCTAAAAAAACTTTATTAAAAATAAAATTATCAATCAGATATTTGGTACTTAATAATTTTTTTTCGTGGTGAGGAAGATATGCCCTGGGCTAACATTTGTGCCAATCTTCCTCCATTTTGTACATAGGATGCCACCATAGCATGGCTGATGAGTGGAGTAGGTCCATGCCTGGGACCTGAGACTGAGAACCTGGGCTGCTGAACTGGAGCATGTGAAACTTTAATCACTCAGCCACAGGGCCAGCCCCCTTAAATATGATTTTAAGTTGAGAAACAATAAAATCTTAATGGACAAAGAACCCGAACCCAAGCAATTGGGTTATTTAATGAGAAACAGAAAAAAAAGTGGCATAGCATGAAGGGTCAATCTAAAATTGACAGGCCAATCCTTTTAAACTGATAGTACATTAAGGAGGGATGTGTCAAAGGGTCAGGTAATTTCTTCTGAGTACTATACCTGAAATATAAGACATAGATCAAAACATGACTCCATTTCAACAAGCATACCTGGCTTTCCTTGGCACTTAGGATATGTCAAGTATGCTGAGTGATAAACAGACATGCTTCTATACTCTACATAAGAGCCATGTGAAAACCCTTTCTTTCAACACTTTTCTCAATAATACTAGAATAACTAGTCTAAATTTTGAATATCAGGGTAAGCAAACTCCTACTCAAGTACATACCTGTTCTGCCTCTTAGTTCAAAGCTGAATGACTTAGTGACATCCTCTACTGCCATTTCATTCCTTTGTTCACCGTGCTTATCACACTAATAACTCACTTCTGTATCTGGACTCTTATAAGTCCTTTAAAATATGTAATGACAATTAAATTACTTTTAAAGGACCCTCAACAATTTCCCATTTGGGGAAGGGCTGAATACTCTATATGCTCATCTCCACACATGGGCACCGGGAGGCTAGAGAAGTCATAGGAGATTGATAAACTTACTGCTAAGGGGATGTCTAAGGAGCCTGGCATATATCTCCAACCTTTTGAGGTTACGATTGTTGAAAACAAAAATATTGTGCATCTACAAAATAATAACTTGGTACCTCTAAAAGGAATGGAAATTGAACTAGATATATCATACATCAGACTTAGCATGTCCTTTCTTCACTTCTTCTCCTTTGATATTTTCTTGTACGACAATATGTTTTATTTATTGTACATACCCAGCTTTTCAAACATCTTTTGAATCGGGACTTCATTGGCATCCACCATAACACGCTTTTCATCTAGCATTAAGACATTCATGGAAAGCCATTTGGATGACATCCAGAGCGGGTGATCTAAAAACAGCAACAACTGTTAAATCATGTCTGCTATCGTTGTCTAAAGCAAGACTGTGAAAGCGAAGACTATTAGAGTGACAGCTCAATTCTTTCAGTAGTTCACTTTCCCTTGTAAAATTTTATTTCAACCTTAAGACAATTTATCTATAAATGTTATGAATCAACCTATACTCATTGTACATCGGGATTTCACCTTGTTTTCTTTAAAAAGTCATTTCTTGCTTTATGTGATGTTGTTTTATACCGACTTTTCCCATCTGCTCACTCTCATTTTCTAGGGAAGGAGAGGTTGTGAACACAAGCCCAGCCTTGTTCTAGTATGCACAAGTCCCAAGCGCCAGTTTCCTCCTTACAGGAGAAATCTTTTCTCTAAATTGCGAAAATTTGGGCTGCTATCTGTAGGTGAAAGATCCTCGGTCACTGAAGGAATCATTTTAGTCTGTGAGTATATAAAAGTAAACATACCATCTGGGATGACGGGTATTGGAGGAGTCACTATGGTCCATCCTGCTTTCTTGAAAAGATCAATCTGCAAGACCAAAAAGACCCCCCAAAACCCAAAGAGACTTAAATCTACATATATTATTCTTATTCTTGGTTTCTGATAGCCCTTATGACTAATAATTCTTTTTGAGAAGCTGTCTTTTCAACTGCCAAAATAAAGAAATTAAATTTTCAAAACATTTGGATGATTTTGTCTGAATCTTAATTAAAAATATACATAAAATCCTCAGACTACCAGATTGAAGTTAAAAAGTAACAGAAATGTTAAAGCTTTTAAAAATATCCTCATGCTTTTCTCAGGTCTCAGAGATTTTAAAATGCCAAACATGCTTTCCTTGAGAAATTATCATTAAAGAAAATGAAAATAGTTCCTACGTAATTAGTTATAAGAAAACAAAAATGTGACTATGTCAAATCCACAGTCCATCTACTTCATAGTCCATCACTGGGTGTCTATCACCAGGGTATAAAGACAAATGTTAGGGATGTACTCCCAAGGAGCCATAATTGTCCTTAGTGACCTACTATAACTCAGCCATCCCTATGTTCACATAGCCACTTAGGATATCAAGAAATTACATTAAAATGAAATGAATAAGTAATTTTGGTCATTGAGTCTAAATATATGGGATAGAAATAAACAGTGACATGGTAAAATAGTGATTTAAAAAGGTGTCCTGCAGCCTAGCAAATAATGCAAAATGACTCACTGCCCAACGGGAAGTAGGCGCAGCAGGTGGAAGTAGGAGACCACAGGTGATGGGGATGGACCAGCTGCAGTGCAGCGGCTCTGCTCCCCCCTGCTGGGTGGGGCTGGCTGAGGGGTCCTGACCTACTGGAGAGAATAAGATACCCACTGCCCACGGGCACTGCCCTAGACATGCAGAGATCATTGTACTTGTAACTCAGCTGCTGTGGAACTTCGGCTGCAAATTATGAAATCATACCACTCTGTTTGATAAAAACACACACAAATGCATAAACTTGAGCCTTTGACAGTGGCAGGCAGGCAAAGTCTGATGCCACTATACTAATGATCATGGTTACAACATATATTTGTGAGTGTTGGACGTGTTGTAGTAAACATACCATAAACAACCCAATGTTTGATCACAATAATGTTGAGCATTGCTGAATTTGTCATTTAGAACCACTAGGAACCATGGAAGTAATTAAAATAAAAATGGCAACTACTTCAGTTGCTAGATGCTATAGCTTTTCAAGAGTCCTAAAAACTCGCTTACCTGGTGACATGGTCGATCAGGGTTGGAAAGCACAAGACCAGGTCCAATGATATTGAAGGTGGCATCAATATGCATTGGATTGGGATCTTTAAAGGAGATGATGTGCACTTTGTAGTCTGGAGCAAGATGCCTACGCATCCATTCAATGCCCAGGTAGTTTGTAACCTGAGAATAAAAGGAGGACATAAATCTATAAAGATTTGGTTCTATGTTTAGATAACTAAAAATTTTTAGGATCAAAATATTTTAATTTGGAAATAAAAAGTAAAGTAATAGAGTGCAAAATTTCACAGGCAGCCTTTATCAACCTGGCTTCTTTGTGCAAAAATATCTCTTCCAGCTCGAATGAAGTCAGCAGCATCAAAGCATGGCTCAAACTCAGTCGTCACAAATTTTCCCTGAGCAGCCAATTTGTGTCTGTCTTCTACAGAACGGATGGGGTAATCCTGGTTGGAACAAGAATGCACACACACAATGCACTGGTTCATGAGGAACTTATTTATAGGGCATCCATTACTAAGAAAATTAGTTCAACATCATCATTTCCCAAAATACTACTACCCTGTTTTAGACTAAAACACGCATGGGGAAGATGTAGGTCCATGCTAACCAAACCAAAACAAACCAACCAACAATGAAAAAGAAAAACAACTAGGCATGACAGCAATTTCCCGATCCTTAGAAGCAAGTGGTACAGAGGCAGTAATGATTCTGAAAATATTCCATGACCCATACATTGACTTATGTAGCTATCTACAATACTGAAAGTCAACAGGATGAAGTCATTCTCTTCTTTTAGAAAAGAAATTTGGTCCTGAGCCTAACTCATACATAAAATGAGATGCCATGTAGCCCCTGCCAGATTTGACTGGGTGTGGTGGAATGATGGCATTACTTATTTCTGTCTTCAGATCCCAATAACAAATTTTGATTTTTTGATTCTTTTTATAAATAATCAAATAGCAGGTGATCCTATAAGAGACATACACATCTTTTACTATGAGTTTGGCCTGTAGACCAACTTCTTTTTCTAGAAGAAGAGAATGGAGTTCAGCCTAATGACTTTCTGTCTCCACCAGTGAATAGCTGTGTGCCTTCAGGCAAGTTTTCCTCCCTGTAATGGAATGATGCTACCCCCTCATGGGGTTGCTGTGAAGAATAAACAGGACTGAGGATGTAATAATGCACTTAGCTCAAGACCTGGCACATGGTAAGCACCAAGTAAGTGTTAGCAATCATTATTACTATTACAATATTATTTACTCTTGTTTTCATCATAAAACAATCATTTCTTTAAAAGTAGGTGATGCTCTCAGTTTCTGATATGCATAATAAATACAAGGTATCAGTGAATTTCTATCCCACTCTCTGTGGATTATCTAGAAGAGTTACTAATAAGCTCACCTATAATTAGGGACTCACCTGGTCATAAAGCTCATCAGCCATTGTGGGCTTAGGAGCCGTTGTCCACTTGGCACCACGGTGGAAGTAGTCTTTGATAATTGATCGGTATGCACGGTACTCAAAGAAGCGAGCACGCCATGCCATGGGAGCCTCGATGATCTCATTTCCCACAACTATCAGGATGTCTCGAGGCATCGCACCATATAAACCTGTCAGACCAAAAAGGTCCAGAGGAACCTCAGTAATGATAATTTCCAAAACAAAAAAAATCTATATAATACAATGCCATTTTTTGGTTAAAAAAATGTACAGAAAACCTATATGTGTGTGCACATATATAACTATGTGCAAATGGAAAAAAATATGGAATGATACATACCAGACAGGTAACGTGAATTCTGTGTGGGGATGGTGAAGCCAAGCCAAAAAAAAAGGAAAAGAAAAAAAGACTGAAGCAATCAAGTCCCTGTTCAAAAAGATCTTGAACCACCAAGTTTTCACCTTTTGTAAGCTCCTTTCTTGCTACACAGAAACAGAGTTCTTCAGGGAATATCAGTATCAGGAAATAAAAATTGGGCCAAGGATCACTTCTAGAACTATAAATTAGAACACCGACCTCAGGCACAAGAAGACTGTGTAGCAACGTCAGTTAGAAATAAACTAGAAATGTTTCTTTTCCACTCTTCTGTTCTTGAGGAAAATTAAATGGAATCCACTGTTCTTATGTAAGGAAATGATCATAAAGTTTAGAAAAACTGCTGCTTTCGAGGAGATTTCGATTTACAATGGAGTTTAGAATATATACATCTTAATCATATCAAAAAGAACCAATTTTTTCCTAAATAATCTTTGAAGTTTCAAAGGATTATGAAAACAAAAGAATCTCTGAGAAATTATCTGAGTTTTCTCCTTACACATTAAGAAAGAATTAAAAATTAAGACACTAGCAGTTTGGGTATCTGACATCACTTACCCGTAGACTCAAAATCAGGAGTTTTATACTTCACGGACCAGTCAATGGGGTCAGGCCTCCTCACTGTCACTCCCTCCATTTTTAAAATATTGCACATTTCTTCAATTTCAGCGACAGCCTTTTTCAAGTGATCTTTGGGAAAATAGTTGCCTCCACGCTTCTGGTAAAATGGCCAGTACTTTTCATACGTGTTGGCCTAGAAGCAGAAGAAAGTAAGCGAAATACTTATAGGAGAAAAATATGACTTATGATAGGTTCACAGGTGGTGAACAGTGATTTATATAACAACAGAATTGGGACTAAGACCATGCCTTGCCCAGTGTTGACTCCCAGCCCAGAGCACACTGCCTCTCCAGGAAAACACTCGATATTTGGTGAATGAGGAATTCTAACCCCCCCTTGATGTTTTGAGATCTTTTGTTCCTTCTGCCTGAAATCTCATGCCCTACCACTCACAGCATACCGGCCCTGAGACAGGCTTGCAATCCTCTAGGGCCAGGTTTTACAAGCTTCCTAGATGAAACAGGACACAGATGTTTGCATTAGACAGTCTCAACAAAATCAAATAAGAGAAGAAACAAAATAGCATAAGAGAAGAAAAGCACACCTATTCTAAGGTGAAACCGTGGGCTATCCAGGCATTCTAGAATTCTGTCTAGAAAACAGCACTTCAAGATATTTTTTGGGAAAATGGGACAATGCCCCCTTAAAGGTTAGAGACATACTCTTAAACATGCTTTCTTTCTCTTAAAAACCCATTATTGATTTCTCATTCATATAGAATTGCCACTTGGCAAAATTGAGCTCCAGTGCAAGTCTGCCTTTGGTGCTTTCTACCCTTCCCTGCCAGTGTGTCTCATCCCAGCCACACTCTCCGCTCCCCAATCCATCCGAGTCTCATATTGCTTCAGGTCCTTTTGTCACAGAAGAATGTGATCTGATAAATGAATTCACAAATTTTTAGCAGCTCGAAAAAAGCTTCATATTTAGAAAGTGTTCAAGGGTTATAAGTATTTATATATGTATCCAACTGAATGGAAAACAGTTGAATGCTTTAAAAAGGCTCAATTAATTTGCTAAACATTACCGTTGACTTAGGGTACATACAACAACTGTAAAATTTTGGTTTTCAAAGTATAAAAATCTAGAAGGATTCTTCATTCAAATTGTTTTTCATGTGCCTAAGTTCTCAGCAAATTTAAAGAAATACATTGGGAAATGCAGGCGATGCGTATGGATGTAATTTATCAAGATAGATGAAGCAGAATTCTAATCAGAAGATCCAAATGCTAAGAAAAAGCCTTGGACCTTCCTCAAAAGATTAGTAAAGCAATGCATATTTATATATTTTAAGTTTTAAAAAAAGTTTAAAGCAGGTATTTTAAAAAATATTTCCTTATATCATTGATTAACTGACCAACTACCAGTCCTGACCATATCATATAAAGGTTTCCATCGCAAATCAGACAAGTTCAGATGGTGGTAAGTGCTATAAAGAAGGGGAAAATTGGGTAATGAGATAGAACGTGTCTAGATGTCTAGCTCTTTAATATGAAAGACAATGTCTTTTCCAGATTTTCTCTATTTCCATTTTCTCCTCAGCCTGATAACTATCAAGCCTGTGGAAGCAGATCTGACTCTTGTTAGTTTAATATCTAGGCTCACGTCAGTTAGGCTGGGGCCGAGCCTCCTAGAGACGGAATAAGGATCTGAAAAATATGTCTTCAGCAAACACAAAGGATGCCAGTGTATCTCTAAAACGGGCTGGGAAACTTAAAAGTCCACAGGCCAAATGTGGCTCGCTGCCTGTTTTTGTAAATAAAGTTTTATGGGAACACAGACACACTCGTTCATTTACACATTGTCTCTGGTTGCTTGTGCACTACACTGGCAGAGTTGAACAGCTGAGTAGTTGTGACAGAGACGGACCTATGATCTGCAAAGCCTGAAATATTTATTATCTGGCTCAATACAGAAAAACTTTGCCGACCTCTGTCTAAATTATTAGTTGCTTTACTTCGAAGATCTATAAGCAAACAACAGGCTCAAGTTTTGGCCCATAAAAAATGTTTTCAGGGGCCGGCTGGTGGTGCAGCGGTTAAGTTCACACGTTCTGCTCTGGCAGCACGCGGTTCGAATCCTGGGTGCAGACATGGCACCACTTGGCAAGCCATGCTGTGGCAGGCGTCCCACATAGAAAGTAGAGGAAGGGGCCAGTCCCGCAGCCGAGTGGTTAAGTTCCCACGCTCTGCTGCAGCGGCCTAGGGTTTTGCCTGTTTGAATCCTGGGTGTGGACATGGCACTACTCATCAGGCCACGCTGAGGCGGCATCCCACATGCCACAACTAGAAGGACCCACAGCTAAAAATACACAACTACGTACCGGGGGGCTTTGGGGAGAAAAAGGAAAAATAAAATCTTTGAAAAAAAAAAAATAAGAAAGTAGAGGAAGATGGGCACGATGTTAGCTCAGGGCCAGTCTTCCTCAGCAAAAAGAGGATTGGCAGCAGATGTTAGTTCAGGTCTTCCTAAAAAAAAAAAAAAAGGGGGAGGGCCAGCCTGGTGGCACAGCAGCTAAGTTCAGACGTTCTGCTTCTCGGTGGCTGGGGGTTCACCAGCTCGGATCCCGGGTGCAGACATGGTACCACTTGGCCAAAGCCATGCTGTGGCAGGCATCCCATATATAAAGTAGAGGAAGAAGGGCATGGATGTTAGCTCATGGTCAGTCTTTCTCAGCAAAAAGAGGAGGATTGGCAGCAGTTAGCTCAGAGCTAATCTTCCTCAAAAAAAAACAAAAAAAGAAAGGAAAAGAAATGTTTTCAGTATTAAAAATGTGAGTCCATTTTAAGATCAACCCACTCTTTTAAAAAACAAAGCAAAACAAAAGCATTCCACTGTTTTCTACTCCTAGGAAGTCCTGCAGCAGCAACCAGAAGGAGAGGATAATAATGGGTCTTTATATTCCTCTCAGACACGTCCTGGTACTACTCATCCATTCACCACTTTCCCCTTCTCATGCCGGGCACATCTCTTACGGACCACTAAGGGACAAGAAGCCTTTGAAAATTTAACACTGGGTTCCAGCAGATGCACAGCTGTGTTGTCTTGCCTGACACATTCCAAACTATCCTGTGTGACTGTTTATGCAGACTGAAGCTTGCCTTGATAAATATAAAGTAAACTTTCCTGGGAGAAAAACGTTATTTGAACAAGTGTGAGTTTCCTTGTATAGCTCATACTTGGCTAAAGTTGGACAAAGTCCAAATGATCAGGGCACATGACATTTTCCAAGAGATAGTTGGAAATTGTTTACACTTCCTTTATAACCCTGCTAAATGAGTTAGCAATTATTTACCAAGTATCTGCAAGATAAAAAACACTATATATTAAATGCTGAGCATATGACATTTTTAATAATCTATTGCAGAGATATGGCTGCATTCCTAGAAACTTCATAGTCTTTCAGAGCCTAAAATCCTTCAGGAGTGTTTGCCAAGTGAATTTTAAATACTGTCTTCAGAAGGCTACGAAATCTCAATAGAAACTTATTTATCCAGCTGTAAACTTATAATACATTAACCTTGATCGACTTTCTATTTTATAAATGGTCTGTTATCAAGGGCTTCATTAAAAAAAATATAAAAGCAAAACAAAAAGCGTATACTTTATGGAAAGCATTAACTGTTTTGTAGCATAAAAAGCCATATGGCTTTTAAAAATTGTGCTTCCTGGGGATGGCCCGGTGGCACCGCGGTTAAGCTGCCATGTTCCACTTCAGCGGCCCAGGGTTCGTGGGCCAGATCCCTGGTGCAGACCTATGCACCACTTGTCAACCTGTGCAGTGGCAAGCGTCCCACATATAAAATAGAGGAAGATGGGCACGGATGCTAGCTAAGGGCCCAACTTCCTCAAAAAAAAAAAAAGAAAAAATTGTGCTTCCTGACAACGATGTTCCTCACTCCCATAAAATTTCTCTAGCACTTACATCTTCCAACACATCTTATGCTCTGCTTGCCTATACATAGTTTACTATATTACTTCATCTTTCATTGTTCCCAAACTGATTAATATATCTGTGTCATTTTTCTCCAACAAGAAGGTAAGGCCGTTCCTTCCAGGGGCCACACCCATCTTAGACCTACTAGGTAACTTTCCTCTCCCTCAATACCAGTTTAGTATGTAGCATAAAACAGAAATAACCAGACAAATGGATGAAATCAATACGGCCGATGCTAATAAAATCTACAACCATTACACCTCTAACGTACTTTTGTAACGTAATTGGCAAACGGGATCCAGACAACTACAATGAGTTGTGGTTTTCTCCTTTAAAATCCTTAACATGTAACCTTTTACTTTCATATTTAATCTTGTTAGGTAGATAGCAAACCTCTTAATATCTTCATTTTACTGAGGCCCAGAAATTCGTGGAATTTTGCACCAGATCAAACATTTGATAACTGAGACTAGCTGTCAAGCTTTTATCAAATACCTAATTCAACCCTAACTCAATTCAGTCTAGCATATTTTCCACAAGTCCATGAAATTACAAAGTCTAAAGTCATAAATCAAGTGACAAAGAATTCAAAATAATGTCTGAGAATTGATTCCATCTGATCATATGGTATAAAAGTCAATAATTTTAAAGACAAGTGGAAAGATAAATTATTGCCTGAATTTGAACCTTAACTTCACCCAGTTAAAATGGTTAGGAGATGGGACTTCTTTTCAATCAAAGACTTAAAAAGATCATGCCTTTTTAAAACACATGGATGGAATATAAATTAATGTGAACAAATTTCAAATATCAGAACCAAAGATAGTTTCAGAACAATTAAATGTTAATAATTTTTCTATTACCCCATCTTCAAGGTCTAACTCCAGAATTATTTTCCTCAAGAAGACTTCCTGACTATCCAGCACTTGGTCATTGCTTTTTCCTTAGCTCTCCTGGCACTTCAATTCAACTGCCTTGCCAGCTACTTGGCATAAGATACTTAGTATTAGTCTTCATTTCTATGTGAACATCGCATCTCTCCAAATAGAAAGCAAATTCTTTTGTGCTAATACCTCTGGAGCCGTGGTACAAGGTAGGCAACATTTCTGAGGATGATGCAATGACGTAACAGACTTACTTCCTCAATCCACCTTACAAATAAAAATGTAAACATTCAGGAAGAATTTAAGTACAATGAAAATATATTTGTAACCCATTATTAATGGAAGCTCAGGCTGTGTCTGCAATGTGGATGGCACTCCCTTAGATTTGGGATTCTTATGCAGTATACAACCTAACACCAGCTCACAGAGGCCCTGGCCATAATATTACAGATAAAGAACATTAGCAATTTAAAAAAAGGGAGATATTAGTTGTTGCTAGGGAAATCCTGTAAGGCTTTGTGGAAGGTTCCACTGGAGCTAGGTGGTAGTAAGAGGGGGAGGTTTTAACTGCAGACTGGAGGGGTGCAGGAAGACAGGTGGAAGAGACCTAGGTGGGAGCAGAGGCATGAGGCTTGTCTGGGCAACAGTGAGTAGTCTAGTTTGGCTGCTTACATGGTTATCTTATAAAGTCTGCTGAAAACCAAGGTGGAACATCAGAGGTGACAGGGACTCAAACAGGAACGAACATCTGCTGACCTGCCATATTAACATACCTCTACGATGATCCAATGATTGAAATGGGGAGTCCTGGCAAGGCAGACAAGAGCCAGATTATGAAGGATAATGAGGAATCCTAAGCAGTAGGTGTTAGGGGTTGGAAAATAGGGGAGTGATAGGAGCAGCATGAGTAACATGGTCAAATTTTGGTTTAAAAACATCATTCTGATAAAAGCTGGAAGGTTTGGAGAGAAGAGCGAATGCGGGAGACCAGTTAGGAGTTAACTGCAATGGTCCAGGCAGATGAGAGTCTGACCTAATGGAGTGGCACAGGGATGGAGGCAAGGTTCATTTTGGCAAAAGGCTTGTTCCATTTTAGAGAACGGATGTGGAGGATGTGACTGAAGGAGAAATAGATGATTCATTGATGTTTTAGTTTGAGTAAATAGGAATGCCAAAAACTGAAAGGAAAGCAGGCAGAAGGGTCCAGTTTAGCAGTGGCTGGCAGCTGAACTCAAGATAAGCCCGTGGCAATATCCACTCAGGAGTTTAACATGTTGATCTGGACAGAGTTCAGGAGAGAGATGTGAACCAGAGTGGCGGTGGGACCTGCAGTTGTGAGAACAGCTAAGAGAAGAGGGCCAAAAGTGAAATTCTGTTCAACCCCAGCACCACAGACAGTGCAGGAAGGTGTGAGAAATACTGAAAGAACTAACATCCCCAGAAACGGTGTCTCAGAATCCAAAGGAAGAAGTCTCATTTGTGTAAATAGTGTCAAATACTAGATGTTTCAAGTAAGACAACTTAAAATCAACCACTGGATTTGGGAGGTCCGAAGTAAGTAAAGTGACAGCAGTTAGAGAGGAGAGTGGGAGCAGAAGGCAGACTGCAGGTCAGGGGGCCCGCTTCACCACATGAACAGCCTTGCTTTACCTTCACCTCCACGGTGAATGGGGGAACACAGGCATTTTCTGCTCTGCCCACGATCACTTCCTCTAAGGGGTCCCATTCGTTGTAAGAGGAGACAGGGCAGTCTTTGGGAAGATCATCAGTGGCCTTGTCATCAGCTGCACAGGAAGTCCGGGGGGAAGCTGTAGCTGCCTGGGTGCTCTGGAAAGTTCGCTGCACCCATCCTGTTAAGGTTCTTCCAAGCTTTCAAGAACAAAGAAAAGATTATTGTGTAGTCCTACACAATCCTTGTGGGGAGAAGGAAGTAGAGGTGGGATGAAAACCCAGGATAACATAGTCAGACACTTAAAATCCGTTAGGAGAAGGTAAACCTAGATATAGATAGGTGGGTAATGGAGTTACAAGTGAGTTTTACCTTCTTGTTTATTTATACACTATCTTTTTATCTATTATGTTAATTGCCATAACTCTCTAAAGCCCCTCAGACGTCTTTGTCCCCAATGAACATGCACCCCCGTTTATATCTCAGAATGGTTTTTGGCAATCAAGCTTTAATTAACTCTTCCACAGATGACGGGTCGCCCTCTTCCCAGAAAACCACACAAAGCTGTTCCAGGTCTCCCTGCCAAGTTATGCTGGGGGAGGGAGGCTCCTTTACCCCTCAGGATCAAAGGTTACCCATATTAGGCTTTTTTCCCCCGCAAATGAAAATGTGGAAGCATTTGTAAAGGACCTTATCTTTCAGAATAATCAGCTTCAAACCAAAAGTTTTTCGTTGCTGAGACATGCTTCAGATTCTTTGGCACTTCAATTCTGAGAGTGCCCCAGTGCCATCTGCTCCATTTTACGAATGGTCCACAGTACCCCAGCCAAGATCAGGATTAACTCTGGCACAAATTTAAACAACTAGAAAGGAGATCTAAGAACTTCAAAAAAGCCTTTTGAAAATGCAGGGCTTATAAAAATCTAGAGCGGGGTGAGTCTCTCACCCGCTGGGCCAACGCCAACCTCCTCCCCCCACCCCCTCCACCCCGCCCCAAATCTTTATCCTATTCTGTTAAAAGCCTCAGAAAGGAGGCAGGAGGGGAGCCAGGGTAGGGACCAAAGCAAGAGGGAGAGTGCCAGCTGTCCTGGAACCAGTTGCTGGGGGGGGGGGGGGGGGGGGCAAACAGCCCTATTCCTGTCCTAGGAGCTAGGGAGGGTCTGCAGGCACGTGCTTACAGACCAGGGAAGGGGAAGGCGGGGACGAGGCAGAAACGCTGGGTACAGACCAAACTCGCTCCAATTCCTCTCGCGACTCAGGACTCCACGTTACACTTGGAGTGGGCCTGACCCCGCTTCCCACTTTGCAAGCCCAACCCCGTCCATTCACCCCACACGCATGCCCAACTCTGTGTCCTCTCCGGGCAATGAACGCCAATAACGCCACCCTTTTGCTAAGTGGTGTTACTTGTCGCCTCCAACCCCCTCACCCCGTGCTGAAAGCTCCGTGGAGCAACCGAGGTCAGGTTGGGGAGGGTGGCGTCCCCTGCTCTGATGGCAGCCGCGGCAGGAGACGCGCAGAGTAACTGTACCCAGCGGGTGTGGCCCCAACGCATGCCCCACCTTCCCCGGGGACACCGCCAAGCTCCCGGCAGCCAGCAAGGGATCTTGAAGCCGAGCTTCCTAGGGGGATCATGGGGACACTGTCATGCAATGCCGGCGGAGGAAAGCGAAGGAACGAGAGCGGGAGAGCAAGAAGCCGCCAGAGGAGGCGGGCGAGCGCACGCACCCGAGAACCTATGTAGTGCACCGCTTCAGCGCCGCGGCTCCCGCCGCGCAGACACCGCACCCGAAGCATCGTCCGCACCCTGCTGGTCCACGAGCGGAACGTTCCTGCTGCTCCGCCGCCTGCGTCCGACCCTCCCGAGAGCGCGCCTGCAGCTGGGGGCGCCGCGCGCGGCCTTTTGTAGCCTCTCCCCGCCCCGCCCCGACTGCCCTGCGCTCCCATTGGCTGCCGGCACAGGTGGGGGCGCCCGCGCAGGGGGAGCGGGTGCGGGTCGCGCGCCGGGCGAGGGTGCGGCGCTGGACCCTTCGTAGCCTGTGGGTCCAACGACTGGCTTGTGCTGCGCTGCGCGAGGAGGCCGCTGGTGTCTCAGGGAAGGGTCGGAGGACGCGCCTTCTGACGAAGGAAAGCTAATAGTATACACAGATATTGTTTTAAGTTTACATTCATGGATTTAAGTATGCAGAGCGTTTAAATTCATCCGTGTGCACTGACTCAGCCCCTTCATCTTACAGTGAACGAAACCACCCGAAATTTAGGTGGCTTCTTAGGGCAACACAGATTTGAGACTGGAGGGGCCTAAGTCTGGAACTCAGGTCATCCGCTCCCCGACGGGCTGCGCTCTCCACCCACTAGGCTGTTAGGCTTTCTTCGGAGTCCTTGGGGTTTCAATAGTCTTTGGCCATGTGCCCCTGGCTTGAGAAAATCATGGGAATAGAGACAAATGTGGGCCAGAAATAAGGGAGGACTACAGACAGTTTCTTCCCTTCCATTTCATGTATTTAATTTTTTGTTTCAATTTGATTAGGATACATTTGTTAGAAAAGTAGTTCCCTGACAGAGCAAAGTCTTAATTGCTGCGGAATGTGCAAAACTAGAGGACTCAGTGTAACGTTTAAATTCCTAGCAGGAGAGGGGGCGGAAAGATCTGAGTATTTCATTTTTATACCTACAAAATATGTAATTGTTTGTTTTTAATGAGCTGTCTTAAATTCTCGTGTCGCAAACTTGTTTTCCAGAGTTCATGGATGAAAGGCACAGACAGGCAGGATCGCATGGTGGAAAGACTAGCGCAGAGGGAGTTGGGAGAGCTGGTTGCTAGTCTTCACTCTGTTATAGACTACTATGTGTCTTCCTGAGTTGCAATCTTCTTATCCTCAAAGGGAGAACAATTGCAGTTATTGTCCCTAGCACACAGGGTCATTGAGGGGCCAAAAGGAGAGATTGTACATGCAGAACTTGGTGTAACACTAAGAGCTATCTGAATAGGAGGTAATATTTTACCAGCTCTGAAAATAAGGAGCCCTCTAAATGTGATAATAGAGTGAAGGGAGTCAGTAAGTCTTGGTTCATATCTTAGCTATGCTACTAACTTGCTGTGTGACCTGGAACCAAATTCCTCCACCTTTCAAATGAAGCTGTCACACGTCTAGTGAAAGCATTGGGAGATCATTTTTCAAAATTTAAAAAGTACCTTCTCTCAACAATTAAATGCAGCCACCTCTAAGGTCTAATTCTGTCAGTGTACATAGGGTGGCCAGAGATGGGCTCCTCCTCAATTTAAGAGTACAGTAAGTACACATCACACATGGTATTGACATCACCCCATACCATTTCTGTCTGAGATGTGAGGACATCCTCATATCACTCATGGCACACACTGTTTTAATTTTGAAAATATAAGAATTGGGAGTGCCTCGGTGAGGCCAGGGTGTCATTAAGTTTTATATAAAGAAAAACTCATTATAGCCATAGAACATACCCTTATCTCCTGGAATCCAGGGGAAGTGTGTGGACAGAGCTACCTAAACCAGTCCTACTGCTATAAAAGCAAATCAAAGCACTCCCTGCCTTTTCCTGTCTGATTTATTTTTTGCCCTTGAAAAAATTCTGGAAAAAGTTTTAGATTGACCTCATCAATCAGAAGCACAAGTCTTCCATATTGGTTTGTTTAACATTGGGCCAACTCTGCAAAGCGTCCATGGTGATACCTGGCAATTCCTTGGTCTTCAGTTGCTACTTTTTAAAGAAGAAATAGAATAGATTGCGAAATCTTGCCTTCTTCTCCCTCATTGGCAATAGGCTAGTGTAACACTAGTGACTTTGATTGAACCAATAATTTTAGGATCTTGGTGGTCTCATAATTAATGGTTATGCGTATTTAAGTCTAATAGTAGTTTACTCTTACAGGTTAATGTAGAGGCATGATTTATGGCAGCATGCCGGTAAAGGATGAGGAATAGGAAACACATCAGAAGCATGGCAAATGATTCTGCTCTCCAATTTTTCCTTCATCACTCTTGCTTTGGGGATAGGCCCACTCTACCTGGTTCCAACCAACAAAGTACAGCGTTTCTGAAATGTGTCCTGAGATTAAAATAAAACAAATAGCTAGTAAAGTCTTTGGGTCAAGAAAATGAATGACAAAAGAGCCTATTGTAAGAATTCATTATTTTACTATCATGGTTGACATGAGAATCTGTACATAGGAAGCAACTATAACGTATTCCTAGGACTTAGAGATTTAGCTACTCTCTGAAACTGGTAACACACACACACACACACACACACACACAATGGATTACATTGGCTATCTGCTGAGGCCACCCATTCTAAAAGACATTTGTACATATAATTTAGGGGACAGGATATCTCTCAAATTAAATCAGAAAAAATATGGGATTACTCAAGTTTGAACAAGGTGGCTAAAGTATATTCTCGTGACTGAAATGTAGTTAAAGAATGATGCAAGTTTTAAAAAAGTGTTATTTGG
Organism: Equus quagga; assembly: GCF_021613505.1. Lineage (NCBI taxonomy): Eukaryota > Metazoa > Chordata > Mammalia > Perissodactyla > Equidae > Equus > Equus quagga. The sequence goes on from NC_060268.1 coordinate 41,940,150, forward strand.
ACTCATTAATAAAATGTCTCTGGAGGGATACACGAGACACTGATAACACAAATTATCCATAAGGTGGGATCTGAGTGACTGGGGGACAGGGGCAAGAGGGAGATTTTTCACTGTATACTCTATTGTACTTTTGAATTTTGAACATGTGAATGAATTACCTACTAAATAAACAAAAAAATATTTAAAAGAATGCATTTACAGAGGTGTGATTGTCAAAATGGAGTTTTGTTTTTTTAAAAAAAAAAGGAACCTTGGGGCTGGCCCCGTGGCCGAGTGGTTAAGTTCGCGCGCTCCGCTGCAGGCGGCCCAGTGTTTCGTTAGTTCGAATCCTGGGCGCGGACATGGCACTGCTCATCAGACCACGCTGGGGCAGCGTCCCACATGCCACAACTAGAAGAACCCACAACGAAGAATACACAACTATGTACCGGGGGGCTTTGGGGAGAAAAAGGAAAAAATAAAATCTTAAAAAAAAAACAAAAAAAAAAGGAACCTGGAGTGCACAATCTATCACAGTCTATTCATCCAGCTCTATCTCAGGATGGAATCAGAATATTCTGGTCCCTGGAAAGGTGAAACCTATTGAGGGCAAGAATAATTTCATGGGTTTTGAGGAAATATCCTTTAAGAATGTTTGCCTCCTCCAGCTTCTGAGCTCACCAAGCAACCTTCTCATTCCTGAGAACATTGACATGGGGAAGGGGTTACCCTGCAGTTTAAGCACACGTGATCTGGTGGCTGGAAAGATAGAGTCCTCCTTGTAAAATATTAAATCAGTAGTCTAGTTTATCCTTCATGGTCTAGTGAGTTTGGTATGTATAGCTCAGTCTTTGCTCTCAAAGTATGTTCCTCTTCTTTTTTTTTGTGAGGAAGATGGGCCCTGAGCTAACACCTGTGCCAATCTTCCTCTATTTTGTATGTGGGATGCCTCCACGGCATGGCTGATGAGTGGAGTAGGTCTGCACCAGGGATCCGAACCTGAAAACCCAGGGCTGCTGAAGTGGAGTGCACAGAACTTTAACCACTCAGCCATGGGGATGGTCCACATGTTCCCCTTCTTAATGTTCTCCATTTCCTGCCTGCCTAGTCAATTCCGGGTAAACTGATGAAATCCAGTTTCTGGACACATGCTGTGGGACTGGCTTGCTCCAATAATACTGTTCTCCTGGCTCACAGCACCTATCATACCATCCTGGAATTGCCTGCTTGTCTGTTTGTCTCTTACCAGACTGTTGGCTCCAAAAGGGCAGGGAGCCTCTTTCAGTCACCACTGTATCTGAGCACAGTACCTGATACAACACAGGCTCTCAATCAATCATTCAGTGAAGGAAGTGCTCCTCTGAAAGCCCAGGCTGGAATAACTGGGCCTCCTTCTTCAACATCTACCTTGCAGTCTTTGATTTCAGCATCCTTTATGTCTCTGGAAATCCTCTCACATAACTTCAACTATCCCCACTATTCAGATGATGTCCAAGTGGTTCTAGCACCACTTTCTCTCCTGGGTGCCTGATCTGCATTTCCAACTACCTGGTGATCAGAATGTTAGCCTAGGTGAGCCGGCCCCGATGGCCTAGCTGTTAAAGTCTGATGTGCTCCGTTTCGGTGACCCAGGCTCAGTTCCCAGGTGTGGAACCACACCACTCACCACTCATCTGTCAGTAGTTGGTGTGGCAGCAGCTCACATAGAAGAAACCGGAAGAACTTACAACATACACAGCTATGTACTGGGGCTTTGGAGGGGAAAAAGAAGAAAAAAGGAGGAAGATTGGTAACAGGTGTTAGCTTAAGGTGAATCTTCCCCTGCAAAAAACCCAAAAAACAAAAGAAAGAATGTTAGCCTAGGAGCCTAGATATCAATTTTCTGCTACACCTTGGGCAAGTCATTCCTTCTCATTCAGCCTGAGATTTCTCATCTGAAAATAAAGGCACTGGTCACTAGAAAATCTCTAAGGTCCCTTCCAGCTCTGAAAATACTATGCTTCTACACTGGTATTTTGTCAGCATCTCAAACTCAGTCTGCCTGCAGTGGAACTCCACCAGCCCTTCCTCTTAACTCTTGTCAATGGTTCCATCCTTTTCTAGTCATTTAGTCTTGAAATTTCTCCTCGCATCTCTGTCTCCTCCCCCTCATCTAGCCCTCCATGTCTCATGAGCTGTAAAATCTTATGAAGGCCTCCTCTGCACTGACGTTTTACAGATCCTTTTAGGATTTTTGTTAGTTGTCAATAGCTGCGTTATTAATGCGCATCTTTTCTCACTGAGGGGGACCCTTCATCAGATGACAACTGCAAAACAGTAGCTCCAACTAACTTAAGTCCAGCTTTCTCCCAAGTATTTAAAATAACCTCAGCTTAAGTCAGCACTCAAACTGATCTGACTAAGAAAATTGAGGAGTCTGCTCCAAGGAGCCTTCTTATTTCTTTCACTTCAGTCTTCAGATACCATTATGGAATTCAAAGCTGTAAACACTTCTCCTCTCTGAGGTCCTGAGTAAAGTTAAACTAAAAGGCAAAGATCATTGCATCTGATAGTGTCTTGATATCACGAGTATATGGCAGGCAATTTTTGTTAATACAAAAACAACTGCATCTGTTCCAGTCTCATCCTAGCCTTCTTTTTTTAAATAACAGCTTTATTGAGATATAATTCACATAGCATAAAGTTCACTCTTTCAAAGAGGAGAAGTCAGCAGTTTTTAGTATATCCACAGAGTTGCGCATCTATCACCACCATCCAATTCTAGTATGTTTTCATCATCTCCAAAAGAAATCCTGTACCCATTAGCAGACGCTCCCTTCCTCCACCTCCCAGCCCCTGGCAAACTCTAATCTACTTTTTATCTATTGATTTGTCTATTCTGAGCATTTCATATAAGTGGAACCATACAATATGTGGTCTTTTGTGTCTGGCTTCTTTCACCTAGCATAATGTTTTTAAGGTTCATCCATGTTGTAGCATGTATCAGTACCTTATTCCTTTTTAAAGTCAAATAATATTCCATTATACAGAGATACCACATTTTATCAATTCATCAGCTTATGGACATTTATATGGTTTTCATTTTTAGCTTTTACGAATAATGCTGTTATGAACATTCGTGTACAAGTTTTTGTGTGTATGTATATTCTCATTTCCTGTGGATATATCCCTAGGAGTAGAATTGCTGCATCATATGATAAGTCCGTGTTTAACATTCTGAGGAAGTGGCAAACTGTTTTCTGAAGTGGCTGCACCAGTTTTACATTCCCACCAGCAATTTATGGGGGTTCCAATTTCTGCACATCCTAGCCAACACTTGTCTGTCCATCATTTTGATTACAGCCATCCAATGGATGTGACATGATATCTCACTGTGGTTTCAATATGCATTTCCCTAATGATTAAAATGTTGATCATCTTTTCTTGTTCTTATTGGCCATGGGCACATCTTCTTTGGGTCACCTCAGTCTTAGGACAAGTAAAAATTGAAATGCCTTTATTTGGGGGAGGAACTGAAGCCCATTTAGAGGAACTAACATCCTGCTTTTCAAAAGGCAAAATTAATAGTTGTTTTAAAATACAAAGGAGGAACACTTCCTTAAATACATTGCATAGGACTCTGGGGTTAAAAACACCCTTTTATCTTTAAAAAATTATGAAAGGTAACCTCAGAGCTAAATGATTGCAAGGAAATTTCTCTTTTAGAGTAGATAAATAAGTAGTAAATACAGATGACCCTTAAAGAACTAAACAATGGGCTTGTAAGAGACATTATCATCAATAATCCTCTCTTTTGGAGGAGCCTTTGAGACTTACTTAGAAGTTAGTAGACAATGTAACAAATCAATTCCACTGCCTTGCAAAAGGTAATCATTTTAATACAAAGAATCTATACAGAGAAACTGAATTTACATAAAAGATAAAGTGTATGTGGCAGCGGGGGACTATCACAGTGCCCTGCCCTATAATAGTGCTCAATTAATATTTGTTGACTTTAATTAATTTAAAATCACTCCCACTCTACTTAGTAATAACAGTTACTATTTACTGAGTGCTTACCACGCGCCAGATACGAGCTTCACATGTTATCTCATTTACTCACGTATGAGGAGGTATTCTTGTAATAATCTCGGTTAGATGAAGAAACTGAGCCTTAGGTTAAATAAATTGTCCAAAGTCAAACAGCTGCCAAGTGACTGACAGAGCCAAATTCAAATCCAGACCTCTAAGACTTGAAGGCTATGCCCTTAACTTCTATACCTCTGGATTTTCTCACAAATTCTCAGAGAAATATCTACTGAATAATACAAGGTATATACGTAGTTCAACTACTTCCAATATTAGATAGTCTCCTGTAAGCTTCATGTTGTGTCACAGGCTTCCATTTACCCTTCAGGATATCTCTGCAGTCTCTGACATATTGAACTTCTGTAGGTCAGTTATAGTTAAATGCTGAAGATAGAGAAAGATCAGAACATAACATGAGGCCTCTAAACAAGCGCAGGAATGGCTTAGACACTTTATCGAGAACTCTGCAGAGGCATGGAGGGTATTTTAGCATAGGTGTAGCTGCTGCCCGCTGCGCTGCAGTCAAAGAAGGAAGAACATTAGGAAGGGGAAGGATGCTCCAGAAGGGTCTGTCCGGTGGGAATGGCTCTAGAAATAGACTACATATTCACTCACAATTGAGTCCAACCTTAAGAGTTTTAGCAGGGGCTAAAATAGCTTCACCCACCTTGCTGAAAAAGCTGTATCTCAGATTTCCCCCTAAGTTGGCACTTCTCTTTCCTAACCCAACAGCTACTTGTGCTGGCCAGGGGTAGGTCACATCTAGTCACACTCAAGAGTGAGGAAGGCATATTGGCCAGTTCCAGAAATGATGCAGAAGTTAGTAAATCACCAGCATTATGTTACATAACATCAGCACCACAAAGATTCCTTTGCCCGGAAACGCTTCCTGGTTTTGTAGGAAACATCATTTGGATGCCTTAGTGGTGGGAAAGCAGTTGTTGCTGGACCATCTCCCTCATCTCATTCTTTCAGCCCAAATTCCTCTCCCAATATTTTTTCAACCCTCTTCTTCAAACTGACTCTCTATTTTCATTTCTGGCCTAGATCCTAAGAAAAAAAATGCTATGAAATAAAAAATGGATTGACTGACCGACAACTAGAGAATGGTTGAGGAATTTCATTACAACGTATTCAGCATTTAGAGGAGTGCCTGACTCTTAAATAAATAAATAAATAAATAAATAAATAAATAAATTTTTCTTAATGAATATTTCTTAAATGAATGAGTAAATTTAGAATAAATAAATTTCATCATAGGACAAAAATGCAGCCACTAAGAAGGATGTTTACAAAGAGTTTTAATAATCTAGGATGATTCCAACATCATGATATTAAGAAAAAAAAGAACATGAAATTATACCTATAGTATTCTCTTAACTGTGTTGAATATATATGCATATAAAATCCTGGAAATAAATTCACCAAAATTTTAATAGTGACTATCTTTGGACAAAGATATAATGGGTATTCTTTATATTCTTTTTTCTGCCTTTCTGCAACTTGTTCAGTTTTCTCTAGGAGCCATTATCAGAAAAAAACCCGTAAATGCCATTTTTTTAAGAAGCAAAGTGTTCTGTGTATTCTTAGAGACAACTCGCTTATTGTCGCAGATGTTTTCCCTTGCAGCTCTGCCCCGAGAAAACTGTGGACACTGCTCTGGGAGAAAACCCCCTGTAGCCACCTGGCTCCTCTCATGTCCACACACGTGGTTGATCTGGCGGGATAGGGAGATTAGTGTGGGAAGGTACTTCTGTCTGTCTGTTGTGCACTTTGCTCAGCTCTCTCAGGTCTGTGTTTGCTATTTTACTCCTATCTGTCTCACTTGTTGCTGGTGAGGAATTTTCCAGAATTATCACTCCCAGCAAAAGGCACTTCTCTAGTTGGCCCTTGGGAAATGGAGAAGTAACATTTGCCAGTTTTCTGTGCTCTCTAGTATTCCTACTTGTCTTGGGCAACAACCCAGGAGAAAGTACTAGAAAGGACTCCCCATTCCACAAGATCATTTAAGTGTCAAAACTTCCCTGGCAGTCATGTTCTCTCTACTAAAGAAAGGTCTGCCCAAACAGAACTATTTAGAATTTGCAAGCTTGGGATCCAATCCAAGTGGGAGCCAATTTTGAACTCTTGCTTAGGAACCCCAAATTTCTGTTTCTACCAAGCTATTCAGTATTTAAAAGCAAAGCTATACACTAGGACTGAGGATTGCAGGCCTAAGCCACAAATATTCAGCTGTAAGATGGAAATGAAATGATCTGAGAGGCATGAATTTTTTATGAAAGAATGATTTAGAAATGACAAAGTATGACAGTCAACACGTGATCTTTTCTAGAAAGTTATGTTGTTCATGTGACAGCAATTAAGTCACCTCAGGGGACAGATTCCATGCATATCAACATTCCCAAGAAAGTACATCTGCAATGTGAGACACTTGTTCTTTTCTGGCCCAGCTCTGGAGCAACCAGATTTCTGACTCAGCAGCCAATTTATGGCTGGGAATATCCAATAATCCCAAATTTTCGTACGTAGACAATTAAGATAAGTGTTTACCACTGTAGGACTGATTCTTCACTGACTCTGGTTAGATCAAATAGTGATATTTCATGGTCTTCCTAGTTTCTGAGGTCCAAAGCCTTCTCTAGCCTCTGCAGGCAGAGTGCAGGAGTCCCTACCTGGGCCCAGCACACCCTGTTAATACCTCTATTACAGCACTTATCACATGGCTGCCACAGCTTGTTTACAGATCTGTCTTTCACCAGACCGAGACCTCTGGAGGGCAAGGGCTACAACTCTTGCATCTAGCCCAGTGACTGCCACTTAATAAATGTTTGTGGAACTAATTGCCTAATCAAATGTTAATATTTTCCCCTCAGAATTGATACCACATGTTAAAACAATGTTTGAAATATATTAGAGAGGCATATTTATAGAATTTTAGAACTTGGAGGGACCTCATTTTGTAGATGAGATAGCCATGGCTCAGAAAGGCCAAGATGACCCATCCAAATTCATCAAACATTACTGAGCAGTGCAATTCTCTTTTTCAAGAGTTAAATGAGCTTTAGCAAAATGGACTTTGATTTTACTTTCTGGGAATTCAAATCTGTAAACGTTTAACTTCTAGGTTTAGCAAAATGGTGCTATAGACCTCAAGAAGAGTTTTAAGTGTGGATATTATAGGTAGGTGTTTTGTGTAAGTCTGCTCTCTAAACTTGTGGAAGCTATGTATCAGAGAAATTTTATTTTAATAAGTTAAAACTGTTGTCATGAGTTTGTGGGAAATTTTATTTTTACTTTCCATTACAGGTTTTAGATTTATAGTAAAATTATAAATATAGTACAGGGTCCCTATATACCTGTCACCCAGTTTCAGTTTCCCCTAATGTTATCATCTTACATTACCATGGTACGTTTGTCAAAACTAAGGAACTAACACTGTGCATTACTGTTAACTAAACTTCAGACTTTATTCAGATTTCACCAGTTTTTCCACTAACGTCCTTTTTCCATTCCAGGATCCAACCCAGGATACCACATTACATTTACTTGTCATGTCTTCTCTGGCCTCCTTTGGTCCGTGACAGTTTCTTAGTCTTTGTTTTTCATGACCATGACAGTTTTGAGGAGTACTGGTTGGGTTTTTATAGATTGTCCCTCAAATTGGGTTTGTCTCTTATTTTCCTCATGATTAGACTGGGGTTACAGGTTTTTGGAAAGAATACCACAAATGTGAAGTGCCCTTCTCACCACCTGATATCAGGAGGTAAATGATACCCCATGGTATCACTGGGGATGTTAACCCCAATCCTTTGGATAAGGTGGTATTTGCCATGTTTCTCCACTGTAAAGCTAGCATTTTTCCCTTCCATTCTCTATTCTTTGGAAGTGAGTCACTAAGACCAGCCTAGAAGGTGAGAGAGGTTCATCTTCATATATTATTTGGAATTCTTTTGTAAAGGAGATTTCTCTCTTCTTCTCCCTTCATTTGCAGAAATTTGAGTTTAATAGATAATAGCAGTTTCTTGATTTGTGGGAAGTTAATCTAAAATTATAGTTGTATAAGACAGTGAGTTTGGCAGATACAAAGTAAGCATATGGTTCAGAATTTGAATTTAAGAGAGAAGCATCTCATTGGGGGAAACCACTATGGCTGAGGCATTTCATATCGATACACTTTCCAGATAACTGAAGTTTATTCCTTCAATCATCAAAAGTTTTTTAAATATATAAATTTCTCCCATTCCTATGACTGCCTTTCTAAGATGTATCATATGCTTTTACCTTCTTGAACAGAATATCCTGAATACAATTTAATCATTTTACAAAAATTGATCATTATCCTGAAATTCACAGCAATAACGATGGTTGAACTTGATGATCTCTAAAGTTTCTTCCAATCCAAGTTTAATAACTATCAGATAAAATTAATGGAGTTATGTCTGCAGATAACCAAAGACTTCTTGTTTTCAACTTAAGGTTTTTACCTTTGGGGTGGGGATGCTATAGGCTCAGCCTTAGTTCTAGACCAGAGAGAAGCAATAGGTGTCCACATAAAAGCGTCCAGGATAGGACATACGAATCACTTGGGGGAGGTTATTAAAAGGCAGATTCTGATTCAGGCGTGAGGTTCTGCATGTCTAACAAGCTCTCAGCTGATGCCACTGCCGCTGGTCCATTGATCACTCTTTGAATAACAAGGACCCAGGGAACCCCACATACCTAACTTTGTAGTCTGGCTGTTGACAGGGCTTTATGAGGCCAGGGAGTGCCTGGGTCAGGGCAGAGCTCTTCTCTCATGTTGCAAAGACCTTTGTATAGACAGGGATCACTCGCAGAGTTTAGTCAAAGCTTAGAAAAAGAAGGAGTTAAGCGACAAAAATAAGTAACTTATTCTTCTAATATAAGCCAAAGGAAGGAAAGAGAATTCTCTTCCTTAAGAGAACTACTTTTCAGGCAAACATTTCCTCAACTGTGGTTCCTTTGATGTTGAAAAGAAGAATCTAGACCGCATCAAAAAGACAATAAACTAGTTTTATGTAAAGATCAGCTTTGTGGAGAGAAGGTCCACTTCTAGCACTTGAGGCTTCTTATCCTAAAATCACCCTTGAGGATTTTAGGACAGTACGAACGTGCGTTTGATATGATCGCTTCTACTGCTATTTTCTCAGAAACAGAAGGTGGTTTTATCTGTCCTTCAAGATCTTAGCCACAGCAGCCAAACCCTTACCTGCTTTCATATTAAGCTAATATGACATACAGAGTCTACTTATTTAAATATACATTGAAATGATGGTTCCTGAGTGAAACGTAGTATCTTTATTAGGGCAACTCATAAAGGGCTTGTTGACTGGGAGAAGTGTTTCACATCACCCTGTGCATGACAGCAGACTTGTCTGGGCTCTAGTCAGAAATGCAGGGCTGAGGAAAGAATGCTATGCATGCCGCAATGGAGACCTGAATTCTAGCCCCTGCTTGACCATTAACCACTTGGATAATATCAACTACTTGGACAAGTCTCTTAACCTTTCCAGGCCTAACTGTACGAACTAGTTAATCTCAAAGTTTCTTTCAAGTCCTAGTTTTCCACCACTCCATTCTGATATCTCAGAAAGATATTTTGCATACATTTCAAAACAATGCCCATCCCTATTATAATGCCATTAATAAAGCTGGTTCTGCCAACTTTGAGCCTAACCCCTGAGCAAATAGCAGCTTGAATGTTATATCAAGTGATCATCAGAGGAAAAATAGCTGAGATTTTGACCTCACTTCTTCGTTTTTTGTGTGTGTGAGAAATATTGGCCCTGAGCTAATATCTGTTGCCAATCCTCCCCTTGTTGCTTGAGGAAGATTGTTGCTGCTGCTAACATCTGTGCCAATCTTCCTCTACTTTATGTGGGATGCCGCCACAGCATGACTTGATGAGTGGTGCTAGGTCCACACCTGGGATCCAAACCCATGATACCTGGGCTTGCTGAAGGGCAAGTTCATGCTGGAGCGCATGAACTTAACCACTATGCCACCAGGCCAGCCCCATTGACCCCATGTCTTTTTTTTTTTTTAAAGATTGGCACCTGAGCTAACATCCACTACCAATCTTCTCTCTTTTTTTTAAAGATTTTATTTTTCTCCTTTTTCTCCCCAAAGTCTCCCAGTACATAGTTGTATATCCTTCGCCGTGGGTCCTTCTAGTCATGGCACTAGGGACGCTGCCTCAGCGTGGTTTGATGAGCAGTGCCATGTCCGTGCCCAGGATCCAACCGGGCAAAACCCTGGGCCACCGAAGCGGATGGCACGAACTCAACAACTCGGCCATGGGCTGGTCCCTGACCTCCTTTCTTAAATAGATATGTTTGTGGTTGTAAGCTAGCTAGTGGTTTAGTCAATATTACACTACAGAGTTATTGCTAAATTCTCCTTTTCCCCAGATAATGACCAAAAATTAAAGTTATAGCATAAATTATTACCAGTCAGTAAGATTCTGAATTTATCATAACTGGGTAACAAATATTATATTAGAGTTCATTTTAGACCAAAAAAAAAAAAAGATTCTAGTCTCATTGATTGAATTATAAAAGGTAAAGAGGAAAAATGCTGCCTGAAAACTTTTAGCTTGGTAAATATGTATCTAAGATTGTGGCAGCCACTTACGGCAGAGGGGGATGCAGGATAGCATGGTAGTAAAGAGCCTGGGCTCTACAGCTGTACGGCTAGATTTGAAGACTGACTCTACCACTTACTGGCTGCAGGACCTGGTGAAGTGATTTAATCCCCCTGTCTCTCAGCTTTCTCGAATGTAATAGGGATAACACTAGTACAGAACTCATAGAATTGTTATGACGATTAAATGAATACATGCAAAGCACTTACAACACCACTCCCTACAAGTTAGCATTGTTATTATCATCTTTAGGAACTGAAATGGGGAGAAGGGGAGCTAGTCAGGACTGGAAGGCAAGCTTGGTCACATCAAGAAAGAAAAAGACGCAGAAAGCAAGTTCAGAAATGGGGAAGATAGTACTTTCCACGTCTGCTTCCTATATTGAGTATTCTCTGCACATGACTATAATACTCTTGAATAAAACTCTTCACTATTTGCATGCGCGTGCGCGTGTGTGTGTGTGTAGTATTTCAAAGTGATTTCACATATATCATCTCATTTGATTAACAGCAATCTAGGGAGGTAAAGTCTCTCATGCACCCAGCAAACACTGCTGAGTCTCACAGAATGTGGGTAGGGCAAGCACAGGTGGACCCTGAGAGCCCCAAGGCACAGTGCAGGAGAGCACAGCAGAGCACAGCAGACCATCCATTCCCACCTGGATTCTGAGAAGTGTTGCTGGGCTCTTTGTATGTCACCGGAGATGGGATGCAGAGCTATTTAGTTTCCCAAGATGATCTCCTCACACATTTCCTGAAAGTACTATATTTGATCATCATATCTTCACGTTCACTGACTATACTTCACGTTCCTTGGCAGTAAGCATATCTTGCATGCCTTCCCCAGCCTTAGCTATGTGTCAGAAAGTGGCCATTTAAAGCACTTTCTCTGTTTAGCTCTGATACTTGTATTGCTGAGTTTCGTTGTGCTTTGTTTGTTTTTGCTATGGTAGCAAGGCAATATTCTATAGAACAGTGCCACAAAAATGTTTCCAATGGAATTAGGGGACCAGTAGAAAATGGCTATATGGTGATAATAGTGAATACAGGTACCTGAGGGGCACTGTAGATATTAAACCAACTTGCTATTTTTCCTGTTTAACTTGAGGGGTGACTCAGGGGTCTCGAGGATTTGTGAGCTTCTTCTCCAGAGGATTTGTGAGCTTGTTTGCAGAATAAAGAGAATGCCTTTGGGGAGGCTGCGATCAGGAATGGCAGGTCCCCAGCAGCTCCTGAAGCCCAGGAGTCAGATTGCCCAGGGGCTTATCAGAGCGACCCCTTTGTTTCCCAGAAGCTCCTCTTGCCAAACCCCTTAGTTCTGTAAAACCCTCCTGCTTTCTGTTCTTGGGGAGGCGGATTTGAAAGAACCCAGGCTCCTGCCTACACCTTTTGGCCAATTCCAATAAACCATTCTCCATCTCCCAGCACTCATGTCTCAGTGTTTGGTTTGCTGTGCTTCAGGCACATGAATTTGAGATTGAAGGGTTCAGTATCAACAGGACATAATCCCTAGCCAAATAATACGAAATATGTATCAGTGAAGTTATTGGCTTATATTATTGATTAAAATAATAATGAACATTGACGTTATATGTGCCTGGCAGTATGCCAAATGTTTTATGTGAATTTAATCATCAGGATACTATAGTATGCAAACAATAGGAGCTCCATAAATATTTGTTTAGTAAATGAATCTATGAGGTAGGAATTACTTTTATCAATTTTACTAATGATGAAGATTAGGTTTAGAATTTTAAGCTTTGCCTAAGGTCATATAATGCTTAAGTAACTAGCGAACCTAGTCTGTAGACCCCAATTTGATTACAGCACAGCCAAGTGTAGTGGTTCAGAGTGGGAACTTTGGAGCCAGCCCGATCACCTAGTTTTGAATCCCAGCTCTGTCACTTACTAGCTGTGTGACCTTGGGGAAGTTGCTTAACCTTTTTGTGCCTCAGTGCCTTCATCTTTAAATTAGAAATAATTCCAACCTCCCAAGATTATTGGGAAGAGAATTAAATGAGATCATACATGCAAAGCACTTAGAACTGTGCCTGGCACTCTATAACTGTTTAGTAAAGCCATATATTACATACCAATAGGGCTTTCTAATTTGCAAAAGAAATTTCCATATATTATCTCATAATATCCTTATAAGGTAGGTAATAGTAATTATAATTAATATAATAGTATGTCACTTAACCTTCACAATAATCCATTTTATAGATTATAAGAATCAGGCTCAGAAAGGTTAAATAGATTGCTCAAGATCACAAGCAAGCCGGTAGCTGGCTCCTGTTAGGAGAAAGTAGAATGAAAGGTTAAAGATGACTAACACACTCTGTCAACTCTTATAAATCAGAAGGGAGTAGAGGGAAGACAGGTAGGAAAACAACAGCTCATTCAAGACAGAATGAAGCCATGTGTTAAAAGGGGTGCAGGTTACACACTGAGGAAAGCCAGAGGAATCCATGGATTCTGTCTGAAGGTGGTATGTTTGCCTAGAATCATCCCAATGGCACCAGACGGGGTCAGACACTGTTTCATGATAATGAAACATAGTGAGTTTACTTGAAGTCAGAAAAGTTTGAAGGTCTGGAAGTAGCAGAACAAGATGGAAAGAAGTTTCCCAAAGAAAACTTCAAAAAAATGCCTAGGCAATCATGGCCACTCCCACACATTTCTGGATGTGGGAGGGAAACAGTGACCCTCATTTCAACGGACAAACGAAGTATTCAGTACCGAGGATAACGTGAACAATGCGATTATTCTGAAGAAATTCCCCTATCTGCTTGAGAAGATTCAGAATATGTATCTTCCTCCCTTTATCTTCAGCTTTGATGCTTTGGAACCCAGTGGATCCATTTCTTCTGGAGTCAGTCCTCCCATTTGGAGGCCAAAAGGTTATGAGATCTCTCTTTCTCCTCTCTCAGGGTTTGCACTCTTCTAGCAAGGTCTTGCCAATCAATGAGATACAATGATGCAGGAAAGATATTTCTGTCTCCTTGGCCTGACCTTGGTGCTTTGGAAAACAGAAATTAAAGATTTCATTCCATTCTTGGATGGGGTGTAGCAAAGGACTAGCGGAAACTTTGATGAAGTAGAAACTTGTGAATTACTAGGAATAAACTATTTTCAGATAGGTCTTCCCTATTTCTGTAGACTGGCCTGTTTCTGGCTCAGTTCCCAAAACCAGATCTTATTTAATATTAGGTTATCTCCTAGCCAAGTTTGAGAGTATGAAAGCTCTAGGATTCATTATGATTGACTAGAATTCTCGAACCTAATATATCTCAGATATAATACTCAAACCAGATTTTCTGAGATTCTTCAAGCTCATTCTCCTAAATTCAAACCAAATCTCCACTAATTGAGGGAAGAGACATATTTAATTATTAAGCACCTAGCATTTTGCTCAATGTTGGGGGTGGGGAACAAAAATAAAACATGGAAAAGAGTAGTACAAACTCCAAAATGCCTTAAAGATCTCACTGGAGACATAATTCAAAGTCACATTAAATAATTGCCTAACAACACAAACAGAATGTAACTAGATACCTAAATGTATGGATAGTGCTACAGGATCTGAGACTAAGGCAAGAGCAATTTGAACCAAAGATGTGGAGCAGGAAGTTACATTTATGTTGAGGATTTATAAAACAATGGACTGGAGTAAAGGGTTTATTTGGGAGAATGAATACTATAATTCTGTCCTCTCCTCCCTTACGGTGCTTTGGATGTCACTCTCGCCCATTTCTTAGCACATTGCCTGGCACACAAAATGAACACATTGAAATAGGCATTCAAGGCTTTCCACAACTGAGTCCCATTTTACCAATCCAGCCTTGCCGCTACTCAGTCATTCGTTCAACAGATCTTTATTCTACACGCACATGCTTCAGGCTCTGTGGTAGGTATACAGCATTCAGAGAAGAGCAAGACATATTTTCTGTCCTTAAAGAGTTTAGACAGACAAGGACAGCTATGATACAGTAAGATAATCACTCTAAGAGTTATGCATAGGGTATTGAGGAAACCCAGGGCAGAAACACTTATCTTGGAGGGGGGAGCAGGTCAAAGGAAGTTTATTAACTTTAAAGTGATGAAAAATAGACTTTTAAAATAAAGCTTACTAAACTTTATAAACTTACCTTGAAGCCACCATTAATAAACCATTTTCAGATGGTGTCTTCCCTATTTCTGTATGCTGGACTTCTTTCTGGCTCGGTCTCGAAGATTAGATCCTACATAATATTGGGTTCCCTCTTAAACAAGTCTGAGTGTTTGAAAGATCTAGGATTTATTAAGATAGATATAACCCGCAAATCAGACAAAGTACAGCAGTTTCCTAGCTGGATTAATATAGTGGCAACGTGAGGAGAGACTGGAGGGATGGAGTTTAGTTAGGAGGCTGTCGCAATAAGCCGATAAAAGTGGTAAAGACTCCAACCGATAGTAGAAAGAGAAAAGGGAAGATGAATGTTTACACAAGTCAGCGGCACATGGGTTTCCAATTCGATGTTATATCCAACCTTAAGATACAGTATTTGAACATTAGCAATGATTATGGCAACAATCCTGAACTTTAACAGACTATTATAATGATTGATTTATTGAAATTTTTAAAATTTACTGACATTTTTTAAATGTCAAACGGGGGAGAGATGAACGATAGGAGTGGCCGGAGAAGCAGCCTCAGTCAGGAGCAGGGACATCCTCCTTGAAGATCATTACCCTTGAGGTCTACCTGAGTTTGCCCTGAATAGTGTCTGATGTGTCTGGATAGAACAAAATCTAACCCCCATAGCATGGGTCACCAGACTCCATTCCCTAATTTCAAACAAATTCAATTCAACAAGTATCTACTGAGCACACCTACATTCTAGCACACTACTAGATTCCTGTAAAGTTACCATAGATAGATTTGTGTGTGTGTGTGTGTGTGAGGAAGACTGGCCCTGAGCTAACATCTGTTGCCAATCTTCCTCTTTTTGTTTGAGGAAGATTGCCACTGAGCTAACATCTGTGCCAATCTTCCTCTATTTTGTGCATAGGATGCCTGCCACAGCATGGCTTAATGAGCCATGACCAGGATCCAAACCTTCGAATCCTGAGCCACCAAGCAGAGTGCACAAACTTAACCACTATGTCACTGGGCCAGCCCCGACACATATTTTTAAAATTAGTTTCCATCCTTAAACAACTTGCTATTTATTCAGAGTAACAAAATATCCACTATATGTAAGACCATTAGAAAAAAATAGAATGTAAGTGCCAAAGGTATGGTAAAGACAAAACTTGCCTTCTTTTCATTTCTTAAACGCAGCCAGCATTTTCTAACATCAGGGCACTGGCTAAGGCCTTTCCCTCTGACTAGTATCCGCGGCCCCCCCCCACCCCCACCCCGGCCATGCCCTCGCCCTCCATCTCCCATTCTTCTGCCTGGCTCCTTCTCATCCTTCAGGTTTCAGCTTAAATGTCACTTCCTCAGAGAGGCCTTCCCTGCTTTCCGTGTAAAGTAGTCTTTTTCTGTTTATTTTCCTTCATAGCAATTTTCATCATCTTTAATTTTATTCACTATTGAGTCCTTAAACGTCTGACTTCTCTGCCAGACTACAAACTTCAAGAGGGTAAGGATTCCATTTTTTTTTTTTTTTTGCCACCATATACTCAGCCTCTGGTACTACCTGTAAGTAGCACACAGTAGATGTTCAATAAATATTTGATTACTAAATACATGAATATTTTTATTACTTTTATTAGTCAAATGGTTTGAACAAACATCACTGGGAATAATTATTTTAAAGACTTAACTTCTAAAAAAATGATGACATAAGTGGTTTCCTGAGAATATGCAAGGACAGACTGTCAGAATGGTGTTCTGTGAACTCTTGTCTGCAGGTCATTTGTAGTCTAGCAAAGATTTCTTTTCTTTTTTTATTTTTTGAGGAAGATTAGCCCTGAGCTAACATCTACCACCAATCCTCCTCTTTTTTTCTGAGGAAGACTGGCCCTGAGCTAACATCCATGCCCATCTTCCTCTACTTTATATGTGGGACGCCTACCACAGCATGGCTTGCCAAGTGGTGCCATGTCCGCACCCGGGATCCAAACTGGCAAACCCCAGGCCTCCGAAGTGGAGCATGCGAACTTAACTGCTGCGCCACCAGGCCAGCCCCCAGCAAAGATTTCTGATGACTCTAATCACCTCCCCCTTCCTCTGACTCTCTATCTTGTAAAAAATAAGTCTAGCTTTGACATATGACAACAACTAAGGGTTGAAAAATTTAAAGAACAATTTTAAGGATGTCCTATTTTAGAGAGTTTTCATTATATACTTTAAAATAAGAAAATCTGTTTGGTATATTAGCTATCTGTGGAACTAGGTCACTTGATATCTCTGCATGAACATGTTGAGATGAAAGCATCTGCAAATCATGCCTTTTCAAGTGTGCTTAAATGAATCTCTATACTTATCTATTACAACTCATAATCATTGCTACCTTTCAAATATATTAGGGTTGAACATAACACGAAAATGGAAACATAAGAAAAATTAGCATTCTGGGGTATATAGATGACTCACGCTACCGGCTTAACCATTTTCTTTAGATTTTTCACAATTACAGTATGTTTCACACCCTGAAATACACTTAATATCTACTATTATTGACTGCGAAGGCACACAAATAATGTACAATCATTATTCTAAAAAAGAAACAGGTTCCAACTATTTCTTTCGAACTTTAGACTTACTGCTAATGAAGAACGTTTACAGTTAATTTACTAAAGACAGATTGTAACCTTGAATGTAGCAACTGAAATCAAGAGAAAGTATTTGTTAAATGCATCTCTTCAGGAAAATCGCACAGAAGATTTTGTTTAGCAAGACTATTTGAAACAATTCAAAGCTAGAATTATTTCTAGGCTATAGCAAGGTAAGTTCAGTTTGTTTGGATTTTGATCCACCACTAAATTTTGGATTTGTGGAGAGTCTCATTTTCATATTTAATACAGCAATTAAATTATAACTTGGAAAGTGAGTTCTACATAGTCTGAAGCATGTAGAAGTTATGTAAAAATAAGTAACTATATAGACAACAGACAATTCATACACCTGGGTGTGAATCTTGGCAAAACCTAGTAGAAGCCACAGTTGAGAACACTTCAAATTCCACAATCCTGCAGCCTTTGGGCTTATTTGGTTCTGGACTCCCTCTAGTGGTTCAAACTTTTGGTGCTTTAATTGGCACTACCGTTCACAGAATCAACAAATTTGGGGTCTTATTAAAAATAAATAAGCAAAAGAACCACACAATTCCTATTAGAATAGTTTTCCACAAGGAGAAGACTATGTCATCAAATGGTATGATAAATGTGGATATTAAGATAGTGGAAATAGTAGTAATAATTTTTGGTTTTTTATATTTGTTTTTTTATTATTATAGTAATAATAATTGGTTTCTTATTTCAGAAAATACACAGCTGTTCTTGAAAAGCCTGAGTTTGCAGGTCTTTGTTCTTCAAAGAGAACAAAGCCAATAAGACTAAGAGAAGGAAGAAAATAGGATATAATGGGTGACATCCATTTCGGGACCTCCTCTTAGTATGCTATTTTCTGATTCCTTTTAAGTTATTCTCTCTAGCACTGGAGCTGGAAACATACAGCAGAGACCAGACAAGTGACTGTGGAATCCAGAAGTCAGCCAGTGTCTGCCCTGAGGTTTGGGTAGAGTGAGGCCAGGAAGTGGCATTGGTCTTAAGCTCCCAGGTCTCACAGTACCTTCCATTGAGAAGACATTGTTATAGAGACCGCAATTGACAACCTGCGCAGGTAGGGGGTAAAAAACCCGGTCCCCAGTGATTTAAGACTCTATCTGCAATCTTAATTTTCTAATCTCATAAATTTGGATTGCAGAGAAGGTGGGAAAACAGAGGTAGCAAGGTGTAAGATAAAAACAAAGCATATTTTCTTGACTTTGAATATCTGTAGCTCCTTTTGACGAGCAGAATTTAAAAGGATGGGAAATGTATTCCAGCTGATACAGAGGAAATTCCCTGTGGGGAGGGGAAAGAAAAGGTGGAAAGACAATGGCAGGCAGTAGTCTTAATAATGTAGACAAGCATAGTCTCTAATACAGGACTTAATACTGCTGTGCCTCAAAAAGACAATAAGCATTCATCACAGGAACAGAAAACGTTATAATTAAGCTGTTGTCAAAGAACACTCAAAGGAGTAAATCGGGAGTCTGAACAGAACAGATTGTGCCACAAACGCGTCAGATGGCCTGCTTTTCCTTCTTTCCCGTCTCGGAGGGACTTAAAACGCTACACTGTACTTCTTTCTTCTTCTGCTGGTGCTTTTCTATACGAAGGGCACGCCTGGACCTTCCAAGCCGGTTGGAACCCAAGTTATCAAAGGCGCCAAGGCTGTCTCAGCTACTCCAAGTCGCCTAAGTAATTAGCACCAGAGCACCCCACAATGCGGCAGCCATGGGGACTGTCGAGGTTTCTTCATAAAATAGCAGAGTCTCTAGGCTGATACTCCCATAGCGCAGGTGATGCTGCTCGAGTCCGAGCGCCAGGGTAAGAGTGTGCTATGCCGGTGACTCCCAAACCACCAAGGGACACGCTTAATGACCCAGTGAAGGTAGCTTCCGCTGCCTCCCAGACACCCGCCACGAAGACCTCGTCAGTTAAGCTCTGGAAGGGGAGACTGGACTTCATGAAACCGGACACCACAACAAACTAAACCCGAGCGGTGGCCGGAGCGTCGTCTAACTTCCCGATTGGCCCTCTCGGCCTCCACTCAGAGGCTAGCAGCTGGGCGTCTTCCCTGGCGCATGCGCGTCCCCTTCTTCCGGCCGAGGAGCGTGGTGTCCTCGGTTTTCCTGCCCGGGTGGAATTCCCACCCAGCTTTGCTCGGCCTCGTTTTCTCCCTGTGCGATGGCTCCGGACTCAGGTCCCTTTCCCGAGGGGCCGCTCTTAAAACTGCTACCCTTAGACGCTAGGGACCGGGGCACGCAGCGCTGTCGCCTGGGCCCGGCCGCCCTCCGCGCCTTGGGCGCGCGCTTGGGCTCGGCGGTGAGGATCTCGCTGCCTGACGGCGGCTCCTGCCTCTGTACCGCCTGGCCGCGGCGGGACGGAGCGGACGGCTTTGTGCAGCTGGATGCGCAGTGCGCGAGCCCCGGGGCGGCAGTGGGGACGCCGGGGGCGCGGGGGAGCCTCCGCCTGAGCTGCCTCCTCCTGGTGCCCTGCCCGCCCCTTCAGCGCCTCACCGTGTGGCCGGTGTTGCGCGAGCGGCCGGGGGCGCTGGGTGCCCCGAATGCAGTCGCGGTGCTGGAGGCGGCGCAGGAGCTGCTGAGGAACCGACCGGTCTCCCGGGGCCACGTGGTGACCGCTCCGCCGGGCGCCCCCGGTCCGGTGGCCGCCCTGCACATCGTGAGAGGGGTGCCCAGCCCGGATCCGGCCGGCCTGGTCACCCCTCGCACCCGCCTCGGTCTCGCCGGGGAGCCTCCGTCGGAAGCGGAGCCGCAGGCCGAGGTGCCCTTGGGGGGCCTGTCGGAGGCGGCCGACTCGCTGCGGGAGCTCCTCCTCCTGCCGCTCCGTTACCCTCGCGCCCTGAGCGCACTGGGGCTGGCAGTGCCGCGCGGGGTGCTCCTGGCGGGCCCCCCCGGCGTGGGCAAGACGCAGCTGGTGCGGGCGGTGGTCCGGGAGGCGGGCGCCGAGCTGCTGGCCGTGAGCGCCCCCGCGCTGCAGGGCGCCCGGCCCGGGGAGACCGAGGAGAACGTGCGGCGGCTCTTCCAGCGCGCCCGCGAGCTGGCCAGCCGCAGGCCCACCATTCTCTTCCTGGACGAGGTGGACGCACTGTGCCCCCGGCGGGGCGGCCCGCACCGAGCCCCGGAGAGCCGCGTGGTGGCCCAGGTGTTGACGCTGCTAGACGGCATCGGCGGAGACCGCGAGGTGGTGGTTGTGGGATCCACCAACCGGCCGGATGCGCTAGATCCAGCGCTGCGGAGGCCTGGGAGGTTTGACCGAGAGGTAAATAGGCCGGGTCGGTTACCCCGGTGCCTCGGGATACTCTACCTGTTCTGGCCTTGCCTGAAAGTCGGGGAGGCCGGAGTGGGGCTCTTTGTAATGCAGAGAACACATTCTCTCTCCATATATGATCTTTGGTCTGGAACCTGTTTTTCCCCCGAGTCAAATTATTCTGAGAACCAAGGTGGCCAATAGGGATTAGTTTTATTCAGTTCCTAAAGATGTAATGTTAATTTTTAAGGGACTAGGTCCGCTACAGGCTTATTAAACTCTTACGGATTTGGAATGAGAGTCTAGAAGGATAGCCTCAAGAAATAACTATGTTGACATAAAAAGGGAGAAGGCAGGGAAGAACCAAATCAGAGCAGACGTGAACTCTTCTGGATTTATTCATTCCTTGTCAGGATACCAGCGTCCTGTCCCACAATTGCTCCCTGAGTTGCCAGAAAGGTTGAGTATTCAAAGCTGTCCTATTTTATAAGCTTCAGTCCTAAATTGATTCTTGATTTCTATTAAATTGTGTGAATAGTGGTTAATTTAAGTGATGTTTGAACTTTGTGGTAGGATCTAAAGAGAGATGATAGTTGCACACATTGAGCTTAATCTCTTTAGAACTTGAATGGATTTCTTCCTTGCACCGTCTTAATACCTGTTTCCTGAATAAGCTCCATAAGGGCAGGGACCTAGATTATCTGGTTTGCTGTCGGATCCATGGCTCCCTTGGTAGGTTCTCAAAAATAACAAATAAAAACCTATTAAAAACATATAATTTTCACTGCACAACTTTCTAGCCAGTGATGCTCCTCTGGAAAATTAGGATTTTCATATATCCAGAATCTAAGCCATGCTTAAGAGTGCTTAGTAATAGTTCTGAGTTTGTTCACTAAATTATTATACATGTTTGTGAGGGTAAAAAATATTTTAAACCATAAACTTTAATATTTCTTTTTTTGCTTTCTGTATAGGTTATCATTGGGACTCCCACGCTTAAACAAAGAAAGGAGATTCTACAAGTGATTACCTCGAAGATGCCCGTCTCCAGTCAAGTCAATCTGAGCCTCCTCGCAGAAATGACAGTGGGCTATGTTGGCGCAGACCTGACTGCACTCTGTAGGGAGGCTGCCATGCATGCTCTGCTTCATAATGAGAAGGTAGAAATAGTGATTTATCACCATCTACATTAATCTTTTTATTAATGTAAGAGATTAATATGGGGATAAAAAAAGTAGTAAGTACATTTTCTTGGAACTTTTGATATCTTCCACAGCTGTTTCTTACAATACAGTCAGCCCTCTGTATCTGCTGATGGTTCTGATATCAGGGCCGACTAAGGGACTTGAGTATCCTCAGATTTTGATCCTGTAATCGATCCCCCGTGGATACCAAGGGGCTACTGTATATTTTTACATCTCAACTCCATATAGATAGCAAATGACTGAAAGTGAAGATGGATGGCTGAGTCCTCCAGGTCTACCCAGGCCATTTTCCCCCACTCCCCTAGTAACTCCCCAGTGCTGAAGCCCAGAGCAGTCAGGAAAAAGTGTGGCCCCAGAAGAATCAAACATTTCTTTTTCATTTCGAATTTTGTTTGTTTTTGAAGAACTTTTAGACTTAGAGAAAAGTTGCAAAAGTAATATAAAGAATTTCTATGTATCCTTCACCCAGATTCTTCGAATGTAACATTTTACCACATTTGCTTTATCATTCTCTCTTCATGTGTGTGTCTTTATATATGTGTGTGTGTTTTCTGAAACATTTGAGAATGTACTGCAGCCGTGATGCCCCTTTAGCCTTGAAAACTTGAGTGTATATTTCCTAAAAACAAGGACTGTAACCACAGTGCAGTTATCAAGATGAGGAAATTAACACTGACATGGTACTTCTACCTAATCTATATAGATCTTATCCAAATCTCACCATTTGCCTCACTAATTTCCTTTATAGCAAAAATTTAAAAAGAAAAAAAAATTATTTTCTAATGCAGGATTATATATTGCATTTAGTTGTCATGATTTCTTAATCTTCTTTAATCCAGAACCTTTCTTCAGTCTTTCTGTTACGACTTTAAATTTCTAAGGGTACAGGTCAGTTATTCTGTAGAATATTCCTCATTTGGGGTTTGACTGATGATTCCTCATGATTTGATTCAGGTTTTGTGTTTTTGGCAGGAATATCACATAAATGATACTGTGTTCTTCTCATTGCATCTCTTAGGTAGCAAATGATGTCTCTTCATCCTCTTACTAGTGAAGTTAACTTTGATTTCTTAGATAAGGTGGTATCTCTGAGTTTTCTCCATTGTCAAGATACTGTTTTTCTCTTTGTAGTTAATGAATATCTTGTAGGGAAAATAACCTTTTCCGACTCAGGAGAAGATTGAGTGCCTGGAATTTTATTAAAATTTGTCTTTAACAGTCTAATCTTTAATTCATGTCTACCTTTCTTAAAAATGTTTAGGATATTTGCTTAAGTATTATAGTTTTCAACACTATGGATTGGAAAATTTGTTCACTTTTTATGTTATAAGTAATCTTGAATCCCTGAACTCCTTCAGAAAAAAATCAATGTCAGCATGCTGAGGATTCTGGGACAAAGTTTTTAATCTCTATTGTAACATTAAAATTGTCCTTTGCTCTTGTAAAATTTTTTTCTTCTCTGAGGAAGATTACAGATGAGCTAACATCTGTTGCCCTGAGCTAACATCTGTGTTAGTCTTCTTCCACTTTGTATGTGGGTTGCTGCCACAGCATGGCTTACAAGTGGTGTAGATCTACACCTGGGATCTGAACCTGTGAATCTGGGCTACTGAAGCGGAGCATGCCAAACTTAACCACTATGCCATGGTGCTGGCCCCAGATCGTATAATTTTTAAGACTCAATTTTGAGTTTATTTAAACTATAGAAGGCTGATGTATCATCCTAAATTTTGAAAATGTTTTTACCTGCATAATTTCTGTTCTTCTTCATTTCCTTTTCTTTATTTTTGCTCTTACAATGAAGGTGGGGAAGGAATTGTGTGAACTTGTAATTCCTCATCTTCTGGGTTTAGAACCAAAACTGCTTCAAAGTCCCGTATATAAAGGTGTAAGAATATATGCCTTTTGAGGGGAGGATGAGCATACAGGGGATGGGAAAGGAGATTTACACTTAGGATTCCCTCTGCTTTGAAGTTCCAGGTTTGACCTTAAGCACCTTGGCTTAGGTGGACCAGCCAGCTGCCGTCTCCTAGGGTGGAGCCCACTGCTGCTCCAGGAGGGGCCTGCCCAGGCGTAGTCACCACAGGTGATGGCTGAGTTCATAAACAACCAGGGGCAGTGGAAGGAAGAAAGGCAAAAAGGAAGAAGGGACAGTGGCATCTGGGAAGGTACTGGTTCCGTCCTTTTCTTCTTTACCCTGCCAGGCAGCTGAGGGGGCAGCTGCTGCCTCTGTCTGTGCCATGGCAGACAAGGGACATAGTAAAATTCATTCAGCTTTTTGTGACGTATTCCCATTAAGGGATTAGAAATATAGTTTGACACATACACATATACACACAGAAAGGAAAGAATTTTATCTGTCTGAAAGGATTATGAGAATCAAGTGAAATAATGTACATCCAAGTGATCTTGAAGTATAAATGAGGTCTTCCAATGTTAGTTAGTTACTAAAAATTAATTAATTAGTATTCAGGTACCTAACATCTACTACTGCTAGCTAGTAAGGAAAAAAGCTATTTAAAAAATTATTTAATAGTGTTCTTTGTGAGAAATTATACAAGATAAAAAATTATAAAGAAAGTAAAGGGTCCGGCCGTGTGGCTGAGTGCTTAAGTTTGTGCACTCCACTTTGGCAGCCCTGGGTTCACTGGTTCAGATCCTGGGAGTGGACCTACATACTGCTCTTCCAGCCATGCTGTAGTGGCATCCCACATAGAAGAACTAGAATGACCCACACCTAGGATATACAACTATGTACTGGGGCTTTAGGGAGGAAAAAAATACAAGAGAAAGATTGGCAACAGGTGTTAGCTCAGGGCCACTCTTTGTCACCAAAAAGCATAAAAAAAAAAAGAGTAAAATTTGCCTGAAATCTCACCTCCCAGAGATTATTATGATTAACATTCTTTTGTTACACTGTTCAGAATAGCTTTATACCTATGTATTCACTCGTATAATCTTACATATATGGGATAAAATAGTTTGTTATTGAAAATGGGAATTTTGGGACAACTGAATGTTCAGAATTTGATATCAGAAGGCAAATACTTAAATATAATACAGATACTACAAATAGAAATATAGGGAGTCTTTAACTGTAACAGAAGATATGCTTCACTAGAATGATAAAGGAAATTGCAAGAAGAGTTCTCCAAAATATAATTTTAGGGTGAAGACAACCTTTCTAAGCATAACATAAAACCTAATAGCCAAAAAGGAAATAATTTACTAATTTGACCGTTTTGGAATGACAAAAAAATATGATAAGCAAAGATAAGACATAAGAAAGACTGGGAAAAATACTTTTAGCTATGACAAAAAGACCAGTTTCTTTGATATACTTTGATATAGAAAGAGCTCTCACAAATCAGTTAGACCAACAATCCAAGAAAATGGGTGGTAAGATATGAACAGGTGGTTCACAGTAAAAGGATTATGAATGGCCAGTAAACATGAAGAATCTTCAACTTTACTTTCTTTAAAAATTAGTCTCTTTCAGTTCTTTTTCTTGTTTAAATTCTTTGTCTTGAAATAATTAAAACTTCAGGGAGGAGTCGCGAGATAGAGAACTCCCTCTAAATCCTTTATCCAAATTCACCAATTTTTAACATTTTGCCAAATTAGCTTTATCAGTCTGTCTGTCTTTCTCTCTCTCTCTTTATATGTATACATATTACTTATTTTTTCTGAATTGAGAATGTATTGCATACATCATAACCTGTTGTCCCTTAATGGTTTAACATCTGTTTCCTAAGAACACACTATGTTCCCATACTGACCATAGTATGGTTGTGTATAATCATTATATTCAAGAAATTTAACATTGATACAAAATGTTGACAGATCTACAGTCCATGTTCTGATTTTTGGAATTGTCTCAATCTTTTTAACATTTTTTTCCTCCAGTACAAGAGCTAGTCCAGGATAATGTATTGCACTTAGTTTTTTAGTTTCTTTAATCTTGAATGCTTTCATAGCTTTTTTGTGTGTGAGACATTTGATGTTGACATTTTTTAATAGATTGTCTCTCAGTTTGGGTTTGTCTAATGTTTCTTCATAGCCAGATTCAGGTTATGCATGCCTGTTGGGAATACTACATGAGTGACAGTGTGTCCCTCTTAGGGTTTCACAGGTGGAGGCACAAGATGTCCTCCTGCCCCTCATTGGTGATGCCTCTAATCGGTGACTGATGTGATCAACCAGTCAAGGATTTGTCCAGTTTACCCACTGGATAGCTGCTGTTTTTCTCTTTGCAACTAATAAGAAATCTGTGAGGAGACCCTTTGAGATCATGCAAATATCCTTTTGTTTTTAATAACAAAAGACTGGAAACAACCTAATGTTTAACGGAAGGATGTGGTTAAATTATGTACACTCATACAATAGTGTCTTATGCATTTATCAAAAAGAGTGACGTAGAACTGTATTAGTTGACATGAAAAGATTTGTAAGATAAGTGAAAAGTACAAATTAATATGTAGAGTATGGTCCCATCTGTGTATCTTTTTGAAAGTATATACATATGCTTATTGTCATAAAACGTATGGGAAGAATACACAGGAGACTGCTGACATCCTCTGGGGTTGAATATTAGCGGGAGTTGGGTGGGAGAGGCATTTAATTTTGTGTACTATGTATATAATTTCTTTCTAATGATAACAAAATTTACAAATTCAAAAGAAGATTAAAAAAAATTAGGCCCACCTAATTTTTGGGTTGATTTTTCTTTTTTGGGTGTATTCTTCAGAACCAGGACAATCCGATGATTGATGGAAGAGACTTTTTTGAAGCTTTTAAAAAGATTCAACCCTCATCATTTCGCAGTGTCGTTGGACTGATGGACATAAAGCCTGTTGGCTGGGAGCAGATTGGTGGCCTTGAAGATGTAAAACTGAAGTTAAAACAGGTAAAATAGAGAGTGCTTAAGCCAGTAGAATATTAGACTTTAAGGATAGTGCACATATGAAGAAAACAACCTACGCTGACACTGTTCTTGCTGCTGTCACCAATGTGATCCTGATATCTAAATCCAGTGGTCACTGTTCAGTCCTTGTTTAACTGGACTTCTGTAGGCACCAAATACCATTTTTTGTTTTTTCCAACCTCACCCTCTTTTTGTTTGTTTTTTTGCTTTAAAGAACTTATAATCTAGAACAAGGGTTAGCAAACTTTCTCTGTAGCGGGCCAGATAGTAAATATTTTAGGCTTTGTGGGTCATGCGGTCTCTGTTGCAGCCACTCAACCCTGCCATCATAGCGCAAAAGCAGTGTAGACAATACATAATGAGTATTGTGTTCTGATGGAACTGTGTTTATGGACACTGAAATCATTTAATTTTCACAGTTTTCACATATCACAAAGTAGTAGTCTTTCTTTTTTAAGCATTTAAAAGTGTAAAAACTATTCTTAGTTCATGGGCCTGAGTTTGCCCTGGGACTGGTAAAAGCACAAAATTAGAATAAACAGTCTCTGTGGCCTGGATGGCTACTTGATCCTGGTTCTCATGGCGGGTGTTGAGAGACACTACCCCCCAGATCCTCTTACCTGCACTGCAGTTTCAGAAATTGATTTTGCCAACTTACCTTTGGGTGATCTAATAACACACACAAAAGACTGTGGTTTATAAGTGTTGATTATAATTTATTTGTCTTAATTAGGAGCTATATCTACATTGAACCCTGAAATCCTTGTGTCCATGGATAAGCACATTTATAATGTGCCCTAACTTTTTACATGCATTGTCTCATTTAATCTCACGAAATACATGAGAGAGATTAGCCACACCTTCCCATTGGAAACACTCTTTAGCTGTGAGATGTTAAGCTTTCCTGCCTTTCTGAACACTCCTTTCCTGTGCCTTCACTGTTGGTGCTCCAAGCTCCTGGGAGTCCTCTTTTGCATTCTCTGAGTAAGTCCATGATCCCCTCAATGTCCAAAGCTTCAACTGTCCCCTAAAAACTGTTAACTTAAAAATCTTTATATCCAGTGCAGATAGTTCTTTTGATCTTCAGAACTACTTAGCTGCCTGTCTACTGGATAACTCCCAGGGATCTCAAACTCAGCATGTCCAGAGTTCAGCTAACCAACTCCACGTCTATACCTGGACTCCCTCCTTCAGTGAATACAGCCAGCCACCCCATCCCCTAAGTCGGAAACCTGTCTTCTCAACGCATGGATCATGTCATACATGCATGCACCTTCCCTCTGGATTTAGAACTTAGTCCTTGTGTAAAACATAATTACATTTTATGTTTCAAATCCATCCCTTCGACACCATCTCTACTGCCTGTGACACATCCAGCCATATTACTTCTGTAGTCTGAATCATTGGAAAAGACTTCTAACTAATCTCCCTTCCTCTAGTTTGACTTCCTTCCAGTCCATTCTACATACTGCTTCCTCCATATTGACTCAAACTTTGAAGGCCCATTGTGACCTGACTCCTTCCTCCACTTCATTCCTTGCCCCATTGTTTTCTGTTTCTGTTTCCTGTTAGGGGATGAATTAGACGGTTTCATATCTCTCTGTTTGTATTGTTCCTTCTCTGTGGAATGCCCTTCTCTGGCCTGGTTGTTAGTTTGCAAGCCTTCTCTCCAACTAAAATATGAGTTCCTTAGGGACAGGGGTCTTGTCTTATCCCCCTTTTGTAGAGAGGCAGTGTATCAGTAGTCAGGACACTGCCTGGGGTCAGTCTTTGTTCTGCCACCTCCCCAACAACATGACCCAGTGGAAGTTACTTAACTTTTCCAAGCCCGAATTTCTGCATCTGTTAAATTATGATAGTAACAAAACCATCTATCTCAGAGGTAGTGAGGATTTATTTACCATTCAGCTATCATTTATTGAGCGCATATTTTGTGACGCTGTCATTCTAGGTGCTGGGGATTTAGGGGTGATCTTTGCTTACATTCTAGCAGGAGCAGAATGACAGACCCAACATGGGAACGTAATAGTTTCAGATAGCGAATGAATAAGTGCTCCAAAAGCAACAGATGGGGAGTCAGTGCTGATGGCCTAGTGGTTAAAGTTCAGTGCTCCAGGTTCGGTTCCTGGTTGTGAAACCACACCCCTCGTCTGTCAGTGGCCATGCTTTGGTGGCGGCTCACATAGAAGAACTGGAAGGACTTACAATTAGAATATACATCTATGTACTGGGGCTTTGGGGAGGGGGAAGAAAAATAAAAGATGGCTAGTAGCTTAGACTGACTAGGAGGAGGGTCTGCTTTAACTACACTGGTTAAGGAAGACCTCCCAAAGGAAATGACATTTGAGACCTGAATGATGAGGGATAGTCACACAAAGATCTTGAGGGAGTGCTCAGGCAGAGAGAGAAGAGCAGGTAAAGGCCCTGAGGGGAATGAACTGGGGTATTGGGGTGACGGTCAGGTTACATGAGGCCTGTAAGCAGTGGTGGGAAAGGAGTCTGGGTTTGGACTGTATTCTAATTCTGATGGGAGGTCACTGAAGCAGGAAGTGATGTGACCTGACTTAGGTTATAAGATCGCTGGCTACTGTGTGGAGGATATACTGCATTTCCAGCTCATAACAGGTACCTGAGAACTGTTGAATGAACAAATGAATTGACTGAATTATTTAATGTTTGATTGTTGTACTAAAACAGCTGTCTCTTTTTGTGTACTCGTAGAGCATTGAATGGCCTCTGAAGTTCCCTCAGGAATTTGTTAGGATGGGCCTGACACAACCGAAGGGAGTTCTCCTGTATGGTCCCCCTGGATGTGCTAAAACCACCCTGGTGAGGGCCCTGGCCACCAGCTGCCGGTGCTCTTTTGTTTCCGTGAGTGGAGCTGATCTCTTTTCACCTTTTGTTGGAGATTCAGAAAAAGTCTTGTCTCAGGTTTGTTTGTTTTTTTTCCCTCATGTAGTTAGGTTTACTTTTGAGTTTTCATTTCATGCCTTAAGGGTAAACCTTGTTTTTAAAAATAGTAACTTTTTTTTCTATTAGAAAAGTTATACATATTTATTTATAGAAAATATAGAAAAGTGTAAATAAGAAATCCTCTATAATATCTCTACCTACTATTCATATTTTGGTGAATTTCCTTGGTCTTTCTGTTTCCTTGGGCAGGAGATATATGTACATATATATATTGTCTAAAGATATATTTATCTTTATTGTGATTTTTTTAACTTAACATTATCACTTTTAAAATTCCATAATATTAAATATTCTTTAAAAATATAATTTTTAACCCCTACGTAATACTCTGTGGTTCCTTGTTTATTCATTCCCTAATTCTTAGACATTTAGAATCTTTCTCTTCTGTTTACATTTTTAAAATTATAAATAGTAATGCAGAAAACATAACAGTCACATGAATAAGGCATAATGTGTGGCTTTTTAATATTTTTATTTTCCTAACAAAAGGTATTTCGACAAGCAAGAGCAAATACTCCAGCAATTGTGTTTTTGGATGAAATTGATTCAATCTTGGGCTCTCGATCAATCAGCAAAACAGGCTGTAATGTTCAAGAACGTGTTCTTTCTGTTCTCCTGAACGAATTAGATGGTATTGGGCTGAAGACTATAGAGAGAAGAGGAGGTCCATCAGATCAACAGGGTAAATACAAGGAGCTGAAAAAAAATGAAGAGGTATTTATTAGCCAGAATGCACCCCAAATCCAGGCCAACATTAAATAGAATGCATCTGCCGTAGGTTTTCCTCTGCTGGATTCATCTCATAGAAAGAATTATATAATTTCAATTTGACTCTGTTAGAATTTTTACAGAGCTGGTAAAAGTTGTAATTTAGTTGGGAAAGGTGAGGTTAATTTTATAATAAATTATATTAGACATATATGAATGTGAATTTTATTTTTCCTAAGTTTTAGAAACGTAACTTTACATATTGCTAATGGGGAAGGGAGTTTCTTCTTATTTCTATATCCTGAAAAACCGGTGTTCATCCCTTTCTAAAACTTTTTATGTGGAACAAAACAGACAATTATTTCCAATAATCTTAGTGATTGACAACTTCCAGTTTTCTTGAGGACTGGGTTTCCTCGGTTTTAGTGAAGTTAAAATGACCTTTGGAAGTCCCCTTCCTTCTGAGTCTTCTCCAGATAGAGTTTGGTATCCTTAAATAATCCCTGACAGTAATTTTTCTTTTATTCTTTTCTTGTTCTTACTTGTTTCCCGTTTTTAAAATTGTTCCATGGAAGGAGAGTCTTAGAGCTCCTTAAGAACACATGCCACTAGAATTCGAAGAGACCCAGGAGGTTTTTCTAATCCAATCTCAGAATACAGGAATTCCTTCCACAGCATCTGAGAGGTGTTGCCCAGCCTCTGCTGGAATTCTTGCAGACACAGGGAACTCTCTGCTTTGAGAGATCGTGCTGCTGAAGGACTGCTTTGATTACTCAGTTCCACAAACAATTTTGAATGCTGAGCGTGTGTAAGGCACTACCCTGGCTGCTTTTAGATATTTCTTTTCTTCATCAAGGATTTACAAACCTGCAGCTTATGTTAATTGTCATATTTCTGTCTCTGGAAAGAAAAATAAAAGTAAAGTAAAGCTCCCTCTTAAGGACAGGAGAGCCAGGACTTTACAGCCATACATCTCCACGTGTCAGTCATATGCTTCTGTCTTTGCAAGTTGTCCATTTAAGTTGTAGTCATTTACTGGGACTCAGGTGCATTCAGATCACCAGGTCGATGTTCTCCTCTGGGATGTAAGGCTTTTCATCGGTTCTCATATGGAGAGGTGTCCCTCAGGATTCGTCACTCCATTCACCATGTGCACAAAGTAGCTCTTTGATTAATATCTGTATCTGGGGTACCTTGATATTGAGAAGGTGGTTTGG
Organism: Equus quagga; assembly: GCF_021613505.1. Lineage (NCBI taxonomy): Eukaryota > Metazoa > Chordata > Mammalia > Perissodactyla > Equidae > Equus > Equus quagga. Next base: position 41,971,910 of record NC_060268.1, read on the forward strand.
ATAGGAGGTGTAAGCATTCTGGCCCCAAGAAAAAGATATCCCTATTTAAAAGCAAATGGACCTGGGGCTGGCCCGGTGGTGCAGTGGTTAAGTGTGCACATTCCACTTCGGTGGCCCGGGTCGCCGATTTGGATCCTGGGTTTGGACATGGCACTGCTTGGCAAGCCATGCTGTGGTAGGCATCCCACGTATAAAGTAGAGGAAGATGGGCACGGATGTTAGCTCAGGGCCAGTGTTCCTCAGCAAAAAGAGGAGGATTGATGGCAGGTGTTCGCTCAAGGCTAATCTTCCTCAAAAGAAAAAAAAACAAATGGACCTTCTGATTTGTAATTTAAAAAAATACCTTTAGTAATTAACAATGTATTGACATGACTTTGTGTTGTGTGTTTTCCCTCAGTCAGAGTTTCAAGAAGTTTTTAATCGAAACGTCATGATTGTCGCAGCAACAAATAGACCTGACGTGTTAGACGATGCCTTGTTACGGCCCGGAAGATTAGACAAGATTATTTATATTCCACCTCCAGATGAAAAGGTAATCATTGTACACATATACTCTGCGCGCGCATTCTTAACAACACAGCAATGTCTGAACTCTGAGGAGCCTGGCAGCATTGAATCCCACACTCCATGTGGGTGTCCATGGTGTGTGTCTTACACCGGGTTCTGCATTCTTCCTTGCCTGGTAGCCCTTCCTAAATCATCCTTCTGATGTGCTTTTCCTGGGTACTCAGGCCCTTTTTTCAGAGAAACATATGCCTAAAAGTAAGGTAGTTATTTCAGTGTTGTGGCAGATGCAAAATACTGAGTTTTTTGAGTCTACTCTACATTACTTTGCAGCTAGAGGGGAGGAATCCTAAAGTGTTAAAAGGGTTTTGGAGATTATCTGCGTCAGCATCCTTATTTTACAGTGGAGAAATCTGATATTACAGAGATTTCAAAATGTATCCATAGCCAAAGTATCAGTAAATCCTTTGCTCTTAACATCCAGACCCTCTGGCAGGGAGTGTGAAAGACACAGAGAACGAATTTTTTCCTTTCTTGGGCTTTTATCAAGTTTCAAAAGGATGAAAAAAATTTTTTTAATGTCTATTATATTTTTAAATTGTGTCTGATAATTCATATATTTGCTTTTAAACCAGTCTGATGGCACTGTTTGTACCCAAAAGGGAGATTCATCATGTTTCTTAAAGAGATATATCTACGGTTGGCTATTTTAAAAATTGATTATAAAAATATGAAAAGTTTAGGGGTTGGCCCCGTGGCTGAGTGCTTAAGTTCGCGCGCTCCGCTGCAGGCGGCCCAGTGTTTCGTTGGTTCGAATCCTGGGCGCGGACATGGCACTGCTCATCAGACCACGCTGAGGCAGTGTCTCACATGCCACAACTAGAAGGACCCACAACGAAGAATATACAACTATGTACCCGGGGGCTTTGGGGAGAAAAAGGAAAAAATAAAATCTTTAAAAAAAAAAAAAAAATATGCAAAGTTTATCATGATGTCATTATTTTTACTGTTGTCATATGAGCCATTGATGAGTTACTCTTTCTTACCTCTTCAGAAATGATTCTTATATGTACTTTCCCTAATTTGGTAGGAAATTCCAACTTGAAGTGTTTTAATAGCGCATTGTGTCAAACATAAATGTTATAAGGTTATAAGCATATTTTTAAAAATTTTGTTCCAGGGCAGGCTTTCTATTTTAAAAGTCTGTACAAGAAACATGCCACTGGAGCTTGATGTTTCTTTAGAAAACCTAGCAGCAGAAACCTGTTTTTTCTCTGGAGCTGATCTTGGAAACCTCTGCAGAGAAGTAAGTTAATTAGTGAAGAAACCTATGGTTGAAAACATTTCTTCATTTATTCAAATCTTCATTGACTGGGTGGTATTTACTGAAAGGCTTCCGTGTGGCAGGCACCGTGTGAGCTGAAACAGATGTGGCCCCTTCTCTCCCTTCCCTTACAGAGCTTACCCGCTGATGGTGGGGTGGGGGTGCAGACAGGCAAATCGTAGTGCTGAATTGGCAACTGAAAATATGTCGTGAGTCAGGGAAGTTTAGGGTGCTGTGGGAGCACCCAGGAAGGACACCAACCCAGACGTGGGGGTGTCAGAGAAGGCTTTCTGAGAGTGGACCTGTGTGAACTGAAATTGGAAGGATGATTAGGGTGTTAGCCAGGTTAAGGGAGGGAAGGGCAGTGTTTGGAGCAGAGGGATTGCAGGGAAGAAATGACGTGAATTATTGAAGAGGTGGATCATCGCCAGATCACATAGGTCCTCGGAAGCCACTGTAAGGCACTTAGACTTTATTTTGAGGGCAAAAGAAGCCATTGTAGGTTTTTCTCTTTTCATAAACTTTCATTAAATAAACAGAAAGTGAACACACTTGTAGAACCACCACTCAGGTCAAGAAAGGACGTTATCAACACCCCAGAAGCTTCCCTTGGGCCTTGCTACTCTCTGTCCCAAGAGGGAGCCACTCCCCTGACTGCCAGCCCTGGAGATGAGTTTTGCCTGCTGTTGCACTTCCTATAAAGGGAACCATCTGGTATACTCTTCTGTCTGCTTCTTTAACTCAAGGCTATGTTTGTGAAATTCATCCATGGTTTTGTGTGTAGCAGTAGTTTGTTCATTTGATCACTTTGCAATATTCTAGAATATGAATATACTACGTTTATATATCTTATTTTTGAACATTCTGGTTACTACTTTTTTGCTATTAGGAATTATGCTTCTGGGAACAATTTTGTACATGTCTATTGGTATACATGTGTATGTATGTGTGTTTCATATACTATATCCCTACAAAGAGAATTGCTGGGTCATAGAGTTTGTGTTTGATCTGTTCCTTTGTGATCAGTGTTGTGCTGTTTAAAAACTTGTGCTCTGGGACCAGCCCAGTGGCAAAGTGGGTTTGCATGCTCTGCTTTGGCGGCCCGGGATTCATGGGTTTGGATCCCAGGTGCAGACCTATGCACTCCTTGTCAAGCCATACTGTGGTGGCATTCCACATACAAAATGGAGGAAGATTGGTGCAGCTGTTAGCTCAGGGACAATCTTCCTCACCAAAAAAAATAAAATAAATTAATTAAAAAAATAAATGAAAACTCCTGGGGCCAGCCCAGTGGTGTAGCGGTTAAATTTGTGTGCATCGCTTCAGTGGCCCAGGGTTCACGAGTTTGGATCCCAGCGTGGGCCTATGCACTGCTTATCAAGCCGTGCTGTGGCAGGCATCCTACATATAAAGTAGAGGAAGATGGGCTCAGATGTTAGGTCAGGGCCAATCTTCCTCAGCAAAAAGAGGAGGATTGGCTATGGATATTAGCTCAGGGCTAATCTTCCTGAAAAATGAAAAAAAACCGTGCTCTGAGGTCAGGAGGATAGTCTCTCATCTTTAAAAAATGTATATATATGGGCTCATAATGTATATATTATTCTGTAACTTGCTTTTTCTTTTTTCCCATTTAAGGCTAGAATTTAATGTAGAAGAAAAGATGGTTTACCAAGAGGACTTTTTAGTGTCATGAATATTGGAATTCTCTGAAGTGGGACTGAGATTTTTGCATTCGTATTTTAAATTATTCCCATATATTGTAAAACAAAAATGAAGCCAATTAATTACTTCCTGTTGTGTGTCTCTTATAGGCTGCCTTGCTGGCTCTGCAAGAAAATGGACTAGAAGCAACCACAGTGAAACAAGAACACTTTCTAACATCACTTAAGACTGTAAAACCATCCTTAAGTCACAAAGATTTGACTTCATATAAAAACTTATTTCAGAAACAAGAATTTTCTAACTTAGAGGATATTTAAAAATTATTTTACATACCTACTCAAGGATTAATTGAAATGTGAGCTTGTGCTATAGTTTGCAACTTCACACTTTAGAGTTTGTGTGTGTGTTATTTCCTGTAAATAAAAAAACTTGTGCCTGATAAGCTAGGATTTATCTTATTTCCAAAAGGTATATTAAAATACCATAATTTAGGAAGAAAGCATATGTATGTGTGTTGATTTTGTACTGGGGGTGGTGGTGGTTGGTTGTTTTGATTGATTGCGTTTTTTAACTTTATTTTGAAATAATTTTATACTTATAGAAAAGTTGCAAGAACAGTACAAAGATTTCATATATTCTTATCCCAGATTCACCAATTTTTACATTTGGCCGAATTTGCTTTCACTCTTTCTCTCTCCCCCAACACACGGGCAGTATTTTTCTGAACTATTTAAGAATAGATTTTATACACCATACCCCTATTTCCCCTTAATACTTCAGTGTACATTTCTTACAAATAAGGTTATTTTCTTATATGACCACAGTACAGTTATCAAATTCAGGAAATTTAACATTGATACAATATTTTAATCTGTCGTCCAGTGAATTTAATCCATTGTCCCAATAGTAATTTTTTTCCCATTACAGTATCCAGTCTAGGATCATACATTCTGTTTAGTTCTTTTGTCTCTTTAGCTTCTTTTAATCTGAAACATTTCCCCAGTCTTTCTTTTTTTTTATTTATTTTTTTTAAATTTTTTTTTAAAGATTTTATTTTTTCCTTTTTCTCCCCAAAGCCCCCCGGTACATAGTTGTATATTCTTCGTTGTGGGTCCTTCTAGTTGTGGCATGTGGGACGCTGCCTCAGCGTGGTTTGATGAGCAGTGCCATGTCCGCGCCCAGGATTCGAACCAACGAAACACTGGGCCGCCTGCAGCGGAGCGCGCGAACTTAACCACTCGGCCACGGGGCCAGCCCCTCCCCAGTCTTTCTTGACCATGACATTTTTGAAGAGTACACACTTAGTATTTTATAGAACAACTGGTTCCTGATTTGTGTTTGTCTGATGTCACAACATGACAGATTCAGGTTATGTATCACCAGTGGAGTGCTACAGAAGGGGTGTCATGTCCTCAGCGCAGCTGGAGGCATGTGACATCTGCACATTATTGGTGATACTAACTTTGATCACTTGTTTACGGTACTGTCCAGTTTCTCCACTGTATAGCTACTATTTTTCCTTTTGTAATTATAAGTGTTTTTTAAGGACATAGATTATATATACATTTTTATTTTCCTTTATTACAAAAGTAATTAGAATTAAAAAGTAATTGGTAAAAGTAATTAGAATGCTGGAAAGTACAGATAAACATGAAGAAAACACTTGGGTATTTAACTTTCCAGTACCTTTGCATGTATAGATAATTTTTCAAAACCCAAAAAACGTAGTACTTGTACCTCCTATTTTTCTCACCTAACAATATCTAGTGAGCATCTTACTGAACCATCACTCAAGGTGCCATCCTAGGTGCTGGAGTGTAGTAGAGACAGACATGGCACTGATAGGGCCACTGGGAGCATGGACTTCAGATCATTCAGGGAATTCAGCACAGCAAGGAGATGCACTTCAACAGATGGACGGGGTGTGATCACAGCACAGTTTCTGAAATACAGGAAGTCATCAGTGTTAGGCCTTTGTTGGAAAGTTTGCTATTTCTGACTGGAGCCAGGACTAGTGAGTAAGCAAAACCTCACTATTTGGGAATAATTAAGGAAAAGACGTGTCTTGTTTACAAGTACAAAGTATAATGCAGTTAAAATTATTCTTACTGACTCCTCGCTTTTGAGGAGTAGGGAAAATACCTAGAAACTTTATAAGAACTCTGACAATTTTCATTCATGTTCTCTATCCGTTATTGATTTTACGTGACAAGGAAGCTGTGAAGCCTTTGCCATCCCAAGACCTGTCTGGCCTGAACTCAATAATTCATACTCTAGCTGTGGGCCCCTTGTTTTTTTGTAGAAAAAGTTTCTTGTGGTTAGGCTGGAAATTTAGGACCCATTCTTTAGTTTGAGGCTGAGTTTTGATTTCAAAATGTCTTTTTAAATTGCAACTATAACTTCTCGACAGAACTTTAGAAGCCTGAGGACAAAATTCATGTGTCTTCTCTCATCGAAATAATAAATGATGAAGGCAGATCAAGGTTTTCTTTGACTCAGTTGTAATGTTTTAAGGATGGCTCTGGGCAACTTCCAAAAGCTGTGTTCTTAATCAGCGAGAAAATTAAAACATTTCAGCTTCTAAGCACCTGGGCAGTGTGAACAGTTTTCCCTACACTGAGCTCAAGCTCCTTTCTGAGCCACATTAACAGCCTTAAACCATATGGACCTTCCAAAATTTAACAAATCCAGGATTTGCTAAACCTGATAACTAGGTGGCCACTGAAGGATGGGCAGAAAGAATTTTCAACAAAAAATATTTCATAAAAGAATATGCTATTTTCATTATAAAACCTGAGCTGGGCCAATTAAAATCTAAATTTAAATTCCTGGAGTAGAAACCAAGCAGCCATGGCTCCATGCTCCTGCAAGCCTGGGTTTCGGCAGCTAGAGAAAGTTCTAGAAGTTTCTGGCAATTGGGGTGGGGCAGGGAAGCTCCCCTAAGGGATTATTGGCTTTGAAGCAGCCACAGAGGATGATGCTGGTGAGTGTCCTGAGTTGGTTCCTTTGGGGGCCGCCAGGGTTTGAAGAGTGGGAACTGTGCCTGCTAGTCATCCTGGGAAAGCCCAAACTACACGTGGACCTCGCGTCTCCCACAAGCTCAGTAAACCTGGGCATTAACTGAAAGACGGGAAAGTGGCTTTCTGGGTCTAATTCTTATTGCTGCAAATAGAAATACGCAGATCTTAAAGGTTATATGGGCACATCATATCTAACTGTATACTCTGTGAATTTTTTTTTTTTTTTTGAGGAAGATTAGCCCTGAGCTAACTACTGCCAATCCTCCTCTTTTTGCTAAGGAAGACTGGCCCTGAGCTAACATGCATGCCCATCTTCCTCTACGCCTGCCACAGCATGGCTTTTGCCAAGCGGTGCCATGTCCGCACGCGGGTTGGTAACCAGCGAACCTTGGGCCGCAGAGAAGCAGAACATGCTCACTTAATCGCTGCACCACGAGGCTGGCTCCTACTCTGAGTTTTTAAAACATTTTATTCTGAACATTTTCAAACATGCATAAAAATAGAATAATAAACTCCCACATACCTATCACCTAGATTGAATAATTATTTTGCTGTTTGCTTCATTTGTTTTTATTAACTGAAGTATTTGAAAGTAAATCCCAGACATCATATTTCTTCCTTAACTATCTCCATATGCAATCTCTTAAGGTTTTCTTTTCAGCATAACCATAATACCATTTATCATAGCTAACAAAATTAACAATACTCTTTAATATTATTTCATACCTGGCCTAATAAATGTCTCTTACAGTTGGTTTGTCTATTTGTACATTCAAATAAATACCCTCATCTTTTATAAATTTTCTCAGACCTCCTTAGAATGAATTATCTGTGGAGGGGTTGTTACTTGTGGGCACTAACTTGTAAGAACCCTGAAGTAAAAGACTTGTGTCATTAATCTTTTAAATTTACTGTGTCCCCACTCCCGGAAAAATGCCTAGAGTACTAGAAAACAGTACTGCATCTTGAAAAGAAATGACATTGGTCAAGTAGGGCTCTGAGTTTGAGGTCCTTACCAGGCAGGGGCTACACATTTTAATTTCTTATAAGATTTCTTCCTTCCACTCTTCCTTCCCAGAAAAATTATCTTTAATTAACAAAATGAGGGGTTTTGTTTTTAAATAACTTTCTGACAAAAGTAGCTTTAGAAATGTCTCCAGTTACCGCTCTGGGGTCACACATTAAGAACCCCTGTCATAATGAGTGGGCAGGAAGCTACATTTATGATCTGCTTCATATAAAACAAATCTTTTCAAACCATAATTACTATTTGTTGAGTGCCTACTACAGGCAAGGCAGAGTGCCACGTGCTTTACATACATTTTTTCCAATTCCCTCCTGAGCTAGGTTTGTCCCATCTGACAGATATATAAACTGAGACTCATAAAGGTGAAGTAGTTTCCTCGAAATCAGTCTGGTAGTAAAGTGTGGCAGGGGTGGGCTCTGAACTCAGGTCTGTATGAATGCAGAGCCCTTGTCTAGAATTAAATGAGGTTGAAACAGAGCTGGGTCTGGCCCTTTCCACGGAACATTAAGATGTTTCTGTTTTAACGTTAACTCATAGCTTGGACTTCAAATAGTTTAAAAATAGTTGTTTTTAAACAACTGAGCTTGCGCTCTTGTCTTAACTGCAGTAGCTAAGAGCAGGGAGCAGAAAGAATAGTGATGTCGATGCCAGACAAACCTGGGTTCTGATTACATCTCTGCCTCTTACTGGCTATGTGACTAGAGCATCTCTGAGCCTAAATAACATACCTTGCAAAAATGTGGAGAAGATTCCAGCACAGTGTCTGGCACACAGCCGCTGATTTAATGGAATTGTTGTTCTCCTTATTTCCGTGGTTTTGCAGCCGCCTGCATGCTCTGTGCAAGGCCAGGCTGCTAGCTAAGGGGCGAGTTAAAAGGGGACCTCAAGACGAAGCCAGCCGTCGGGGTCGTCTCAGAGATAGATCTTCTCTCGGAAGTCTTTCAAGCTGATTCTTTTTATTTCTTCTCCCCTAACCCCCTGACTTTTTTCAACGGGAAAAATCAGGATACCATGGGAGTTATTCTGAAAGCACTTTACAATTTAACTTCACTTATCACCATATGTGCGCTACATCACGTTTTGCAGCTTTGAACGTCATTAGATTTAATTCTCATTTACCTGCCTGCACCTGGGAGCCTCCCCTAGGACCCCTGGCTCGGCGGCTTCTTTTCCGGATCCCCTTTTAGAGGGGTTGGTTTTCACCCCTTGTTCCCAGTACCCGACCCTTGCAGGCGCCGGGGCTGGCCGGGAACCATCCGGAGCGCCCACGCCCAGCCCGGGCTCGCGCGGGGCGGCGGGTTAGAACCCAGGCGAGCGGCAGGGGGCGCCGGCGCCCGCGTTCGGCTGCACAGCGTCTGTGGACACGGAGGCCTGCAGGGGGCGCCCGGGAGCCGGCGCCGAGCGGGGAAAGCGAGTCAGGCAGGTCCCGTACGCCCCCTGCCCGCCCGCGTGACCCCAACGCCCGGGCCGGCGCTTCCGGAGCGGTTGTGGTTGGGATATAAGGCGCCGAGGCCGAGGCGCGCTCGGCTCTGAGCGTTAGCTTCGTCTGCGCGGCGCCCCGCCCGTCCCCCAGGTGAGCTGCCCGCGGGCGCAGGCGCCGGCGAGCCGGCCCGAGGCTCGGCTTTGGAGAACGCTGGATGGGTCGACGCCTCCCAGGTTGGGTCCTAGGGGCTGAAGTTTTGATCAATATCTTGGACTTTTTAATTCTAGATTTGGCATTCGACACTGAAGTCATCATGAACTTTTTCCAACTCCTGAGGAAAAAGAAGGAGGTAAGTTTCTAAAGCAGTTGAAAATCTCGACTGAAAATATTAATTTAAAAAGATGAACAGAGGGTGCAAATTTTGAAGAAAGTGTACAATGGTATATAGCAATTCTGTTATAGTTCACGTTGAAACATCGGAATATTTACTCTCCACCTGTTCTCTGTTAGCTTATTCCTTTGGTGGCGTTCATGACCGTGGCGGCGACTGGAGCTACGTCTTTTGCTCTATATTCCCTTCGAAAAACCGATGTGATGTAAGTAGGCACCATTTATAAAAACGCTTGTGGCAGTGTTAGGTTGACCTTCGGGTTAGGAAATGCATGGTATCAGTTTCCTGGTTTTTCTCCCCAGGATGAGAATGTTAAATTGTGAACTTGGAGTCAGGGCTAGAAAACATCCTGGTATCAAAAGACTCTTAAATTATGCTATGAATAAAATTAGTTTGTTTCCTGTATCTAAATATCCTTTCATCCATTGACCCTCCTCCTCTTCTCCTGCAGCGTAGTTTGATTGTTTTTCTTTTTAAGTTTTGAAATTTAAAGTTCTTAAATGGTATTTTGGGATATACATCATCAAAATTAAATCGTCATTTTAAAGAAATTTTTACATTTCAATTTGTTAGAAAGGTCTTTCCTAATTCGGTAGAGTTTATAGATTCAGTTGTCGGCAATGAACCCAATCTCAGCTCTGGATATAGGAAGGTAAAATACCACACATCCTGGAATAAGAGCAAGAAAAAGACTTGAAACTGATCTGGGCCTGGTGCAGGGCTGGAAAGGCCAGTAAAGCTCGCGTCTGACAGAGGGACCTCGTGCCCTGCAGTTCACCACCTTACAGCCTTCAAGTCCAGCCCTTCTGCTGGTGCCAGAAACCAGGGCAAGAACACTTTTGCTTGTTCTTATCCTGGCGCTTCCACCCTCGTTGCTACTCATCTTATGGGAACATTCTCCAGTGTGGCCCAATGAAGGGAATCTGACCTCCTACCTGTAGAGGTGTTGATCCTCAATGTTTGAGCCAAACAGTGAAGCTCCTTGAGCGCAGATTGATAGGAATCTTCCCTCAATTTCAGTGAATGGATGAATGCCTGGGTAGGCAGTCTGGGTCTGTCCCTGGCGTGTGTATAGACCCAAGATCAGAGTTGGTTTAAATTCGCTGACTTTGTTTAATCAGCTTTCTTTTATTTTTAGCATTGATCGAAAAAGAAATCCAGAACCTTGGGAAACTGTGGATCCTAGTGTACCTACAAAGGTATTGCTAAATTTGAAAGTGATTTACAGTTAGCTCAAGCCTTAGCACCCTTGTCAGCAAAATAGATGTAATACCTTTCACTTTTAGGGTGCTGGTGAGTGTTAGAGAGGGTGCTATGGAGTTTGAGAGATCTAGTGCAAGTCCTTGTTCCATCATTCACAGGTGATGTTAGACAATTTGCCCTGAGACTCGCAGAATGTATAAAATAGGCCCTATAATAAGGCTCTACCTCAGAATTAAGAGGATTAAAGAGGATAAAACACACAGAGCCCATTAGTACAGTGCCTCGCCCATAGTAAGCAGTCAAATATTAACTTTTATCATTATTATAATACATTATCTCATTTTTATGCTTTATTTATCTAAAGTTAATATAAGGTCTATTGTGATAAATAACAGGAGTTCCTGAAAACAGGAATGGCATTCTCTTTAAGCAAAATTAGCTAATATCTACTCATTCTTTTAAGAGTAGTGCCAAGATTTTTCACATTTTAAATATTTTGGAAGTAAGAAATATTTACTCTGTTGGAATGAATACTACTTAGGTCTGTCAGGAAAGATATATATATATATATTTTTAAGTATACTTTTTTTGGTGAGGAAGATTGGCCCTGAGCTAATATCTGTTGCCAATCTTCCTCTTTTTTTTTTCTTTTTCTCCCCAAAACCCCAGCACACAGTTGTATATCCTAGTTGTACGTCATTCTAGCTCTTTTATGTGGGATGCCACCACAGCATGGCTTGGTGAGTGATGTGCAGATCTGTGCCCAGGATCTGAACCGGCAAACCCTGGGCTGCCTAAGTGAAGTGTGCAAACCCAGCCACTCAGCCACAGGGCTGACCCCTATATGTTTTGTTTTTTTTTTAACAAAACTTTCTAATAACACAGTTTGACTTAGTGAAGGATGTTTAGGATCTTTGAAACCACCTACATCTCCTAGGTCCTGGGGTGATAGAGAACTTGTGAGGATAAATGAGAGTCTCTGTATATGAGTCCTTTGAAAGTCAAGGACTGTCCACAGCTCTCTCCCTTTCCCTTATGTATGACTTAGATCCCTTGTACCTTCACTGAGTAATTACAATGAAGAAATTTTGTCAAGAGCCTACTGTGTGCCAATCCCCATGCTAGGAGCATTATCCATCCACTCATAAGGAGCTGATGCACTTTTTTGAACTTATAGGTCATATAAAGTCTTGGGAAGTTTAAAAATTTAGAACTTGTTAAGTGAAAGTGGGGCGAATGTATAATACCCTTCTCTCTGATCCTATAACAATTAGGAACCCCAGGGCTCTTTAGAGGGATAGAGGGATAGAAACCAACCTGTGTTACTGTTTTGTGCATGTTTTAGAGATGGGAAGAGGTGATTCTTTGACTACAAATGCCGTGGTGGTGCTTTCTCCAGAGGGGAGTGTGGACAGATCCCAAAAGGGGACGAGAGGAGGAAGGACAGATCCTAGCAAAACATTTTTATTTTCCTTTTTTTTTAAAGCTTATAACAATCAACCAAGAATGGAAGCCCATTGAAGAGTTGCAGAAGGTCCGAAGGGCAACCAAATGACCAGCCCTCGCCCCTTTCTTCCCAAGAGTACTCTATGAATCTAGTGGAAACACTTCTGCACAAACTAGATTATGGATACCAGTGTGCGGAAATGCTTCTGCTACATTTTTAGGGCTTGCCTACTTTTTCGGACTCTGGATAAGGAATTTTAAAGATAGTGCAGTGATAACCACGTAGTCCAAAAATAAGTTTCTATGTTTATTTTCTTGTTGTAAGTTTGACTTTTGTGTACTGAAATTTTTATGTTTATGATGCCTGACTGTTTTCCTTGAAATGTATAAAGATTTGTAAATTAGATTGTCTGTAATAAAATACCATTTGTGCAAGATTTCTTAAAGATTAGATACATATTTAAATGGAGGAGAAAGTCTTTTTTTATGGGAGAGAAACACATTTTGAAGCACGGAGCTTCATCTTTTAAATAATATCCAGTGCAAATTTCTGTGTAAACTTTTCTTCCCAGTTTATTCATTCACCAGAAATTTATTGAGCACCAACTGTTAGCTGGGGACTGTTTTTGTGCAGATGAGATAAAGTAATGAATAAAACTGAATTCTGGAGGGAGATGAAGAAAAGATGGTAATAAGTTCAATGAGGAAAATGAAGAAGAGATGGGGTATGAGATTGCATAAGGATGGGTCCTGGAGGACGTGCTGGGATTCTGGTGGTGAATAGGAAGGTGGGGCGTGCTGAGATTGGCCCTAAAGATGCCAAGGCTGACAATGGTGCTCCTGTGAGGGTTGGGGAGGGGAGGAGTCTGGGGCGCCTCTTCTCTCTGGCCAGTGGTGACTCGGAGACTGAAGGTGCAATCAAACCCAGCATGCCTCTGGGCTTCCCTCCTTGACTGTTCTTGAAAATAGGACCAAGCAGAAAATTGCTTTTCATTAACTTTAAAAAAAAATTGAGATATAATTCACATACCATAGTATTTATCCATTTAAAGTGCACAATTCTATGGTTTTCAGTATATTCATGATGTTTTTCAACTGTCTCCACCATCTAATTCCAGAACGTTTTCATCACCCCAAAAAGAACCCTGTAACCATAGCATTCATTCTGCCATTCCTGACCCCTCTGCTTCCAGCCCCAGGCAAACACTGATGAATTTTGTCTTTATGGATTTGCCTGTTCTGGATATTTCGTATAAATGGAATCATACATTATGTGGCCTCTGTGTCTGGTTCCTTTCACTTAGCATAATGTTTTCAAGATTCATCCATGTTATGCCTTCTATCATTATGTCATTCCTTTTTATGACTAATAGTCCATTGTATGGATGGACACATTTTATTTATCCATCGGTTGGTGGACATTTGGATTCTTCCCACTTTTGGGCTATTATGGATCATGCTGTCATGAACAGCCAGGTACAAGATTTAGTGCAGCCAGATATTTTCAGTTCTCTTGGGTATATACCTAGGTTTATTAACTCTTTTAAATAAAGGTGATAGATGCTTTTTTCTTAATTTCTGTTTAAATATAATAAAAATTTAAGAGAAGGCCTAAATTCTTATCACCGTCAAGGCAATAAAAATAACTAGCTCTTGCTAGAGGCTCAGCAATTCTGAAAGGATTAAAGCAAGACTACTTCTGCCAACCTCTGCTGCTTCCTTGTGGCCTCAAGTTTCCTCAGATTGAAAATTTCTCATGTTTCATCTCAAGGAAGTACATGTACCCATTAGGAAGCACAATTTTATTTGCTTAAACTTCTAAAGTGCAATGTGATACCATTTAGGAAAATAAAACTAAACGGTCTTGTGATAGTTGGCCAATGAGGAGAGCAAACTGTAGAGTGTTTTATGAGGGGTGACCATGCCTTTCAACTTTAAAACACAAGCTTCATTGAAATGCGGTGGCTTTAAGGGTGAACGCGGCCATGGAAGGGAGCAGGCAGCAGGTTTGGGAGGGAGAAAGGCCAAGAGTCATATTGACATTTACATTTCAAAAGATTTATTGATTTCATTTTTGGTTGTGCTCTTAGCATTTTCCCCCAATGTCTTATTTCACAAATCTTCAAATATGCAGAGAAGTTGAAAAATTAGTACAAAGAACACTCACGCTTTTTATAAATTAACATTTTGCCACCTTTGCTATATCTTTCTGTATATTATGCTCTTTTAAAACAGAGTCTTTGAAAATGAGTTGCAGATGTCGTAAAGCTTTTCATGCCTAAGAGGAAGGACATTCTAGCTGACTGTAATACAGTATCCTCCCTAAGAAAATTAACATTAGTACAATAGTATCACCTAACATACAATCCGTTTCTATTTTCTCTCCTTGTAATGTCCTTTATAGCTGTGGTTTTAGGTCCAGAATCCAATCCAAAGTCCACTTGTTGCCCTGAGTCCTCGATAAATATTGGGTCATGAGAACAACTCCAGAGGAGCTTGTTTCGAACTGCTGTCTCTACAGAATTTGATCTGGATAAGATTCTCTTTGATGTGGACTTTGACCTTTTTTAATGTGAGATATCATAATGACATTCTCGTATAATTTAAATATTTAAGAAGTTGTACGATTACTGAGCATTCATTATGTGGAGGGCATTGTGCTGGCCTCAAGGATCTGACGTAGGAAAGGGAGACACACTTATGAACAAATCAAAGCAATACAGTGACAATAAAGCCAGGATAGAAAGAAGCACATGGTACAAAGGAAAGTTTTCCCAAGAAGATGGATCCTGAAAGACTAATCAGTCTAGTTTCTTGAAAAACCAATAGTGAGAAGTCAGCAGGGCAATTGAAGTAGAGGTGCATATTGACCAAGGCATAAGGGGTCAAAACAACATACTTTCTGGAAACTTGGAGTAGTATAACACATGGAATTTAATATTGGACTATAAAGCAGGATAGGTGGAATACATAGGACCTTTTATGCTATTATCCTGCAGGTACAAAGGAACCAGAAAAGGGTTTTAAGTTGGGGAAAGAGAGAATACAGTTTACTTAATGGAGTATGGGCTATAGCAACGAGAGGTGGGGGGTGCGCATTGGAAGGGACTTTGGTTGGAGGCCAGAGACCAGCTGCTGCCAGTGGCCCAGGGTACAGACAGTAAGGCCGTAACCAACCAAGGCAGTGGTGGAGGGAATGAAAAAAAGAGGCTGCATTGGAGAGCGAATGACGAGAACACCTCAAGGCTCATTGGATGTAGCTGAGGGATATCCAAAATGACTCCAAATTTCTCACCTGAGAGTAGCTGGGTGCGTGGTGCCAAGACAGAAAATATAGGAGGAAAAAAATAGAATGTTCAAGGGAGGGGCAGATAAGGAAGAAAATGAGTTAGGCCTTGGAATCCTGTTGGGAGCCAGGGAGCTATCTATGTAAATTACTTCTGGAGAGCTGCAACGGGGCGTGAGCTGGAGACAGTTTGTGGGGTGGTAAAACCAAGGGCGTGGATGAGATTGCCTACTCGGGGCAGAGGGGAGAGGGCATGTAAAGTGACATGAAGACTGAACAGAGAGTGACATTGTCATGAAGGACATGGGCAGGGGAAGAGGGTCTGGTCCCTGATGGGGATGGGGAGAAATGGTTAGGGAAGGAGGAGGACCGGGAGATGCGTCCTGGACCCTAGAGAGAGAGGAGAGCTCTTCCCTGTCAGGAGTTGTTACCGTTGGCAATTAAACCAAAGCCTGGAGTCCTTTCAGCTTTATGGCCGTGAGCCTTACGCCAACATCTATAATTCTCTCACATGAGAAACAAGATGTGAAGGAAACTTTCTGAATAAAAAACTTAAAAACCTGTTCCATATCGCTAAAAACTGGAGTGAGGTCTAATTAAATACTCATTCGCCATCATTTTTTATTTTCTTGGGGAAATTCTCTCACATTTTAGTTGGGACTTTCTGGTAGAGAATGAAATTACATGCTCTGAAATCAGACCTCTCTGCCACTTAGTACCTGTGTCGCTTTGGACAAACCTCAGGTTCCTCATCTATAAAATTGGGTTAATTTGTACCTGCTTGGGTTAGTTGTGAAGATTATGTGAGATAATAAAGTAGTTAACGTGGTGTTTGGTACTAGTTGTTCAATAAGTGTTCCCTTCTCTCTTTTTAAAAAATCATTATCGCTATAAAGTAGAACACTCTTAATGTGTTTAAAATTATATTCTTCCCTGAGTGGGAACATTGCCTGTTTGAAATTCACACATAGCTCTTCTGGTGATGGCTCCACCTTAGTTCACAACGCCCCAGTGATAAACCTTTGCTGGAGCACACCCATAGGTAAATGCACCCCACCTTGACGCCAACCTGTGTAGACACCTGGCCAAAGATAAGAGCCACTGCGTCTATGCCCACATAGAGGATCTCCCATCCAGAAAAGACATAGCAACAAAAATAGTTACATATATATACATGTTATACAATATATAAATATATCCTTAGAGACGAATCTCCATATTAATCATCACGATATTCACACAAGCACGTTACATATATTCTCACATTCAAAAGTGATGGTGTGCGGTTTGAATAGGAATGAAATGAACGCATGTACCTAAGATAGCAGGAGGCGTTGGGATTCGTTTTTCTGGTAATTATCCCTTATAATGTGTTTTCCCCATGCTTAGAAAGCTGCCTCAAGCAATGATATAATTTCTCTCTAGAAACTAAGGCTTTTTGTTTTGTTTTGGTGGTGTGTTACTACATCATCTGCCTGTGTGCATGCATATGCTTAGCTACAAAATGAAAATTAGAATAAAATTAAGGAAAACCCCAAATTTGATAACTCTCGCACACACTCGAAAACCAATTTGCTCATTCACCTACTATGACTTATAATATATGTATATATAATAAAATACTGCTTATTTGAAGAGAGGAAGTACTGTTTAAAAAATTAAACTCCACTTTTTTGTATTTATATCGAGTCATGTGTGTGATGTTTCCTTTACTTTGTCGTGTGTAATTGTGAAGTTGATGCTGCTCCGTGGTGTTGGTTAAGGCTGTACGGCCCCAGGCAGGTGAACCTGACTCATTTTATGTTATAATGCCTTTGCTTCTCTGAATTCTCCTTGTCAACGTGACTGAGAAATGAGTTCCTGCCACAAGGCAAATCTGATCTGTTGTTTGCTTGTTATTTTGGAGACAAGTTCATTGAGTCAACCACTAAACATTTCTCAAATTCTAATTGTTTTAGATTTTTTTGAAGTGGCACCATTTACTTTTAAAATTATTATAATTATTTTTAGATTGGCCCCTGAGCTATCTGTTAACCAATTTATTTTTCTTTCTTCTTCTCCCCAAAGCCCCCCAGTACATAGTTGTATATTTTAGTTGTGGGTCCTTCTGGTTGTGCTATGTGAGATGCCACCTCAACATGGCCTGATGAGCAGTGCCATGCCCGCGCCCAGGATCCAAACCTCTGAAACCCTGGGCTGCTGAAGCCGAGTGTGTGAACTTAACCACTTGGCCACGGGGCTGGCCCCTATTTTTTTTTTTTTAATTGAGGTATAGCTTAGATATAATAAAATGAACAGATCTTAATTGTTAGTTAGTTAGAAGCATTTTGATAATTATATGCACCATGAAACCATCATTCAAAACAAGCTGCTGAACATTTCTATCACTCCAGAAAGTTCTCGTGTGGCATCACTTACTTTTAAAATTAAAAACCACTGAATTGGACACTTAAAAAAGAGGAGTTTTATGGTATGTCCCACATTTACTTGCTATCTTGCCTCAAGAGATAACAGAGGCTGGCATAATTATGCCATATGCAGTAATCCCTCCCTCCACCATATATTACGTTTGATTTGCTTTTTTCCCAAAAACCCAAAATTGGAAGTTGCTCAAGATTGTAAAAAACACACCAACAAAGGGCTGGCCCTGTGGCTGAGTGGTTAAGTTTGCACGCTCCGCTGCAGGCAGCCCAGTGTTTCGTTGGTTCGAATCCTGGGCGCGGACATGGCACTGCTCATCGAACCACGCTGAGGCAGCATCCCACAGCTGGATTAGTATATGCTTCACCAACTCCTCTGCCACTGATATATGTTAGGGCTCGCTCAGCAAGCAAGAAACCCTCAACGTCACCAAACCAAATCCTTCCAAACCACACTAGAAATCTGGCTAATTCTTTCAGTAGAAGAGTGGTTCTCAAACTTTAGCTGTATCTCAGAATCTCCTGGAAGACATGTTAAAATGTGGATTGCTGGGTCCCAAACTCACAATTTCCACTTCAGTAGTTCCAGGGTGGGACCCAAGTATTTGGGTTTCTAACAAGTTCCCAGATGAGGCTGCTGCTGCTCTGGGGACCACACTTTGAGAGCCACTGTGCTGAAGCTCTCTGCTCCTTACAACATTTGGTGATTAGCGGGGAACTCCCCCCCCAGCCAATGAGATTCTCAGCTGGTCCTCAGCCATCAGTGGAACTCTTGCTATCTGGAGAGCAGGGTCAAGCCAGGCGTGAAAGACTCAAGGGTGGGAATGCCTCTCCTGGCCAGGCTGCCCTGACTGCCTGTCAGTCACACACATCCCGGCACCCTGACCAGAGGAGCATGGATTTATCAGGTGTGTGGGTAGGTGCATACACCTTAGAGAACATCTTCATTTCTCTGTAGAGATGACATTATTGACCGCCTGTGTCAGGACAAATGGCAGTGGTTCTGCCAGTGACTATCAAACCTTACATTAATTCAGCTTCACAGTTGACACAGTGGGCCAGGAGCAAGTAGACAGGTCAGCACCCAACTCCAGGCTCTGCCAGTCAAGACCTGGGGGCCGTGGGCAAGTTTCCTAACTTCTCAGAACCTTGCTTTGCTGAGGGAGATTCATCTCGGGGTAAACCGAGGGAAGTTAATGTTTAGAAGCGTTTCACTGAGATATTTCATTCCTGCATCATTTTCTCACTGCTCTTCTTCCCTCTAACTTTAAGCCAGAACATTCTTGCCTCAGGGTGAGGACTGAGATGCAAGAACGGTCCTACTCCAAGTACAGTTGGTGGACCGGCAGCCTCAGCACCAACTGGAAATGATGCAAATTCTGGGGCCACACCAAGACCTACTGGGTCTGAATCTCTGCGGGAGGCCCAGGATTCTGTGCTTTAACACATAACCTCTTCCGGTTGTCATGCATGGCTAAAGTTTGAGAAGCTCTGGTCCAGAACAAAGAAGTTTCAATGTAGAGGCTCTAAAATCTATAGCTGAGCCCGTAGCCTGAAAGCCAGACTGCACGTGTTTGCAGTATGTTGGGAGAGAAAGGGTTTTTCTTTGGAGGACAAAGCTTGGGAAACTGAGCACAGCGTTTCTGTTCTCAGCCGTGGAGGCGGGTAGAACCCGTGATGATGTAGTAGCCATCTCTACATCCAAAACGAAAAACAGTTTGAGCAGCGGGAAGGAGAGAGTGATGAGGATTTTAGGCTGGTTAATTTTAAAACTGCAGATGAGAAACAGGCTCTGAGGAGTGGAATTTGCTTGCCCTTTGTTGAGAAACGTTTACATTTGTAAGGGAAACCTCCATCTGTAAAGATGCCTCCCTCTCTGCGCCAGGAAGAAGGCAGGATGGCCTTATCGCTGGAAGCTCTTAATGGGGAAGGCAAGAACTTAAGTTGGTTACTGTCTGGCAACCTCATGTAACTGATTTAGGGTGGTGGCTTCTGGCCTTTACTTAATCCGATTTGATTCTTATCTAAAAGTTGTGGGACCACCCAATGGCCAGACCCCACCTGCACTGATACCATTTTAACTTTTTTACATGTTCTTTCCGTTGTCTTGTAATGAGATGGCTCACATACCCATGCCTTAAATTTAGCCTTACTCTCCACCCATGTTGGCAGCAGTAGCGGGGGCAGCAGCACCTCCTCCTGCCCGTGGGTCCTGTCCCCACGCAGCAGCTCTGACTGCCCATACATCCTGTCCCCATGCTGGCAGCAGCAGCTCCCCGTGCCAGCAGCAGTAGCGGGGGCAGCAGTAGCGGCTCCTCCTGCCCGTGGGCCCTGTCCCCACGCAGCAGCCTGACTGCCCATGGGTCCTGTCCCCATGCTATTCCACACTATTCTCTAAATAAAAGAGCACTACTGCCAGATCTTGAGAGTCCAAGAAATCTTTCTTTCGACTTCTCGGCTCACCGACCCCGCATCAGGAGGATCAGAAGGGGATGAGATTAGAGCGTAGAGGACCTGCAGTGTTGTCAGTCCCCTTCTCAACGACCCCACGAGGCCTTGGCTTGAAAAGGTTTATGAGGTCAGCCTGTCTCTCTCAGGAGCTGCAAGTGAGAGACAGACAAGAGTTAGAGTGAGAGGCACACGCCTGAGGAGAACAGTCAGGGCTGAGAGGCCATCTAGGGGCACTTGCACCCCAAGTTATTGAGAGAGTAGAGATGGAAAGAAGCCAGTCAGGAGAGAGAAAGGAGAACTGAGCAGAAAGCCACACAGAAGCCGAGGGGAGGAGACAGCACGTGTCCAGAGCCGGGAGGATTGTTGTTGTGAACTAAGAGCCCTGGAAACGGATGAGGGTGGCTCAGGGACAAAGCATCAGAAAGGACAGTCATCATCCACCCCCTGGTCGTTGATAGACACTTTGGTCTGTGTGCCTCATCTGGCTGGTCCAAGGGTCCCTCCTCTAGGCCTGCGCTTGACCTCGCCCTGATCTGACCCTGGAGAAGATTCCGTCTGGGGTCGTCTCCTGCAGACCTTGGGCTCCAGAGGAAATGGCAGTGGCGAGGACATCCCCTTGGGGCCCCATGGCCAACAACGAGGCCTAGGAGGTGGCTGGGCTGCAATGCCCTGCGGTGTTGGGCAATCTGGGTGTGTCCCCAGGGCTCCTGAAGAATTGGCTCATCCCCTCCCTCGCTCACCACTTCCTGGAAACAACCTCAGACACTCATGATGAGGTCAGTTTCAGTTTAAGCTGCTTTGCATAAAAAGGCAAAAATTCTCTTTCTTCTTGACTGGACAACCTGCACCTAAAAGCTTGGGTGTGGATTGAGGACTGGGCACTCAGGGGATGCAGGGTTTCCTCTTGCTCTGCAGGACCTCGGGGGAAAACCACTCAAGCAGCCACCATGTGCCAGGCTCCTTGCTGAGCAAACTCTGGCACATGGGCCATCATGGATGGGTTGGTGGGTGGATTGACCTGCAAAGATTTTCCTCAAAGAAGACTTCCCTGCCCCCAGACAGGCCCTCTGCCTACACTTCCATAGTCCGGTGGCCCTTTCTCTTAGCAACCTTATCACAGCTGTCATCTTATGTGCATTTGGGAAATTAGTTAATTCCTTCCCCCTCTAAACTGGAGCTCCACAAGGAGCTATTTTTTGCTTGCCACTGGAGCACTAGCAGCGGGCATGTGCCTGGCAAATCGCAGGCACTCATCACATATATTTGTGAATCAATGGAATCCTTGAGATTCAGTATTCCACAGATCAATTATGGCACAAGTCTTTGCAAAAAGATTCGTCACTGGGTTTAATCATTCAGAAAACATTTAAGTACATTAAGTACACATGCCATGTACTGTGCTAGGTAATATGGGGAGGGGCTTATACAAAGATAACGAAACCAGGGTCTCTGCCCTGAAAAATATGTACAGGCTGGGGGTGAGCCCCACCCTCCACTGTGGCCGCTGTGGGGTCTTACCCATTGTCCTGCCTGTGAAGAAAGCTGTTCCCCACATGGTCACTATGGGGTGAAGCCACAGGGCACGTCCTAGTCCCTAAGATTAGAAGAACAGACGTGGCCACCCTAAGTGATGGCCCTGCGTGGTCACACGGTCCGTGAATCATCTAGTCTTAGGACTTGAGAGGCAGGAAGTTTTGTCATTGGGAGATCCAGGGTGAACAAGTCCGTTTACCCTGCAACTGCAGACATGAACCCAGCTCTGCTGACTGAGGGACCGTGTGATCCGGGAGAAGCCCCAAGCTCTCTGCCTCTGGAAACCTAAGAAGGGATGGCACCTGACTCAAGGGCTGTGGTAAGGATTCAATGAAATGATGCTCATAACACTTCTGTGACGAACAGGGCGCTTGGGGCACCCAGCTCATGATGGCAGTATTCTGTGTACCCCGCATATGTATGTCATGCTGCCAACCTCTGTGCCACTGGACCCTGGGCTCCCTGGGCTCCTGAGAGGGCTCTGGGGCAAGGTCATGCTCCCCAGTGGGCAAGGGAGCTGAGGTCACCATCTGGTTTCAATATTTGTCCCTGAGTCACAGCCTGGGCCCAAGAGGGGGAAACCCAGCCTTGCTGGCTGCATCCACCCAACCGGGCTCCCCAGCTCTGGGGATTCTCGCCGATCCTTGGAGCCTGCAAGTGTGTGGCGTCCAGCGTCTGCCAAGGGCAGCAGTCAGCTGGTGGAGCCAGGACCCTCCTCCCGCTCTGCTGCCTCTGCCCGACAGAGCCTGCCTCCTGGGGTCTGAGGGGTGTGTGGTCTCTTCCCACCCGGCCGTGTCAGCCCACAAGCTGCCCACCTGGAGGCCTCTCATCCACTGTCTTCACTGCGACCCACAGATCTTGGCTCCTTCATACTGAAAGCTGGGTGGCATCCTGGAGAACCCACGCCTCCTTGCGTGGAAACCATGGAATTTCCCCAGGAAGATGTCTTTGGCAACTTTTAGGCCACAGGAAGCTCACAGCTGGTGAGACACTGAGAAAATGCGAGGGAGGAAGTGCCAGCCCTGCCCACACAATCTGAGGCCCCTCCCAAGGGGATAGGAAAGCTCCACATCTCCCCAGACAGGACCTTGAAACAACCAGGGAGCGTCCCGGCTGCAGGTGGGTCACACCTTACACACTTGACACTGGGCTCCCCCATTTAGAGCCGGGGGCCTCAGCCCCGGCTGCACACGAGAGCCCCCAGTGCCTAGGCTGCACCATGTGGATGTCTGGGGTGGGACCAGTGGGCATCAGCGCTTCTGGAAGCTCTCCAGGTGTTTGCAGTGTGCAGACAAGGTTGAGGGCCACTAACTAAGACAATAAAATACTTATGCCAGATCTTTCTGTCTGAGCATGTGGGGTGTGGGGGCAGCCTGGGTTCAAATCCTGCCTCCACTACTACTTACTAGTTGAGCCATCGCAAAGTCTCTCCACTTCTGAAAGGCTCAGTCTCCTCGTATGTAAAGTGGGAAGAATAATAAAGCGCCTACCTTGTAGGGCCGATTAGATATGATAATCTGCTCCTAACAGCAGTGGCCAGTCAGTGCTAGCCATTTCCTGATAACTCATACTCTCTCCGGCTTGTCTCTACCACCCCCGCAGAATCCCGTGTCCACTCCAGCTTTGAGCTCCCAGTACTTCGTCTATACGGTGCTTTTCACACAGCGACCCTCCACAAGTATTTGTTGAATAAAGGCATTGGAAGGAATCCATGTGTAACAGTAAACCTTGCTTCCTGATTTAGCTCTGGGATAAATCCGGGGCCCACATATTGACATTGTTTAGCAATTTATTCCTTTATGGAGTGTCTACGACGTGCTGGGCTCTAAGAATGTGAAGATAAAGACACTGTTGCTGTCAGCTGAGGGTCTAGTGGGGACACAGATTCATGACCTTGTATTTTCTTGATTGTGGCACAGAGGCTGCGCACATGCCAGGGAGGAGCCAGGAGGGAAGGAAGCATCTGCACGGAGGATGGGAGACGACCTTTGAGCTGGGTCTTAACCAGGAGGGGCTCGCCGTGAGGAGAAGCAGGGACGGCATTTGAGACAGATCTCTCTAACTACGAAGCCAGAGAGGCACAGGGGTGTGGTGCCGTCTGAGGCCGGGGTGACAGGATGGGAAAGAGCGTGGGCTCTGGAGTGGCGGGAGATGACGCGGGACAGGCCGGTTGTGTGGATGCGAGAGGCTGGGGCTTTAAGCTGTCAGGCAGGGAGCGCCCAGTCCTGTTTGTGAGGCAGGAAGGTAAACAGCACACACCTGTGCGTGGTTTCCTTCTCGAAGGCCTGCCTGGCAGCCACTCCTCACCCAGGTGGGTCCTGACGTGGAGGCAGTGTGCTGTCCCTTCGCCTGGTCCCTGCCTGGAAGAGGCCTGTCAGGTTGGGTCAAGCTTTGCCCCCACCTCTGGGTCAGAAGGGCAGATGAATGAGAGTGGGTGTGGAGGAGGGTATAGGTGGGGGTGGTGTGATTCCTGGAGTTTCCTTTGTTGGGGGCGTGGCTTTGGGGTTCAAATCAGCTGGAAAAGTTGGGGCAGGCAACCCAAAACAGGCTTGGCAGACGGGGCTCCGGGCTGATGGAGACTCAGGAGACTGCCCTTTCTGTTTGTTTGAAAGCGCAGCTCTGCCCGTACCTACCGGCCAGGCTGTGCTACCTTGGGCACTTAATTCCCTCTCAGGACCTCGGTCTCATCAACTGTAAAATGAAGGGAGTGGACCAGGCGATCCTCCAACTCTCTGATTCCAAGGAAGGACGGAGCAGCGTGGGATTTTGTGGATAAGTTGCTGAGGGTGGGGACTCCCAGATAGAACAAAACCTCTTCCAGAGGGGACAGGAGGCTTTGCAGAGTGGGTGGGTGACAAGGCTGCCTCCCCACCCAGCTGCTGCTGCTCCTAGACCTGCTTCAGCCACAAGGCCCGGGCAGGTGCGTGGGCTTGGGGAGTTCGGGGAGCAGCGTCCCTCCCCAGACCCGGCAGAGAGGAGCCCAGATGCTCAGCAAAGCTGCCCTAAGATGCAGCTCGTGTCCGGCTGCTTCAGCCCCCTTGGGGGGTTCCCCTCCTTTCCCAGCTGCCCTCTCCCCAGCAAGGTGTAGCCCACAGGAGCTGAATCCAGGGACAGGGTGGTGGGTGACAGCGGGAGGTCAGCCAGGGCTCTGGGCCGAGAGCCGGGAGGCAAGATGGCAGCCCCAGCAAAGAGGGCAGCGCAGCCTTGGGCTCCTCACCTCGGCAGCCACACCACACCCGCGCTGGGCCTCCCGGAGACCTCACACTCCTAGTCACAGTCACCAGAAAGGCCTCGGTTCACAAACATCCTGCTCTAGGGCTTTAGGAATATTTCCCTGTACCTTTATTAGCACTCAGCTCCAGACTTTTCTAAATATGTGAAATCGATGTCAATGATTTTATACCTATTTTATTTGAAATGCAAATACTCACACACAGATTAAGAGGACCCAGAAGTCCTTCACACAGTGAACACTTACTGAGGGTTTACGGTGCCAGTCCTGTGCCAGGCCTAGAGGACACAGGGCCTGTGCTCTGCACTCGCTCAGGGTGACAGCAGGATCCATGGGCCCTGGATGGAAGAGGTTCAGGGAGGGCCCCAGAGAAGGGAATCTTGACCGGCAGCGCTACAGAGTTCTGGCCACCTGAAGGAGAGGGCATCTCAGGAAAGGGAGCAGCCCAGACAGAGGAGAAGGCTGGCATGGCGAGGAGTTGATGGTGGTCAAAGCAGGGAGTTGACGAGGAAATGTTCCTTCTCCTGCAGTCTTCACACTTACAATCAATTACTTGTACAAGTGTCTGTTTACTGTCGGTGTCCCCTGCTAGATGACAAGCTCCGGGAGAGGGAAGGGTGTGCGCTATGTTCGCGGCAGGACAGCGGTCCCCACCACAATGCCTACCGCATAGTGAGTGTTCAGTTAAATTGGCGCTAAGTGGACAAATACATGAGAAATATTTCTGGTGTGAATGTGGGTTCGACTAGAAAGGGCTGTGAAGCCATGCGAAAGAGTTTGGACGTTATCCTAAGGGCAACAGGGAGCCACTGAAGGGTTTAAAGAGGGGAATGACCTGGTCGGCTTTGTGTTCAAGGAATACCTTTTTGGCTTTGGTCTGGAGAATGACTGGAGCAGAGTCCAGGTGGCAAAGGGTGGCGACCTACACTCAAGATGTGGCTGTGGGACGAGGGGACGGCACAGATTGGAGAGTTTAAGGAGGTGCTACTCCACGGGTCCGGGGAGTGACTGGGTGGAAGGAGTGAGGGAGAGCGAGGTGGCAGCGAGGGCACCCAGCCTTCTGGGTTTGGCAGGTTTACCACCAACGTCCCGTAGGACCGTTTGCACACCCCATCGTTGTCCTGACCTCAGGGCACTGTTACGGTTTATTCTCTCTTTGTGTGACTCTCTCCTAAGCAGGTGTGAGACCCAGAGGCCCAGGGCCAGGCCCTATTTGGCTTTGCATCCCTCGTGCCCAGCACAGAGCCTGGCGCATAATTATCTGCTCAGTGGGCGTTTGGTGGATGAAGCTCTGATTCGAAGTTGTACGTACAACTTTATTTTCAAAAGGGCGGAAAGTATATTACTTTATAAGTGCAGTGTCATAGGCAACTTTCAAAACATGGGGAACATGAAAGAGAAAAATTCATTTGAGTTTCGAAAGCAGTGGTCAGAGGCCTGGGAGGTGGCGGGGCAGTTGAGGAAGGATGTGGGGAGGAGATGGGGGGGGTTTCTTTGAGCTGTGAGGGTCAGTGGACAAAGGCAGCCTCCTAAGTTTGCAGCTGACACTCGATGCTGCCCCTCTGTGAGATGGGAGCCTGCGGGAGCAGCAGGTTTGGAGGACGAGGTGGCGAGTTTAGACATCCAGCTCGAGAAAGAAATTGGAGTGTCTCCAGTGATAGAAGGTTCTGGAAGCCTTAGGTGTGAGTGCGAAGATGTAGGGCAAGTGTGTGGCAGGGTGTGGAGAGGAGGGCTGGGATGCCCCTAGAGAAGAACTTTTAAGGATGAGGCAGCACCAGGAGCTCCTTCCTCAGGACAGGACTTCCTCTCTGTGCCCACCACCCTCCTCATTACTATAGCCAGCGACAGGCACCAGCACTGTAGAGGCTTCACTGAAACCCCAGCTCCACAGGCTCCAACTTCTGTGTGTTCTTGGCCCCCCTCTCTTTTGCGGTCACAACAGTGCAACATTCTGTGACTTCCCCTGTGACTCCACGAGGCCCGCCTCCTGGACTGCTGCACTGTCTGCTCACCTCAGTCACTTATTCCTTTCTGCTTATTACCCTCCACACCCCGGACTTTTCTCCCCTGAATCCCTCCAGACGGTTCTGCCCACCCGCCAGTGAGCCAGGCTCTCCGGCTGTGCCCTGGGGGAGCCAGGGGAGTTTCCAGTTTCCTTCCACTTCCTCCCTGCTTCCCCCTCCCTCTCCTCCCTCTGGGCTGGCTCAGAAGAAGGTCCAGAGCTGGCAGCAGCAGGTGGAAAACCCAGGGCTGGCCGTCCTCCCAGCCGCTGCACAACTAGCTTCTGTGAGCCGTGGGTGAGGTGCCTCGGTGTGCCAGCCAATGTGTGACAATAGGCGCTCGGGGCAAAAAGCCCTGATGGGTGGCATTTATTGATTTCGGTGGTGTGAATATTCCCACCATGACCAATTTCAAGCTACCAACGATGGTGGCACTGAATGCAGGATTGGGAAGAGATGTGCCATAGCTCACTATCGTATAATATTCCCACCACACAGACACGGTGGGCAGGGATAGCCTCAAGAGCATATATAACTATGAGTGTAGAAGAATAATTAGGAAGTAATAAATTTTGAGTATTTGTTGCTTTTTAAAAATATAACATTTTCTTGTAAGGTTTTATAATTTAATTTTGAAAATAATGGCTGTTTCACCACTGGTTTGCAAAATTCCTGAAAATTTAACAATTAGCTTTTGCAAGCAGTATGAGCTGGTTCCAGCAAACCACTGAGTGCCACTGGGGCCAGGAGAAAAGGGGGAGACTCCAAACGCCAAAGTTTAGGGGGCAACATTTACACTGATGTGCACTCCGGCTGGGATCCTCTTCCTGCCCAGGCCTTGGGCACTGTCAGCTGGGGTGGCGGGTGTTGGGCAGCAGCCTCAGCATCCCCAGTAACAGTCAGACTCTCCTCCTAAGGAGGAGGAGCAGAGCCTGGCGCCGGGCACCCCCTCCCACCCGGCAGACATGAGCTTTCCTGACCTGGACCTGTGGGCCCTGCGCCTGCCCAGCTCCCAGCCTCTGGACACCTACGCTGGCGGTCCCCAGAACCAGGAAGTTTGAGTGGTGCAATGACCTTCGCCTTTGAAGATGTGAAATCCGGTAAGGGTTGGAACTTCCACATTGCTCAGAAAACGAGCTTGTCCAGTCATCCCCAGCGAAGAAAACAAAAGAGAACCAAGCCTCTTTCTGAGCCTTTCTTTATTTCCATGGGCTGCAAGGCAGGCTGTGCTGGGTCTGAACAGACATGGGTCAGAAGAGAATGAAAAGCACCCATGAGTTCATTTAACGCAATCTCAGTGTGCCAGTCTTTGCGCTAGGTCTTGGGGACATCAGAGGTGGTGATCCCCAGTGGGGAAAACCTTGTCTTGGCTACCCCAGGAAATGAGTTGAATCTCTGGCTTGATGTTCCTGTCTTCCTGCTGATGACCATTGTGAAGGCTGGAGGAAAGGGGTCACCTTCTCACCACATCCCAAATATGCTTTGGGCCCAGGTTTATGTCTTTCCCTCAACTAGACATGCTTTCTCCTCTTGCTCATAATCACAGCTGATTACAAGCCAACCCATCACGCCAAGCCCCACACAGCTCCCTCTTGGAGTCGCTCCCTCTACTTGTAGGGCTTCCACGTTCTCTCCTGGGGTCTTGATTTGGGTGTGGAATTTGTATGCTCTGATTTCTAAGCTCAGAAAGGCTAGGACCTTGTCACTCACTCACTCATTCATTCATATATTCATTCATTGGGTAGGGGGTTGGGAAAGACCAAGGAGGATGGAAGGCCTGTCCAAGGCTGAGTGGGGGGCCAGCTCAGGGGAGCATCCACCCTGAGCAAGGCAGAAGGAGAGGCAGAGGGAGGCAGGCTGCTCCTCAGTTATGAGGTCTCAGGTTCAAACATCTTCACCTGTGAACACCATTTCCATCACAGTGAGTGGGTCTGGTTTCCCACCAGGTTTCTAAGGCCCACCAAGTCAGTTTTCAGCAATCACAAAATATAGTTAATGAAAAAATCGTAAAGAGGAATAAGGGAAAGGAGGTGGAAAAATACTTATAACCCCCCCGAAAAGACCCCTGCTCTGCTGTCCTCGCAGACCCTGCCTTTTGTGAACAGTGAAACAGTGTCCCAATGCCATGCCTGGTAGTTATGGCCTTTTCTCATCTGCCTGCAGGTTGCTCTCAGAGGGTATTTCCAAGGAATCCACTTGGTGCTCCGACAGCCCCAGGGCAGCCTCACCCCAGCTTTCCTGCCTTTTGGTAAAGACATTTTTATTCTTTTATTCTGAGCAAAAACGATTAATGTGTTGTTCCTACCAAGAAACCCCATTCTAACTGTATTCCATCTAGTTGTACAATGGTTTAAGTTTGATTTCTCACTCTTTAAAGTTTGCTTACTTGTGAAATATTTTGGGAGATTTAGCTGAAATGCGGGGACAGCCCGTGGAAGGCTCAGGCGCGAGGCTTGGGCGCCACCTACTGGTCACTTCTGAGAATGACAAAATTGAACTTGCATTGAGCCTCATGTTTGTATGGGTGAAAATGAGTTGATTTAAAACTTGGGCAACAACACTTGTAACTAACAAAGGGTTTGTGTCGGAATCTATAAAGAACTGTTACAAGTTAATATTAAAAAATATAAAATGAGCAAGAAACTTAAAGAGGCCCTTCGTAAAAGAGGATATCCAATGGACAATGACTTTATGAAAGATGGTCCACTTTTTATTCTTAGAGACACTTTGGGGAAGAGATGTGGAGGAAGGCCCGGGTATTGTAGAAATCTGAATACTCTAAAAAAAAAAATCTCCCTGGTAATTCAGATTTTACCCACTAGGGGGAGGACTTTCACATCACTTTATTTGCATCAGGGAAATGCAAATTAGAACCATAATGAAGTACCACGCCTACCCTCCAGAATGGTTAAAATTAAAAGACTGACAGCGCTTAAGTTGACAAAAATGTAGGACAGCAGGGACTCTCATACACTACTGGTGGGAGTGCAAATTGATACAGCTTCGAAAAATTGTTCAGCATTATCTAAAAATATTTGAACATAGGCATACCCTGTAACATGGGAGCCTGGCTGTTTGGTAGGTACCCCACAAAAACGTATACACGTGTACTCTATGAGACATGCAGAATTATTTACAACAGTGTTGCTGGTAATAACCAAAAAGTGCAAACAGTTTGAATGTCCATGAAAAACAGGCTGGATAAATAAATTGTAGTATGTTAGTACAATGGAATACCTGACATACAAAAACAAGCAAACAAAAGAATTTCAAGGCACAGAGCAACAATGTAGATAAATTTTACAAACCATGTTGAGCAAAGGAAATTAGGCATAGAATAATGCATTCTGTATGATAATAATTATATGAAGATCAAAAAGAGGCAAGACATTTTACAGTGTTAGATGTCAGATTAATAGTGATCTCAGGTGTGGAGGACGCAGGTGGAGATTGGGACCTGGCATGAGAAGACCCTCTGGGGTGGTACATTCCTTGACCTGGGTGGTTGGACCAGTGTGTTCACTTTGTGATAATTTATCTTTTCTTTGAGTACCTAAAAAAATACGTGTAAGACTTCAGTTATGAAGTTAAAAAATAAAAACGTTAAAGGCGGAAGGGTAGAGTGGGATTCCTAACCAAGAGAATATAGGCCAGAGTGTGAATAGAAAATACGAGAAATTGGGGAATAGAAAAAAGCAGACACAGGCTGTCGGATATCTCCAGGTCCTTCAGATTCTCCCCTATGGGGGGGTCTGCCCCTCTCTCTACGCCCTGAGAATTTTTGCCCTGTTGCAAACCTTTGTTTCAACATTTTTCCCCCTTGAATTATTTCCGTAGGGAAAATTTCCACCAGTGGGATACTTTGGTCAAAGGGGACAGCTATTTTAATGCCCTGTTTTGTAAACTTTGCCAGATTGCCCTCCAGAAAGACTGCACCAATTTCCGAAGAACACCCCAAAATGCATGTTTCTTCAAAGCCTTCCAACTGTAGACTTTTAAAACAGGGTTTTAAGAGCTTGTTGGTTTAACGTTTGTGGAGAGTCTGGAAGTGGACTAATTTGCATTTCTTTAATTATTAGTGAAACTAAACATTTTCCTTGAAAAGGCTCGAGAATAATTTCCTCTTGCACTCACTGCTGGGCGACACGTTCTTTGCCTATGACTGTCCAGCGAGGAGCCTTTGTTCTCTGTATGGGTCTGTGTAGGATCTTTATTCACAATTCACAGTTTCTCTTATTCTAATGGGTACTTTTTTGACCTTAATTTTTATTATTTTCTTTTGAAACATACTTGAATGTTCCTGTGGTGACACTTTTCCATTTCTTATTCTACATTTTTTCCTATTACCCCAATTGTAAGTAATATATATATTCCTTCCTAAATTGGGATGAATATGTGTTTCTTCTAAGTGGTGTTTCCCACGCTGGTTTCCACTTATTTTCATTGGTTGTTGATATATTTTCTGAAGGGGTTCCATGGTTGAATAAATTTGGAAAACAATGAATTAGACAAAACTAAACAGCTTCCTCTATTACAGTACTTATCAGACCATAAATATGATAATTCATTCATTGGACAAAATATTCATTGAGCACCTGCGTGAGGCACTCTCGGGGCTGGGAAAACAGCGGTGAACCAAGAGACAAATGCATGCTGTGTGTTCCCAGCACAAGGACGTAGTAGATAGATTTTTTTCCCAATGTATTTGAGCAAAACTCTTTTTCATACATCACTTAGTAATCTTTTACACTGTTCCACAGAAGATCCTGATCTAGAATTTCCTGCAGCATGGTGTGAAAGCTGTGAATCAACTTTCATTTTTCCTAACCAATTCATCCATGTTTCTTAGCAGAATTTATTAATTATGAGTCCTCTTTGGCTTTGTTGTCCTATGTTCATTGAATATAATTTTTTCTATCATTAGGGGATTTCTGGCATAGTTGTTTTGTTTCATTGGTTTACATTTCTGAGCTATGTGTTTATAATGAGAGAACTGAATCCAAAAAGGGACAAGAAACTTCTTCACGTTCCCCACCTGTAATTGTTGCTAAGATGAAGTGGTGCTCTCGAGCCTCAGTTTCCCTAGGCACCTGTCAGCAAGAGGCAGAAACATGAGATCGGAGGGTGCAAAGTCTCCAGAAATACGCAGCCTCTAGGACCCATCCAGCCCCCAGGAGGGCTGGCTGGAGGAGGAGTATCTGGGGCTTGGGAGGGTGAGGAGTGGAGGGAAACTGGCAGTTACTGAGTACTTACTGTGTGCATATTTACCTTGGGTCACACTCAGCAGCCCGCTGTGCAACCCTGAAAGCCAAGCTAGCTTGCCAAAGCGAGCCATGAGGCTGGTCCCAACTGAGCCCACTCAGGTGACTCCACAGCAGCTGTGCAGCCTGGCCCACCCAGTGGGCCCACCACCCTCATTGTGGACTGTCTCTCTTTCCTCCTCTCCTGTGATTCTTTTGCTTATAAGTAGTGGCTTTCACAGTTCAGATTAGCAGGAAAGCAAAGGCTCTGCCTCCCAAACCTTGGGAGCCCCTGGGTATAGAAGCACACCCAGCAAAAACAAGGTGTGAGCTGGGCTCTAGGTTCTGCCTTCTCGGCTTCTCTGTCTGGTGGCTGTGAAGATGCCACAGCAGCAGCCTAGGAGGAGGATGGCTCCACCTCCATTCAACACAGCTCCTACATGATAGAAACCATCCCACTCCTGTTGCTGCTTCCCCAGGAACTTTGCCTGGGGGTAAAGCCAGGAAGGTGTGTGCTCTCCCCAGCTAAGCGTGGGGCATGGGAAGGAAGGACAGTGTTCTGGAGAACTCCCACATTTAAGGAGCAGGAGGAGGTGAAGAAGCTGGAGGAAGCGCAGACACGTGAGAGGAGAACCAGGAGAGACTGGGCAAGCTCTTTTTTTTTTTGAGAAAGATTAGCCCTGAGCTAACATCTGCTGCCAATCCTCCTCTTTTTTTTTTTTTTTTTCCTCCTGAGGAAGACTGGCCCTGAGCTAACGTCCATGCCCATCTTCCTCGGCTTTCTATGTGGGACGCCTACCACAGCATGGTGTGCCAAGCGGTGCCATGTCCACACCCGGGATCTGAAGCAGCAAACCCTGGGCTGCTGGAAGTGGAACGTGTGTACTTAACCACTGCACCACCAGACCGACCCTGGGCAAGTTTCTTAACTGCTCTCTGCCTCAGTTTCTTCATCGGTAATACAGGGGTAATAATAACTCCAAGGACTGTTTGGTAGGATTCCCAAATACCTGAAAGCTTTTAGAACAGTTAATACCTGAAAATGAAAAATGAATATGTCTCTACCTGAAATGGATTAAGAAAAAAGAAATACGTGAAAAGTTTTTAGAACAGTGCCCAGCATATACAGTGCTAAGCATTCAATCCACGGTTATTTATTGTTATTGTTGTTCTTACTATGCAGCCAGCCAGCAAAGCGGAGTAACTTGTCCAATGAGACGTGCCCAGCAAAGCTGGGACCAGAACCAGTTCTTCTGCCTCTTAATCCAGAGCACTTGTGTCTGCTTGGTTACATGCTTTAAAATAGTGAGATTACTGATTTAAAATCCATCATTACCTGGGAGCCGGCCCGTGGCCGAGTGATCAAAGTTCTGCACTCTCTGCTTCAGCCCCAGGGTTCACAGGTTCGGATCTCAGGCGTGGACCTACTCCACTCGCCAGTCATGCTGTGGAGGCATCCCACATGCAAAAAATAGAGGAAGATTGGTGCAGATGTTAGCTCAGGGCTAGTCTTCCTCAAGCAAAAAAGAAAAAAAAAAAAAACAAGAGGATTGCCAAGGGATGTTAGCTCAGGGCGAATCTTCCTCACCAGAAAATAAGTAAGTAAAAAAAATCCATCAATACTTTGAAAGCATGAGCTCTTCCCCAATTTCAAGCTGAAAATAGTCACTTTATTAATCCATCTTTTAAAAAGAAAGTGTCTTGTATACAGACAGACAAGCTGTCATTAGCAAGCCTAGAATTGACAGGAACCAACTCAGTGCTACCACTGGGCTCTGGGAAAGATTGTCAGGCTCTGCAAGTGACAATAACTGCTGGCCGTCAACGCCAATTTAGTTGCGATTAATTGCATAATTGTCTCGGGTGTTTGAGAAAAGTGTCTAAATTCTGTTGTAATCTTAAAACAAAGAGATAAAGAAAACAACCATAAATACTTGCATAGCTGTAGTATAATTACACAGACCCTAAGTATAAAAAACCAATTCTTTCTAACGGGGGGATGGCCAATCTGGCACATTTATATAGAAGAGCAGTTTTATGACAGAGCTTCAGTTACTTTATAGGAAAGAGCTTAGAGCATTGACAGTGGGGATTCCTAGGGCTCCATAAAAAACTTTTTCTGTGCATAAATAGATATTTAATGAGCATATAGTTTCCAGCTGTCGGAACGTTCACACAGTCCTCCTGTGTCTCCAACACTGGGGATTCAAAGAGAAGACCTAGGTCCCGCCCCAGGGGCTTGTGGGTAATCACACAGCGGTGGCTCTCCACAGTGACCGCATGAGGGAGGCGAGCACAGAGGAGGGCACCCGATTCACAGAGGGAGGGCAAGGAAGTCTTCTTGGAGGAGATGATGCCTGAGGAGAGTCTTTAAGGATGAGGTGGTTTTTGTGAGGTAAACAAGTTGGGGAAAAGATCTTCCAGATAAAGATGGGGACAAAGGAGCAGAGGATAAGAAAGTTTGTCTTGTTCTGGGAGCTGCAAGACTGGCAGTGCTCAATTAGTTGAAAAAATAATAATAGGTAGTGCATTTGTGAAGAAATTAACTTGTAATAATGATAGCTGAGATTCCAGTTTTGTATGTTCTCAGCACTTTCATTAGGTAGCTCATTTAATCCTCATAAAAGTCACATTAAGGAGGGACAATCATCATCCACATTTTGCAGATGGAGAAACTGAGGCACAGAGAAAGTCGGTAACTTTCCCCCAGATGTCACTGTGAGTGAGGGAGAGCCGGGCCAGAAACCCGGGCAGCCTGCTCTGAGTGCCGGCCTCTGCGTGAGCTCACACTGAAAGCATCTATTTGGGTTGGAACTACCTAGCAACTAACCCAGATATCAGCTAGATCCTCCCCACTCCCAGCCGGGATGAGATCAGCTCTAACCCATAATTCCATGACTTGTGGGAAGTTCAATGCTTTCCTGGAAATTTCTATGAATTAGTGGAGGCTTGTGTTTTTGTTTTGTTTCCCATGAGTTCACATTCTCTATGCAGCATTTCTGAGCTGTTCTTTGTCTGCACCCTGGCTTGGTGATGGTGCAGTGGTGGGCACAGCCCCTTCTCCTGGCTTTAGCCTTCCCTCTGTTTCCCCAAACCATGCAAGCCTTAAGATTTGGGGGACTGCTGTGCCCAGTAGGTGCCGTGGTACGTTGACTGTAACATGGAATGGCCCCTTCCCCTCACAAACAAGACTGGGGGTGGACAGGGAAGTGCTCTGTCCTGACTGCAAAGCAGTGGCTCACTACAGACGGAAGGCCAGGAGGAGTCCAGCCCCTGCGGCTTGGATCTGACCCCTCCCAGGCATGGGTGTGAGGGCTGAGGAATGAAGAGATAAAGGGCGAGTGAGGGGAACATGCAGAGACCTGATTTAGTGCCATTCTGGTGCCTCAAAGAACAAGAACTCAGTTAAGAAACAGAGCAAACTTTTGGCTACGTTTTACCAAGCTTGTGCGTAGTTACATAAAGTTGAGCTCCTAAACTATTACACTTACATTACTTTTCTACACCTATTATCTAAAGCTTGGCTGTGATTTTAACTACAGTAGCCTACATTGCATCCCTTTTGTATTATATATTTACCAGTCGTAACTGTAGTTAAGAGTTGCCTGTGACCTTCTATTCCTGCAGTACAACTCTACGTCTAAGACTTTGGGCAAGTTGCTTAAACTTCCCTGGTCTCAGTTTCTTCATTTGCAAAATGAAGATTATAATCTTCTTCCAGGTACCATCATGAGGATTAAATATATAAAGTGCACAGCACAGTGTGTGAGATGCAGTAAGGGCTCAATAAATGTTAACAATTATTATTTCCTCTGTTAACCAAAAGTGGGCTGTAGCTTGGTATGGCTGATACACGGGAGGTAGGATGGCGGAGGAGGAGAGGATGGAGAGGTGGGTGGAGGAGTAAAGTCACCCGATCAGAGGATTTTGTGTGTCAGCACCAAGAGCACGGACTTTATCCTGCAGTCCAGGTTCTCAAGCCATCCCTAATGGGACGGTGATTTTCTATCTGTGGGGGTGAGGGTGTGGCCCAAGATGCTCTCCAAAAACATAATATTGTTTCGTTTCCTATTTAATTTAAAAAATATATAGGAATTTTGTGTTCTATTCCATAATATGTTCAGTGGCAGGGAGGCGGTGTTCAAGGAGCAATTCTTGGCATCTGGAAGTAGTCTCAACCCACTTCAGAAAAAAACCATTTCCAACCAATCGAACCAACTTTTTGAGACGTCCCAATTTCAATAGCATGGTGTCATGGTATTTCAGTTATCAATATCATTGTTCTAAAACCAAATATATATGAATGGTTAAAACATTGTAAATTCTGTAATACTTTTTGAGGGGTTTTAAAAATATCCTGGACTTTGGAAAATATTCTTACACAAAAAGCAAAGAGAGGATGGAATAGGCTTGTGTTCTAATAATACTGAAACTCAGGCATGCTGTCACTAAGAGCCTGTGGGAACCAGGGTTTTCCCTGGAGCCTCCACGGGTGAATGTGACAGACTAATTAACGGAAGCCCAGGAAACTCATCTTCACCCCAGTTCTTCTTCCTGCCCTGAGGCCAAACATTTGCTGCAACCACTGTTCAGGGGCAAACATTCCTGTAACCATTTACCCTGTTAGTGGGTTTCCTCTGAAAAGAGAGTGAGGGAAAGATGATGGAGGAGGGTGACGTCAGATCTTCAGTACTAGGCAAGTCAGGAGGCGGTCTGTCTTGCTCTGGGGTTGGCCTTTTGCTTTCATGAGGTCTCTAAAAATTTCCTATGTAAGAAAAATCCTATTGTCTTACAAAGAAATTGCTCAATATATTTTGGAGAAAAACCAACCCATGCACATTTTTTCCATAGTGTCAGCATTTTGTTAAAGCGAACAAAAGTGTTAAAAAAAAAAAATCACCCCACAGACCAATATGCAGACACTGGCAAGTGAAACACAGACAACAGGGATTTGAAAATCAAACCAGAACAAGTTTTTGAAAAATCCAGGACAGGAGACGTGGAAGCTATTTGGTAACTTGCAAAGTATAATCTTTGTGTCTGTTGGGTAATACCCATAGGCCAAACTTTACAGTTCCTGTTCTGTAAAGGTCACATGAGAGCCTTAAAGCAGAATGCTGCTTGACAGCGATGAGATCTTTAGTGATAGTTCACCGAGGCTGGATTTTTAAACCTCCTAATCTTAAACACATGATTCCGTAGAGATAATATTTAGTCATGAGGCTTCATACTTCCTCTCTGTGCTTAGTCTACTTTATAACTTATAATAATTATAATAGGGGCTGGCCCGGTGGTGCAGCGGTTAAGTTCGCAGGTTCCACTTCTCAGTGGCCTGGGGTTTGCTGGTTCAGATCCCGGATGCAGACATGGCACCGCTTGGCACGCCATGCTGTGGTAGGCGTCCCAAGTATAAAGTGGAGGAAGATGGGCATGGATGTTAGCTCAGGGCCAGGCTTCCTCAGCAAAAAAGAGGAGGATTGGCAGCAGTTAGCCCAGGGCTAATCTTCAAAAAAAAAAAATTATAATAGATCATAGTGGGAGTTGAATTATAATCAAAAAATGTTATTCTGCTAATATATTAAATAAAGCTGAAAGTTTAGCATAAGCTGGAGCTTGTAAGCTATTACCCCAAATTAGAATTTATTTTAGCATCTGATATGGACCAAAAAAGTGATATTTCAAAATAGAAATATAGCTAGGTAGACAAATAATATATAACATCTCTTTAATTACTGTATTACTTATCTATTACTGTATTAAAACTATTTTTCAAAAATAGTTGAGTCTTTTCCTAGGTAACTGGAAAACTTTAAAGAACATTATTTTAAAAGCCTGATAACCAATTATCACCTTATTTAGCAGATAAAATGTGATTTTTTGTTTGTGAGCTGCCAGTCGGCACAAACTACATAGGTACTCAACATACATACATTTTTATTTCCTTTATTTTTTGTCATAACTTAAGTGAAAAATTCAGAAGTCAAGTGAGTGAGCTTTACGTTGAAAAGCATTCTTGACTGATCCAGGGGACCCTGGTAGAAAACTGCCTCGCTAATGAACGTGAGATCATATGGCACATAGATGATGTTTGAAATCTTGCTCCCCAAGGGGGAGAAAGAAAAGGAAACAGGTAGAGGGAGGAAAGGACCTCTGGAAAGGAGGAAAAGACTCAGGTAGCCCTCAGACTGACCCCACAGAAACTTCCAGGCGGCTCTTGAGGGGCTTGCTGCGTCCATATCTTCTGTTACAGCCTAAAGTGGTACAGCAGTGCACACCAGGGGTCGGCAAACTTTTCCTATGAAGGGACAGATAGTAAATATTTTATATTTGTTGCAAACACGCAGCTCTGCCACTGCCACGTGATAGCAGCCATGATGGAATGGGCGTGGCTGGGTTCAGGTAACACTTTATTTATGGACACTTAAATGTAAAGTTCACATAATTTTCACATCATGAAATGTTATCATTATTCTGATTTTTTTTTTAAACATTTAAAAATGTAAAAACCCTTCTCAGCTCTTTGGGTCACACAGAACAGGCTGCAGGCCGGATGCGGCCAGTGAGGCGAAGTTTGCTGACCCCTGGTTCACCCTATTGGAGACTGGTCAGGTCATTATTCTGACTTCACCACGGTCCCCACCAATCTTGCTCTCCCGGGGGCTGCTTTCTTTCCTTTCTGCCATTGTTGCTGGGGCTGTAGGGACATTAAAAGTACCTGGTTTAAAAAGATAAAGGTTCTTTTAATATCTCTTTTTATCCTATCTGGACGATTTTTTTCAGGTTTATTTCTTAAACACCTAAGAGGGCATTACAATCTGAGATTTTAAAACTAGATAGGTTATAATCTATTTTCCAATGCTTTTCTCTTTTTCTTTCTTTTTTTTTTTGAGGAAGATTAGCCCTGAGCTAACATTTGCCACCCATCCTCCTCTTTTTGCTGAGGAAGATTGGCCCTGAGCTAACATCCGTGCCCATCTGTCCCTACTTTATGTGTGGGGCACCTGCCACAACATGGCTTAGACAAGCAGTGCAATAGGTCCGCACCTGGGATCTGAACTGGCGAACCCCAGGCCTCTGAAGCAGAACATTCAAACTTAACCACAGTGCCACTGGGCCAGCCCCTCCAATGCTTTTCTTTTTGAGATGATTATGTTCTAAGGCCTACTACTATTACTTAGTCAATTTAAAAAAACCAGAAATTTAATTTAAGGGACTGTACATTTTCATTTAATAAACCACATGGCAAAACAATACTTTATTTAATAAATGTATAGGAAATTACAATTTGAAAATTGCAAATACAGTACATATACATATGCTATAATCTTAAATTACATGGACAAACCATAACTTCAAAATCTTTCTAAAATCAATCATATGCAAAATACCTGGTTTCTCAAGGGGCACATGGAAAAGTATATACAATTTCTTAAACTGTGATATGGCTTACTTATTAACATCTGTTTATTTAGAGAAGCATAAGCTTTCCAAATATACAGTATCTTCCGGGTGCAAAGCTGACATACTGGCACATTCCAATTCTGTGTTACAGTTATTTCAGAACATACTTAATTGCAATATTTAAATTGACACTGTCATAGATTTAACCGAGAAAGCCTTCATAAATGTTTTCCAATCTTACCAAAAATCAGAAAATTTTTGTTGGTCCTCACCATATAATTAGAAGAACAGATTAAACCCTTGGTAAGTGAGAATTCAATGACACGCTGGCCTGAATGCACCCACACAATTCAATACAGCGGAACTCCCACAGCGATTTCTTCTCTCCAGTTTGCACGCTCCTACAACATCACAACCAATATCCCTGACTGGCAATCTGTAAAGGACATCTGAAGCCCTGTCTGGTGGGATGCACATAACAGATCTGTAGTTAGGGTTTGCAAATGGTATTTTGGTTAGAGAGATATTAAGCTTCATCAATTATTTGGAGATCAGACTTGCCTCCCCTCAACACAGCATATAGCAAGGTGTCACTATTCATTTGTGACTAATACCCAACTGGCTCATGAACTAAGCTTGGTTCAAAGACAAACTGAACCAAATGAACTAATCCTATATCTAGGAACACATTCTGTAACTTTAAATTTACTTTGTGTAAGGTATAGTCAACAGCAAAATTGCCTAAAACCATATTCCAAAGGGGCTCAAATTCTGTAAGAATGCCTTATTCGTTATGGGGAACCAATTAATATAAATGCTTAAAAAGAAAATAAATTTAGCTAATTGTGCTTGTTTTGGAAATGAATGATTCTCTCTCCTGAAGTAGTGACAGTGGTGGTTTGAGGAAACACGACCCAGTCTTCTGAGCGAAGATCTTCACTTGTGGGTGCGCAGGGCAGTCCATTTCGACCACACTTACACTCTAAAGTTCAGTGAGTAGAGAACTCTGGAGCAGGAACCACCAGCTGTTAAAAAAAGGCTCTTCCCCACCTAGAAACACATTTATAAGTGGTGCTTTGTCTCTGAAAGATGGTTTTTCCTCACATTAAAATGACAGGGAAGCTCACATATCTGATCCTGCTTGTGTCTATTCTGGGAGAAGTCTACTAAAGGCAAACACTGTCAGTGAGGACACCTGGGTTCCAGAGACAGAGCCAGAACACTGAGACTCCTAACAGCAGGAAACTTGGTTTTAGAAAATGGAAATGAATCATCCAAAGTTGAAGAGGAAACAGTAAAATAAGAAATCCAGTGATTTGGCAAACAATACTGATGGGAGCTGCAGGTTGTGAAGATCTGGGCTCACGTTACACAAGGCACAGCTAATGGAACTGTATGCAGGAATCCAGTCGCTTCTAGTTCTGCATTTCAAAGCCCTCTAAAATATGCCTTATCGAACTACATCCCCCACATTATATTTCTAAGGCAGCATGGTCATTAATGAAACAATAGGTCTTTTCCTAAAATAAATCAGAAGGCTGCACCTGGCCAGAGTTGTGAAATATAGGTTTATGTACACAAGTAACTCTTGATTATTTGCAAATGTTAATTAAAACACATTGCACTGAAGAACTGCCCAGTTTTTACGTTGTGATCTGTTTTCCCAGTGCAAAATTAACAATGCGAGGTGCCTATCCAAACTCAGCCACAGCTTTCCACAGGACGATGGAGAGCTCTTTCCCGGAGAGCTGGCTGAGGAGTGTAACTCGAGGGTGTAGCTCAGCGGGTGAAGCCGACCAAACGCTCTGTGTCAGAAGCTGTGCGGTCCCTGGTCGTATCTGCTACGTTCACATCCTTCTCTGTGGGTTTTGTCAAGTTCCAAAAAGTTAAATCTATCAGTTCTCAAATCTCACAGACCCAGTAAAATACAAATACAAAATCTGTAGTTCTTGCTACAAAAAAACCAAAGCACAGGAAACTTCATGTGTACCTCTCATTTTAAGCAGAACATGATAATTAAGATTTACAAAAATTTTCAGTGTTTCTGCATTTTACAAAAGGATCCTTTTCAATTCTTGAATGGATTTAATAAGAAAAGTCAGATACACCTGTTTAAGATAAAGGAAAGTTTACAAGAAACAAGCTCAGCAGATACAGGAAACTGCAAATATGGGAAAATCATTAGCATATAATGCACATTCTTTCTTTCGCTAGGTACCCAAAGTCCATAAATGCCCAGATGCCCACTGAAATCCCTCTCGTTTATTCTTACTTGCCTTCTCTATTCAAGAATATTTTGACTTAAACAGTTTATATGCTCCTAAAATTTTTGAAAAAATTCAAATCATTATTGTAAGTAGATTCACAATAAGAATCCCATAAAGCAAAATTTTCAATTCAAAAAACACTTACTGGGTTTTATTAGGTACCGTTAACCCTTATCAACCCTTTACTGGATACCATCAACTCTTAACAATCTTTTAGGTAAATCCAGGTTTTATCTTAGGTTTATGTATAGTGAGGAACATGGCAGAAAGATGAAAATCTGTTTCCTACTCTTCATTTATAAGTCACCTGCATGCCTATCTAGGATTTCAATTTCACAACTTGTCTGGTACATTGAGCTGACGTCTGTTACTCTGCTCTAGAAC
The DNA here is from genome assembly GCF_021613505.1 of Equus quagga. Taxonomy (NCBI): domain Eukaryota; kingdom Metazoa; phylum Chordata; class Mammalia; order Perissodactyla; family Equidae; genus Equus; species Equus quagga. The sequence goes on from NC_060268.1 coordinate 42,014,124, forward strand.
CATATCCATTCTTGGTATAAGAAACTGTCTCTGTTGAAAACGGACTCCTAATGTGCATAAAGGTAATCTAACACCAACAGTTGCAAAATGAAACGTGAATATTCACAGCTGCCTCTCTAACACAACTGTACCAACTAGGCTGCCTTTGGTTTGGAAACTTTTGCTTAGCCTCTCACCCACACAGATGTAATGACCATCCCTATTCCAGTGCTTTAAACACACACACACAAGGTCAAAACCCTTGAAAGTTTTGTTTTCTCAGAGGAGTCTCTTCCCTCAATCCCTTTGAGCATTTCTGCTATGGTATTATTGGAAAACCTCAAAATGATATCTTAAGAGTTTCTGGAGTCCATGGAGCATCCCAAACCCATATCATCAAACAGAAATTCTCTCTGGAGGAACGTGGTTAATCTACACGTGAGAGGTGGGGATTGCAAACTGAACCTTGGCCCTCCAGAGTTTCACCCTGAAAAAGCCCACACAGATTAACTGGCATGGAGGTGGGAAGCAACGCCCCTAGCGAACTTTCTGTACAAAATGTAAGGCAGTTCTTAGAAAGACAGAGGACCACTGTTTACATTTGCAGTCTCTTGCTGTTCTTAAGTGAAGATAATTCCATGAACAGTAAAAGCGATTTCAAGAAGACTTAAATTTGAAAGGCCACACCCCATCCTTGCTTCTATATTTTGTTTTAAATTATCATATAGTAATTTGAGTTTAAGATTAATTTCTGCCATTCAGAATAATACTTAAAATATTTCCTAAATAATGACAGTGACCACAATATGTAAAGATCTGGTTTTGATAAGATTGCAAATAACCAAAAATGCTAACTTTGAGATTCAAAACCCTGTAACATCTGGAAAAAGTTGTTTATAAAGTATTAACTATAACAATAACATTAAGACTTATTTGTGAAATAAAACATCTCTGAAACACTTAGGAATACATGCTTATTCCACTCTCTGGATAATTACTAGTACTTTCTGAAATCTGTTGAGAAATAATTTCTGTAAAAACAGAGAGCTGGGTGTCAAATTCCAGAAGCTGGGTGGCTGGGTGTCAAGATTAGATAATAATAAAAAAAAAAATTCAGTTTTCCAGCACTGGCTTGATATAAAGTGGTCTTTAAAAAGGATTTTTAAATGCAAATACTGAATTCTTGATGCTTCCTCTAGGATAGGTACTCTGTCATAACTAATGACGTACGGTCTTGGATTGTCTTCTATGAGGTATCTGTAGAGTCACGTCTCATTCTGTAAACAGTGTTTTGGAAACGTCTTCATGTGAAAATCATGGTGAAGTCTCAGTTTACCATTAAAGAGAAACTAGCACTGTCAGGCTGGAGTGACCGTTTTGGCGAGCCTGGTGCTTGATATGGACACAGCTGTCAGGGATCCCATTTTCTCATTAGTTGTGCATTTATTGCTCTCAGGTCTGTGACTGCAGGAGAATAAGGCAGTAGTCCCCAAAACATATCAAATTAGGTGCTGGAACTCTGACAATTTGCACAAGTTCTGTCCCCTTCTTGCCTGTAACTCTGAAGCTGAATAGTACATTTATACATGCCGAACGTGTGCAATAATAAATGCTTTGCTTTGGACTGCACTTCCTCCCATTTAGATGAACTTCCAGGAACTGCAATGTCAAGAAAATATCGTTACTATTCATCGCATAGAGTTACACATTAGTGAGTAAGACACAGGGAAAAAACAACCTTAATATGACGTCAACATAGTTATGTTAGTTTGACTTCTATTCTCTTGAAGCTATTCTGTTAGAGAAGTATGTCAGTCTACAAAGCCAGAATGGCTTCTCATTATTCCAATCTCACTAGTCCACTGTCAGGTAGAGAAAGAATACAAGACATCAGTTACAAGTATTTCATCTTTTGCACTTTTAAAAAAAATCACATGCATGTATTATTTTGATTAAAAAAATAAAAAGCATCAGTCTGTGAAATGATTTAAAGAAATAAAAACGGAGTCTAGCTTTTCTTATGTAGGAAAAACATGGTAAATATATTAATGCCTTTAATCTGAAGGCAAAAATGAATCTGATCAAAAAATCAAAGAGATAAAAAATTACTGCTCTGCTAGCAATATTGACCAGCAATTCACCTTTTTAAGAGCCTCACCCCTCCCTTAAAACAAATCTTTCAGCAGAAAAGTCTTCCTACTTAATTATAAGCACAGATTCCAAAGATAGAAGTACACCAACCCCAGTATTTCCCATCAGCAACATACTTAGCTGTATATGTACTATGGCAGTAGGTTTTCCTGAAGTGAGAGACCAGATATTTAAATCTTCCACTGAATATACATCTTCTATTTTCATCAGGGATTCTTTGATATAGTCTACATTCAAATGGCTTGGTACACCTATTAGTTCAGAATATATCACTTATAAATAAAGTTTACTTTGGGAAAAAAGTTACACATTACTGATAGGACTTTTTTTCAAAGAAACCAAATGGCTTTACCAAATTCAGTTTAAACAAACACTTTAAAATATATTAATACTTTAAGATAAACCATGCACACACATATAGCAGGATATATACAAGAGGTCAATAAACACTTAAAAAAATGTTCATTCTTACTAAAAATGAATGTCAAGCAAACCAGAATACTTCATTTAACAAATCAGCTAGGATAGACAAAAAAAAGAAAAAGAAGAAAAGAAAGGAACATCTACTGATGATAAACTACTATTGAGAACTTATATTTACACACTTATACATAATATCAGTAAGGCAGGGATGTTGAAAATACAATAAAGTAGCAAGTTAAAAGGAAATTAAGGAATTAATAAACGACTAAACACAACTGCATTAAGAATCAGAGTTACATTCTTGTCCTAGCTCCACAGTTTATTAGCAGAGTGACCTTAATCAAGGTATGTTACCCCTCTCAACCTCAATTTTCTTCTTGGTAAATGGGGATAACGTCTGCCTTAACCTCTTTTTCTTAGCTATTATAAGGATCCCACAGGTAACAGGGAGAGTGCATTGATTCCTATATGTCAGATGCACGTAAGGTGGTGTTACCACAGCCTGATAAGTATCAGTAAAAAGAAAGGAAAAGACATGGCTCCTACCCTTGAGTGTCCCCCTAACCCCCAGTCTGATTTAGGGAAGTAATAAGCCCACAATGGGGATGTTAGTGAGATCTTACCTTCCAGTATTATAACTACTGTGTCCCATATGATGCGAAATGTTGTAAAAGCCACAAGTAATGAAAATACATATGTACAGATGGGATCGGCAATCTTGTATTCTGGCTGAAAGGTGACAGATCAAAATTGTGTGATTAAACATAGACAGACATAAAACAGACTGTAAAGGAAAGCACAGCATACTCTTTCTCCTGTTCTGTAGCTTCTTTAGCAGGACTGGATCTTGGATATTGCAAGTGAGAAATGTCTTCACTCTTTGTTAGACTGTTTAAATGCCCTTCCTTGTAGGACCTATTTCTAGAAGTTTAATCATCTGTTCTCTTGTTTTCCTCTGTGCCGTCTCTAAATCTTCCACCCAGAACCACAGGCAATCAGAGCTGGAAGGAGTTTTAGCAGCCATCTATCTGGTCTAAGCCCCTCATATGAAAGAGGAGGAAACTCAAGTTTAGAACTGAGGGACTTGCTCAAGGTCAAGGCATTTTAATGGCAGAGCCAAGGCTAGAACCCTATCTCTGGATTTCTAGTCAAGTGTGCATTCCAGTACCAAGCAGTTCAGTGACAAGGCTTAAAACTGAGTTCTCCAGTGAGGTGATACTCTTTTCTTCTGTGCCCGTGAAAGAGATAGACTGATGGCTCAATCAAGTCTGCATCAATGCAAATGAATAGGACTGGCATTGGTGTACAGGATACTGATAAAAGACAATCACCATTAGTTTTAATGTTGAAATTAAATGTATGTTAAAATAGAAAAATGAACAATCATATTACCTTGAATCGTATGATGTACGCAGCTATTAGCACACCAACGCTCTGTACCAAATCCCCCAAGGCATGCACAAAAGCAGCTCTCACCGCCAGGCTATCCTGCCCATTGTTGTGTCCATACCCAGGACCTATGGTAGGAGAATCTGAAGGCAGGGAGTGGGAATGGGCGTGATGGTGACCAGACTGGTTCAACAGAAATCCCATTCTGTTAAAAATAAAATAAAACATTATTATTCTTCCTAATGTTATTGACAAAAATATCTGTTACTAATCAGACACTATTGAGGCAACATGGAACTCATTCATTTAATAAATATTTGAGCACCTATTATGTATCTGGTACTGTTCTAGACGCTGGAGTCAAAACAGTGAATAAGACAGACATGTCCCTACCCTCACAGAGCTTATGTTCTAGTAGGGAAGGCAGAGAAATAAACAAATCAATACATAATGTACTGCCAGGCAATGCAAATGCTTTGAAGAAAAGTAAAGCATTGCAAGGGGATGGAGAGTGATGGGGAAAGTGGTGAGAGAAAGTCTCTCTCGGATTCCATCTGAGCAGAGGCTTGAAAGAAGTCAGGAAACAAGTGGTGGTAGAAGAGTGTTCTAGGCAAAAAGGATACCAGGGCAAAGGCCCTGAGATGAAAATGTGCTCTATATGCTTAAAAAAAAAAGCAAGACAGCCATTGTGGCTAGAATAAAATGAGCGAGAGTGCTAGGAGATGAGTTGGAGAGGTCACAGGATCTTATTAAAAAGGCCATGGTAAGGATTTTTGATTTTATTCTAAGCATGAATGGAAGCCACTGGGCAGGGATTGGCAAACCACCATCTGTAGACTGTATTTGGCCCACCGCCTGATTTTGTAAATAAAGTTTTATTGGAACACAGCCATACTCATTTGTTTATACACTGAACATGGCTACTTTTGTTCTATAATAGCAGAATTGAGTAGGTGCAAAAGACACTGTGTGACTCTCAAAGTCTAAAATATTTACTATCTGGCCCTTTACAGAATAAGTTTGCTGACCCCTGATCCAAATGATTAAGTATATAACTTAAAAATTTGGTAGTTTTTAGGAAAAAACATTGGTAGTTAAAAAAAAATTTGGGGGGCCGCCCCATGGCTGAGTGTTTAAGTTTGTGCACTCTGCTTTGGTGCAGAGTTTCGCCCAGGGTTTCACCAGTTTAGATCCTGGGCGCGGACATGGCACCGCTCATCAAACCATGCTGAGGTGGCATCCCACATAGCACAGCCGGAGGCACTCACAGCTAGAATACACAACTATGTACTGGGGGCCTTTGGGGAGAAGAAGAAGGGAAAAAAAGAAGACTGGCAGCAGATGTTAGCTCAGGTGCCAATCTTTAAAAAAAAAAAATCTTGGGGCCGGCCCAGTGGCAGAGTGCTTAAGTTCACACGCTCTGCTTCGGCAGTCCAGGGTTTTGCCAGTTTGGATCCTGGGTACAGACATGGCACTGCTCGTTAAGCCTTGCTGAGGCAGTGTCCCACATGCCACAACTAGAAGGACCCACAACTAAAAATACACAACTATGTACCGGGGGGCTTTGAGGAGAAAAAGGAAAAATAAAATCTTAAGGAAAAAAAAAAATCTAGTTAACATAAAAGTATTATAAAAGTTAAATTAAAAAAAAAAACTGTCCTACTTAAATTCCTGATTGTTAGTCAAACTTCAGTATACCTGAGCAAACTAATGAGGAATTTATAATTCCAACAGTGTTTTATTAACATTTATAAGAAAAATTAATGTACTATATAATTTAAAAATATATAAAAATATCATTGCACATTACTGAATGCATGTATCTAAATTCACAGTAATTGAAAATATTGTGAAAACGATATATAGTGTATGACACTATATAGGTGGATATATGTCATTATAAATTTGTCCAAACCCACAGAATGTACAATACCAAGGGTGAAAAGTCTAACGTAAACTCTGGACTCTGTGATAATGCTTTACAATGTTCATCAGTTGTAACAAATGTACCACTCTGCTGAGAGATGTTGATAACGGGGGAGGCTATGCATGTGTGGGGGAAGAGCGTATACGGAAAATCTCTGTACGGTCTGCTCAATTTTGCTGTGAACCTAAAACTGCTCTAAAAAGTAAAGCCAACTAAATTTTTTTAAAAGGCAGAGCTTACATTATGTTAACTGCAACCCCAATAGCTGCAGTAATGAGCATTATATCTCCATTTATTTCATATTTCATATGGATAGTCCTTTGGACAGCTTCATATAGGAGGAATCCCATAAGTATATACACCAAGAGCACACTAATCATAGCCGACAAAACCTCTGGAGGGAGAAATATAAAAAACAAATATATTAGAGCATGGTTATTAGACTTCATACAAACTAAATCTTGTACAATCTTATATCTTCTCTCCTCTAAGGAGCTAAAAGCACTATATCATTTTTGTCATGTTATTTTTCTTATTTAAAAAGTACTTAGCAGTTTGCTTTGGATCCTCCATTAATTCGCTCCCACCACTCCCTCCTCCCCCGCATCTTTTTAGGGTGGAATTATGTATATTTACAGACCATACACATGGGAAAAGTGAAAAACTAAGAAGAAATATTTGTAAGATACATGACCGCAGACTAATTTCCTAATAGAAGAGTACACTTACAAATCAATAACATATAGAACCCATAGGAAAAATGGGTAAAAAACTTAGAAATAGTAATATACAGAAAATAAACAGAAATGGCCAATTTATCAAAATCAATCATAATATAAAAAATTTAAATAAGAATAAGATTCTTTTTTGTCCTTTACTAAATTGGCAAAGATTAAAAAGTTTGATAATAGCCAGAGCAAGGATATACTGGTGGAAGTAGCAAAAGGAACTATCTTTTTAGAGAGCGATTAGTAAAACTAATCAAAATTTAAAATGCATATATTCCTGGACTTTAGCATCTATCTGTTAGAAGAACATCCATATGTATGCAAAGGTATCTACAAGGTTTTTCACCATAGCTTTGTCTGTAGTATCAACAAAAATCTGGAGACATCTTAAACGTCTACCAATGAGGAACTTAATGAGTAAATTATGATATATACCTATAAGAGAATACCATATGGCCATTTATATAAAAAAAGAAAAAAGAAAAACAAAAATCGTGCAAATTGATAATCTCAAGAAACATAGTGCTATATCTGGGAAGTGGGACTAGGAGCTTGGGGAATTTATTTTTCACTTTCATTTTTTCATTAGTATTTGAAATGTTTTACGTTTCTACCACAAACACATATTACCTTTAGGCTAAAGAAAAACAAACACATTTTTTAAGGCATGCAAGTATTTATGAATGCACTTTGACCTAGGAATTCCTCTCCTAGTAATAGACATACTCATGTCAATTGAGTTGCACGTGTGCTAAATGAGGTATGTTATGAAGCTATTCATCAAGCATTGTATATAATAGCAAACAACTGGAAACAATGAAAAAAGTGATTAGTAGGGGCCTTGTAACATGGGATATTATGCAGCTGTTTAAAAAAAAGGGAGTCAGGCTCTTTATATTCTGATAGGAATAATTTCCAAGATATGGTGTTAGGTGAAAAAAACAAAGTACACAACAGTGTGTATGGTATGTTACCATTTGTGTGAAAATTAAAAAAAAATTATGTAAATAATAATCTGTCACGCAACCTTTGAAGGATTTACAAAATACTGATACAAAACTGCTTATGAGGAGAATGGGTGAGGAGAATGTGTGGCTAGGACAGGGAAGACTCTGCACTATTTTGCTTTTAATTATATAAATTTTCTACATGTGATAAAGTAGAAATAATTTTATATCTTTGCAAAATAAAAAATAGGGCAATGTGAAGTATATTTTTAAATAATTAACTAACATTATTATATTAAACAAGTGTTGACACTCAAAACAATAAAAGCAAGAAAATACTTTCAAAGAAAATTTTTCTTTTAGAGAAACCAGACATTAATCCTGTTAAGTGTTGAAAGGTAAAACAATCTGGAAAACTGTTATCCAGGTCAACTCATTGCTCAAAGGTTTCAGACAGTTCAAGTATGTTGGACTTTGACACATTTTTATTCCAACTCATAAACTACAACACAGAAAAATTATCTAGCAGTTATAAGCTGTTTCCTGAAGACATCTCATTAATGTAGCCAAAACTCCAACAAAATTCTGTGCATCAAAAGAAGAAATGTTGGAATAAGACAAAAACATACAATTCCTATTCAAAACCACAGTACACCTAACATACTAATCCTCATACCTCCAGAGACAGAGGGCTGAAGAAGACAGAGACAAGACCAACTGAAACGTACAAGGCGGTGGAGATACTCAGTGGACTCTAAGCTCCTTGAGGATATGAGCAAGTCTCATTTCATGTCACATTCCTGTAGCACTCAGCAGAGTGACTGACGTGTGGTAGTTACTCAAATATTTATGGATGAATTTGTAGGATGAAGTTAGGTTGAGCAAGAGAAGATAAAAGGTATACAATTTAGAAGAATAAGCTCAATGTGAATAATAGGTTATTTAGTAAATCCCAAAAAACAAGAAGTAAATAGGCTAAAAGAGAAGAATTAAGCCAAATACAAGACAGAAAATACATGGAATTTCTTAAGTTATAACTGCTGATGGTAAAATTTACTGTTGTCAGTGCCGTCGAATAGATTCTGACTCTTAGTGACCCTGTATACAGGAGAGGAACCTGGACTGGTCTTTTTGCACCATCTTCTTATCTTGAATTTATCAGACAATTCTCTGCTATTCACAGGATTTTCATGACCAATTTTTTCGGAAGTGGGTGGCCAGGTCCTTCTTCCTAATCTGGAAGCTCCATTGAAACCTGTCCATCATGGGTGACCCTGCTGGTATCTGAAATATCGGGTGGCAAAGCTTTCAGCATAAGAGCAATACACAGCCACCACAAAATGACAAGTGACAGACGACAGATGGGTGGTGTGGTTCCCTGACAGGGAAACAAATCCAGGCCATGGTGATGAGAGCGCAGAATCTTAACCACTAGACCACCAGGGCTGGCTGAGGGTATAATACACGCATACAAATAATATAAAGAAAGAAGAAATAATTAAAAATATTTAAACTGTAAAATCTCATGTACTAGTGGTATAAAGAAAGAAGAAATAATTAAAAATATTTAAACTGTAAAATCTCATGTACTAGTGGTA